>NC_136071.1:1197837916-1198587916 GCF_964261635.1 Lissotriton helveticus | reverse complement strand
AGTCATCATTGGTCTTCAGGTGTCTGTAGATTCTAGTGTCTGCTAGTCATCCTTGGCCTTCAGGTGTCTGTAGACTCTAGTGTCTGCTAGTCATCATTGGCCTTCAGGTGTCTGTAGACTCTAGTGTCTGCTAGTCATCATTGGCCTTCAGGTGTCTGTAGATGCTAGTGTCTGCTAGTCTTCATTGGTCTTTAGGTGTCTGTAGGTTCTAGTGTCTGCTAGTCTTCATTGGTCTTTAGGTGTATGTAGATTCAAGTGTCTGCTACTCATCCTTGGTCATCAGGTGTCTGTAGATTCTAGTGTCTGCTAGTATTCACTGGTCTTCAGGTGTCTGTAGACACTAGTGTCTGCTAGTCATCATTGGTTTTCAGGTGTCTGTAGATTCCAGTGTCTGCTAGTATTCATTGGTCTTCAGGTGTCTGTAGATTCTAGTGTCTGCTAGTCATCATTGGTCTTCCGGTGTCTGTAGATTCTAGTGTCTGCTAGTCATCCCTGGCCTTCAGGTGTCTGTAGATGCTAGTGTCTGCTAGTCATCATTGGTCTTCAGGTGTCTGTAGATTCTAGTGTCTGCTAGTCATCATTGGTCTTTAGGTGTCTGTAGATTCTAGTGTCTGCTAGTCATCATTGGTCTTCAGGTGTCTGTAGATGCTAGTGTCTGCTAGTCATCATTGGTCTTTAGGTGTCTGTAGATTCTAGTGTCTGCTAGTCATCATTGGTCTTCAGGTGTCTGTAGATTCTAGTGTCTGCTAGTCATCATTGGTCTTCAGGTGTCTGTAGATTCTAGTGTCTGCTAGTCATCATTGGTCTTCAGGTGTCTGTAGATGCTAGTGTCTGCTAGTCATCATTGGTCTTTAGGTGTCTGTAGATTCTAGTGTCTGCTAGTCATCATTGGTCTTCAGGTGTCTGTAGATTCTAGTGTCTGCTAGTCATCATTGGTCTTCAGGTGTCTGTAGATTCTAGTGTCTGCTAGTCTTCATTGGTCTTCAGGTGTCTGTAGATTCTAGTGTCTGCTAGTCATCATTGGCCTTCAGGTGTCTGTAGATGCTAGTGTCTGCTAGTCTTCATTGGTCTTTAGGTGTCTGTAGATTCTAGTGTCTGCTAGTCATCATTGGTCTTCAGGTGTCTGTAGATTCTAGTGTCTGCTAGTCATCATTGGCCTTCAGGTGTCTGTAGATTCTAGTGTCTGCTAGTCTTCATTGGTCTTTAGGTGTCTGTAGATTCTAGTGTCTGCTAGTCATCATTGGTCTTCAGGTGTCTGTAGATTCTAGTGTCTGCTAGTCATCATTGGTCTTCAGGTGTCTGTAGATTCTAGTGTCTGCTAGTCATCCTTGGCCTTCAGGTGTCTGTAGACTCTAGTGTCTGCTAGTCATCATTGGCCTTCAGGTGTCTGTAGACTCTAGTGTCTGCTAGTCATCATTGGCCTTCAGGTGTCTGTAGATGCTAGTGTCTGCTAGTCTTCATTGGTCTTTAGGTGTCTGTAGGTTCTAGTGTCTGCTAGTCTTCATTGGTCTTTAGGTGTATGTAGATTCAAGTGTCTGCTACTCATCATTGGCCTTCAGGTGTCTGTAGATTCTAGTGTCTGCTAGTCATCATTGGCCTTCAGGTGTCTGTAGATTCTAGTGTCTGCTAGTCTTCATTGGTCTTTAGGTGTCTGTAGGTTCTAGTGTCTGCTAGTCTTCATTGGTCTTTAGGTGTATGTAGATTCAAGTGTCTGCTACTCATCATTGGCCTTCAGGTGTCTGTAGATTCTAGTGTCTGCTAGTCATCATTGGCCTTCAGGTGTCTGTAGATTCTAGTGTCTGCTAGTCATCATTGGTCTTCAGGTGTCTATAGATTCTAGTGTCTGCTAGTCTTCATTGGTCTTTAGGTGTCTGTAGATTCTAGTGTCTGCTAGTCATCACTGGCCTTCAGGTGTCTGTAGATTCTAGTGTCTGCGAGTCATCACTGGCCTTCAGGTGTCTGTAGATTCTAGTGTCTGCTAGTCCTCACTGGCCTTCAGGTGTCTGTAGATTCTAGTGTCTGCTAGTCCTCACTGGCCTTCAGGTGTCTGTAGATTCTAGTGTCTGCTAGTCATCACTGGCCTTCAGGTGTCTGTAGATTCTAGTGTCTGCTAGTCATCATTGGTCTTCAGGTGTCTGTAGATTCTAGTGTCTGCTAGTCATCAGTGGCCTTCAGGTGTCTGTAGAATCTAGTGTCTGCTAGTCATCCTTGGCCTTCAGGTGTCTGTAGATTCTAGTGTCTGCTAGTCATCATTGGTCTTCAAGTGTCTGTGAATTCTGGTGTCTGTAAGTCATCATTGGTCTTCAGGTGTCTGTAGATTCTAGGTCTGGGTGTCTTCTATTCATCTTTCAATCAATCAATCAATCAGAACATTTGTAAAGCGCACTACTTACCCGTGAGGGTCTCAAGGCACTGGGGAGGGGGTGCTGCTACTGCTCGAATAGCCAGGTCTTGAGTAGTCTTCTAAAGTTTCGTAGGTCCTGGGTCTGCCGAAGGAGGATAAGGTGGGTGTTCCAGGTCTTGGTGGCGCTGTAGGAGAACGATCTGCCTCCCGAGGTCACTCTTCGGATGCGAGGGACGGTGACGAGGGCAAGGTCGGCGGAGCGGAGCTGGTGGTTGTGGTTGTAGCAGGTGAATCGTCTGTTGAGGTATGCTGGTCTGGTGTTGCGAAGTGCCTTGTGTGCGTGGGTTAGGAGCTTGAAGGTGATCCTCTTGTTGACGGGAAACCAGTGCAGGTCTCTCAGGTGAGGTGTGATGTGGCTTTGGTGAGGGATGTCGAGGATGAGGCGTGTAAAGGCGTTCTGAATGCGTTGTAGGCGTTTCTGGGGTTTGGCCAAGGCTCCTGTGTAGAGGGCGTTTCCGTAGTCCAACGTGCTGCTAATGAGGGCCTGGGTGACTGTTCTTCTCGTTTCGGTGGGGATCCATCTGTAGATCTTGCTGAGCATGCGGAGGGTGTTGAAGCAGGAGGACGAGACGGCGTTGACTTGCTTGGTCATGGAGAGTGTAGAGTCGAGGATGAACCCTATGTTGCGTGCGTGGTCGGTGGGTGTTGGTGCTGCTCCCAGTGCGGTCTGCCACCAGGAGTCGTCCGAGGGGGTGGAGCCGAGGATGAGGACTTCTGTCTTGTCCGAGTTTAGCTTCAGACGACTGTCCTTCATCCACTCGGCGACGGCTTTCATTCCTTCGTGGAGGTGGGTTTTGGCTGTGAGGGGGTCCTTGGTGAGGGAGAGGATCAGCTGGGTGTCTTCAGGTATCCATAGATTCTGGGTGTTTGCTAGTCATCATTGGTTTTTAGGTGTCTGTAGATTCTAATGCCTCATATTCATTGCTGGCCTTCAGGTGTCTGTAGATTCTAGTGTCTGCTAGTCATCCTTGGTCTTCTCGTGTCTGTGAATTCATGTGTCTGTTAGTCATCGTTGGCCTTCGGGTGTCTGTACATTCTAGTGTTTGCTAGTTATCATTGGCCTTGATGTGTCTGTAGATTCTAGTGTCTGCTAGTCATAGTTGGTCTTCAGGTGTCTGTAGATTCTAGTGTCTGCTAGTCATAGTTGGTCTTCAGGTGTCTGTATATTCTATTGTTTGCTAGTCATCCTTGGTCTTCAGGTGTCTGTAGATTTTAGGTCTGGGTCTCTTCTAGTCATCTTTGGTCTTCAGGTGTCCATAAATTCTGGGTGTCTGCAAGTCATCATTAGTTTTCAGGTGTCTGTAGATTCTAGTGTCTGCTAGTCATCCTTAGCCTTCAGGAGTCTATGTAAATTTTAGTGCCTGCTATTCATCGCTGGCCTTCAGGTGCCTGTAGATTCTGTGTGTCTGCTAGTCCTCCTTGGTCTTCAGGTGTCTGTTAATTCTGGGTCTGGTGTCTACTAGTCATGATTGGTCTTTAGGTGTCTGTAGATTCTGGGTGTCTGATAGTCATCATTGGTTTTCAGGTGTCTGTAGATTCTAGTGTCTGCTAGTCATCCTTGGTCTTCAGGAGTCTCAATAGGTACTGGTGTCTGCTAGTCATCATTGGCCCTCAGGTATCTGTAGATTCGAGTGTCTGCTAGTCATCGCTGGCCTTCAGGTGTCTAGAGATTCTAGTGCCTGTGAGGAAAAGTGTCCTTCTATCCGGCATCCATTTTGTGTCATGACTCTATTGTTTTTGCATTGCCATTTCGTGTCAAACACCTCTGCATGACCCTCCTGGTCATTTCTGCTGATGTCTGTTGAAATTCTAGCTGTCACGACCACCCTGTTCTTCCTGCTCCTTGTGGTTGAGCCAATTTCGAAAAAGGGGAAGCAAGAATTGGCCTCACCACCCTCGGACTGAATTCCTGCTCACATCCATCCTGTTTCGCAAGACTTCGTCACGCCACCGTCCCAGAACTTGTTTCTTTCACATATCCTGATTAAGGGTGGGCAGCCAGCTACGCTCCGTGCACGGAGTGCGCGTAGTGCCGTCGCCTACGCATTTTGCGTAGCGGGCGTAGCCAGGCGGCACTACGCGCGCTCCGCAGACGGTGCGTAGCCGGCCGCCACCCGCCTCCCTCCCGCCCTCCCTAAATATTTAAATAAAAGGATTGAAAGGTTTTAAAAACACTTACCTGTCCGCCGCGTCCCCGGGGCTCCCTCTGCCGTCCCTGGATTCGCGCCGCCGCCATTTTGGATACTATTGCGCATGCGCGGGCGGCCGCGCATGCGCATTTCTCATGTGAAATGCGCATGTGCGGCCGCCCGCGCATGCGCATTAGTATCCGAAATGGCGGCAGCGCGAATCCAGGGACGGCAGAGGGAGCCCCGGGGATGCGGCGGACAGGTAAGTGTTTTTAAAACCTTTCAGTCCTTTTATTTAAATATTTAGGGAGGGCGGGAGGGAGGCGGGCGGCGTGTAGTGGGGCTACGTGGAGTGCGCGGGTGGGCGTAGTTTTGCGCCCACTTTGCGTAGCTCCGCGGAGCCCCACTCCGCACACTGCGCCCAGGGTTAATCCTGATGTGCAAGATCTGTCTGTTCTCTCACATACATATCCTGTTTTGCAAGACCTATCCGTAATCTTTGTACCATCTGCGCCAGCCCCCATCCTGCCTGAACAAAGAATGGTGTAACTGCATTTTTGACTCTGGGGCACCAGGCCCCCACGCAAACTGGTTTCTTAAGGTGGGAAATGTGTATATAAGGCCTGTAAGCTGCAGAGTGAAGCAGCAGCCTCCTCTGTCTTATTTCTAACGAGCTTGGGACTCTGTTCCACAGCCCGGGCTATTCGAATAAAACTTGGTTCCTCCTGCAGATGAAGGCTCCAGTGTCCTTTTACGGGTGGGTATGGAAGACTTGGGCGGTTCCCCTGCCACCAAGACCCAGTAAGTGGGTATAAATGGTTCTTCAAATGGCGCCCGAATAGGGACTCCACTCCACGAGCACGAAGGTCAGGCCCGGTGGATGTGAGGAGGTGCACGGAGAGACTCCAACAGAAGGTACCCTACCCGAGGTATTCTTGCAGTCCAGTAGCCGAACGACTCGCCCGCTGTTCCTCCCCACCCGGTCTGGGCCACGTGACCGCGTCCTTGCTGGAGTCCTCTAACAAAGTGATTTCTGGAGCAGGACACAGCCCTACGTCTGCAGAAGAGAACTACCCCTGTCAGGTAAGGGTGGGCTGATCACCCACCGAATCTGTATGATTCTGTTGTTATGGACTTTTGCAAAAGCCAAGCCTGCGAGGTAACTTTTTAAACCCGCTGTTGTCTGTTATCTGTTTACAAGCGTGCCGGTCAGTAGTAAGTTTAAGGAATTATGTTGTTGTATGTGTGCACAGGACTCCCAGCTGGAGGCGGCCTGTCTGCTTCCTCCAGAGGGGACCCCTGGTCACACCATCAGGGGCGGCTGGTGACATTTGAAAGTGGAGGGGCGTAAACTAATTTGCATATTGCACCGCAGCGATCGAGCGCAGCCCGAACCACCTTGCATCCATCCATACATCATTCATGCATCCACCCATCTATCCACCCACCCACCCTGCATCCATACATTATTCATTCATGCATCCACCCATCCATCCATCATGCATCCCTTCATCATGCATGCATGCATCCATACATCATTCATACATCCACCCATACATCCACCCACCCATCCTGCATCCATACATCATTCATTCACCCACCCACCCATCCATCCACCCACCCATCCATCATGCATCCACCCATCATGCATGCATCCATCCATACATCATTCATGCATCCATCCATCCACCCATCCATCATGCATCCACCCATCCATCATGCATCCACCCACCATGCATCCATCCATACATCATTCATGCATCCACCCATCCATCCACCCACCCACCCTGCATCCATACATCATTCATTCATGCATCCACCCATCCATCCATCATGCATCCACCCATCATACATGCATCCATCCATACATCATTCATGCATCCACCCATCCATCCATCATGCATCCACCCACCATGCATGCATGCATCCATACATACATCATTCATGCATCCACCCACCCATCCATCATGCATCCACCCACCATGCATGCATGCATCCATACATACATCATTCATGCATCCACCCACCCATCCTGCATCCATACATCATTAACACACTGAACTATCTCAAGTCATTTGTGCAAGCTAGTTTACTGGAACACCGAAAAACACACACTCTTACCTTGCTGCCGGTCCCGCACACGTCACAGGCTCACAGCGCCCCTGGCCAATCCTGGCGCCAGGGGCACAGGTACCCTCTCGCCCGCAGCACGCCCATTACGCTCCTGATGGGCATGTGCAATGCCGCCAAAACACAATTGCGCATGCGTGGGCACGGGTAAAAATTCACCCTCCGTCCCCACGCATGCGTACTTGTGTTGCCGTCCGTAAAAACATGTCAATAAATCAACATGACGCCCGCCCGGCGGTCTGACGTCATGTTGATTCATTGACATGATTGTCATGAGGGAGCTGCGGGTGGTGTCGGGCAGGGGGGCTACGCCCCCACGCCCCAATGGACGAACCGCGCCTGCACACCATGCATACTAAACATGGTCCTTCTGCTATAATGTTTTCCCCTTTTTGGACCAAATACACTAAACGAAGTGACTCAGAATTACAATGGCCGCTTTATGGGTCTTTTGACCCGCAAGTTCTGGCAAATCTAGAGGAACAGCTATTAGAACAGAATATTCGTCCCTTGATGTTTGAGTCTGTCAGGTTGTGGAAGAAGGAAATTGAGCAGAGAGCAAAGAGGGAAAAGGCACTAGAAAGGAAGCAGGAGCGGATGTCAATGGCTGACCATGCTAGGGAGCACTTGGAGTGGAAAAATCTGTAGAGATAGCCGATAGGGAACATAGGTCGCGGGTGCAGAAGTGCTACCCGTCCCAGGAAGAGAAAGAAAAAGGCTTTATGGAAGGGGGAGAAGAGGGCGATTCCCTGCTCGATACCATGTTGGAAAGTCCTCCTGCTTATGCCCTAATGTACCCTGCACTGACACCCCCTGCCCCGCATGTAGCTGCACCAGCCGTGCTGCACATTCCTTCCCCCACTGCCCCTCCTACTGTTCCCCCGTCACACCGACCCCCCTTATTTTGACACCTGTGACACACTCCCCCTGTCCTCGCCACGGGAATGACCACAAGTCCCCATCTGCCCAATCCATGCAGCCTTACCCCTGTCCGCCCCTTTCCTTCTTCACCGTGGTCTACGGTTAAGCACGATTTGTATAGATTATTCAATTCCCCCTGACTAGCTTCTTGCGCTCTGCAGTCAGCTTTTTGTCCCTTCGAGAAGATGACCTGCAAAACCAACAGTGTGAATGTTGGATAAATAGCGGGAATATTTACCCATTTAATGAAATATGGTCCACCTTTTCCCAGTGGACGGTTATGGGACAGACCACCTGGGCTGAATACATGTGTGCCTTGGTTATGCAGAGATTCAAGAATTTATTTATGCAGATACCCACCGGATTAGTGGACCTCAGGTCACAAATAATAAGAGGCGATGTGCAGGGAGAGGGGATGTTTGGTGCTATGTCTGATTTGATAGCTGACCGTGATATGACCGCCTTTCCCAAACCCCCCCGTAGAGACAGCTATGCCAATGAGAGAGGCGGCCCCTGTCTTTGTTAACGCACTCACCGATGCCCAAAATAATGTCCGAGGGGCTGTCAAAGGACACTGGCTCAGGCTATGGGTTTATGTCCCTTGGAAAAGGTCAGAGGTAATGCAGTTGACAGGGCAGTTACCAGATCCTCAAAAAAATCAGGCTGCTTTTTACAAAGAATTAGGCCAGATAATATCTGCTGGTACAATTATTCTTGAAGACATCGACTTGGTCTTTGGTACGGTCGTTCCTACTGAAATTTGGGATAAAATTCGACATATTGACCGTGAAGAAGAGCTGGGAGGTAAATGGGCTAATCTGGAAGCTATGGAAGATACAAGGGCAGGAGGGACTAACCCAGAAGCTGCCATCCTGACTTTGCCCTGTAAAATAATAACGCTTATGAAAACATTTTTGCCAGAAACAGTCATTAACTGGGATAAGATAAATGCCTTTAGGCAACGCAAAGATGAAAGTGTGGTTGAATTCTTTAACCGTTTTGAAACAGAATACAAGGGACATAGTGGCTTGGACCCCCGGATCCCAGGCTCTAGCCCAGTATTTGTTGATAGGTTTGTCATCAACCTGCTTCCTGAGATTTCCGTCAGGCTCAAGAAAGTTGAGAGTACATGGTCCGCCCAGACTATGACTGGTATCTTTGGCTATGGCACAGTATCTTGAGAATAGGGAGAATGAAGATAGAGAGAAGGAAAGTAAGAAGGCTAGGGATCTTAAGACTAAGGTACTTCTGCAGCAAGCTTACCCTCCCCGAGGTCCTGATGCCCGCAGAAATTTCAGACCACAGCCCCAACCCCCTCCGAGGGCTCGCCAGTCTACCCCTCAGGCCCTCAAGGCACGGGAGCCCTCCAAACAGATCAGTGTTCTTATTGTAAAGGCTACGGCCATTGGATAGACGAGTGTCCCATATTAGTTGAAAACATTCGAACAGGGAAGACTCGGCCTCGTGCTCCTAGGGAAGGGAGGCCGCCTAGGGACCATGGCCAGCCCCATCCGCAGGACAAAGAATGTAGATCCAGGGATGACGCCCCTGTCCGGCAATGCCCGGCCAATAGGTTTGATGGATAAGAAGCAACACGCACTTATTACAATGCTGATTATGATGAAGTTGATGAGACAGGGTTCTATCAAGCATAGGACAGCCAGGAAAGGGGTATTACCAGAGTGCAAATTCCAGTGGATCAAAGGGGCCCGTATATTCAAATGTCAGTTGGGGGAACGATCAGAATTTTCTTTTGGATACTGGGGCCAACAGGTCTTCTACTGCACGTTTGTCAGTCCCGGAGGCACCACTTTCTGGCAAAATGAATGTCTCCGTGGGTTTCACAGGAACACCCATGACCAACCCTGTCTCTGAACCCCTTCCTCTCGATATTGGCCCCGCACATGTTGACGCTCCCTTGGTCCTCACTACAGGTTGCAGTGAAAACTTATTAGGCCTGGATTTACTGAAAGCTCTGAATGCGACCATGTCATGTAGTAACCAAGGTGTATCCCTAACACTTTACCCCACCACAGCCTCCTATATGTATCTGTCCGGTCCCCTCCCACCAGAGTTGCAGTCTTTACCTTCCACCCTCTGGGCATCATCAGACACTGATGTCGGCTGTCTCAATATGCCCCCTCATGTGGTACGTATTCAACCCGGCGCCATCCTTCCCCTCCTTCGACAGTATCGACTGCCCGCGGAAGAAGAAGTGGCCATTTTAACAATAATATCTGAATTGATGGACAAGGGAGTAGAGGAGGAGACACGTGGTAATTTCTGTAACAGTCCCATAATTCCGGCTCATAAAAAGACCAATGGAGATGCACTCTCCCCTAAAATATACAGATTTGTGATTGACCTGAGAGCCCTTAACAAAATAACGATCTCCAAATACCCTGTTGTCCCCGACATTATAAGCCCTCTTGACGATGGTCCCGTCTGACGCCACGCACTTTTCTGTCATAGACCTGAAGAATGCCTTTTTCAGCATTCCTATACATCCTGACAGCAGACCATTTTTTGGGTTTCTCCCTTAGTGGGCGGAGCTTCAGATTTTGCCGCGCCCCTCAAGGTTTCACCGAGAGCCCCAGTATCTATAGTCAAGCTCTCAAAAGTCAACTAGATTTCTTGTAACTCCATGATAATTCCACACTGCTGAATACACATGAATGGGAATCAAAAGCATTAAAGACCGCACAAGTCCTAAGTTCCCCTTTCAGTAACCATGAAACAAAAAAAAAGGTGCAATCACGGGCTAGAAGCACAATTCCCTATACCCCCAAAGGTTTAGGAAGCTAGTCAAATAGCTTACCCAAGTATAAACAGAAAGGATAGCCCAGCACACTTTTACACACAATATAGCAATTTGAATATTCAAAAATGCAGACTTATTTCAAAGACATGTCGATGTTATGTTCCAGTTCATCCTTTATTTTTCACCTTAAAAACTTTTGAAACCGCCAACGCGTTTCGTCCCATCCAGGGACTTCTTCAGGGCTTGAATAAATATAGACAGAAGTCTGATATGTCAGTTCCTCATGTATTAGAATTGAGTAATTGCCATTCGAGTCAGTTTACGCGCTTCCCCATAATTTGAAATTCCAAGTAGTTTAGGTAAATGTAATTTTTTTCTTCTCTCTTTCTGTTTTAATGGAAACAGTGTCCCGAATAGTAGAAATCCAGTAGCGACAATCTTCGTCAAAGTCAGGTAGCGTCATCCCCTCTCGAAGGAGGGAAGGCAGCTCACCGCTGATTGTGTAGCCGTTATCAATGCTATGGCGGCCCCAAGGACACAAAAGCAGGTGCGAGCCTTCATAGGTCTAACCTCATACTGCAGACAGTGGATTTCCAATTTTTCAGCCATGGTCAAACCTCTTCTTGCCCTCACCACTAAAGATGTATCAGACAGTTCCTTTCTATGGACTAGAGATCATATGCAGTCATTCCTGGATTTAAAAAGAGATCTGTGTACTGCTCCAGTCCTCGGTACTCCTGATTATAACAAACAATTATTTCTTTTTGTACATGAGACAGACGGCTGTGCATGCGCTGTCTTGACCCAGATATTCGGATGGCACCATCGGCCATTTGCCTTTTTTTTCAGCCATCTTAGATCCTGTTGCGAGGGCTCTCCCAGGATGCCTACGGGCGACAGCTGCGGCCGCACTCATGATCCGTCAGAGTGCGGGGATCGCCATGAACTCCCCCTTGACTCTGATGGTTCCCCATTCTGTGGATACCCTCCTTAATAACACCAAGACACAGTACCTCACTAGCGCACGACTCACAGGATATGAACTGACACTCTTTGCCAGCCACATCAACATCAAAAGATGCACTGTACTGAACCCCGCCACATTACTCCCACTGGACACTCAGGATGCCTGTTTAGATCCACATGACTGCATATTGAGGACAGAAGAGGAGACAAAGGGACGGGTTGACTTACAGGATACCCCAATAGCAGACCCAGAAGGTACACTGTATGCGGACGGATCATGTCTCAGAGGAACAGATGGTAACACATCAGCCGCCTATGCCCTCACGACATTAGAGCAAGTAGTAGAAACAGCTCAGATTCCGCAGTACTCTGCTCAGGCTGCATAATTAGTGGCCCTCACTAGAGCCTGTGAGTTAAGCACAGGAATAACGGTTAATATCTACACTGACAGCCAGTACGTCTTTGGGGTGGCTCACAACTTTGGGAGACTCTGGAAAGAAAGGAATTTCCTTACTTCACATTGGGACAAAAATTCAACATGGCCCCCTAATTCACCGATTATTAGACTCCCTGACATTTAATACAAAGCTCCTCCCAATGGAAGGAGACACCCTGTTGCACCGCTCTGTGGTTCAGACTGAAAAGTCTAACTGTTTAATCATCAACGTTATTTCTCATCTTGGGGTTCCAAAAAATATTTAATTGTTCATCAAAGTTTCCATAACATGTAGGTTACTGATTGTACATCCAACATTAGCATCATCAGATATAATTCCTTCCCCAATGCATTTCGGGCTAATATGTAAGCCCTTCCTCAGGGGACAACTCTACAAAAAAAGGAACAAATCAACATGTCACTGTGTGTGCTCAAACCATTCAGGTGCACACATTATCACATATCACTGTGTTTGTGACCGGTATTTAAAAATAATCAAAAAAAGGTGCCCGAATGTTCTGGTGAAAGCCAACACTCATGCGTGTGTTGTTTGTTTAAAAGTATAATCTTCAGTCGGAAAAAAGATGGTATTTTGATGAAGATCCATCAAGCCAATAAACGTGAAAAAGAGTCAAGGTAGAAGCCACCTTATACCCCGATCACCGAACCGTGAACTTAAAAGTGATCTAGGCCGTTAAACATGCATTAACGTGAGCAGTATACTCACGGACTGTTTCAACAAGCTTTGACGCTGTCTCTGTAACAGAACAGCGCGTGTTAACCAAGGAACGTTAACTTCGTTTCTACATCTGATAACGTGGTCTCATGCGAGAGTACTTACTCGGTGCTGCGTTTCAAAGCGCGCATAGCCGTCAATGTGTCGGGAACCCCGGCGGTGTTCTCACTGGGTGCAGTTTTTACCGGCTCATGCATTAGAGTGAAAAGTGAAAACGGACTAATAAAGACCAGTGCAAACAAAAAACGCGGCGGCCATATTGGGTGAGGCATTCCAAGTGTACGCGAAAAATAAAAGTGAAAGAAAACATGGTCACATAGGATAAGCTTCAGAAACACAATGTATATGCATAAACATAACTGGTTACAGATAACATAAAAACTCAATTCGATCATTCAGACCGTGTGGCTGCATCGATGCCATGTAGCGAATCCAAAAGTTTTCTCTTTTTAGCAATGTCTCTTTGTTGTTGTGAGTGGGGGTGATTTGTTCAAGTATGACAAATTTAAGTTGAGCTACAGAATGTTTTTGTTCTACGAAATGTGCTGCAACAGTAGATTTCAAGTTTCCTGTTCTTATATTGCTCTTATGCTCAAGTAAACGGGTCCTGATCTTCCTCTCCGTATGTCCAATGTAACACTTTCCACATGGGCACTTAAGCATGTAAATTAGATTGGCTGAGTTGCAGGTTGCATTCACTTTTAATTTCACGGGGTAACCCTTCATGGGGTGACTGATGGTGTTCCCAAGGATGCAATTGTTGCAATTGCTGCAATTGTAACAAGGACGTAACCCTTTGAATGTGGTGGATTCACCCTCTGTGGTAGATTTCTTCAGAATTTCCTTCAGATTACGACCCCTGGTGTATGCAAACATAGGTGGTTGATCAAAGATGCCTCTGAAATCTGGTTCAAATTTCAACAGTGCCCAATGTTTGCGAATAATGTTCTTGTAGCAGTTACTCAAAATGCTGTATTTGGAGACCACCACCATCCTGGTGTTAACTGGTTTGACGGTTGGTTGTAGCAAATCTTCTCTTTTCATGTCTCCAACTTTGCTGACTGCTGTATCTAAGATTTGTTGTGGATAACCACGGTTTTTGAATCTTTCCACCATGGTGGTTACTTCCTGTTTGCAAGTATCTTCCGAAGATACTATTCTTTTTACTCGCATCAGTTGCGATAGGGGTAAATTCTGCTTTAGCCCGGGTCTGTGAAAACTCTGGTGATGTAAAAGTGAGTTCCTATCTGTAGGCTTCCGAAATATCGTGGTGTTCCAATTTCTGTTGTTGCATTGTATCTCCACATCCAAGAAATGTATACACGTTCTATCCATGTTCCAAGTGAATTGTATTCGCTGGTTAATGCCATTCCATGTGTTGAGAAATTCTGTTAACTCCAACTCTGTTCCCTTCCAAAGAATAAAAATGTCATCAATAAATCTCAAGAAGATTTTCCCATGTCTTAACCAGGTATTCTGGTTGAGGATGTGTGTTTCTTCAAACGCTTTTATCACGATATTCGCATAGGACGGCGCGGCACAATTTCCCATGGCTGTCCCATTCAGTTGGTGAAACCATTGGTTGAACACTGTGAAATAGCTATGGAAGAGTGTAAAAATCATTAATTCCATGATCAAAATTTTCATGTCTGGATCCAGATCTGAATTTGCCAGTTCTTGTTCAATGGCCGTGATGCCCATGTCATGCGGTATTGATGTGTAGAGTGAACAGACGTCCACTGTACACATAAGTAAATCTTCATCTTGGGATGTTTTTATCACTTCTTCCAATTTCACAAGGAAATCTGTTGTATCCCTTATGTGTGACCTGGTGTTCAATACGAATGGTTGCAAGTATCTGTCCAAAAATTTCCCAATGTGTTCGTGTATGGATCCCTTCGTGGACACTATCGGTCTAAACGGGGGTCTAGTTGGATGCTTGTGCATCTTGGGCAACATGTACAACGTTGGTGGTTTTGGGTTCTCCGGTGTGAGGTAACGTCGTGTCCGATCGTTGATGGTTCCTTGGTCAAATGCTTTGTTGATGATATCAAGTAATGTCATCAAGAATTCCTTGGTTGGGTCAGCGTTCAATGAGGCATAAGTGTTATGATCGCTCGTGTGAATCAATACTTCCTCTTGGTAAAATTTAGCGTCCATGATGACTAACGCACCACCTTTATCAGCTGTCTGACATACTATGTTGGGATTGTTCGCAATTTTACGTACGTATCAAAATACCATCTTTTTTCCGACTGAAGATTATACTTTTAAACAAACAACACACGCATGAGTGTTGGCTTTCACCAGAACATTCGGGCACCTTTTTTTTGATTATTTTTAAATACCGGTCACAAACACAGTGATATGTGATAATGTGTGCACCTGAATGGTTTGAGCACACACAGTGACATGTTGATTTGTTCCTTTTTTTGTAGAGTTGTCCCCTGAGGAAGGGCTTACATATTAGCCCGAAATGCATTGGGGAAGGAATTATATCTGATGATGCTAATGTTGGATGTACAATCAGTAACCTACATGTTATGGAAACTTTGATGAACAATTAAATATTTTTTGGAACCCCAAGATGAGAAGTAACGTTGATGATTAAACAGTTAGACTTTTCAGTCTGAACCACAGAGCGGTGCAACAGGGTGTCTCCTTCCATTGGGAGGAGCTTTGTATTAGTTTTCAGTTTCGCTGGGAGGTACAGACAGCGCCCAACCCTGCTCGCACGCTATAAAGTTTACTATTGACTATAATCACTGAATTACCGCTGTGCAAGTCCTGCATCTTTTAGTTGGATTCTACCCTTTTCTGTCCAAGGATTTAGCACGCCATTTGGTTTAAAAATGAATTACGAAAGCATAACCAGCATGACTGATTTAAAAGCAGACACCTTCGCCTTCTCGGCGGGGGACGCAGATAAAATCTATGAGATGATCCAGGAGGAAGTCATAGCAGCTGCTAGCACTCGCAGCCCTGAAAGCAACTTAAAACAATTACTCTACTTGTTGAAAAAGGAATGTAATCAGAAACTACACGCATCAACGTTGGTGCGGTACCATCGCGCCCAGCGAATCCCCAGGGGCCTACGGGTTCCCCTAAAACCTCTTTTGTGCAAAAATAATGCGAAATTTGTTGAGAGATGGTTTGCTATCCTCAACAAATGTTCGTTAGATTTAATACTTTTGATAGTGGAGGAACTATCTAAATCACTTGAAGAATTGACCAAAGATATCAAAACCATCAGGGCGGAACTGGACGAAGCCATGGACCCCGTTGAATTGGCAACCTTGTTGGAAGACGTGAATACCCAACTAGATAAACACACAAGGGAAACTCAAGAACGGAAACTACGCAAATATAAAAGGGACACCATCGATTATAAGCTCGGCGAGGTGTACACTTGGGCAGAAGTGTACGCCCGCCGACGCCCCAACCGAGCGTATAATCCATACTCGGAGAATGAGACTTCCTCCTCAGATGGAGATAACAGAACAACTAAGACAACGAGGGCTTCAACTGAGGTGACACCCACTGAGCAACAACCAGGCACCTCTACATCCACGGTTCATTTTTTAGAGGAGGGTTCAAATCAAACCACAGATCCAGGAGGGGAAAAACCCGCAGAGGTGGTAAAAGAATTGCCAAAAGCCAAGAAACCTTACCGTCGGAGATGAATACTGTTGACAATTTGGTGATAAATATTTCTTCCATAGAACTGTCACGGGAAGAATTACGAGTATTACAGAAGGGACAAACTTTCGTACCAACCACACAAACCAACACGTTAGAGCTTGAAGTGAGCACATTCAAATTGGTCAGAAACATCAGACTCCGACATTATTTTGAAAACATAGTCACCGTAGCAGACACTGATGATGACATGTTAAGAGGGCTTCGACCACGCAGTACATTCATGGCTCCTGTCAGTCACAAAATCATTGATGTATTCGAGAGCATGGTGAAAAATGATCTATTGAAATTGCCCTTTCAAACCAAAGCAAAACGTGAAAATTTGACGAAAACGGAAAAAAACACGTTACGTAAAATTGCGAACAATCCCAACATAGTATGTCAGACAGCTGATAAAGGTGGTGCGTTAGTCATCATGGACGCTAAATTTTACCAAGAGGAAGTATTGATTCACACGAGCGATCATAACACTTATGCCTCATTGAACGCTGACCCAACCAAGGAATTCTTGATGACATTACTTGATATCATCAACAAAGCATTTGACCAAGGAACCATCAACGATCGGACACGACGTTACCTCACACCGGAGAACCCAAAACCACCAACGTTGTACATGTTGCCCAAGATGCACAAGCATCCAACTAGACCCCCGTTTAGACCGATAGTGTCCACGAAGGGATCCATACACGAACACATTGGGAAATTTTTGGACAGATACTTGCAACCATTCGTATTGAACACCAGGTCACACATAAGGGATACAACAGATTTCCTTGTGAAATTGGAAGAAGTGATAAAAACATCCCAAGATGAAGATTTACTTATGTGTACAGTGGACGTCTGTTCACTCTACACATCAATACCGCATGACATGGGCATCACGGCCATTGAACAAGAACTGGCAAATTCAGATCTGGATCCAGACATGAAAATTTTGATCATGGAATTAATGATTTTTACACTCTTCCATAGCTATTTCACAGTGTTCAACCAATGGTTTCACCAACTGAATGGGACAGCCATGGGAAATTGTGCCGCGCCGTCCTATGCGAATATCGTGATGAAAGCGTTTGAAGAAACACACATCCTCAACCAGAATACCTGGTTAAGACATGGGAAAATCTTCTTGAGATTTATTGATGACATTTTTATTCTTTGGAAGGGAACAGAGTTGGAGTTAACAGAATTTCTCAACACATGGAATGGCATTAACCAGCGAATACAATTCACTTGGAACATGGATAGAACGTGTATACATTTCTTGGATGTGGAGATACAATGCAACAACAGAAATTGGAACACCACGATATTTCGGAAGCCTACAGATAGGAACTCACTTTTACATCACCAGAGTTTTCACAGACCCGGGCTAAAGCAGAATTTACCCCTATCGCAACTGATGCGAGTAAAAAGAATAGTATCTTCGGAAGATACTTGCAAACAGGAAGTAACCACCATGGTGGAAAGATTCAAAAACCGTGGTTATCCACAACAAATCTTAGATACAGCAGTCAGCAAAGTTGGAGACATGAAAAGAGAAGATTTGCTACAACCAACCGTCAAACCAGTTAACACCAGGATGGTGGTGGTCTCCAAATACAGCATTTTGAGTAACTGCTACAAGAACATTATTCGCAAACATTGGGCACTGTTGAAATTTGAACCAGATTTCAGAGGCATCTTTGATCAACCACCTATGTTTGCATACACCAGGGGTCGTAATCTGAAGGAAATTCTGAAGAAATCTACCACAGAGGGTGAATCCACCACATTCAAAGGGTTACGTCCTTGTTACAATTGCAGCAATTGCAACAATTGCATCCTTGGGAACACCATCAGTCACCCCATGAAGGGTTACCCCGTGAAATTAAAAGTGAATGCAACCTGCAACTCAGCCAATCTAATTTACATGCTTAAGTGCCCATGTGGAAAGTGTTACATTGGACATACGGAGAGGAAGATCAGGACCCGTTTACTTGAGCATAAGAGCAATATAAGAACAGGAAACTTGAAATCTACTGTTGCAGCACATTTCGTAGAACAAAAACATTCTGTAGCTCAACTTAAATTTGTCATACTTGAACAAATCACCCCCACTCACAACAACAAAGAGACATTGCTAAAAAGAGAAAACTTTTGGATTCGCTACATGGCATCGATGCAGCCACACGGTCTGAATGATCGAATTGAGTTTTTATGTTATCTGTAACCAGTTATGTTTATGCATATACATTGTGTTTCTGAAGCTTATCCTATGTGACCATGTTTTCTTTCACTTTTATTTTTCGCGTACACTTGGAATGCCTCACCCAATATGGCCGCCGCGTTTTTTGTTTGCACTGGTCTTTATTAGTCCGTTTTCACTTTTCACTCTAATGCATGAGCCGGTAAAAACTGCACCCAGTGAGAACACCGCCGGGGTTCCCGACACATTGACGGCTATGCGCGCTTTGAAACGCAGCACCGAGTAAGTACTCTCGCATGAGACCACGTTATCAGATGTAGAAACGAAGTTAACGTTCCTTGGTTAACACGCGCTGTTCTGTTACAGAGACAGCGTCAAAGCTTGTTGAAACAGTCCGTGAGTATACTGCTCACGTTAATGCATGTTTAACGGCCTAGATCACTTTTAAGTTCACGGTTCGGTGATCGGGGTATAAGGTGGCTTCTACCTTGACTCTTTTTCACGTTTATTGGCTTGATGGATCTTCATCAAAATACCATCTTTTTTCCGACTGAAGATTATACTTTTAAACAAACAACACACGCATGAGTGTTGGCTTTCACCAGAACATTCGGGCACCTTTTTTTGATTATTTTTAAATACCGGTCACAAACACAGTGATATGTGATAATGTGTGCACCTGAATGGTTTGAGCACACACAGTGACATGTTGATTTGTTCCTTTTTTTGTAGAGTTGTCCCCTGAGGAAGGGCTTACATATTAGCCCGAAATGCATTGGGGAAGGAATTATATCTGATGATGCTAATGTTGGATGTACAATCAGTAACCTACATGTTATGGAAACTTTGATGAACAATTAAATATTTTTTGGAACCCCAAGATGAGAAGTAACGTTGATGATTAAACAGTTAGACTTTTCAGTCTGAACCACAGAGCGGTGCAACAGGGTGTCTCCTTCCATTGGGAGGAGCTTTGTATTAGTTTTCAGTTTCGCTGGGAGGTACAGACAGCGCCCAACCCTGCTCGCACGCTATAAAGTTTACTATTGACTATAATCACTGAATTACCGCTGTGCAAGTCCTGCATCTTTTAGTTGGATACTCCCTGACATTTCCCAGAAAGGTAGCTATTATAAAATGCAAAGCGCATAAGAGTGACGGATGATGTTGGAAAAGGCAATGCCCTGGCTGACCAGACAGCCAAATTTCCTTAAGCAAAAGGAAGGAATGTATGTGGGAGGTCCCGCCAGGTGGGTGGCAGAGGGGGGCATGGTTGAAGATACTATACAGAGTGTGATAGATATTCAGTCCCATGCTACCCCTGAGGAGCTGAGGATGTGGGCGGAGCATTTAGCAGTAAAGGAAATAGATGGTTGTTGGGCCCGTATCACTATGGAGAGACAATGGATGTTGCCCGACAATCATGTGCTACCGGTAGTAACGATGGCCCATGGACCTGCTCACATTAGTGCGAAAGGGATATGCAAGTTGCTGGAACCCACCTGGTATAACTCAAAGATACCAGCATATCCTGAGAGGATGGTCAAAACATGCATGATTTGCCTTATGTACAACCCGGGAAAAGGCACACTAACCCCTGGAGGAGGATTGTTTCACCCTACCGTTCCTTTTGAAGCCCTCCAGATGGATTATATCCAGATGGACAGATGTAACAGTTTAAAATACATCCTGGTGGTGGTCTGTACCTTCAGCCGATGGATATAGGCCTACCCTGTCAAAGATTGTACCGCTATCACTACAGCCAAAATACTATTGAAAGAATACTTCCCACCATTCGGTTTGCCCCGTTTGGTCTGGAGTGACAATGGGACAGACTTTACGGCTCAAATAATGGAGTATGTCTGTTCAGCACGGTATACAACCTTTACAACGCAACTTTTACAACGCACTACCATTACAACAAAACTTTTACAACGCAACATCCATTACAACGCATGCATTTACAACGCAGTCATTACAACGCATGACACTACAACGCACACCACTACAACGCATAACATTACAACGCAGTCATTACAACGCATACCATTACAACGCATAGCATTACAACACATTATACCCTTACACTATCCAACACTTACCCTACTGTTGCACCCCCTGGAGTTAGAATAGTAATTATTACCCCTACACTATCCAACACTTACCCTACTGTTGCACCCCCTGGAGTTAGAATAGTAATTTTTACCCCTACACTATCCAACACTTACCCTACTGTTGCACCCCCTGGAGTTAGAATAGTAATTTTTACCCCTACACTATCCAACACTTACCTTACATGCAATGCAATGTAATGCGTTGTAATGGTATGCGTTGTAAATGTAGTATGCGTTGTAGTGGAATGCGTTGTAAAGGTAGTTTCAAAGAATTCGTTGTAATGGCATGCGTTGTAATGGTGTGCGTTGTAATGGATGTTGCGGTGTAAAAAATGCGTTGTAAAGGTAGGCGTTGTAAAAGTATGCGTTGTAACGTCATACATCCGTTCAGCACTGGGTATAAAACAAAAATGTCATGCAGCTAACCGTCCCCAATCAGCAGGTCTAGTGGAGGTGTACAATAGCATCCTAAAGACTAAAATGGCCAAGATTATAGCCAAGACAGGTGTCACTTGGGTTGATGCTCTGCCCCTGGCCCTGCTGTCTGTCCGGACAACGGCCCATACCAGGATAGGCCTATCTCCCCATGAGATTGTGTTCGGGAGGCCTGCCAATGTGTGGGGTGTTCCACGGCCCCAGAAACTGTCTGATGTCGAAT
Organism: Lissotriton helveticus; assembly: GCF_964261635.1. Classification (NCBI taxonomy): domain Eukaryota; kingdom Metazoa; phylum Chordata; class Amphibia; order Caudata; family Salamandridae; genus Lissotriton; species Lissotriton helveticus. The sequence goes on along the minus strand of NC_136071.1, from coordinate 1,198,566,774 downwards.
ACCCTGTGATGACTGATTATCTGTACAGTTTGACTAACACATTTCGTACTCTTTACCACCAGGTGCAGGAGGCCATACCTGATAAAAGCGATGGCCCGGGACACGTTATCCATCCTGGCGACTGGGTCCTGATTTGAAATTTGCAATGTACTAAGAGCCTTGAGCCCCGCTGGACGCAGCCCCGTCAGGTGTTACTGGCCACCTACACCGCCGTGAAAGTTGAGGGACGGCAGAACTGGATCCACGCCATGCACTGTAGACGAGTGCCTCTGCTTCTCCCCTATGATCAGTGGGTGAGAGAAGGACAAGGAGACTCAGAGACAGAAATATTCCCGACGTTTGTTCCCTTCAGCGACGTAAGATTACTTTCCACATCTACGGAAGCAGAGAGTGACAGTATACTGAAGAGAAAGAGAAAACACTCCCCTCACTCTGCTCAGCATCAGGAACAATTATTCCCCGACCATACTGTTCCTTCTTCTACCGGATATAACTTGCGTTCCAGTAGGAAGGCTTGCCCTTGACTTCGCTCAGGTGCCTATAGGCTGTAGGGCTGTGATCTCCCGGCTAAGAACGGTACTGGTATGTCAGACTAAGGTACGCCATAGAGCTCTTGGCACCTGCATCCAGTGTAGCAACCACCAATCACAGACAGCCGCTAGTGGTCCCTGGCTTAGTACAATGGCAGCCGTCCAATACACCCAAGTCCAGAAACGATATGTCAGTCTCCTTCATAGCAAGTGCTTTGTAGCCCCCGTGGTGACGCTGTTTGTCTCAATCATCTTATCTATCATCAGTTGGATGTTACTGATCTACTATCCTGTTACCCCACCAACTCCTACCCCGACTCCTGTAGAGCATCAGTATTTCACTTTTCCCGCCCACGAATTGCCCACTGTGCAGAATTTTTCAATAAGACCTTTGTCCAGATGTTACAGCATCATCAGCTGATCATAAATACTTCCAACTGTTGGGTATGTGGGCTGATGCCGCATGCTATGGCACAACCTGTTCCATTCTTTCCTTATCCTTTCTCCATCTCTGGCTCCTGCCTTGCATGGCGGATATTGATGCAGGAGGCCAATACTGTCAATGGTACTGCCAATTCTGCCCTTGGAACCTTTCAAGATGACTTCTGGCAAAACAGGTCTGGCAATATCATTACCCCTTTTTGCCCGACCAGTTCATCCACATTGCTATTACCACCGGATGAACTCGGTGAGATGGTGGTATTTAACTCAACTTCTCGACAAACATTTACCAAATTTCGGGCCAGAAGGCTACTACCTGATGTACGAAACACTCTGAATGTTATAAATGTGCGGGCCGTGTCTGCATCCATGGCTTAGGAACTAAGAAAGTTGGTACTAGTATCTGTGACATCGCTAAAACTTTGAACTCTACGTCTTCTCCAAAGTTGGTGGCGTCCCCAACATTTACTTTATCCGTGGCACAGCAGCCTACACTTGGCTCCCCCGTAACTGGTCTGGTACCTGCTATCTGGCCTTGCTCCTTCCACCGACGTATTCTACCCATGGAGATTACCACCTGTTGATGAAGGGCACTTTGCGCCACTCACGTAGGGGTATCTTATCTGCTAAGGATACAGTAGGCCAGGAAGCTGGGGACTTCTTTAAGGGGTTCTTCCCATTCTGGGGCCCAATGGCAAACAGTAGAGCTATACGATCACAGAAACAGCTGGTACCCTCTCCAACATCACTGCAGAGCTACGGGCAAAACGCCTTGTAACACTTCAAAATCGTATGGTCCTTGACATCATCCTCGCTGATCGTGGTGGTGCGTGTAAATTGATTGGCTCCAGCTGCTGTGTGTACATTCCTGATTATGCACCCACAGTATATGATGCCATCCAACGTCTGCATCACCCTTCCTCTGAAATTCATCAGGATGAAGGCAACTGGTCCCTCACAGGCTGGATATGGGGCCTCCTTTCCCAATGGGGATGGATGGTCCTCATCTTCCTTGCCTTGGGAGTGGCTGCCCTAGTCTTCTGTTGTTTGCGTATTCAGTGCCTGCCAATGCTCTGTGCAACCTTGGGGTAGCCGTGCGCTATATAAGATACACTAAATAAATAAATAAATGTGTTCAGGCCCTCAAGTCTCCACCCTCTAACATTCACGTCACTAATATGAAGATGATGCTCCAACAAGAAACAGATGATCTTATGAATATCGACGTCTCCTAGAGTATTTGCCACTCAATGGCAAAAGGAGGGTATGAGGACAAGTGTCCTTCTTGTCGGCATCCATTTTGTGTCATGACTCCATTGTTTTTACATTGCCATTTCATGTCAAACACCTCTGCACAACCCTTCTGGTCATTTCTGCTGATGTCTGTTGAAATTCTAGCTGTCACGATCACCCTGTCCTTCCTGCTCCTTGTGGTTGAGCCAATTTCAAAACCAAGAATTGGCCTCACCACCCTCGGACTGAACTCCTGCTCACATCCATCCTGTTTTGCAAGACTTGGTCACGACACCGTCCCAGAACTTGTTTCTTTCACATATCCTGTTGTTCAAGATCTGTCTGTTCTCTCGCGTACATATCCTGTTTTGCAAGACCTGTCCGTAATCTTTGTACCATCTGTTGCAGCCCCCGTCCTGCCTGACCAAAGAATGGTGTAACTATGTTTTTGACTCTGGGGCTCCAGGCCCCCACCCAAACTGGTTTCTTAAGGTGGGAAATATGTATATAAGGCCTGTAAGCTGCAGAGTGAAGCAGCAGCCTCCACTGTCTTGTTTCTAACGAGCTTGGGACTCTGTTCCATAGCCCGGGTTATTCGAATAAAACTTGGTTCCTCCTGCAGAGGAAGGCTCCTGTGTCTCCTTTTACTAAATAAGGAGGGTATGGAAGACTTGAGCGGTTCCCCCGCCACCGAGACCCAGTAAGTGGGTATAAACAGTTCTTCACCTGCTAGTCATCATTGGTCTTCAGGTGTCTGTAGATACTGGGTGTCTGCTAGTCATCATTGGTCTCCAGGTATCTGTAGATTCTAGTGTGTACTAGTCATCATTAGCCTGCAGGTGTCTGTAGATTCTAGTGTCTACTAGTCATCATTGGTCTGCAGGTGTCTGTAGATACTGGGTGTCTACTAGTCATCATTGGCCTTCAGGTGTCTGTAGATTCTAGTGTCTGCTAGTCATCAATGGCCTTCTGGTGTTTGTAGACTCTACTGCCTGCTAGTCTTCTTTGGTCTTCAGGGATCTCTGTAGATACTGGGGTCTTCTAGTCATCATTGATTTTAAGTGTTTGTAGATGCAAGTGTCTGCTAGTCATCATTGGTCTCCATGTGTCTGTAGATTCTAGTGTCTGCTAGTCATCATTGGCCTCTGGTGTCTGTAGATTCTAGTGTCTGCTATTCATCATTGGTATTCAGGTGTCTGTAGATACTGGGTGTCTACTAATAATCATTGGTCTCCAGGTGTCTGTAGATTCTAGTGTCTGCTAGTCCTCACTGGCCTTCAGGTTTCTGTAGATTCTAGTGTCAGTTAGCCATCACCGGCGTTCAGGTGTCTGTAGATTCCAGTGCCTGCCAGTCTTCCTTAGTCTTCACATGTCCGTAGATTCTAGTGCCTGCTAGTCATCATTGGTCTTCAGGTGTCTGTAGATACTGGGTGTCTGCTAGTCATCATTGGTCTCCAGGTGTCTGTAGATTCTAGTGTCTGCTAGATATCATTGGTCTTCAGGTGTCTGTAGACACTGGGTGTCTACTAGTCATCATTGGTCTCCAGGTGTCTATAGATTCTAGTGTCTGCTAGTCATCATTGGTCTTAAGGTGTCTGTAGATACTGGGTGGCTACTAGTCATTATTGGCCTCCAGGTGTCTGTAGATACTGGGTGTCTACTAGTCATTATTGGCCTCCAGGTGTCTATAGATTCTAGTGTCTGCTAGTCATCATAGGCCTTCAGGTGTCTGTAGATGTTAGTGTCTGCTAGTCATCATTGGCATTCATGTGTCTGTAGATTCTAGTGTCTGCTAGTCCTCACTGGCCTTCAGGTGTCTATAGATTCTAGTGTCTGCTAGTCCTCACCGGCGTTCAGGTGTCTGTAGATTCTAGTGTCTGCTAGTCCTCACTGGCCTTCAGGTGTCTGTAGATTCTAGTGTCTGCTAGTCCTCACTGGCCTTCAGGTGTCTATAGATTCTAGTGTCTGCTAGTCCTCACCGGCGTTCAGGTGTCTGTAGATTCTAGTGTCTGCTAGTCCTCACTGGCCTTCAGGCGTCTGTAGATTCTAGTGTATGCTAGTCTTCACCGGCGTTCAGGTGTCTGTAGATTCCAGTGCCTGCTAGTCATCCTTGGTCTTCATGTGTCTGATGATTCTGTGTCTGGCACTCTGCTAGTCATCACTGATGTTCAGATGTCTGCAAATATGTAGGGAAAGCTGTTGTATCCTGCTCTTCCTTCTTCCTTGTCCTTTCTTAGTGGCTTGTACTCTGCTGCCCAGCCAGGCTCTTTGAGATCATCCACTGTTCTAGTTGTGTATTTTTAAGTGAACTATCAGTTATTCCTGAGGCTGAGCAGCAGGGTGGCAAGACTACAAAAAAGGAACTACTTAAGAAAACTAAGAGGAATTGAATTGTACCCATTGCCAAAGTTTTCAAAGCCCCACCGGTGTCTACAATATCAGACAGCCCCCAGAAGTAGGTTGAGCGTTGGTATGTGGCTTGGGATTTGTTAAAAGTCTCCCTACACGTTGGATGATGCACAAGCGTGAAGTCTCTACAGCCTACTGAAGTGTCTCTTTTCAATTGCCACTGCTTCCTAAGAATAGTTTGATTTTGATTGGTAGATAGTATACTTCAAAACTTAAGTATTCTATATTGCGAGCTGGTAGTCAGTCCAACATACTTGGTTTTATCTGCCTTGAGAGTGAGATCGCTTATTTGGATTGGAAAGAGCTATTTTCACATCTGCTAATTGACAATGCGACTGAGGGGAGCCGGAGAGTTCAGGAACCCTGCTGTGAACCTACATCTTTGGGAGTGTTTCTTTCTTACTATTAGGTGCAGCTGGGTGTATGACGTTACAACGCATACTTTTACCACGCATACCTTTACAACGCGGTTTTTACCACGCATACCATTACAACGCATAGCGCTTAGAGGTGCTATATAGTGGTAAGTATAATTTTCTATTCCAACTCCAGTCCCCGTGGACACTAGGGAAGGTGTTGGATAGAAAATTAAACTTATTCCCTATCCTAGAGCGCCCCCCAGCGCAATGCGTTGTAATGGTATGCGTGGTAATGCCTGCGTTGTAATGGTAGTGCGTTGTAAAAATTTCGTTGTAAACGTTACATACCGGTGCAGCTGTTTGGCATCAAGAAGCACAGTGACTAAGATGGCATATGTGAAGAGTTAGTACACAGGGGGTGCATTTTCATCTTTGTGGGGCATGAAGGGAGAAGTCTTACTTAACCGTGAGTTTGGGTTTTGTCTTTCATTGAGATGCTACGTTGAGACTTCTCGTCTGCATTCAACCGGAGAGGAGTTAGCCTAACGGCTTGAGCGCTCGACCTCGGACCTGGGGATCAAGTCTCGGTAACGACGCCAAAACCTCCTGTGATTCTGGGCAAATCACTTAATCTCCCTGTGCCTAAAATGAATGCGTGTCCTCATGTAACGTAACTGGTTCTATGTATAGCGTTCTGATACCCGATTCGGTTCGGGTCTAGTTTGCGCTATAGAAAACTCTGTCGCATTTGAACACAAACAAAGCCCTTGACAAGAACTGCACGTGCTTACCTGTGCGGGTTTTATCGCGTGCAGTCTTCTCCATGTTGTGCCCCACGTCATTGTGACAAATCTTTTGCCTCATCTACTACAATGCTTTTTGCTGTTCGGGGGCACGCTGCTGCCGTGAGCCCCCCGACGCGGCATAGCACAACGTGCCGCCATTTTGAAGCTGGCTTTCTGGACCGTTACTCGTATGTTCTTAGCTTCTACTTGCCAACCACGCTCTCCGCACTTATACGGATGCAGCACAGGCGGCCTGAGAGAGCGTCCCTGTTAGAGAACGTGGTGACTGACTCCTGATCTTCCCACATTTTAAGATATATTCACACGCTACTTCGACTTTGTTTTGTGATAAAGTAGTTTTGCACCAGTGCATCTACTAAGTGGAATCCGGAACTAATCGGGGAGAAAGTTCCTTCCGAGGATTGACTATGGTGACTAATTTTATTGTATTCATTTCTTATGTTTGAAATGTTGTCACCTGTATCTTGCACGGTGACTAATTTACTAAATGTGCAATTGGTCTGATGATTAATTACCTGCTATGTGATGCTTTAGACAGGCCATTTCATGCACATCCGTACTATGCTTTCTTTGAAGTTCAGGATAGCTCAGAGCTGAGCGTCCTAACCTTTCTGTGGGGAGCCATTTTTGTGTTCAATATATATATTGAGGTGCTCTACCCCGTTTGTTTTGCTATTGTTTAGTTTACTGGTCCTGGACCACTTTAGAGCTCTATTTGGATGAGCTGTTTAATGCCATTTATTATTACAGGTAATGAGCAATTGAGACGCTCGATTCGTTCAATGTTTACTTGTACTGAAATGAACCATTAGATGCTCAATTTATTTGAGGTGTAAAATTCCATTTTTTCTGGTGATGTGTTTTTGAGTATTTGATTTTGTAATGCGTACTTGTGCGGAGCCACTTTCATGCTCAATTTTCATTGAGGTGCTCCATTATATTTAATCTCGTGATTATTTGTAGGAATTTTAATTCTGCTACGCTTGTTGGAGCCATTTATTTGCTCAATATCTATTGAGGTGCTCCATTCTGGTTATGCTTGCTGTTGATGGGCCATTGAGGTGCTCAGTGTTTGTGAGGCGCCGTAGAAGTGCTTAGTTATATTTATGCTTACATGTTGTGAACCACATAGGTGCTCTACTCGCAAGAGGAGTTCTATTCGTATTGATATACTCAGTTCTATTTATATTTACTGGTGATGAGCCTGGGGCTCAATTCTGTTGGTGCTTATGTATGCTGAACCACTTCGGTGCTCTATATTGTTAGAGGTGTTCAAATTGTATTTATGATTGACGGTACTGAACCTTTATTGCTCAATTTCCATTGAGTTGTTCAGTTCCATTTGTCCAGTGAAGAATGGGTTTTCCTTCCCATTTCCATTCTAATGTGGATTTTGTCAAGTGGTGTATCATAACCACTTTTAGTCATTCTTGCATTCTTTTGTTAGCTCATGGTGTTGGTACAATCTTGGTACCCTCGCCCTTTTGTGTTTACCTCTTCTCTCCAGCATTGTGAAGAGGGTGTTTATATTTGTGCGTTTTAGGTTCTTCCTTTCTTCTGCTCTCTGTTTTATCTTCTTCATCTTTTCGGTTAAAGGGGGAAGGTGTGTTGTATCCTGCTTGTCCTTCTTTCTTGTCCTTTCTTAGTGTCTTGTACTCTGCTGCCAGCCAGTCTCTGTGAGGTCATCCACTGTTCTAGTTGTCTATGTTTAAGTGAGCTGTCAGTTATACCTGAGGCTCAGCAGCAGGGTGGCTGCTCCCGGTGGGGCCTTTACTGAAGCCTTTTCTAGAACTTACCATCTATATCACATGCTGTACATGTCCTCCTTGTAATTTCATTTAATCAATAAATCTACCCCTTGAACACAGCAACTAAGGAATCATCTTTATTTTTATTGGATTTTACACAAGATTTACTAAATTATCGCAGATCTCAGCACATTTATTAAATATGGACTGCTGCTGCTGCTCTCTAACCCCCCTGCTGGTGGAGACAGTGGTAGCACTTCTACTGCTAGTGTGTGAGTAGCACCGTGCACACCAAACTACGGAGGTATGTGTGTGGTGTGTTGCATAGGTTTTGTACTGAAAGGGTACCCTTTCAATATACCATGACTAGACACATTTTTTAATATTTCACACACTGCGTGTGTGCTGTACTGGCAGCAAACCTGTGATGTGTTCAAATAAAACGTCGATGGAAATAAAAATATTCCTCCATCTTTGCACCTGCCTTGAGGAGGAGTTAGTTTTTGACACAAAGCAAGGTCTGGCAATCTTTAGAGACTGGCTTTGTGTCAAAAACCCTGGGTGGTTGAGCTTGAATGCTAAAGTATCAGCCCGGAAATTCCCCTTGACGCAAATATTCGCAACACAGCAGAAGAAGGTATTTGGACTAACAGAAATTGCGCTTTTCCAGTGGGAAAAAAAGGTTTGGTGAGGTCAGCTGGATTATGAAAATCTGGTAGTACATATTTGTCTTTGTGCCCATGAAAGTGGTGGATGATTTATAGTTTTTTGAGGGCATGTGTTGGTATTTAGGTGTTGTCAAATCTTCAGGGCTCAGGGAGCTGGGGGGTACCCAAGCAATCCTGGTAGTAGTACTGCAGCTTTCCAGGACCCTCAGAAACCAGACACTACTGCAGCTCACTGATGAACCAGGAGGCTGCTCTTGAGCCTTGGGCTTGCAGGGCAGTGAGGTGGAACAGCTGGGGCTCACCTCTGGATGGCGACGTGGGTCTGAGAGCTCAGAGACAAACAACACTCAGAGATGTGCAAGAACTTCAATCTCCAGGGTGGGAACTTTATGAAAACTGTAGGAAGGTGGAATCTGACTGCATGGTTATTCCCATTTTTTTCCTGGTGTTTTGCTGGTTTTCGACTTAGTCTGGCTGGGATCCTGCTAATCAGGACCCCAGTGTATCTGCTTTCTCCCTAAATTGATTGCATGCACTTTAGGTACACTCCATATTGGATACTGGGGTACCCTTATCAGTCCCTAGTATATGGTATACTTTGTACCAAGGGCATGGGTACCCCAGAGGCCTCCCAGGGGCTGCAGCATGTATATGTATAAATTGTTTTATAACGCGCACTGTTACTTGGGAGTATCCTGGCGCATGTATTATGCCACCCCTGGGAGACCATTGAAATGGATACCACAGGTCTGCTACTGCAACCTGTGTAAGGTGGTGCATGCACCCCTTACTGTGGTATAGACTCACTATATCTATTCTACATCACTGCACATATAAACCTATCAGTCACCCCTATGGCAGGGCTTATCAATCCTGAAGGCAGGGTGCTGTGTTTTATGTGAGATTGTGCTCCTGCATGAAGAAACCCCCTCTGCAGCCTTCAGAACCTATTTTCTGGAAATGTTTGTGATGCAGCCAACCATATATATTTAAGTGCATTATAACCTCGCAGTAAATGCAAACTTTTTTTTTTGCAGAGTTTTATATAGCGCAAACTTAATCTGAATGGTGTATCAGATCGCTTTACATGGCACCAGTTACGTTACATGAGGACACATATTCTTTTTTGTTAGGCACGGGGAGATTAAGTGGTTTGCCCAGAATCACAGGATGTTCAGCGTCATTGCCGAGACTTGAACCCAGTTCCCCCAGATTCGAGGTCGACCGCCCTAGCCGTTAGGCTGCTTAGAAACATGTTGTGTTTAGTGTCAAGCACCTTGGAATCATACCTCCACACCAGTAACTGGCAGGGAAGGTATGATTCCACCCTTCTAGAGGGACTTATGTGACACACCGGGCTTCCCGGTACCAGCTTTCTCGATCTGGGAATCACAAAATGGATGCTGCCAGCCACAGACACGAGTCTGCCCTCCTGCTGCCTAGCCAAGCTCGAGGAGGGGAAGGCATGACAATAGGTTTCCTGTCACAGGGAGGTGTGACTACCTCCCAGACATGATTTCGTGAATTGGGGCTGGGTGGGTACACTCCGAGAGTGTTTGAAGTCTGCACTGGTGGCATATTTGGTGTCCCTGTGCATAGTCCAGTTCAAACATGTTGCAGGAGCCGTTGGCTCCTGCTCTGGCGAGAAACTGGACAAAGGACATGGGTGTCATCACCCCTCTGTCGTGACCCTCCCATAGGTGGGTCCCCAGAGTTTGTCCAACCCCTTCCCTAGGTATAAAGTAGGAACCCCTGACTACAGGACTTTAGATTTTACCTGGACTAAACTCTGCTACAGAAACCAAGTACTTTGAAATCTACACTACACTGGATGACTGAAGAATCTTCCTTGGCGTAAAGGAGTTACTCCCATGCAGCAGCAGACACCTAAACCCATCTGACCCGTTTGCATCTCCTGTGCTCTTGAGGACTCCAAAGATTTCTGCAACACAGGAGCTGGGTTCCTGAGGTCTCTGAGATTGATCTGCTCTCTCAGCAATTCTGAGACCAGTATCCCTCGTGGGGACCGTGCAACTCGAACCCCTGTGCACCGTGTACTTTTGCAGCAGCATATGCTTTTCGGAGATCACTGAGGCTTTGCTTTGGGCTAATTGCAGTCATGAACCCGAGCAGTATTTCCACTGAAGATTTCCAGCCTACATTCCACGAGTCTCCAGTGGGCTGGTATTTTTCGTGATTCAGCTTGAAGTCCCTTCACAATCCCTGGTCCGTTGGCCTGTGGGTCCCTGTGAAGGTAACTTTGACTTTCCTTTGGCTTTCCGGTTGCTCCAGACATGCCCTGTCTCTCCTTTGCTTGGAGAGTCCCCAAAACCTTGCTGGTTCTCACCGTAGCTTGTTTCCTCTGCCCAAGTGGGTCGCAATTGCCAAGGCTTGTTGGTGTTCGATCCGGACACTGAACCCCCAGCACTCAACATCCTTTATGGGACAGCTCACCTCTGGACTTTGGTTATCGTCGGCATTTCCTGGTGCCCGTGGCTGCAGAGTGAAGCATTCTATCTACGCATCTGAAGCACCCGACAGCGGTGGGCATTCGTCTACTGAGCCCCTGGTCACCCTGAAGTGACTCAGACTCTGTCCCCTCTGCTTTCAGGTTCTTCTCACCTCAAATACAAGCTTGGATTCCACCTGACATTTTTCATCTTCGCGGCAACAGCACTTTTTTGCATCAGTCCATTGAAAACGACGAAGTTTTCTGACATCACTTGACCCCTATGCACCCGGCTCCTCTGGGATAGGTAACACGGGTATGTTGGTACTCTCAAAGGTGCTGGACTTAGAACCTTCTATGTTTAAAAGGGTTTGCTTAAATTCCTTTCCGAAGTGTCCTTAATCTCTAAAATTCCAACCACGACTTTCCCAACGAGTTGTACGGAGCTCATGCCTGTGTTCACACACTGCACACGTCCCCCGTGGGTCCCCTGTGTCACTACTTTGGGTGGTTCCTTGGGGTCCCCGCGATTCTACGTGCTGTAGGCACTGTGTCTAGTTGAGTAGTTGTTATACGACTTTCTTAATATATGGTTCGGTCTCCCCCTGGAGCCCGCTGTGTATTGTGCTACTTACTGTCATTCTAGTGCTTTAATACTGTGTGCTTTGTGCTCTAATCCCATAAAGAGGTTAGTAGAGAGTGTTTAGTAATAAATACATTTATTTTATATTTTCCTTGTGTGGTTCTCCTCTCATTTGGTCATTCAGTAGATTCTGATCTGGTAAAAGAAGCTGCTTTACACTCCTTCAAGACTTAGCCTGAAGGCTGCTCTCCATAGCAACCACTAGGATAGATTTCAATAAACATTATCTGTAAACCTATCATCAATAAGGGTTGTTTGGACGGGTACAAGGTGCCCACTTTAATTAGTGGTCAGTATATACCAGGTCAACTTCTCACAAAAATTAGAATACCTTTTTTCAAATTAAGATGGGTTAATGGTGTGTAGCTTCTTGCCTGGGTGTGTCCATTGTTATCATAGAAGAATTCTGCTAATATAAGTATAAAGTTATTGTGCTACTTAGCGCCTCTGTTGGGATAGTGAGCCTGAGGAAGGGGCAGGAGGGGGGAATGACTTGTGTTGCCATGCTGTTTTGAGCTGTGGTGCCCTCTGAATATCGAATCAACAATATTGATGAGGCAGAATATCGAAAATACAATTTTGACAAGTAAGTCTAGATTTAGTTTGCCTAACGCCACAAATTTGTACCTATGCAGTACATATATCTTCAAGGTATGTAGATGTGGAGATACGAATAGTAAATTTACACGTCTCTATATGCTCTTACCTATTGGTTGATATTGCCCCTTAATAAGTCAATAGCCTATCCTCGATAAGAGTATGTCAAGCTGTTGTTGGCATCAACAATCAGTCGTAAAATCCTTCCGCTGTCATTGGCTCTGTCATTTGGTGGATTTTTTACTTAGTTAGCTTAGAAAGAGCTTGGATTAGACGTATAAGCTCACAAAAGATTGCTCTATTTCTATTTTTAAAAAGTGCTATACCATTAAAACGATCATCAGTGTAAAAAAACTTAATTGTATTTTTACTTCCTTTTTATGTTTTGGCCTAGTGGCTTTGCCACCATGGGGAAATCTTTGCATTAATTATACAAAAAATTGTCACCTTTCTGGAATTTTAGAAAATCCTCAAGTTACATATAATATAGTGTTAGTAATCACGTATAATAACCCAGAAAGTATCAACAAGTTTAACAAAATATGAATTTGGTTTTATAGTTGTTAAAGCTGTAGGAGAGTAGGATCTGCTTTGTTGGAGAGTAGGGTCTGCTTCCTATGGTTACCCACACTTTTTGCTGTGATTCTCTGTTTTTTCGACTTTAGTCTGGCTGTGGCCCTGCTAATCAGGCCCACAGCCTAGATGTTCTCTCTCTAAATTGATACCATGTACTTTAGGTACATACCAGATTGGTTACTGGGTCACCCTTGTGAGCCCCTGTATAGTGTACCCTAGGTACCCAGGGCACAGGTACCCCAGAGGCCTACCAGGGGCTGAAGCATTGTGCCACCCCTGATTTGCCTTCCAAACTGACACCACAGGTCTGTTCACACTGCCTGGGTAAGGTGCTGTAATCACCCCTTACTTAGATATAGTATACCTATATCTATATATATATGAGAGAGCACAAGTCTGGGAAAAAATGTATAAGTGCACCATATTTACAAGCACGTAGTTAGTTAATATATACTTTGCACCAGAGTGTCTTATATTCAGTAATGAAACGTATAGAGTGTTCAAGTAGGATAATATCCATCATAGCAGTGTGAGACTAATGTAGAAGTGTTGGAATGAATATGAAAACCTCACGTTCTCATGTTAAAAGGAATCATGTCAGAGTTGGACAGAACTTTGAAAACCAGTTACATTGTGTAGGCCTCAGGGCAATTCACAGCAAATCTAAACGTGCTGCTAAAATAATGTGAGATGGGGTTAACGTGGTTCTTCCAAAATGTATTATCGAATTTAGTATTGAAATATATGCTTTATAGATGTGTTGCTTTTAGAAATGTGTGTTAGTTAAGAATACTGTTTAAATGCAAGTTAAATGTTTTTAAAGTACAGGGACCCGCTTCATGTAAATCAAGTAGGCCTGAACTGATAATGTCATCCCTTTGATCTGCCATATGCTCGTTAGAGAAGAAGTCGAGAGGTGCCAAGTACTGAGAGCTACGTATGTTTTATAGCCTATAGATATGGTAAAGTCTGGAATTTGAGGCCTACTGTAGGACGGTCTGTATGCAGGTGCGAGGGGTCCTAATCAGTTAGAATGAAAGGGGCTTTGTTCAGTGGCGCTTGGCGCAGGCCTGTAGGAGTTCTCAGGAATTTCAGGAGGCACCGACGCGCTGGAGAAGAAGTCTGGGAACCAAGGTCAACTTTAACGAGGGTCTTGAAGAGTACCATCATGGAGTTTACCGCGCAAAGATGTACCACATGAGGGGCGTCTCAAGGGGCGTTCCTATCGGAAATGTGATTTTGTATTAGGGAAAGCGACCCGGGAGGAGAGCAGAGCAGATGATTTTGGAAGCCTAAGGAAGCGGAGGGGTAGGCAGATAGACTGATCAGGAGAGACCCCTTACCAGAGAAGAGACAAAGAGAAGTGCGTGATCTTCTTAGGAAATCACCACGGCTGACACCTAGAGGGGTAAAAGATCTTGTTAAGTAGGGATGTCACTTAGTGTAGTGTAGGGACAGACTAACCTAAAATTGTCTTTTCTGTAATGACTTTGAGGTTGCAACTTGTATCCATTTTGGCAACTCTCATGATTTTTGAACTTGTACTCATTATTCTGTTTTGTAGACTCAGACTATTCAAAGAGTTTATGTTTATAGTGATACCAGTTTACCTTCTGAATCTCATTTTAAGAAGTTTGTATCTTCAGTTATCTTTGGTTTTATATTAAATCTTTGAAACTTAATTCTGGTCAGTGGTCATTTAGAGTGGTGTAAATTCTTAATTGATTGACCTATTGTTAGATTGCCTTTTACTCAATGACAGGTACCAACGATCCAGTCGACTTGGTTTGGGGATCTGGTAAGGTAACTAGTAACCAGTAATCCCGCGTTAACAGTTGGTAGCAGTGTAGGATGGTTATCTTCTTGAGGAAGGTAATCTAGAGAGGTTAGTTTACCCCAAGGCCCCTAGACATCGAGAGAAGAGCAGCGGAAGAATCGTACGCCGAAGGTGCAGACGGTGCGAGAAAAGCAGCAGTATCGGAGGAGAGTGAGTATAACAAGGGTCATGCGTGAACAGATTGCGGTGTTTTGTGTTGTATTTGTATTGTAATGTCTTGCGGAGTTGAATGCCTGTAGTGTGAATGAGAGAAGGTTGTGAGCGCGCGCAACCTGGTGAACCGGTAAACCTGGTAAACGGGTGAACTGGCAAATCTTAAGTTCAGGCCAGAGCTTAAGTGGTTTTGGGTGTATCGAACATCCAGAGTAGTTGTCGACCATAGTACGGAGGTCACGAGGTACCATTGACCGCCGTGGGACCGAGATAGGGGGAGTGTAAGAGTGGGTGTGTGAAGTAACGGACGCTGGTCGAACGTTACTGTGCGTAAGAAACCTATCGGAGAAGGCGATTGTCTGGACGTAAACGGAAAGACATCTCGTCAAGTTAAGGTGACAACTACAGAAAAGACTGTGGGCGTACAGTCAAGAAAGGTGATCGCTTGGACGGAAGTAATCATTTTTCAGAGTATGAATGGGACGCATGCATGACCGAGGAGACGAGATGAAAAAGGAGGGGAACTGCTGCGAAGGGGGACGGGTGACGTCGGCTAGAGCCGCGCTGTGATTGAGCGGTTGGTGTGACGTTAGCTAAAGCCGCGCTCTGGTTGGGCGGCTAGAGTGACGTCGGAGGAAAGCCGCGCTCGGATAGGCCAGTTAGCGAGAACAGCACGGTGATTGGTGGATTGTCATCAGGAAGTAAACAAACGCGGAGAAAAGAGAAATCATGAAGTGCTTTAAGTGTTTGAAAGGGATTTTTAAAAGAAAAAGAAGTGAACATTATTACGGGGAAGAGGCTCCGCCGGAGGGTACACCAGCTCATTATATGGCAACGAATGTGGGGCTGCATACCATATTATGGATTGGGGCTTGGAATAAGCTTACGGAAGGGGGTGAGGAAATGCAGTTCCCGAAGTACGGGACGTTTAAGTTAGAGGTGTTGCATCGGCTAAAAGCAACCATGTCCTCATTGAAACCCTCGCCTAGACCAACACAGTTTGAGGCCCTTAATGCATGGATTAGGGCAGCGCACGACCGAAATTTGAACAGGCGTCAACAAAGACTGACGCGATCAGTAAGAGCAGTGCGAGATTCCAAATGGGACGAGGAGGCAAAGAGGTGGAGGGTACAGGCTATTGAAGTAGAGAATTGTATCCCATGAGGGAGGTGGGAGGAGGAGGAAACCTCATGGAAGAGGACGAAGAAAGTGAGTCGGAAGACAACCTGATAAACAGGTTGCTGCTAGATAGACCACCTGCGAGAGTGGGAGAGATTGAAGATAGGGGACTCGCAAGGGAAGGTGGGACTGTCATAGAGGGATATACACCACTCCCCGTATCAGAATGGACACCTATCAAAGGCGAGGAGACACCTCACAACAACACGGTACAGAGTGTAGTGGGAAGGTTTGTGGTGCAGAAAACGCCAACCACCGAAAGGGTTGAGTCTGTTGGATTGCCAGACGCTCTTCAAGTGCCTGTTACCATAGGACCTATAGTATCGATCTATAACTCTGAGAGAAATAGAGAAGAAGAACAGAGGCCATTGGATAGAGAAAGGATTGAGATGGAAAGGAGGAATAATGTGACAAATGCATGGAAACAATTGCCAGGATCGGTAACGTGGAACACCCCATTAGATACAACAGTAGGTCCCAACTCAGGACAGGGAGGTCCGAGAGGACCAATGGATCTAAGGGGACCGCGGCCAAAATCCTATACAGAATTAAGAGCTGAGTTGAGAGAATGGGATGGGTCCGCAGTAACCCAGAGTAACAGGTCAAGAACAGAACCAGAGTGGGAAAGTAGCGATAACGGGACTGCATCTCATTGTGGGGCCAGTGAAAGCAGTCAGGGCCGAGAAGGTCAAAGTCAGGAGAATAGAGGAGTTGCCTGTCCGATAAATGGGAGGGAACAGCAGGAGCAGAATGGCAGGAGCATGGAGTGGGAGGAGATGTCTCGCCTCATGCAAACAGAGGGAGACCAAAGAACGCGAGAGTACAGGGATAGGTTTAGGTGCACCCATCACACACACGCACCTGGGGAAAATATACAGCACTGGCAAAGAGGGAACAGTGAAAGGTCACGTCATACATCGAGTGATCGAAGGTCACAGATGCATGAGGAAGAAAGAGGGAGTAACGGAATATCTTACCAGGTGTCCCGTGAGACTAGACAGGATAGGGAACGCGGGGCTATGAGGAGCGAAGGAGTGTTTCACTATCCACCCCGAGAAGATGGAAAGGCATGGGACCTAGAGAGATGGGAACAGGGGAGGACTCCCGCTAACTCACCAGTGCCTAGGCGCAGGACTAGGAGCTGGGACGGGAGGGATGTGGAAGGAGCATCTGGAGCCGAGGTACTAAAGGCTGCAATAAAGGTTAAAAGGCTTGATGTCTCTAGTCTAAAATCTGATCTAGACGAGATTGAAGAAGGGACGGTGCCTTTAGAAAGGATTGACTCGTACGAACAAGATGAGCTGCTGTTCATAGCGAAGGATATTACTAGGAAAGCTAGAGCGTTTCATGAGAAACTGACTAAGTTGGCAGACAGGTACGCCGTAGATTTATCTAGGACAAGGGCATTGCAGAGTAACCACAGATTACAATACTCGGACCAAGACCTAGATGAGAAGAGAACTACCGGATTAAAAACACACATAAGAGAATTGGTATCAGGAATAAGGGTGTGGAGAGAACTGGACAAATGGGAAGAGAGGTGGTCGAAAAAGGGCACTGTTAGGCGGAGTACAAGTGTGGTGACCCCAGAAGGAAGGGTAATGCAGATGGAGGCATTCCCTTTGCGAGAAATATCGAACGGAAATTATGTACATGTGCCCTGGAGTAGAGGAGATTTAGCTGCATTTACCAACTAATTTCCGAAGTTGAGGGAAAATCCAGTAGAGTGGTATAAGCAGGTAGAAAGGTTTGTAAAGATATCCAAAGTATTATGGATTGATTTGAACACCTTGTTCGACATTGTGGTTCCAGGGGATTTGTGGGTAACGTGCAAGATTAGTGTCCAGTGGCCAAATGAAGAGCCTGAGAGGAATGCTAGAACTAATGGACCATCGGACAGTGTCATGGAGAAGTACGAAAGAGTAATAGCTTGGTTAAAGGATAAAGTGCCTCCACAAGATATAGATTGGGTAAAAATAGACAGAACAAGGCAGGAACCCAAGGAGACAGTCCACGAGTTTTATGAGAGATTACTGAAAATATTCAAACAGTATAGTGGACTAGATGTAATGGATCCCAAAGACATGGGCAGTTTGTGTCAAAGTTCGTTTTGGGGCTGAGGCCAGATATTTGTTTGATGATCCAACAACATTTAATTTGCTGGCAAAACAAACCACTAGATGAGATCCTGCGTTATGCGAGATACTGTAGTGACGAGATAGATTCTAAAGCCAAGAATCTAAAGGAGAAATTGATGGTGGTGCAAATGCAGTCAGCCGGAAAAGGTGGACAGCAGAAGCAGGGGATGGGACGAAAGCCAAACGGTCAGAACAAAGACAATGAAGAAGGGCAGAGACCTAGGGTAGACTTTGCCACTTTAAAGAAAACGACAAAGTGCCATTTGTGTCACCAGGTGGGACATTGGCGACGCGAGTGTCCCTTTAACCCCGAAAATGGAGAGCTAGAAGTCGAAGAGCAGGTTCAAGAAGTTCCAGCTCCAAAGGGGACAGTTACGGGAAGCAAGGGGACCAAAGGGGGGACTTCGGCTCCACGAGCCCAGTTCCCACAGCCACCGAAAATATCGACAGGGGGAAAGGTCTTCAAACAAATGCCTCTCTTTATCGAGGAAGAAAAGTGTTATTACATTGACCCACTGACAGGACAACGTGTGAGTAGTGAAGAGGACTGTACCCTCGGGGCAGTCCTAGAGGTGGATCAGAGAGGGCCGTTTGTTGAGGCAGAGGTGGCAGGGTGTCCTACAACGTTCTTAGTGGATACTGGAGCTACTCGATCAACTCTGAGATCAGCGGTGGTTCCAGACTTGCCGATGTCAGGGGAAACAATTCAGGTGGTAGGAGTCGCAAACAAAAGGCTGACTAGTCCCTTGACAGAACCAGTGTCTGTGAAGATAGGAAACCATATGAACGAACATCAGTTTGTGGTTTGTGATTCGAGTCCTGTATGTCTGTTAGGAAGGGATTTGTTGTGCAAATTGAACTGCACAATATACTGTACCCCGCAAGGAGTGGAGGTACAGACTACCGACGATGATGCTACTTTCAAGGTGGCCAATTCAAAATCTTGTGTAGAACTATATCCTACTCTGACAGTGGAAGATCTTCCCCAAGACTTACGAGATACAGTGGCGTCAGAGGTATGGGATTTCACAGGAGAAGAAATAGGATTGATCAAAGGGGTAGAACCAGTAAAAATACTGGTAAAACCAAATGCCGAGTTTCCAAGAACGCCTCAATACAAATTGTCTCAAGAGACGATTGCAGGAATAAAACCTGTGATCGAGTCAATGATCCAACAGGGAATACTGAAAGAAATCGTGGGTAGTCCTTGTAACTCCCCGATTATGGGTTTACAGAAACCTAGTGGGAAATTCAGGATAGTGCAGGATTTACGAAAAATTAACAGTATAGTTGTTTCATGTTGTCCCGTGGTGCCGAATCCATCAGTGATACTGTTTCAAATACCATGTCAAGCAGAATGGTTCACAGTGATAGATCTTTGCCAGGCTTTCTTTTCAATCCCATTGGATGAAGAGAGCAGGTATCTTTTCGCTTTTAAAATGGAAGATCGCGTTTTAACATGGTGTCGAATCCCACAAGGATTCACGGATAGCCCATCCATCTTCAACCAGTTGTTGAAGAAGAATCTTGAAAATCTAGTACTGCCGCAGAATTCGGTTCTGGTTCAGTACATAGATGACCTACTTGTTGCGTCAGAGACTGAGGAAGCTTGTAAAGCGGATTCCATTGCCCTACTGAACCATTTAGCTGAAAATGGACATAAGGTATCTCCGAGCAAGTTGCAGTATTGTCTGACAGAAGTACAGTATTTGGGGCACCGGTTAGAAAAAGGAAAACGCAAAGTGTCCCCAGAGAGGATTGAGGCGATAATGAAGATGAATGCGCCTACAACACAGAGAGAAGTTAGAATGTTCCTAGGGATGGTGGGTTACTGCCGACAGTGGATAGTCAACTTTTCACTGAAAGCAAAACCCTTACAGAAACTGACGCACAAGGAGGTGAGTGATCCGGTACCATGGGACGACGAATGTCTGGTGGCGTTCTTGCAGCTGAGAGACGATTTGTGTCGTGCTCCAGCCCTGGGAATGCCCGATTACGAGAAATCATTTTCACTCTATTGCTGTGAGAGAGAGGGATGTGCTTTGTCAGTCTTGGCACAGACCCACGGAAATGCCCGTAGACCAGTTGCATATTTTTCGGCTACATTAGATCCAGTAGCCGCAGCGTTGCCCGGATGTCTCAAATCCGTTGCTGCAACGGGTGTCAGCATTGAAAGGAGCGAAAGTATTGTGATGGGACATCCAGTAGTGGTGTATGTACCTCATTCGGTTGAATTGTTAATGACCAGGACGAAGACGCAGCATCTGACCAATAGCAGGCTCACGCGCTACGAGCAAGTTATTCTTGCCGCGGAGAACGTGACCCTCAGGAGATGCTCTGTCTTGAATCCTGCTACTTTGATGCCATTACCTACTGTAATAGAAGGCGAAGGATGTGAAGACCACGATTGCCTTGATGTGACTGAACTATGCACGAAACCCAGACCAGATATTGTGGATGAGCCATTGTCTGACCCTGATGAGATTTATTTTGTTGATGGCTCATGTTTAAGAGACGATACTGGTCGGTTGAGAGCAGCTTATGCTGTTTGTACCATTACTGGAGTTGTGGAAGCCGCTTGCCTGGAAGGAGTACATTCCGCACAGGTAGCAGAGATTATTGCCCTAACTCGTGCCTGCATAGCAGGAAACGGAAAGAGAGTCACCATATACACTGACAGCCAATATGGTTTCGGTGTGGTTCATGATTTCGGGCAGTTGTGGTCTCAGAGAGGTTACATGACCTCCTCTGGTTCGCCCATTCGAAATGGAGAATTTGTGCGATTGTTGTTAGAAGCATTGCAAGGTCCAGTTGCCATTGCCATAGTGAAATGT
Organism: Lissotriton helveticus; assembly: GCF_964261635.1. NCBI lineage: Eukaryota > Metazoa > Chordata > Amphibia > Caudata > Salamandridae > Lissotriton > Lissotriton helveticus. The sequence continues at coordinate 1,198,546,174 of NC_136071.1, read as the reverse complement.
GTAGCTCACACCAAGAATACAGACTTTGTATCACAAGGCAACAGGTACGCTGATGAGGTCGCACGCTACTGTGCAGAACAAAATTATTCTTTCTCAAAAGTGGAAATTGATGGTACTGAAGAAAAGACAGAATTGAGCATGATGTTAGAGACCGTGGATACCTGGGAAGATTTAAGGGTAATGCAGGAGAACGCACCAGAACCTGAGAAAAAGGCATGGGAAACAGCAGGTTGTGTGCGAAGTGAAATGGATTTTTGGGTTTCAGCAGATGAAAGGGCTGTGTTACCTGAAGAATTAGCAAATCCTATGGCAAGAGAAATACATGGTCCAGTACACCTAGGAAGAGACGCTATGCTAAGAGTTTTCAGGCAGACTTGGTATTGCCCAAAATTTAGAATAGCAGCAGAATCAGTATGCAAGCGATGTGTTACCTGCCAACAACTGAACGTAGGCAAATGGACACCAGTCACACTAAGTCACATTGGGAGGTCGGGGGGGCCTTTCTATAGAATGCAAATAGACTTTATTGAAATGCCAAGAGTCAACCGCTTTAGGTATGTGTTGGTGGTTGTATGTGTATTTTCCAGATGGGTTGAAGCGTAGCCGACACGTAGGTGCGATACACTCACAGTGGCTAAATTGTTGCTCAGGGAGTTGATACCGCGCTTCGGGGTGCCTGCCTCTCTGGAATCTGACAGAGGAAAACATTTTAACAGCGAAATAGTGAAGATGTTGTGCTCCACACTAAAGATTGATCAGAAACTGCATTGTAGTTATCGACCAGAAGCTTCAGGAATTGTGGAACAAGTGAACGGCACTTTGAAGAATAGACTGGCTAAAGTAGTGGCATCCACATCTTTGAGTTGGCCAGATTCTCTTCCTTTAGTGCTCATGAGCATGCGCAGCACACCTGACAGGAGGACAGGTCTCTCCCCACACGAGATTCTGATGGGGAGGGCCATGAGACTTCCCACGGTTCCAACTGCTGCCCTATTGAATATTACAGATGATCTGATCTTGGACTATTGTAAAGGACTGTCTGACGCCATCCATTCTGTGTCTCTTCAGGTGCATGCGGCTGAAATTCCAGCATCAAGAAATCTGTGTCATGATCTGAATCCAGGGGATTGGGTGTTGGTCAAGAAGCACGTCCGGAAGAACTGCCTAGATGTACGTTGGCGTGGGCCCTTTCAGGTAATCCTGATCACGAACACCGCGGTGAAGTGCGGGGGGCTCCCAAATTGGATCCATGCATCTCATACTCGAAGAGTTCCAGCACCTCTAGAAGAAACAGCTCCAATCCCAGACGAAAGTCCTGAAGTGGAAGAAGAGTCACAAGAGGGGATCGGATCAGCTGAGGGGGTGTCGGAAGAAGTTGGGAACGCATCAGATCCAGAAGAAGCGCGAAGGCAGAACGGCAGTGAGACTGAAGACGCAACTGAAGGAGAGAGCAGCAGTGAATACGATTCAGACACAGATCAGTACCAGAGCGATCAAGAACAGAGTGTGAGGACGAGAAATAGGAGAATAAGGCTTGGAGCTGCCACTTGGCCGGAAAGAAAAAGGAGGCTAAGCTTAAGGTCAGCCCAGGAAGAAACTCTTGCTCCTATATCCGAAGACTCAGATCCAGAAGAAGATACCCAGGATCAAGCCGAGGGAGGTCTTAGAAGATCAAGGAGGGTGCGAGTGCCTAGCAGAAGATACTCTACTCCCGATTGGACCTACCTCGTTGCAGATGTCCGGGGGACACAGAACCGGGAGGATCAGGGAAGTGAACCTGATCAGAACTGACCCGATCATCACAGTGCAAATAAGATTCCTGCTGCCAGGAGCGGAGACCGAAAGGTTGCTGACACTCAACATCGTCTATCCTCCTCTCCTGAGCGGGATAAGAAAATTGATTTTAGAGACAGTTGAGTTTCCAGTTTGCTGTTCACGATATCCAATATTGGAGGGAACTCTTCTTCGCTTGGAAATGCTTGAGCGAGTAGTAGAAGTTCTTGGAATGCTCGTTGTTGTGGATTAATACCTTATTGTAAATGTCTTCAAAGGGGCGCAGAACTGGGAAAGTGAAGAAAGTGATCTTGGTCAGAACGGACCCCTTTGTAACTGTGGATGTAGAACTGATAGTACCAGGAGTGGAGATTGAAAAGACATTAACTCTTCATTTTGTTCGTCCACTTGTCCAGAGCGAAATAAGGAGAATAATCCTAGAGACAGTCGACTTTCCATGTTGTTGCACAAATTGCCCAGAACTTGAGGGAATGTTTCTTCGGATGGACATTTATGAAGACGTAGTGTCACTCCTTGCAACATTCATAGATTCAGATTGATAAAAGCCTTTTGAAAAGAACTTTGAAAAATTGATGCAAAGATAACCTAGCGCCGAGTGAAAGAAGAAAACTGGTAGGGTCTTCCTTTTAGAGGACGGAGAAGGGCTAGGGTTGTCTATTTTACAGGACTTTAAACTGTTTTGCGGAGTAAATTGTCAGCTTCCAAGAGTTCAAAAGAGAGACATTGCGTGAAAGAAAGACTTTGTTCGAAAAGAAGAAGAAGTTAATGCTGGAAGAACATCCAAAGCTACACTGTTTGAGAACATGGAGGCCGGCAACCCGAACCGCAGGGCAAAATGCATAGTTGGCACACTTTTAGGAGTAGTGATTTCTCTTATAGTTTTAGTGGTTACTGTCTCATACATAGTGGGACATGAGAGGGATGCAACTGCAGTCAAAGAAGTCAAAGGAGTGTCAACACAGAGAACCACTACTGTAAATTATAAGGGAAACATCAATGATAAAGACAAAGTGTTCTTAGATGCAGAAATAAAAAGGTTACACACAGACGAGTCACAGGGAAATTTCAGGTCAAATGCTTATGCCAAATTGCTTTATGAGTACATTGATGTCATGGAGGCAAAGAATTGCTACGTTTGTATGCAATTACCAGCTTCTGTGGATGAGGGTATCAGATACCATCATCTTCCATTGACATATGGAATCACATGCAGTCTGTTGTTGAGCATATTCTATGGACGAGAAGGATTCGAGTATTATTTCTCGAACTTCGACTCGACTTTGCCAGAGGTCCCAAATTACAAGCATCTGAACAAGTGGGACTATTACAAGAGCGAAGACAGATTACACAAATGGTTCATTCCATGGAGAACGTTAGATACTTCACATGCCCGAAGAAATAATCTGACTTGTCAAGTATCAGAAATTGAGAAGAAGTTTATAGGGCAGGTGGATACTCGATACAGAAGGCAGAATATTCAGAAAGCTTCAGGACAATGGGAGACAGATTGGACCAAGGAAGAAAGGGAACATCAGAGGAAAGGTAGCAAGGGTCCAATTGCTTTAGATAAAGAGAAAAGGGGGAAACTATGTATACACAGAAGTTACTCCTATTATGAAAATTTGTTTGTAGGGGAAGTTAGTTGTGAACATGCTTTCCAGTTGGAGTATTACTCCAAAGACTTTTTGAAAGAAATGCAAGCCATACCAAATGTGTATTTTGTATGTGGAAGAAATGCCTATGTGAGGTTACCAGATAATTGGTACGGTTCATGCTATTTAGCGATTGTCTTTCCCAAAATATATCATGCCGAGAATTTAGAGACAACAAAGAGAGGAAAACAAGCTAGAGGGAGGAGAGATCTAGGCACTGAAGAAGTGGTTGGAGATGTATTTGGGGTGGTATTTCCCTTTTTGGGATTGATATTGAATGATATCAAGCTTAGGAGATTGGCTACAGTCGTAGATAGGTTATCTGCTAGCACTGCTAGATCATTAATGCTGGTGGAGGGTGAGATGCAATCGATCAGGGCAATGGTTCTTCAGAACCGACTTGCTTTAGACGTTCTGTTAGCCAAAGAGGGAGGAGTCTGTAAGGCTTTGAAGGTCCAGGAGTGCTGCACTTACATTCCGGACAATTCAAAACCTCTAGAGAAATACATACGAAACATCACTGCAATTCACCATGAAATTGAGGATCTGGCAAAAGTCAACGTGTGGGAAAAAGTAGGTCATGGAATGGGTAAAGTTGGAGGTTGGTTTGCTAACCTAGGGAAGGGTATCGTTTGGTACATACTGAAACCCATCATCATAATAGTGATTTGTGTAATCACTTTGTGGGGATTGGTGCGTTTGTATCAATGGTATAGAGCAAACAGGTTGCAGAGATCTGTGAGAGAACAGGAGAGAAAGTTGACAGCAATGCAGGACACTCAATATAGGAGTCTGAAGGCATTGGAGACAATGAAAAGGGGTGGTACTGCCACGACTTCACTTTGAAGGGTTCTACATTTTTGTGATGGTGTTTTGATGGTGATGACTCCTGAAAGTCATCAAAGGGGGGACTGAGAGAGCACAAGTCTGGGAAAAAATGTATAAGTGCACCATATTTACAAGCACGTAGTTAGTTAATATATACTTTGCACCAGAGTGTCTTATATTCAGTAATGAAACGTATAGAGTGTTCAAGTAGGATAATATCCATCATAGCAGTGTGAGACTAATGTAGAAGTGTTGGAATGAATATGAAAACCTCACGTTCTCATGTTAAAAGGAATCATGTCAGAGTTGGACAGAACTTTGAAAACCAGTTACATTGTGTAGGCCTCAGGGCAATTCACAGCAAATCTAAACGTGCTGCTAAAATAATGTGAGATGGGGTTAACGTGGTTCTTCCAAAATGTATTATCGAATTTAGTATTGAAATATATGCTTTATAGATGTGTTGCTTTTAGAAATGTGTGTTAGTTAAGAATACTGTTTAAATGCAAGTTAAATGTTTTTAAAGTACAGGGACCCGCTTCATGTAAATCAAGTAGGCCTGAACTGATAATGTCATCCCTTTGATCTGCCATATGCTTGTTAGAGAAGAAGTCGAGAGGTGCCAAGTACTGAGAGCTACGTATGTTTTATAGCCTATAGATATGGTAAAGTCTGGAATTTGAGGCCTACTGTAGGACGGTCTGTATGCAGGTGCGAGGGGTCCTAATCAGTTAGAATGAAAGGGGCTTTGTTCAGTGGCGCTTGGCGCAGGCCTGTAGGAGTTCTCAGGAATTTCAGGAGGCACCGACGCGCTGGAGAAGAAGTCTGGGAACCAAGGTCAACTTTAACGAGGGTCTTCAAGAGTACCATCATGGAGTTTACCGCGCAAAGATGTACCACGTGAGGGGCGTCTCAAGGGGCGTTCCTATCGGAAATGTGATTTTGTATTAGGGAAAGCGACCCGGGAGGAGAGCAGAGCAGATGATTTTGGAAGCCTAAGGAAGCGGAGGGGTAGGCAGATAGACTGATCAGGAGAGACCCCTTACCAGAGAAGAGACAAAGAGAAGTGCGTGATCTTCTTAGGAAATCACCACGGCTGACACCTAGAGGGGTAAAAGATCTTGTTAAGTAGGGATGTCACTTAGTGTAGTGTAGGGACAGACTAACCTAACATTGTCTTTTCTGTAATGACTTTGAGGTTGCAACTTGTATCCATTTTGGCAACTCTCATGATTTTTGAACTTGTACTCATTATTCTGTTTTGTAGACTCAGACTATTCAAAGAGTTTATGTTTATAGTGATACCAGTTTACCTTCTGAATCTCATTTTAAGAAGTTTGTATCTTCAGTTATCTTTGGTTTTATATTAAATCTTTGAAACTTAATTCTGGTCAGTGGTCATTTAGAGTGGTGTAAATTCTTAATTGATTGACCTATTGTTAGATTGCCTTTTACTCAATGACAGGTACCAACGATCCAGTCGACTTGGTTTGGGGATCTGGTAAGGTAACTAGTAACCAGTAATCCCGCGTTAACATATATATAGACACATATACAACTATAAGTCACTCCTATGGCAGGCCTTGACAATCCTGGAGGCAGAGTGCTTGGTTTTATGTGAGAGGGTGCCTTAGCATGAGCTGAGCCCCTCTGCAACTTTCGGAACCATCTCCTTATAGCTGTTCTATGAAATAGCCATACCATATACTCTTAAGTGCATTATAATCTTTGCGGTTAATGCTAACTTTGGTTTGGCTTTATCAAAACATGTTGTGTAAGGTGTCAAACACTTTGGAATACTCCCCCTCTGCCAGTCCTGGCGGCGGGGGTAGCATTCCACCCTTCTAGAGGGAGAAGACTTGTAGTTACTGGTATACCCGGTTAAAGTTAAACAGAGCCTCAGCATCACAAAATGGATGCTGCTTCCACAGACACGAGTCTGCCATCCTGCTGCTGGACAAAACTCTAGCAGGGGAGGCCTGGACAATAGGTTTCCTATTCAAGGCGGTGCTGACACCTCCCCAGACAGGCTTTTGTGTATTGGGGCAGGGACACTGCCTGGGGCACACTAGGTTCTCTATGCATTTCCCAGTTCAAACTGGTTGCTGGGGCACTCTGCCCCAGCTCTGGCATAAAACTGGACAAAGGGAAAGGAGTGTAACCACCCCCTTCCCAGGTCCACCCATAGGAGGGACCTAAAAGGTAGTCCAGCCCCTAAACTTAGTATAAGTATAGGAACCCAGTCCCTAGGACTTTAAATTACCCTGGATGAAACTCTGAAACATATATCCTGGACCTTCGTCATTCCATTTCCACTGGAAGATGGAAGACATCTCCCTTGTGGTCGAGGAGTGACCCCCCCTGTTCAAACAGGCACCAACAGCAACTTTGCCAGTCTGCATTTTCGAGGCTCCCACTGGATACTGAAGAACTGCAACACAGGACATGGACTTCTAGACATCTCTGACCCGACCTTCACGCACAGCAAAGCTGAGACCCATGACAGACTCAAGAGATGTGGGACCGGAACTTCTGGACATCCTGCATTTTGCTAACTGCATCAACTCCTGAGGTATCTCGCAGTTGTGCATTGGGGTACTTGAAGCCCCAGCCCTGAGCACTATTTGCACCGAATCTCAGGCCCCCACACTCCACGAGTGTCCCGTGGGCCTTGCTTTTGCATTTCAGCTTGACACATCTTCCCGGTTCCTAGTCCATTGGCTAGTGAGCCCCCTGAAGACTCCATTTTGAATCTAACTTGTTCTCCTGGTTGCTCCAGGCTTGCTACAGATTCCCTATAAAGGATAAGTGCCACAGACCTTGCTGATCTGCACCGAAGCCAATCTCGACATCTTGCATGGATTGCATTTGCCACGGCTTGTTGGGTCCAATCCGGATACCAACACTGCAGTCAACTAGATCCTTTGTGGGGCAGCTCGAATCCAGCTCCTGGTTGTCGTTGACGCCTCCTGGACCTTGTGGCCGAAGAGACAAGCTTCACCTTTTCACCTGAAATCACCCGACATTGGCTGGCAGCTTTCCATCGCCATCCTGGTCACTGGCAAGTGACTCAGACTCTGTCCCTTCTGCTTTCAGGTTCTTCAGATCTTCGATCCACCCTTGGATCCACCCGGACACTTTTCCTCTGGTCGCCTGCAGCACTTCTTTGCAGCTCTCCATTGAAATCGACGATGAAACCCGACATCAAAAGACACCTATGCACCCAGCTTCCGTGGGTGAGGTAACACGAGTACTCTGGTAGTCTCGAGGGTATTGGCCCTCCTAGTGTATAAGTCTAAAAGGGTTCCATCGTAGTCCATCCGGAAGTATCCTTAAACTGTAAAATTGTAACTTGTTTGTTTCCCAAAGAAAGTCAACGGTAACCCGCGGCTGTGTTTAGACATTGCACGCGTCTCCTGTGGGCCTCCTACTTCCTAACCTTTGGTTGTTTAGAGTAGCCCTAGCAATTCCACAGGCCTCCTTTCTAATTCTCACGTGGTTCTTATACCACTATTTTCGTATATGGTTTGTGAGGCCCCTAGGGCAAAACGTATACTGTGCAACTTATCGTATGCCAATTAAGTAACTTGTATTGTACTTTTACCTCTGACCTCATAAAGAGTGCAGAGGGGTTGTGTTTAGAATAAATACATATATATTTGATATATACCTTGTGTGGTGTGCTTTCATTTGGTACTCAAGGTATTATAATTAGTAAAACAACTTGCTTAACATCGCCTACTGAAGTCTTAGCCTGATGACTGCTGGTCCACGCTACCACTAGGATAGCTTTCTATAAGGTTGACTTTACAACCACCATCAATAAGGGTCGATTAGACTGGTGCAAGGGGCCCACTAGAACTAGTGGACACCATATGCCAGGCTAACTTCTCACATTGGTGTGCAGCGGATGGGATAAGAGCTTGCGTTGTTTTACCATATAATCTTGAGAATATCATTTGAAAAATCACATCAAGGTACCTGTAGGTACATATGAATCAAGTCTTATAATACATAAGTTCTACTGAACGTAGCAGTTGTAGGTGGTAATGGCTTAGCACACCCTGACTACAACTCCTAGAGAGGTTCTAGTAGGAAAAGAAGTAGTGTAGGTAGGTGCACACACCACACCTCACTAGTCATGTCTTTAAGAGCAGGAGGTAGGACCTCTCTGCCAGATGTCAGCCATGTGCAGACAACTAAGTATGATACCTTTAGTTTCCAAGATTTGAGAAGCTTATGTGTGGTCAGAAAGTTAAGACAAGGACAGAGTCCAACCACTTAGCACCTAGTAAATCTTTTAGTGGCAGATGACTTAGAAAAAGCATCAGTCCCAGATACACAGGGTAGCAGGGAGGAGGGCCATCCCTCATCAGAAGAAGATCCTAGTGGGGTTCCCCACGTGGATGATGATGCTGATGATGAGGATGTAGACCAGGATGAGGTTGATGACCCCAACCTGGGAAACACAGGACTTCCTGAGAATGCAGAAGGCCTAGGAAGACCTCACTCCAGACCGCCAAGTAGGCCTAATGATGTGATCAGAAGATCCAGATCTCTTTCAAGTGGATCTGAACATTCTGACTCATCAGTAGGGTCCAATGCCTCAGCTCTAAGGAGAATGTCCTCCCCTCAGAGAAGAGAGCATAAAGCTAGGATGAAAGAAGTCAAGCTTAGGTTCAAGAGGCAAGAAATTGTTCTTACAAAAGAGACCCTGGCTCTTGAAAGAGAGAAGAAATTGTGTGGGCTAGAGCCCACTGGTGGCAGCAACAACCCTAGTGGTAGGGAAAGGTCTCATGACCATAGAAACCTGAACAAATTTGACCCTCCCTATCAGATTGGGGAAGACATCCACAATTGGATAACTGCTCTGGAGAGGGCCTGCAAAGTACAGCAGGTACCTCAAAGTCAGTGGGCAGCAATCTTGTGGCTCTCCTTTGCAGGCAAAGGAAGAGACAAGCTCCTCACTGTTAGAGAAAAGGATGCTGACAACTACTATGTCCAGAAGAGTGCTCTAATAGATGGGTTTGGCCTAACCACTGAGCAGTACAGGTTGCTGTTCAGAGACACCCAGAAGACACAGACTCAGGACTGGACTGACTTTGTAGATTGTGCTACTAAGGCTCTGGAAGGCTGGTTACTGGGCAGTAAAGTAAGTGACTATACAGGATTATATAACCTTATAATGAGAGAACAGATTCTTAATAATTGTCAGAACCAGTTATTGCATCAACACTTGGTTGACTCTGATTTGACCTCTCCCCAAGAATTGTGTAAGAAGGCAGACAAATGGGTCAGAACCAGGGTGAAGCAGAAGGCAGAGAACCAAGGTGGTGACCAAAAGAAGCAAGACCAAAAGGGTGGGGAGAAAGCAAAAGACCAGAAGTCTTCCCACGGTCCCCAAAAAGCTTCTAATGGTGGGGGTTCCCAACAATCCAAAAAGAAAGAAGGTCCAAAGAAGCCTTGGTGCACAGTTTGTAAAGTAAATTCTCACTGGACCAGTGAAAGCACCAAGAAGGAGACAGCTCTAGCCGCCATTGCCCCTAAGGCAACTGTTCCCCCTAGTTCAGCTCCTAGTGGTGGGTCTCAACAGAAGGGTGTAGTAGGGTTAACCCTGGGAACTGAGATGGATTCTGGCCTAGTCAGAATACCAACTCAAGCTGTTTTGATCTGTGATGTGGACATACCCATGTCCTTTACTGTGAGTCCCAATAACTTGGGCAAGTACAGACAAACTCCTTTAATTAATTATAAAGTGGCTCAGGCCTACAGGGAAACATGTGCTAATGTCACAATGGTGATGCCCAGCTTTGTGAACCCTGGACAGATCATACTAGGTGAAAATTACCTAGTGACCAATGCTAGCAATGTGACTACCACACACAGTGTCCTGACCATACACAGTGTCCTGACCTCTTGACCCTACTCGCAGGGCCAGTCGCTCCACGCACCGCACGGCTCCCCGTGACTGTGTCCAGATCCTCTCCGCTGCTGCCGCGAGTCTGCCGCTGCTCCTGTTGCCCTGATTATTTGGTGACTTTTGTTTTTTGTGCCCTGTCATTAGTATTAGCACCTCCGGTTTTGTCACTGTGTTTTTGCTTCCTCGACGCTCCTGCTGCCCTGTTATGTGGTGTACTTTGCTTTCTGTGCCCTGTGTTTAATATTTGCGCCACTGTTATTGTCACCGTGTTTTGCTCCCTCGCCGCTCCTTCCAGGACCGTTTACTTGCTCAGTGCACCCCCTCGCTCCCCGCCGCTGCTCCCCTGCAGCCCCGCCCCTTTTCTTCTGTACCCGTTCCCCCCTCCCTATTTGCTGCCCCGCTCCTGCCTCCCAGCTGCTCCTCCCTCCCACTTGGCCATTTATGGCCGAGACCGCGCGGGAGTGAGCTGTGACCTCTTGACCCTGCTCGCAGGGCCGGTCGCTCCACGCACCGCATGGCTCCCCGTGACAGTGTCCAGATCCTCTCCGCTGCTGCCGCGAGTCCGCCGCTGCTCCTGTTGCCCTGATTATTTGGTGACTTTTGTTTTTTGTGCCCTGTGATTAATATTAGCACCTCCGGTTTCGTCACTGTGTTTTTGCTTCCTCGCAGATCCTGCTGCCCTGTTATTTGGTGTACTTTGCTTTCTGTGCCCTGTGTTTAGTATTTGCGCCACTGTTATTGTCACTGTGTTTTGCTCCCTCGCCGCTCCTTCCCGGACCGTTGTCCCACTCTGTGCCCCCCTGCTTCTCGCAGCTGCTCCCCTGCGGCCCGCCCCTTTTCTTCTGTACCCGTTCCCCCCTCCCTATTCGCCGCCCCGCTCCCGCCTCCCAGCTGCTCCTCCCTCCCACTTGGCCATTTATGGCGGAGATCGCGCGAACGCGCAGCAGGCGCGCCGATTGCGCGCCACAGGCAAGCCTGTGTACGCCCATCTGCGCCTGGACCGCGCCCAGCGCCAGGACCCCTGGTTCCCGACGTTGCCAGCCAACCTGACGGAGCTACGACGCCACCACCCTCCGCTCACTCAACACCGGCCGGACCCCCGCCTGCCACCGAGCCACCCCGAAACGCACCCACGGACCCTTCACCTGCCAAGCCTGCAAATTCACCTGCCTCCGGACCTGCACCGCACCCGCCCAACCAGGCACCAGCAACAACCACCTCAAGTGCATACTGCTCAACACCCTCTCTGTCCGCAGGCACGCCGTCGAACTCTGGAACCTCCTCGACACAACAGCGCCGGACGTCGCCTTCCTCACGGAAACCTGGATGAACACCTCCTCAGCCCCTGACATTGCCATAGCCATCCCGGATGGATACATGATCACCCGGAGGGACCGCACCAACCAAACCAGAGGAGGCATCGCCATCGTCCACAGAAACACCATCTGCATCACGACCAACGCCGAAGACACCCTCACCGCCGCCGAGCACCTTCACTTCCAGATACACACCGACCCCAAGATCACCCTTAGAGGCACCCTCATCTACAGACCCCCGGGACCACGCACACAAATCAGCGAATCCATCGCAGACTTCATCAGCCCGCCTGCCCTCACCTCCTCAGACTACATCCTCCTAGGGGACCTCAAATTCCACCTGGAAAACAACAGTGACAACCTCGCCAACCTCGGACTCAAACAACTGGTGAACACCCCCACCCACTATGCCGGCCACACGCTTGACCCAGTCTTCTACTCCAGCAACCACATCTCCTTCAGCCACTCCACCAAACTACACTGGACAGATCACAGCTGCGTCCATTTCAACTTCAGAAAAACCACGACCCACCACCACCAGCAACAGGCTCCCCAAAGATGCTGGAGCAAGATCACCACCAACCAGCTCACCACCTCGCTAAGCCAGAACCCTCTCACCGCCACTATGGACTCCAACGAAGGAGCCCACAACCTCACACAGTGGCTCACCAACTGTGCCGATGCCCTTGCACCACTGAAGAATCCTCCCAGCAGACCTGGCAGCAAGAAAGCCTCGTGGTTCACCAACGACCTCAAGAACTCCAAGAAATCTTGCCAGACCCTCGAGAAAGCCTGGCGCCACGACCAGTCAACAGAAAACATGACAGCCCTCAAGAACGCCATCCGCAGACACCACCAGCTGATCCGCACCACCAAAAGGACAGCATTCAGAGAACGACTGGACAACAACACCCACAACAGCAAGGAACTCTTCAGCATCGTCAAAGAGCTCTCCAACCCCAGCGCCAGCAACAACGACATCACGCCCTCGCAAGACCTCTGCGATTCACTCGCCTCGTTCTTCCACCACAAGATCGCCGACATACACAACAGCTTCGGCGCCCAGACCACACACACAACCACCAAACCAACGCCCCCCACCACCACCCTCTGCACCTGGACCCCCGTCAGCACTGAAGACACCACCCACGTGATGAACACCATCCACTCTGGCTCCCCATCCGAACCCCGTTCCTCACCACATCTTTAACAAAGCCGACTCCATCATCGCACCCCAACTCCGGAACATCATTACCTACTTCTTCGCATCTGCCACCTTTCCATAGAGCTGGAAGCACGCAGAGATCAGCGCCCTTCTAAAGAAACCCAACGCGGACCCCACGGACCTCAAGAACTTCAGCCCCATCTCACTCCTCCCTTTCCCCACTAAGGTCATCGAGAAGACCGTCAACAAACAGCTGACCCCCTTCCTCGAGACAAACGGCTCCCTCGACCCATCGCAGTCCGGCTTCCGATCTAACCACAGCACCGAGACCGCCCTCATCGCAGCCACCGACGACATCAGGTCCCTGCTCGACAACGGGGAAACTGCTGCCCTCATCCTCCTCGACCTATCGGACGTATTCGACACAGTCTGCCACCGCACCTTAACTACCTGCCTCCACCACGTCGGGATCCAAGGAAAAGCTCTGGAATGGATCACCTCCTTCCTCTCCGGCAGAACTCAGAGAGTCCGCCTACCTCCCTTCCGCTCAGCGGCCACCAAGATCATCTGCGGCGTTCCACAAGGCTCCTCGCTCAGCCCCACCCTCTTCAACGTCTACATGAGCCCCCTCGCAGCCATCGCACGCCAACACAACCTAAACATCATCTCCTATGCTGACGACACCCAGCTGATCCTCTCCCTCACCAACGACCCCGCCACTGCCAGAGCCAGCCTCCAGGAAGGAATGAGAGATGTCACGGAATGGATGAAGCTCAGCCGTCTGAAGCTGAACTATGACAAGACGGAGGTCCTCATCCTCGCACCATCCCCCTCTGCCTGGGACGACTCCTGGTGGCCCCCTGCACTGGGCAACGCCCCCATTCCCACAGACCACGCACGCAACCTGTGTTTCATCCTGGACTCCTCCCTCATGATGACCAAGCAAGTCAACGTCATCTCGTCATCATGTTTCAACACCCTGTGCATGCTCCGAAAGATCTTCCGGTGGATCCCCACCGAAACCAGAAAGACGGTCACCCAGGCCCTCGTCACCAGCCGACTGGACTATGGGAACCACAGCCAAACTACAGAAAAGACTCCAACGCATACAGAAGGATGTATGACATTACAACGCATGCTTTTACCACGCATTCCTTTACAACGCTGCCTTTACAACGCATAGTGCTTTGGGGCGCTGGATAGTGAATAGTTTAATTTACTATTCCAACTCCAGTCCCCGTGGATAGTAGGGAAGGTGTTGGATAGTAAATTAAACCTATTCCCTATGCTAGAGCGCCCCCCAGCGCAATGCATTGTAATGGTTTGCGTTGTAAAAGTTGCGTCGTAAAGGCACTGCGTGGTAAAAGTTGCGTTGTAAAGGATGTTTCCCATACAGAACGCTTCTGCACGACTCATCCTGGACATCCCCCATCACAGCCACATCTCTGCCCACCTGAGAGACCTGCACTGGCTCCCCGTCAGCAAGAGGATCACGTTCAGGCTCCTCACCCACGCACACAAGGCTCTCTACGACATGGGCCCCAAATACCTCAACAACCACCTCACGTTCTACACACCCACCCGCCAGCTCCGATCCGCCAGCCTCGCCCTCGCCACCATCCCACGAATTCGCAGAACCACCACCGGAGGAAGATCTTTCTCCTACCTGGCGGCCAAGGCATGGAACACCCTCCCCACCCACCTACGGCTGACCCAGGATCATCTCTCCTTCAGGCAGCAACTCAAGACCTGGCTCTTCGAGCAGTAGCAGCACCCCCCTCTCCCCCAGCGCCTTGAGACCCTAGCGGGTAAGTAGCACGCTCTATAAATGTGATTGATTGATTGATTGACACAGTATGGCAGTTGTTAATTTCTCCTGTGGAGGGGTAACTGGCCTAAAGAAGGTTGTTGTTAGCTCAGACCTCCCTGTAGAATGTTTGCTTGGCAATGACCTAGAGACTTCAGCCTGGTCTGAAGTGGAGTATAGGAGCAATGCAGAGATGTTAGGCATCTCAGCATATGTGCTTGCTGTGACCAGGTCACAGGTCAAAAATTGCAACATTAAACAGGCGCTGGATTCTGGAATAATGGACCAGTTGACTACCAGGAGAAGAAGTAGGGTTAAGGCAGTGCCTTCCTCCGTGCCTCAGGAAGAGGATCAGCCTTCTGAGGAAGCTGATTGCAAGCCAGAAGAAGGAACTGTCCTAGAAGAGCTTGAGCCTGATCAGGTTGAGTTTCTTGGGACAGGGGGACCTTCCAGGGCAGATCTGAGGCAGGCGCAGTTGGACTGCCCTTCTCTTGAACCCCTCAGACATCAAGCTGCTACTGATGCTGCTGGGAATGCTAGTGGAACCCATAGTGTCTATTGAGATGAAGGTCTCCTGTATTCAGAGGCTAGAGACCCCAAACCTGGAGCTTCCAGGAGGGTGGTCATACCTTTGGCATTCAGGGGCTTCCTTTTGACACTAGCCCATGATATTCCCCTTGCAGGACATCTTGGCCAGAACAAGATTTGGGACGGGCTTGTCCCTCACTTTCACTGGCCTCACTTGTCAGAAGACCCCAAGGAGTTTTGTCGCTCCTGTGTCACCTGCTAAGCCAGTGGCAAATCAGGTGGCACCACAAAGGCCCCCCCTAATGCCACTACCTGTGGTGGGGGTTCCCTTTGAACGTGTAAAGATTACCATTGTTGGACAAATGGATCCCCAAACAGCCTCTGGGCACAGGTTTATTCTGGTGGTAGTGGATCATGCCACCAGATACCCAGAAGTTATTCCCCTTAGGACCACTACAGCTCCTGTTGTGGCAAGAGCCCTTTTGGGAGTTTTCTCAAGAGTGGGTGTCCCTAAGGAGGTTGTTTCAGACAGAGCAATCTTCATGTCTAGTTACCTGACTGCAATGTGGAAGGAGTGTGGGGTGAACTATAAGTTCGTAAACAAGAAAAGAGTGTCCTATGGTAGTGTTGAACCACCGTTAGGAGCAGGTAAACGGCTTCACTTAAGCGCTAAGGAAAGCCCTCACTCATCACCTAGTGATGACATGCTTCATCATCGGGCCCCACAAAAGAGACCTAGCGTCTCTTTTGTGTGCTTCAAGGCCAGATCTACTGCAGAGCGGGTTGGTGGGTTAAGGCAGCGTTGTGCAAGGAAAATTAGTGAGTGGTGGATAGTTAAAAAATAGTCAGTAGTGTATCAAAATTAACTTTATTTTAATGACCACTAAGGACTCAAGGATAAAAATTATGTGTAGGAAATACGTCCACAATTAATTAAGTGGTAGTTTCCTAATATCAGTCGACATGTTTCAGCCACGAAACAGTATGAATTTACCTGGCATTCGTCAGGGCTCAGTGTGTATTAAACCCTGGTGGTATGGACTCTCTAAGGCCCACCCTTACCTAGGGACGTGAAAGTGAAAATTAACAAAAAGTGAAAAGTGCAAAAAAATTAGGAGGAAAATAATGTCTTCCTAATTACTCCTGGTTTAGGAGGCTTCCGAGTTTACGGTTTCTGCACCTGTAGATAGAAAGTAACAAGGACAAACATGAAGGACAAAACATACATTGACTCATGATGCTGATCACTTAATGTCAATCCATTGTGCTCCAGTTAGTGGTTTCAGAGACATTATGTGGCAGAATAACAATATAGTTATCACCTCCATGGTCCCAGACTTTTGAACGCTAAAGGTGGGTAGTGCTGTGTACTATATGTGCTATATATAAAAATAATCACGAGGGGAAGTTATTTCAGAATCGCTATCAAAATAAGATGCACGCGCAATCACGATCGCGCTAGCAGAATACAAATTCTCACTTTTTTGGTGTTAGGGATTCCACATGAGGGGGGTGGGAGCGTAATTAGCACACCCTGCAAATTGCCGAAACAAAAGGGATTCAACGTACAATCAGTCATACAGCATTTGTTAGGTACTTAGCTTAGCGATGTAATCGATGGAAGGGTTCTGCCTTTTTTACTCACGCCCTCGACGCTCAGCACCCGCTGTGTACCTGCATCAACCCTCGACTGGACTCCGAAGATGTGAGCGCGAGGCCACGAGAGCATTAAGTAAGTATGTCACGTTGGTCTGCTTCCGGGTGGGCACGGTCGGGCCACATCGAGGCATAGGTGTGGGCCAATCAACGCTTGCCGTCGCATAATCACGTGGTTATGTGAGCCAATGGGGGGTGATGTTGTCATTGTTAGGGACAACCAAGTCAAACGTCGAGAGATTGATAGAGTGATGCAGAGGAGCCGGTACTCCAATGAGGAGCCCGAGAGTTTTGCTGACATTCACTATCATTTGGAGAAGTCAGATGTCTAACCCGTGCACGGCAGAGCCACATCGAGGCATAGATCTGGGCCAATCGGCGCTTGCCGTTGTATGATCACGTGGTTATGTGAGCCAATGGGGGGTGATGTTGTCGTTGTTAGGGACAACCAAGTCAAACGTCGAGAGGTTGATTCTCGAGCGAGTGATGCAGTATAGAGCAGGTACACCAATGAGGAGCCCGAGAGTGTTTTGTTGACATTCACTATCATTTGGAGATGTCAGAACAGTGCATACACAAATGGAATGTGTGCCAGAGAGTTACAGATGTTAGCACGGTGCACGTGGGAATTTTTTAGTTATTAATAGTATCCAACTGGCAGAGAGGTTATTAGTACATAACACAAGTGGGTTGATTCAGTGGGAACGCTAGGTGGAGTGTTCCCTTGATTGCCATATGTCGATGTGTAAGTAGACATATGTAACAAGTGGTAAATAAAACATTGGAAGTGCAGAGCTCAATATAGGATTATGACGAGGTGTCCCACTAGTAAAGGGGCCCCAGGATGACACAGGGTTCACTTAATAACAGAGTTCCATGGGATATCGTCATTTGATCCGAGAATATGGGTCCCAAGTCTGTAGACCCACCGCTGTTCTTTTTCGAAAAGGCGGTGATTGATGTTGTTGCAACTGTCAATGTGTTCACTCCCCAGTATCGCCAGCCTTTTTTAGATGTGAGCAGGAGAGGAAGAGGCAAGAGAAGAGGGTCCAACCAAGTGTCCTGGGAAGACACGGACACGGTGAGCAACCACACCCGCAACAAGGACCAGCAGCCGGGAACGAGCGGCATCTAAGCCTGATAACCAACCTCTCTGACAAAATCTTATCACCAGTAGAAACCAAAGTTTTGGAAAAAGGATTAGGTTTCATTCCCACTTCCCGACCTGACAAGTTTAGACTTCATTGCGAACTTGGTGCTTTCTTTAGGAAGTTGAAACTTAAGGCCTTCTTCGAGGGCAAGGAAGACCCCAATGAAGCCCTCCGGAATGGTGACACTGGACTCAGATTGAGTTCTACTTTTAACCCCCCACCACACACAGTGCCGGCGGCCATCACAACTTTCGAACAGGCAGTCTTTTTAGACCTTGAAACCTGTCAAGACCCTAAGTCTTTCAATAATTTCACCACTGCAGAGTACCATGCATTGCAGGGTTTGCAAAACGACCAAAGTATTACAATCAAACCTGCAGATAAGGGCGGAGGCCTTGTCATACAGAACACCACTGACTATGATAAGGCATGTCGATTACTTCTTGATGAGCAGAAAAACTACAAACCTCTGACGATAGATCCCACAGAGGATCTGAGAACACGGATCTCGACACTAGTAAGGAGAGCAGAAGAAGACGACCTAATTTCCAAGAATGAGGCAGATTTCCTCAGTACTAATGAGAGCATAACCCCTTACTTCTATACTCTCCCCAAAACACACAAAAATCGGATGCCCCCACCCGGACGTCCAATTGTTTCAGGGATTGGCTCCCTGCTGGAACCGTTATCGCGCTTCTGCGACCATTACTTGAAGCCGATAGTACAGAGCACACCTACCTATCTAAAGGACACTAAGAGCCTTCTCCAGCTACTACAGAACCTGAGTTTCACTGAAAACACGGTAACGCTAGTCAAGCTTGACATTGAGAGCCTATATACTAGCATCCCCCAGGACGATACCATCAAGGTCCTGGGGGCGGCTTTAGATTCCATCATATGGAACTATCGAGCCTCTAAGAATTTCATCTTGGAGTGTGCCACATTAGCACTCAAAGAGAACTTTTTTCCCTATGATGGCAACCTCTACCTCCAGTGTACTGTTACCTCTATGGGCAGTACTTTTGCCCCTAGTGTGGCAGGCCTTTATGTAGCAGACTTCGAGGCAAAATATATCTTTCCAACAAACAGCCCTTTCTCACAGTCTATACAAGTCTGGCGGCGCTACATAGACGATGTCCTGGTCGTTTGGACCGGTGACGATGAACAGCTACAGGCTTTTCTGACATGGGTCAATACTCTCGTCCCCAATCTGAAATTTACGTACGCCACCAGTAAAACTGAGGCTACCTTCCTGGATGTAACAATCCGAGTCTCTGGGACTGGGTTCACTACCAAGACTTACCACAAGCCAACTGCCAGAAATAACCTCCTAGAGTATACCAGTTTTCATCCTCGCCCTTTAAAAGAAAATCTCCCTCACGGCCAATATTTACGGCTAAGGCGTAACTGCTCTTCACTTTAGGATTTCAAAACTCAATCTGCGGATTTATCGACAAAACTGAAGGTCAGAGGATACCCAACCGCAATCCTGAACAAAGGTTACAAAAGAGCACGCAACCAGCCAAGGGAGGCTCTCCTTGAGGACAGGGAGAACAATACAAAGGACATTCCATTGACGTGTGTAACAACACATAGCACATTGTCAAATATCATGAAAAAATCAATAAATAAAAACTGGAGAATTTTGTCCAGTACCAACAACACTTGGGAGAAACCTCTTTTGTCCTTCAAAAAAGGCCGCAGCATAAAGGATGCACTGGTCCATACACGACCAAGACCAAAAATCACAGAAACAGTGAGATCGGTAACTGACATCTGGGGCCTTCCAAAGGTGGTGGGCCACTACTCTTGCTCCAACTGCAGCGTCTGCCACTTAACAACGCATTCAAAAACGTTAGAACTAGAACCGGGCAAGACGTGGACACAAAGAGACCACACTAACTGCAATACACAGAACGTAATATATCTGATTATGTGTCCTTGCGATTTGCGCTATGTAGGTATGACCAGCAGAAAGGTCAAGCAGAGAATCTGTGAGCATCGATCTAACATCAGATGTAAAAAATCTACAACCAAAATGAGCAGACATTTCCTGGAACTCAATCATACTACAAACAACATGCAATGGACAATCATCGAACACATTGACAGTGGCAACAACATCAATCACCGCCTTTTCGAAAAAGAACAGCGGTGGGTCTACAGACTTGGGACCCATATTCTCGGATTAAATGACGATATCCCATGGAACTCTGTTATTAAGTGAACAGGGACCCTGTGTCATCCTGGGGCCCCTTTACCAGTGGGACACCTCGTCATAATCCTATATTGAGCTCTGCACTCCCAATGTTTTATTTACCACTTGTTACATATGTCTACTTACACATCGACATATGGCAATCAAGGGAACACTCCACCTAGCGTTCCCACTGAATCAACCCACTTGTGTTATGTACTAATAACCTCTCTGCCAGTTGGATACTATTAATAACTAAAAAATTCCCACGTGCACCGTGCTAACATCTGTAACTCTCTGGCACACATTCCATTTGTGTATGCACTGTTCTGACATCTCCAAATGATAGTGAATGTCAACAAAACACTCTCGGGCTCCTCATTGGTGTACCTGCTCTATACTGCATCACTCGCTCGAGAATCAACCTCTCGACTTTTGACTTGGTTGTCCCTAACAACGACAACATCACCCCCCATTGGCTCACATAACCACGTGATCATACAACGGCAAGCGCCGATTGGCCCACATCTATGCCTCGATGTGGCTCTGCCGTGCACGGGTTAGACATCTGACTTCTCCAAATGATAGTGAATGTCAGCAAAACTCTCGGGCTCCTCATTGGAGTACCGGCTCCTCTGCATCACTCTATCAATCTCTCGACGTTTGACTTGGTTGTCCCTAACAACGACAACATCACCCCCCATTGGCTCACATAACCACGTGATTATGCGATGGCAAGCGCCGATTGGCCCACACCTATGCCTCGATGTGGCCCGACCACGCCCACCCGGAAGCAGACCAACGTGACATACTTACTTAACGCTCTCGTGGCCTCGCGCTCACATCTTCGGGGTCCAGTCGAGGGTTGATGCAGGTACACAGCGGGTGCTGAGCGTCAAGGGTGAGAGTAAAAAAGGCAGAACCCTTCCATCGATTACATCGCTAAGCTAAGTACCTAACAAATGCTGAATGACTGATTGTACGTTGAATCCCTTTTGTTTCGGCAATTTGCAGGGTGTGCTAATTACGCTCCCACCCCCCTCCTGTGGAATCCCTAACACCAAAAAAGTGAGAATTTTTAATCTGCTAGCGCGATCGTGATCGCGGGTGCATCTTATTTTGATAGCGATTCTGAAATAACTTCCCCTCGTGATTATTTTTATATATAGCACATATAGTACACAGCACTACCCACCTTTAGCGTTCAAAAGTCTGGGACCATGGTGGTGATAACTATATTATTATTCTGCCACACAATGTCTCTGAAACGACTAACTGGAGCACAATGGATTGACATTAAGTGATCACCATCATGAGTCAATGTATGTTTTGTCCTTCATGTTTGTCCTTGTTACTTTCTATCCACAGGTGCAGAAACCGTAAACTCGGAAGCCTCCTAAACCAGGAGTAATTAGGAAGACATTATTTTCCTCCTAATTTTTTTGCACTTTTCACTTTTTGTTAATTTTCACTTTCACGTCCCTAGGTAAGGGTGGGCCTTAGAGAGTCCATACCACCAGGGTTTAATACACACTGAGTCCTGATGAAGGCCAGGTAAATTCATACTGTTTCGTGGCTGAAACATGTCGACTGATATTAGGAAACTACCACTTAATTAATTGTGGACGTATTTCCTACACATAATTTTTATCCTTGAGTCCTTAGTGGTCATTAAAATAAAGTTAATTTTGATACACTACTGACTATTTTTTAACTATCCACCACTCACTAATTTTCCTTGCACAACACTGCCTTAACCCACCAACCCGCTCCGCAGTAGATCTGGCGTTGAAGCACACAAAAGAGATGCTAGGTCTCTTTTGTGGGGCCCGATGATGAAGCATGTCATCACTAGGTGGTGAGTGAGGGCTTTCCTTAGCGCCTTAAGTGAAGCCGTTTACCTGCTCCTAACGGTGGTTCAACACTACCATAGGACACTCTTTTCTTGTTTACTGATTAATACTGGGGTATAAGAGTGTCCCACTACTCTCCCTGCCTCTCTTTTTGTTTTGACATGAACTATAAGTTCACCACACCCTATCACCCACAATGCAATGGTCTAGTTGAAAGTTTCAACAAGACCTTAAAGGTCATGGTTAAGGGTCTCCCTGAAAAGCTCAGGCGGAGATGGGACGTCCTGCTGCCCTGGCTTTTATTTGCTTATAGAGAGGTCCCACAAAAGGGGGTTGGATACAGCCCTTTTGAACTTCGGTGTGGGCATCCTGTAAGAGGACCCCTTTGTCTGGTGAAGGAAGGATGGGAGTTACCTCTCAAACTTCCCAAACAAGACATTGTGGACTATGTACTTGGTCTCCGCTCCCGGACGGCTGAGTACATGAAAAAGGCATCCAAAAACCTTGAGGCTAGTCAGGAATTGCAAAAGGCCTGGCATGACCAAAAGGCTGTGCTGACTGTTTACCAGCCAGGGCAGAAAGTGTGGGTGTTGGAGCCAGTGGCCCCAACAGCTCTCCAAGACAAGTGGAGTGGACCCCACACTATTGTTGAACAGAAGGGAGAAGTCACATATCTGGTTGACCTTGGAACTCCCAGGAGCCCCCACAGGGTGCTTCATGTCAACAGACTGAAACCATATGTTGAAAGCGCAGATATGGGCTTGCTCATGGCTATTGATGAAGGACAGGAGGAAGAGAGTGACCCTCTCCCTGACCTGCTCTCTCAGAACCCTGATGATGGGTCAGTTGATGGTGTAGCCTTGGCAGGCAGCCTCACTGATCAGCGGCAGAGTGACTGTAGACAAGTTCTGCAGGCCTACAGACATATGTTTTCACTGACTCCAAGTCACACTACCTGGTGCACTCATGAAGTGGACACTGGGGACAGTCTGCCTGTTAAAAGTAAGATTTACAGGCAATCTGATCATGTGAGGGACTGTATCAGGACAGAAGTCCAGAACATGTTGGAATTGGAAGTCATTGAACCCTCAGAGAGCCCTTGGGCCAGTCCAGTAGTCCTGGTGCCTAAACCTCACGGCCAAGATGGTAAGAGAGAGATGAGGTTTTGCGTGGACTACAGAGGTCTCAATGCTGTCACTAGGACAGATGCCCATCCCATCCCCAGGGCAGATGAGCTCATAGACAGATTGGCATCTTCCAAGTTTCTGAGCACATTTGACCTGGCAGCTGGCTACTGGCAGATCAGACTAGCTGATGATGCAAAGCCAAAGACAGCATTTTCAACCC
The DNA here is from genome assembly GCF_964261635.1 of Lissotriton helveticus. Taxonomy (NCBI): domain Eukaryota; kingdom Metazoa; phylum Chordata; class Amphibia; order Caudata; family Salamandridae; genus Lissotriton; species Lissotriton helveticus. The sequence goes on along the minus strand of NC_136071.1, from coordinate 1,198,522,960 downwards.
CTGGTGGACATTAACAATTTATGGTAATGCCCTTTGGTCTGAAAAATGCACCTGCCACATTTCAAAGGTTGGTGAACCAAGTCCTCTCAGGTCTGGGTGACTACTGTGTAGCTTATCTAGATGATATTGCTGTCTTTAGCTCCACTTGGGAAGATCACCTGATCCACCTGAAAAATGTTTGGAGGCCCTGCAAAAGGCAGGCCTAACTATCAAGGCTACCAAGTGCCAGATAGGGCAGAGTCAGGTTGTATACCTGGGCCACCTTGTAGGTGGAGGCCAGGTTCAACCATTGCAGAGCAAAATCCAGACCATAATGGACTGGACTGCTCCAACCGCCCAGTCACAGGTCAGAGCTTTCTTGAGCCAGACTGGGCATTCCAGGAAATATGTCAAGGGGTATGGTTCCATTGTGACACTCCTTAATGACTTAACTTCCAAGAAAATGCCTAAGAAAGTTCAGTGGACAGTCATCTGCCAAAAGGCATTTGATGACCTGAAGCAGGCCATGGCCACTGCATCAATTCTGCAAAGTCCAGACTACTCCAAAGAATTCATTGTTCAAAAGATGCTTCTGAGTTGGGGGTGAGAGCTGTGCTTTCACAACTGAATAAAGATGGTCAAGACCAGCCAGTACCTTTTATTAGCAGAAGGCTGGCCCCTAGAGAGAAACGTTGGTCAGCTATTGAGAGGGAGGCCTTTGCTGTGGTTTGAGCACTGAAGAAGCTGAGTCCATACTTGTTTGGAACTCACTTCAAAGTTCAGACAGACCATTAGCCCCTCTTGTGGGTAAAACTTATGAAGGGTGAAACTCCCAAACTGCTCAGGTGGTCCATTTCCCTACAGGGGATGGACTTTACAGTGGAACATAGACCTGGGAGTAACCATGCCAATGCAGATGGACTCTCCAGATATTTCCACTTAGAACATGAAGACTCAACTGGTTGAGGTTAGTTTAATATCCCTGCGTTTGGGGGGGGGGGGGGTTGTGTAGGAGAGTAGGGTCTGCTTCCTATGGTTAACCCCACTTTTTGCTGTGATTCTCTGGTTTTTCGACTTTAGTCTGGCTGTGGCCCTGATAATCAGACCCACAGCCTAGCTGTTCTCTCTCTAAATTGATACCATGTACTTTAGGTACATACCAGATTGGTTACTGGGTCACCCTTGTGAGCCCATGTATAGTGTACCCTAGGTACCCAGGGCATAGGTGCACCCTAGCCTACCAGGGGCTGCAGCATGCATTGTGCCACCCCTGGTTTGCCTTCCAAACTGACACCACAGGTCTGTTCACACAGCCTGAGTAAGGTGGTGTAATCACCCCTTACTTAGATATTACCTACTGGCGGTCGCCAGTAGGTATATATAGTTAGGATTTTTTCTCTATGGGTTTTTTGAAAATTCTATGTCTAATAACTTTGGCGTTTGTGGACGGAATTGGCTGAAATTTTCAGGAAAATGGCACATTTTGTTTCTGAGCAGCCCTTGAAAATTTGGGGGGGGTTCGTCAAGGGGGGGCCGAGAAAAAAGGGGGGTCCCAAAACGTGTTTTTAACATTGAGTTTTCCATAGGGCGGTTGGCCTCACTTTTAGCCCGAACGGCTGAATGGATTTGCACGAAACTTGGCAAAATTGTAGGGACTGGTAGCCCGATGTGCCTTTTGTAGGTCTCAATATATGTGCTCCAGTGGATTTTGAGAAATTAACGTTTAAAAAAAGATATATATCTGTAACAGCAGACCTGGGAGCGTCCCAGGACGCGTACTTTACGCGCAACGGAGCTTTGTGAAGCGAAGCTGATTGGTTCTCCGGCGTCTGTCAACATTCCAAACAGTCCGTAGCGGCCGCCATCTTGTCTCTCGGTAGGATCGAGAGACAAGAGGAGGCCAAAGCGAAGGGGCAAATGACCATAAGGGGGCATAGTACATTGTCGCTCACCCCCTAGGTTTGATGTGGAGGTTTTAAAAGGGCCCCGCGGGGCAAAAAAAAAAAATAATAATAATAATCGAACAGCTGAATGGATTTGCACGAAACTTGGCAAAATTGTAGGGACTGGTAGCCCGATGTGCCTTTGCTAGATCTCAATATATGTGCTCCAGTGGATTTTGAGAAATTAACGTTCAAAAAAAGATATATATCTGTAACAGCGCACCGCTTCGCGTACTTTTCGCGTTACGGAGCTTTGCGAAGCGAAGCTGATTGGCTCTCCGGTGTCTGTAAACATTCCAAACAGTCCGTAGTGGCCGCCATCTTGTCTCTCGGTAGGATCGAACAGCTGAATGGATTTGCACGAAACTTGGCAAAATTGTAGGGACTGGTAGCCCGATGTGCCTTTGCTAGGTCTCAATATATGTTGTAAAAAGTTCAATCGGGTCGGGGACAATCGATATTTGCCCGGCGGTATTGCCTCTGTGACCCTCTAGTTATTTAAATCAATGAAGAGGCAGGCGCTGGAGACTGGAAAGCAGGAAACAAGGTTTTTTTTATTCTCTCCGGAGGAGAACACAACGAAACGGACAGAAGGTATCGTTCTGAGGTGCTCTAACTTACGTTTGAGGCCTGGCCCCTTATATACAGTGTTTATGGTTTTTATTACAGTTTACATACATGTGACAAAGCTTTGATATACGGAAAGACATACCCGGAATCCCCCTTTGGGGCCCGTTCCCACACACATTTACAGTTGAAGTCCCCACCCTAGTCACAACAGGTGATGAGCATCGCGCAGCTGGATAATCCGCCGATTCACGGAATGTGGGGGGTTTGATCGGGTCTCATGGGGTGGGGGCTTTGATCAACCCGGGGATTCTTTGATGGGGGAAGCTTTCTATTGTACGGGGAGGGGCAAGGATGGTATCGGCAGAGCTGGGTGTCGGCTTGGGAACGGGGAGGAAAAAACGGGCACATGGGGAAAAAGGGGGTTTGCATCTAAGGGCCGGAGATCATGAAAGGAAAGCAGGGAGGTGTCGCGCTGGGAACAGGATGAGGGCCTGGGGCAGAGCAGCGCCGAAGAGGGGTTTATGACTCAAGGCAGGTGCAAGCAGGGGGTGGTCAGCGTGCAGGCTTAGCGAAGGCAAAGGGCTATGTCAGGGGCCAGCGGCATGCAAAAGGGTTTGTTCTGATCGGGGCATCTTAAAATGGCGGGCGCGCACGACAAAAGTGTGGCATCAGGGAAGAGGCAAGATGGCGCAGATAATGTTCACCAAAACGCACTAATTTTCCACAGTCCTCCCTTTAACATATTCAAGACATCTTGCTGGTTCATTTTCTATTCGGTTCTACTGTGGTGAGCATGAGAAAGAAAACGGTAGGAACCCTAGATGGAAAAGAGTTGTAAACAATACATTTTGAGGTTTCTAGTTTTTTTTTAGGAGGTGCACCTATTTGATAAAGCAGGAAAGTCATAGGAATGAAATACAAAAACGGCGAGCAGCAAGTACATATCATAACGTGAACTGGCAGGTTAATACATGTTTCAGATTCGGATTGGAGCAGGATCAATACAATGGCGGCTGGGAGAGAAATGAGGCGTAGCAAAACGGTGGTTGAGGATGTCGAATGTTCGAAGTTTTATGAGTTCTCATTGTTCTTTGTGGTCTTTCGTTGGCGCTGTTGAGCACCGGCGGTGGAGCTACAAGTCCAGCTCTGTTCTAAGTTCTGCGTTGCAGGGCACGACCCTTTCCTCGCGTTTCTGGTCGGAAAGGTCCTTTTCGCCCTGTGTCCTTTGAGGTGATTGTCAGAAAGTTCCGATGGAAGAAGAGCGTTCAAAACAGTCCATAGGGTAGGTCAGAGGAAAAAGGGGGATGGAGCAAGGCCAAATTGGGAACAAACTAGGGGAACAAGAGACTTCAAATGGGCGGGCGTGCGACGGAATTCAGAGAGCGGGGACTTGTCGACAGGCACTGGACGTCGAGCAGGGGCATCAGGTCGACCCTTTCTTTTCGTGCTGTCGAAAACAGTGCCTCGTCCTGCAGCTCCTTTCAGTCGTGGTCTCGCCTTGGCTAATGTCGCAGGTGTCCCTTAGTCTGCAGTCGGGCCTCGTGCTCCCACATCCGGTCCTTCTCTCCTCCAACAGCAGTACCCTTAAACAAGTTTGAAAAGACAGTCTTTAGAAAATTTGCAGATGAAGATAATCAAAAAGTCTATTTCTCTCCCAGCTCCAGGCAAAGAATGAAAATGTCCGTTATATTTAATGTTCACAACTGGCATATGAATGACCGGTGGCGGACCTGTTGGATTTACTATGACTTTCCTTCATAATCATTTATTACAGGCATGACAGTTCATCTGATGGTAACCCACCTTCGGGAGACAAATCTGGCAAAGATATGCCGTTCTCTAGAGTTTCATATTTACAAAAGGGTACAGTGAGTCGTCAACATGGTACTACACAGGTATTTTGCTGAGAGACGAACAGGGCTAAACATTTCCTTTCTATCGGTGCATCCTGTTTTTCAACTACTGCGGGGTTCATTTTGATGATTTCTTTACCTTGGTCTAGTCTGTTAACCTTGTAAAACATCATTCTGGGTCCTACGTAACCTTTTACAGCCCGGTTACTTAACTAGGAAGGACAGGGGTTTTATGGGAAACAACCAGGGACATAGACAGGGGAGGTAACGGGGGTGATCGTTTTTCTGGTTTGGGTATTGCGACGATTCGGGGAGGGGAGGGTCGCGTATTCTGAGGTCCTTGTTTTATACTATAGGAGCCGTTGACATGTAGTTCCCTTATTTCGGGCCAGATTAGGGAACCTCTGTCGTCTTACCTGTCCTTTCCCTTACGGCCCAACCTGGGTTCATTGACTTCTAGCGGAAAAGGAGAGGTAATGACGCGGCCTCAGGGTGATTGTATTAAAGACAAGCGTTTGTGCAAATACTGACGGTATTTGAAGCCAATTAGGTGGTGTGCTAGGGGTGGCAATCTGCCAATTTCGGGGCTAACCACTCGGAAGAGTGGTAGTGCAAAAATAGAGAGAGACAGAGAGAGGGAGAGAGAGAGAGTGAGAGAGAGAGAGAGAGAGAGAGAGAGAGAGAGAGAGAGAGAGAGAGAGAGAGAGAGTGCAACGGCAGGCTAAATAGTACACGTGCAACAGAGAGGGCGGCAGTGCATTCAAGAAAGGCTATTTAGTGCATTACACAGTAAAGGGTATTCACGAGTCCGCGTTAGAATCTTGCAATCATGCAGTTTGAGCATTTAGACAGGGTAGAGGGGATGTGCTTTGAGAAAAGGAAAGAAGGAAAAAAGGGGGTACCATTTTGTCGCACTTTCTCGCATTCTCGGTCCTTTGACCAGTTGGGTCAACGCCTCAGTCACACACACACATTCCCTCACAGTTTCACATCATACGTGACATGGGTTCATTCGTTCGGTCTGGTTTAAGGGTGATCACTTTTTATCAGGTTGTGCTAATTTTTCGGGTTTGTTCGATACGTGAGTAGTTTGCAGGCGTGCTTAGACACCACCCTGCGGCGCTAGTCCGTTTCGTGTATTTAGACATGGCAAGGTCTCAGATCTTCGCCACACCTTGGCTGTAATCTCTGATGTAACCTGCAGAGGAAGGAAAAAGGGGGGGTGGGGGAGACAGCATTCGCGCGCATTCAAATACATGGATTCATAAGTCCTTTACTTACCTCTTACTCGTCTTTCCTCCTTGGGGCAGGGTCCCCGGGGATATGGTTTTCGGAGTCGAGGGGGGGGTAGTGTGTTCATGTAGGGCGTGTGCGGGGAAACATAAAAAGGAAACCAGAGGTGCCTAGTGCGAGGTATCTAGTCAAAGGATATATCTCACTATCGGGATCCTTAAACCTCTTTCAACGCCGTGGCGTTCTAAAGTTCTTCGGTTCTTGGGTCCCTGCTACTTTGGAACGTTGTACTTTACAATATTTACATTATTTCATTTCACCCTCCTTTTACATTCCCTCATTTACACCATTCGTTTTACCCATCCTTGGAAGTCACGGTCTTCCTCTACGCGAGAGTTCATGAGTCAGTCGCGTACTTTTAAGGCGGAGTGTCGTGTTGTCGATCCGATCCGTCCTCCAGGGCTGGGCAACCATCTTCCATTAACCTTAAAGAGAGAGCAGAGTAGGGTGCACAGAAAAAGAACTTTCCTACCCATCCCATATTGTTTTAAAATAAAGCATGCAATACCCGTCCATAGTTTCAAAGACTTTATTTTGCAAATTCATTTCAGCATATGGATTAGGAGGGTGTGGTCGTATTTGGTCGGCCGTGGCAATGGCTAAAGTGCGTACAGTGGGGGGTGTCGTTTGCAACAATAAAAACATCGGAAAATTTTACTCATTCATTTGTAAGAGACTAAAACGTCTATTAATTGGCTGGGGGTTCGGGGGCATATATTTTCATAATTTAGAAGCATAATCATAACAGTTGTAATCAGATTTCCTATATGCATACCGTACGTGTGCGTCGTAAATGAGGTTTACATCAGTTATAAAAATATAATACAGTGTACATTTGTAATCAACATTTGTAATGGGGATTCTTTCATACTGTTCGTCGAGTGAGCTCTCCTTGTCTTTTCTAGCCAAGTGTACAAAGGATCACAAAAATCTCAGAACATCAAGTTTATATTAGTGCGAAGGAACACCACGAGGTGTTCGTAAGTTCCGATTGATACCAGCGCCATTTTGGGCGGGGCCGGCACAGTCCGGAAGCAGCATCAGGGGGAAATGTTTCCATTACTGGCAGTTTGGACCAGAGTCCTTTTCGGCAGTTCTAGAATTCACGCTAACAGAAGGTGTGGCAATGTCATGTTTGTTTCGTTGGCGATCGAGGCAGCCGTCCCTTACCGGAAACCTGCAAAGGCCGAAGGCTCCGCCGGGGACCTTTGTATGATCTTCAAGGCTGCGGAGATGCTGTCGGAGATGGGGGCTCGTGCTCCATGGGACAAATGTTCGAGTTATACGGCTGGCCAAAGTTACTCTAGTGGCCGGGGCCCGCCTTCCAGCGGATCCAGACGCCATTTTGAGGCCCTACAGGGGCCACTCTCGTCGAGTTTGCAAGAATGGAAGAGACCCTTCGGAGTGAAAGGAAGAGGTCCCTGTTTTGTGAGAGCGGGACGTCCAGCTGGGGTGCAGCTGTGATGCCCCCACCTGGGGGGGGCGAGGGAGACTCGTTCACATCGTCTCCTTCTCCCGGTGCACTCCATGCCGCTCCTTTTCATCGCCCCGCATGAAGGCCTCTCCACATCCGGTGTTCCCCAAGTGCCACCATGGTACGTTCGGTGCTGCGCAAATACTGGGGTGCCACCATTGTACGTTCGGTGCTGCGCAAGTACTGGGGTGCCACCATGGTGTGTCCGGTGCTGTGGAAGTATGGGCACCATCGCCTGACTGGGGGTGTTCGGCGTCGGGCTGGGGGCTGGGAAACCTCCTACCGGTGGAGGTGGGAGAGGCTCGTCCGCGTCGCCTCTCCCTCCCAGCCCAACTTGGACAAATTGTTGTGGAGGTACGTGCAGGACATCCCGCCGTCCAGGACTGCTGCGGCTGTGACGGAAGAGAAAAGGAAGAGGTGCCTCGCTCTCCTCTTGACATGTGGCGGGACTACCTTAGTCTTTCCAGGCCCGTTGCGGCCGGCCAAGGAGACATGTGGCGGGACTACCTGCAAATGCCCAGGCTGCGGGCTCCTGCCTCTCCTCCGGCTCCCCCATACGTTAAGATTTCCTGACCAAGAGTTGGCGGCGGGGCTCGCCTTATATGGGTTGCCGTTGGTTGGGCGTAGCCGTAACCCTGCCCTACTTTGGAAGGTTCCAGAATGGGGGGGGGGGGGCGAATGTTCTGTTTGACTTTCATTTTCTACAGTTTATCGTTATTATTCCTTGTTTGTTGTGTTAAATTAAAAGTTCAAGTTTATTAATGGTCTACGGATTTTGTTTTATCATTTCTTTCTTTCCAGGTTGCTTTGATGCTAGGTTTCTGCTAACAGAGGTCGAGTAACACGGAAACACGTGTAGAGGGATGACGCAGATTTGCACATTACATACACACAAACTCAGACGGGGGACAGTACAAGTACGACATACAAAGACCCAAGACAAATATAAAAACAGTTATCGGTCATAATTATCTCTTTCCGTCTGTGAATTTTAAACGAGGCTGGGTTCCCGTCTTGACATTGCCCGACCTAGGAGAACTTGAGCACGCCGCTGAGATTTTCCTGGCGAAATCTGTGCCATCGGGCATAATCAAACGTGGTGGTTCTGTCTGGTCTGTCTATGTAAGTCGGGTTCTTCTCTGTCTCGCGCCTGTTCTCGTACTGTCGGTCTGTCGTTCTTGTCGGCCCTTTGCCTTTACTCACGCTCAGTAGAGTCGGGCATTGGGCTTTCCAGTGTCCGACATACCTACAAAAAGCGCATTGGTCTGACCCTAAGTCTGGTCGTCCTTTGCATAGTGTCGGGGGATAAGTTGTGGGTAGCGGTGTCCTGGGGTTGTCCTGTCGGTATATTTCCCTACTTGGTTTATCCTCGTCTTTTCTCTGTCGTTTCGTAGCCTCTCTGCGCCACATACCGAGACTGTCGAGCATAATTGGCGTCGTCTTATTATTTCGAAGGGCTATTTCTAACGTTTCTATTTTATCAAGGTCAAAGGATCCTGCCAGTGGCCACTGTTTGTCTTGGCTATCTTCGGTATACCTGTGCCATAATTTATTATAAGCTATGGTGACTAACCCATAGTTTATGAACATGTCCTTATTAGGGGTGCCTTCTAGTGGAGCTATATGGTCCACCTCTAACACCCGGTCCGGGCTAAACAGGCTATTTATCAATGGGGAGAAGACAGACATGACGGCTCGTAACGAGGGACTAAAAAGTCAGCACTGCCTATCTTATCACTAGGTGCAAAGACTAGACAGAATATTTCTATTCTACGTTGTTTGCAGGTAGTGAATACCTCATGGACCAAAAAACCAAAAGACCAACAAAATAACAATGGGGAGAATGAGTAGGACCGCAAAGATCTGCGTTACCTACCCTTTTCACTATCTGCAAAAAGGGTGGTCTCTTCCCTGCTTGCAGACAGGGAATCTCCAGGAAACAATAGTTTGTGAACAACAGTTCAGTTTCAAGCAATTATTGAGTGGGGGAGAAAAAGAACAAGCACGGCTGCTACCCTACCTATCCTCCACTGCTTGCAAAGGGAGAGAGAGCCTGTTGCTTCTCCGTTTGCAGACAGTGAATCTCTAAATAAAAATAAACAAAGCAATACTAGTATTTTGAACAATCAAGCAATCAAAACAATTTTTTTTCGCAATTTGTCGTGGCAACACGACCTTACCCGGACCATGTGGACAGTTTCTTGTCTTCCGAATCCAGCGCCCGATCGTCCTCTTTTTCTCGTATTTCTCACGGCACTCCTGATGGTTCCCAGTCAGGACCGTAGATCACTCGAGAGAGGTCTGTTCGGAACTAGTGAAGTTCGGATGATCGGCTGCCAGACGAGGGTCTATTGGGCAAGAGCTCTCCCGATCGTTGCAGTCGTTCACTCTGTCGTCGGGACCTCTCCCACTGGATCCACGAGTCGCTGATGGGCCCCACGCTTGGGACGCCAATTGTAAAAAGTTCAATCGGGTCGGGGACAATCGATATTTGCCCGGCGGTATTGCCTCTGTGACCCTCTAGTTATTTAAATCAATGAAGAGGCAGGCGCTGGAGACTGGAAAGCAGGAAACAAGGTTTTTTTTATTCTCTCCGGAGGAGAACACAACGAAACGGACAGAAGGTATCGTTCTGAGGTGCTCTAACTTACGTTTGAGGCCTGGCCCCTTATATACAGTGTTTATGGTTTTTATTACAGTTTACATACATGTGACAAAGCTTTGATATACGGAAAGACATACCCGGAATCCCCCTTTGGGGCCCGTTCCCACACACATTTACAGTTGAAGTCCCCACCCTAGTCACAACAGGTGATGAGCATCGCGCAGCTGGATAATCCGCCGATTCACGGAATGTGGGGGGTTTGATCGGGTCTCATGGGGTGGGGGCTTTGATCAACCCGGGGATTCTTTGATGGGGGAAGCTTTCTATTGTACGGGGAGGGGCAAGGATGGTATCGGCAGAGCTGGGTGTCGGCTTGGGAACGGGGAGGAAAAAACGGGCACATGGGGAAAAAGGGGGTTTGCATCTAAGGGCCGGAGATCATGAAAGGAAAGCAGGGAGGTGTCGCGCTGGGAACAGGATGAGGGCCTGGGGCAGAGCAGCGCCGAAGAGGGGTTTATGACTCAAGGCAGGTGCAAGCAGGGGGCGGTCAGCGTGCAGGCTTAGCGAAGGCAAAGGGCTATGTCAGGGGCCAGCGGCATGCAAAAGGGTTTGTTCTGATCGGGGCATCTTAAAATGGCGGGCGCGCACGACAAAAGTGTGGCATCAGGGAAGAGGCAAGATGGCGCAGATAATGTTCACCAAAACGCACTAATTTTCCACAATGTGCTTCAGTGCATTTTGAGAAATTAACGTTCAGAAACAAGATATATATCTGTAACAGCGCTCCGCTTCGCGGAGATAAAATTATATGTGTATTACCTAGCTGTTGCTAACACCAGTTAGCGACGGCTAGTAGAATATAGCGACCATCTTGGGCCCCACTTTGCATGTGAGTGATATTTATCACTAATGACATGCAAAGTGGGCATGCCAAGATGTTAGCGACTGGAAACAGTCGCTAACATCGCTATCTCCTATTATCAACTTTTGGAAATATTCGAGATAAGCGCGAATATCTCCAAAAGCTACCACCTGCCCTGAGCAGTTCTTAGCCATGTTATCCAATGGGAGGTGGATAACATGGCTAAGAGCATTAGCTCGGTAATGCATGAATATCGCTGAGTTTTCAGCGATATTAATGCATTGCGGTCGTTTTTTATCGTATTTCCGATAAACCTTGATAATAGCAAGGTTTATCTGCGATAATTTCTGACGGTAAAAAAATCGTTGCTAAGCATCGTTAGGGATAAATATCGCTTAACTTTGGTAATATGCCCCAACGTCTGTTAACGTTCGATTCGAAGGAAATCAGGAAGTGTTGAAAAACATTGTCTGCGCCATCTTGTCTTTTTTCAAATGCCACACTTTTGTCGTGCACGGCAGCCATTTTAGATGCCTTGACCAGACCCACTCTGTGCACGCTGTCGATCCTTAGCATGGCTCCCCACCCTCGCAAGCATCTCCCCCAGGCAGTGGTCACCCCCGCTCTCTGTCTTATGCATGGGTAATAAACTTCCCCCCATCTGCGCTGCTCTTCCCTGAGAATCACACCCTGTGCCCGCCCGACACCTCCCTTTCGCCCTATTCACTACCGCACCCTCTGACACTCCTTTTCCTCTGTGTCCGATTGTCCAGGCTGGTCCTAGGGTATCAGCTAGCCCTGCAGATGTAGTTTATGGCCACAGCTGTAAAGAATCACCCCTCTTCAAAGGAGTTATAGTAGATCAAGGCCCACACTCGATGAGATCCGTCACAGCAGAAGCGTTGCTATTATCTGAAAACCATCCTGTATTGTGATTGGCTAGGGGACCGAGCCTGAAGCGGAAGATTCCAGGGATGACTCTTTGTACATCAAAGTTTTTACAATTATGTGTCACATTAAAAATATATAGCACTCCGACAAAGTAGTAAGATTATAAAACTTTAATAATTTATAAATATATACAAGAAAACAAAAATAGTAATAACATATAAACATTTTTAGGGAAAAACAACGAAGTAGCGGTCGGCTGTGCGAATAGTCCCAACGCAGCACAACGTCCAGATTTCCGGCGTGGGGCGTCGCGGGGGGTGGGTCATCAGTAGCAAACTGTTGTGCGAATAGTTCCAAGGCAGCAGAACGCGCTGAAATCTAGATGACACTAAAGTGATGTCTAGTAAGTTGCCACCCAGCAAATAACGGCATGGGGCGTCGCGGGGGGTGGGTCATCAGTAGCAAACTGTTGCGCGAATAGTTCCAAGGCAGCAGAACGATGGCACCAAGGTGATGTCCAGTAAGTTGCCGCACTGGTTTTGGTATCCTACAATGCTGCTCCGAATAACGGCGCGGGGCGCCCCGGGGGAGGCGGCGTGAACGGGCCTCTCCAGGTGGAGTGTCATCTGTTGTAGTGGGGCGCCCCTTTACCGTTTCAGTTGCCATTCCGTCCGTTTTTGGTCCACTGTGTCAAAAGCCTCAATTCAGCTGAGTTGCGCCCACTCTTGCGGTGCAGCGATAGGCGGCTGTCACAGGACTCTCAAAATGGCGGCAGGCTGTTTCCTTTTTGGGCCTGGTCCACTGAAATGGCCCTGGGACACCTTGGAAATCGGACGCTTGTCTGCTAGGTCTTGGACCCCATTCTCGAAAGCGTCCCCTCCGCCTTGAGAATTCATCAAAAGTTTTGGGGGCTCCGACTCCTGCAGGCTTCTGGTGGGGAGCGGCTGCCATGATTGCTCGCGGAATGACCACGACTGAGCTACGAGATGGTGGTGCTCTCATGCTGACGCCAGCTTCAGTCTGAAACATCCAGAAACAAGGTGGGGCTTTCATCGTTTGGGAAAAAAAAAAGTTTTCATCCAATGAAAAGTGTTGTTTTTAGGTCACATGATCAAGCCTTCCATCATTAGGAAACCAAAAGTAAAATGAACCAATGAAAAGTTTTATAAACAAGTCACATGACCTGTTATGCGGCATAGGGTGTAAAATGCGGAGAAAATACGTTGGCACGTGAGGCGGCGTCAGTAGCGGACCAATGTGCGAATAGGCCGAAGGCAGCACAACGCGCCAAGATCCGGATGGCACCGAGGTGGTGTCTAGTAAGTTGCCGCACTGGTGTGGCCATCCTACAATGCTGAAAGTCGGCGTGGGGCGCCCCGTTGGACTGTGAGATGGCGTCAGTAGCGGACCGATGTGTGAATGGGGCCGAAGGCAGCGCAACAATATTTTCGGAATAGAAGACACCATTAGGCGCTGAGATTCCAAGATCCGGATGGCACCGAGGTGGTGTGTAGCAAGTTGCCGCACTGGTGTGGCCATCCTACAATGCTGAAAGTCGGCGTGGGGCGCCCCGTTGGCCTGTGAGTTTGCGTCAGTAGCGGACCGATGTGCGAATAGGCCGAAGGCAGCACAACGCGCCAAGATCCGGATGGCACCGAGGTGGTGTCTAGTAAGTTGTCGCACTTCTGTGGCCATCCTACAATGTTGAAAGTCGGCGTGGGGCGCCCCGTTGGCCTGTGAGATGGCGTCAGTAGCGGACCGATGTGCGAATGGGGCCAAAGGCAGCGCAACAATATTTTCTGATTTGAAGACACCACAAGGCGCTGAGATTCCAAGATCCGGATGGCACCGAGGTGGTGTCTAGCAAGTTGTGGCACTGGTGTGGCCATCGTACAATGGTAAAAGTCGGCGTGGGGCGCCCTGTTGGCCTGTGAGATGGTGTCAGTAGCGGACTGATGTGTGAATGGGGCCAAAGGCAGCGCAACAATATTTTCTACAATATTTTCGGAGTAGAAGACACCACAAGGCGCTGAGATGCCAAGATCCGGATGGCACCGAGGTGATGTCTAAGTTGCGGACCGATGTGCGAATGGGGCCAAAGGTAGCGTAACAAGATTTTCTGTATGGAAGATACCACTAGGCGTTGAGATGCCAAGATTCGGATGGCACCGAGGTGATGTCTAGCAAGTTGTGCCACTGGTGTGGCCATCGTACAATGGTAAAAGTCGGCGTGGGGCGCCCTATTGGCCTGTGAGATGGTGTCAGTAGCGGACTGATGTGCGAATGGGGCCAAAGGCAGCGCAACAATATTTTCTGACTGACACCACAAGGCGCTGAGATGCCAAGATCCGGATGGCACCGAGGTGATGTCTAATTTGCGGACTGATGTGCGAATGGGGCCAAAGGCAGCGTAACAATATTTTCTGTATGGAAGATACCACTAGGCGTTGAGATGCCAAGATTCGGATGGCACCGAGGTGATGTCTAGCAAGTTGGTGTGGTCATCCTACAATGCTGAAACTCGGCGTGGGTCACCCCATTAGCCTGTGAGATGGCGTCAGTAGCGGACCGATGTGCGAATAGGCCGAAGGCAGCACAACGCGCCAAGATCCGGATGTCACCGTGGTGGTTTCATAGTTGAGAGGCACTTCATCTGCAGTGGGGCGCCGAGATCCGGATGGCACCGAGGTGATGTCTAGCAAGTTGCTGTACTGGTGTGGTCATCCTACAATGCTGAAATGTAGTGGGGCGCCCATTTACCGTTTCAGTTGCCATTCAGCTGAGTTTCGGCTGCTCTTGATGCTACAGCGACAGGCGGCTGCAAGAGGACTCTCAAAATGGCGGCCTGTTCTTTGGATTTGGGCCTGGTCCACTAAAATGGCCCTGGGACACCTTAGAACTTGGACGCTCGATTTTTTTTTCCTTTCCTGTACATGCAAAAAAAGGTAAATGCCCGGTACGTTACACGCTTCATCTGCCACGATGAACTCTCCAGAGGAACCGAAAAAAAATATAGTTGTGGTAACTATACCATGCATCGTCATATGGAGAGGTGGCACCAATTAGTTATAGTGCTGCATAAAAGAGAGATTTGGAGGAGAACCCCTGACCTGCTAGTACATTCATCAAAGAAGTGGCACTGAGAGCTTCAGAGGCAAGGGAAACGGTCCCAAATATTTAGAAGAACTTTGGAAAGATTAAAATGACATGTTTAGATTGTGGTAAATTAATTTCATGTGGACAGATGAGTGTTACTCTAATAAATACAGCATATGAACATCATCATAGTCGATGGTTGGTAGAGACATTTTGACTATATCCTGGACCTGCCCGTCCTCGCCCAAAATGGCGCCGGAATAAATGGGACTCGTAACTCCTTGTTGTGTACTGGTTGCAGAACCTTGAAATCACGAGATACGTATGCAGTTTTGAAGCACATGGCGGGCGGGGACGAGAATTGATTGAATATTTCGACATCCCTATTGATATTAAGTTCTGATGTGTTATTGATTACTGTACTATTGAAAGTTCGAATTAACGTCACCCATGGTACTTGCCCGCAAATGTATATCTAGATAATTTTATTGTAACTGGCCCTGTCGTATTTTAATTATAAAATGTACGTCCACCGATTCCGTAACTGTTAGACACCTTAGTTCTTGCAACCTAATGGCCCGCCCGTTACGTTCCTCTACAGTGTAAATGTCTATTCATCATATACGATTACAGTTTGCTCCGTGGCAGGCCCACGTGGTTATAGGCTCGTATTTGTATAATGAAATTTTCACAATAAAGGTTTTTAAAAGAAAACATGGTAGTAGTATATACATTGGTAAAGTTTTTAATAATAGTCACTGTTTTAGAATCATTAAAAGGCAAGTGAAATAAAGCAGACCAATTACATGAAGGGTAAAAGGTATAATACGAAGGAACGCAGTAAAGATAAATGGTCAAGGGCTGTTGTGTTTTCTATTCCTGCAACATAAAGTGATCGATAAGAATCTCATATTCAGGCGTATCGGCGACTAAGACAGCAGGTCGACCCTCTTTTGCTCAACGGCTCCGTCATGGGACGAAGAAACGCTCTTTTTCTCGAAAAAAGAATATATTTTACTTGCAGGACAGTTGTAAAATTTCCGGGAAAGTACATTAGCCTGGAACATTATAACATATATTTAAGAAAAAATAATGTTCGGAAGTAATTAAAAGCGTAATTTTTAGGTGATATGACCAAGGCTTTCATCATTAGAATAAGAAAAGTAAAATGAACCAATGAAAAGTTTTATTAACAAGTCACATGACTTGTTATGCTTACGTTACGCGCTGCGCGCCCCGGATGACTTCCGGATGCGCTAACGCGGCGCGTCATATGACGCATTACGCGACAACGCAGGTCCAGAATATAGTCAAAATGTCTCCACCAACCAGCGGTCGAAACACAACCCCTTTCAGCAGGCTAAATAGTTCTGTTAAATGACAACAGAAGGGACAGGCAACAAGAACCATCAGTCAAAGAGGGGAGGGCTAGTTCTTCTCTACCGGGTTACATTGGGGCGCTACCGGAACTGATCGAATTGGTAGTCTACAGTGTTTCTGGATGTTTCAGACTGAAGCTGGGGTTAGCATGAGAGCAGCACCATTTCGTAGCTCCGTCGTGGCCATTCCGCAACCAATCATGGCAGCCGCTCTTTATCGTTATTTTGGGCGGGGTGGGTGGCGGAGCCGAGCTGTTTTGCAGCCATCATTGTGTGGAGTTCAGTTCATCTCACTAGTTTTGTATTTGTCATGAGGGGTTGTTCCTAATGTTTCTATTTTAGCGAGGTCAAAAAGAGATCCCATTAGTGGCCTACTGATTTTGCTCGATTCCTTTTCTTTTTTTTTACACGATTTTTCGTTATCTGCAAAGACTAAACAGAGTATTGCGACTCTGTGTTTGTTTGTAAATAGAGAATGAACCAAAGAGAACTAATTCTAAAATAGTAAATACTTGGATAACAATCAATCAAATGGAGAGAGAAGCAGGCACGACGGATTACAACGGGGGCAAAGGCCTGCGTTAACTACCTTTCACTATCTGCAAAGAGAGAGTACTCCTAATAGAAATGAGGGGGGGGGCACCATTCAAAGCAGATCAGTGTGCATAAACACGAAAATGTTTTCACTTACCACGTACTTGACATTCGACAGCTTATGATATTTGCTATTAAAAAAACATTGAAATTCACTGAAAAAACCATAGGTTATAGACCATATATAGTTAGGAATTAGCATTTACAAAACCTTGAAAATTCACTGAAAAAACCATAGGTTATAGACCATATATAGTTAGGAATTAGCATTTAAAAAACCTTATTTTACTCACACAAAACCATTGAAATTCCATATATAGTTAGTTGCACTAACTATATATCGCGCACCCGCAATCCACTGCTGATCATGTCACATATTACATCATTCATGACATGGTCAGTGACATCACTGATGACATCTCAAATGACATCACTGATGACATCACTGATGACGTCATCCAGTGACTGTGTGTTTCTGTGAAGTTTAAATATGTTTTACATATTGAAGAATGAGTAGATGTATAAGTGTCTGGACGAAGGATTTAGTAGGTGCATGACTGAATGTATGAGTGAGTGATTAAATGTGTCTCACTGAGTGCATGGGTTAGTGACTAAACTGTCTTAATTTGTGCATCATTATGTCTGTTGTTCTGTAAACTGCTGCATGTGTTGATCATTAGCTATACGAGAGGCTATATGTGTTATTAATTGGTTGCCCAAGTATTTCTATGGCAGATTGAGTTTGTGTGGGGGTGGCTGGAAGGTGTGTGACTCTGTGCATAGATGTGTGAGCAGTTTATTCACTAGGTGTATGAGTTCAAGACTGCATGTGGAAACAGCTACATGGGCAGTTGACTGTGTGCATGAGTGTATTGATGAGTGAATGGATATCTCAATGCTACATGTCATAGTAAGTACATATGTTAAACACAGTACATGTGAGAGTTGGCATATATAAATAACTGTGCATGAGAGCCACTGAATGAGTGAGTGGTTGTATCGATCATTGTGAACTTGTATCAGGGATTGTATAAGAGAGTAAATATGTGTTAGTATATGTTTCAATAAGTAAGGTGTGTTTAACTGTATAGTTGAAGAAATGGAGGTGAGATTGTTTCTTTGCATGACTGACTGGGTGTGTGAGTAACTCCATGGATGAGTGGCAGTGTGTGAGTGTCTGTATACACTGAGTGTATCTAAGGTTATATTAGAGTCTGAAGAGGTTTATCGTATTAGCACAAGAATGATGTCAAATGAGATGTCATCAGTGATGTCATCAGTGATGTCATTTGAGATGTCATCAGTGATGTCATCAGTGATGTCACTGACCATGTCATGAATGATGTAATATGTGACATGATCAGCAGTGGATTGCGGGTGCGCGATATATAGTTAGTGCAACTAACTATATATGGAATTTCAATGGTTTTGTGTGAGTAAAATAAGGTTTTTTAAATGCTAATTCCTAACTATATATGGTCTATAACCTATGGTTTTTTCAGTGAATAGTATACCTATATATATATATTGGTTTGAATCTTCTAGCCCTCTGGTTCCCTCCGGCAGAAGTCACGGCACAACAGCAGGCAAGCTTTCAACAGTTCTTTATTGTTCCTTACACACCATGTGCAAAATTACGTGCAAAATAGGACGGCCTTTTTTTGTTTTTCAAGCTTTCAAGAGTTCTTTATTGTTCCTTACACACCATGTGCAAAATTACGTGCAAAATAGGACGGCCTACGCGTTTCGGCTTCACTAGCCTTCCACTGGACCATAGAGTCCCTAATGTCTAGACCTTCTTTATATGCTTAGTGAGCGTGCCCTTTTACCCTTTCCATTGCTCCTCTAGACAGTCAACCATGTTTACATTTTACGGCCAAAAGGTGGGCGCCATTTTCTTGAGTGAAAAAAGGAATCTAATTCATTTCAAAAAATGATATTCACAGTAAAGTACACATAAAAAGTCATTATTGAATATAAATCAAATCATCATGATCTCATTATATGGAGCATGTATTTAACTCTACTCCAAGTGGTCTCACTCGTTGTAAAGTACTTATTAATCATCATTTCAAATTAAAGTAATTTCCCATTATCCGTTCTACCACTTTGTTTGCTCTTTCTACACTTGATCAGTTAGTCCATTTGTACCATTGTCACTCCCACTATGTACACTATTTACAATCATTTACAGATCTTCTCAAACTCCCCAGTCCATAGGTATTGTTGTTACAACTGATATTATGTATTTCTCCTGCACGTGCTAGTATATTTCTACGACTGTTCCATTTCTGTGAAGTACCCAATCTTTATCCCTCAGTAGTATTCCTCCAAGATTGTCCTGTTAAGAACAATTTGATTCCTATATCGTTTGTACATTATTTACAGTTTTCAAGTTGTAACATTTGTGTACAGTGAGCTATTCTTCTATTTTTCCTCTCTTTTACAAGTGCATGATTTCCTGTGCAATTTTTCTTACAGCTGCCATATTTCATTACCACTCAAGTTTTATGGGCTAGTTAAGTCACTCTTTTTCATGATATTTACACCTATATACATTCAGTCAATTGATTTTGGAGATCCTCGTTTCACCTTGATCTCTCATTCTCATGATGATATAGTCTATTTACAGATGTACATACAGTTCTGCATCTTGGTTATGCCCATAAGGGTACCCGTCCCCATTCCCAGAATCATTCTCGATTCCAATTTGCGTAGTTGCATTGTGCGATCTCCCCCTCTTTGTGATGGTTTGCTGATCTTTATCCCTGAGTATTTCAGTTGGCTACACTCACTTAGATGGAATTCCTCAAAGTGTTTAGCCATTGGATAGTTGGGGTCCTTGTTCCTAATCACACGTAGGTGTTGGAGTATCCTTAACTTCAATTTATTGATGGTGCTTCCTATGTAGGATTTCCCACAAGGGCATAAAAGTCTGTAAATTACATATTTCGATTCACATGTAATGTGATCCACAATCTTTTCAGACCTGCCATTCTGCAATTTGTACTCTGTGATGTTGAGACCATGTTCACAGGCCTTACACTTTGTAAATTTCCAATATCCAGGAGTGGTTAGCCAAGATGTCTTTGTTAATGGTTTAATCTCCAGATGACTTTTGGTTAGAATGTCTCGTAGTGAAGGCGTTCTTCTGTAGGTGACACTTGGAAATGATGTTGAATTCTCCTTCAGGGTTTCATCTAATAATAGAATCTTCCAATATTTGCTCAGTGCCCTCCTCAGATCATCACTTTGATTGTTAAAGTCCATGATTAGACGAGTTTCTTCCATTTTCCCTCCTGTTCCATGTTTCATTTTTGTTGTATGTGTAACTGGTGTTAGGAGATCTGTTCGTTCTTTTAGATTCATTCTTGATACCGCTGTTTCAACTACTTCTATCGGGTACCCCCTATCCAGAAAACAATCACTCATTTTTTTCAATTTCCTGTTTGAGGTCCTCTTCTTGTGAACAATTTCTTTTAGCTCTTAACATCTGGCCACCCCAGTTCAGACCTTGCTCACTTTGCCACTGGATTCAAGCAAGCCGGGATGAAGACGGCTGGAATGCCAAAAACCGGTCCTCGGAAGCTTGTTTCCGGTCCAGGGAAGGCATGGCTTGGCAGTTCGGGCTGGACTGTTCCCATGAGGCACTGGGTCAGACTGATTTGCATATAGCCATGTCTGAACTGGGGTGGCAGAGTGGGCTAAAGAACGGTGATGGATCAAACCCAGATCTTTTGAATGGGTGTGAGTGTTTGATTGGTTCAGATGCTCCGTCCATCACCACCCCCTTTTGTACCGCTTTGGCCGCCATAAGTGTGGCAGGGTATGCTCAGACGTGAGTCTCTTGCTCACTTTGCCACTGGATTCAAGCAAGCCGGGCTAAAGACGGCTGGAATGCCAGAAACCGGTCCTCGGAAGCTTGTTTCCGGTCCAGGGAAGGCATGGCTTGGCAGTTCGGGCTGGACTGTTCCCATGAGGCACTGGGTCAGACTGATTTGCATATAGCCATGTCTGAACTCGGGTGGCAGAGTGGGCTAAAGAACGGTGATGGATCAAACCCAGATCTTTTGACTGGGTGTGAGTGTTTGATTGGTTCAGATGCTCCGTCCATCACCACCCCCTTTTGTACCGCTTTGGCCGCCATAAGTGTGCCAGGGTATGCTCAGACGTGAGTCCCTTGCTCACTTTGCCACTGGATTCAAGCAAGCCAGACTGAAGACGGCTGGAATGCCAGAAACCGGTCCTTGGAAGCTTGTTTCCGGTCCAGGGAAGGCATGGCTTGGCAGTTTGGGCTGGACTGTTCCCATGAGGCACAGGGTCAGACTGATTTGCAAATAGCCATATCTGAACTGGGGTGGCAGAGTGGGCTAAAGAACGGTGATGGATCAAACCCAGATCTTTTGACTGGGTGTGAGTGTTTGATTGGTTCAGATGCTCCGTCCATCACCACCCCATTTTGTACCGCTTTGGCCGCCATAAGTGTGGCAGGGTATGCTTAGACGTGAGTCCCTTGCTCACTTTGCCACTGCATTCAAGCAAGCCGGGCTGAAGACGGCTGGAATGCCAGAAACCGGTCCTCGGAAGCTTGTTTCCGGTCCAGGGAAGGCATGGCTTGGCAGTTCGGGCTGGACTGTTCCCATGAGGCACAGGGTCAGACTGATTAGCATATAGCCATGTCTGAACTGGGGTGGCAGAGTGGGCTAAAGAACGGTGATGGATCAAACCCAGATCTTTTGACTGGGTGCGAGTGTTTGATTGGTTCAGATGCTCCGTCCATCACCACCCCCTTTTGTACTGCTTTGGCCGCCATAAGTGTGGCAGGGTATGCTCAGATGTGAGTCCCTTGCTCACTTTGCCACTGGATTCAAGCAAGCCGGGCTGAAGACGGCTCGAATGCCAGAAACCGGTCCTCGGAAGCTTGTTTACGGTCCAGGGAAGGCATGGCTTGGCAGTTCGGGCTGGACTGTTCCCATGAGGCACAGGGTCAGACTGATTTGCATATAGCCATGTCTGAACTGGGGTGGCAGAGTGGGCTAAAGAACGGTGATGGATCAAACCCAGATCTTTTGACTGGGTGTGAGTGTTTGATTGGTTCAGATGCTCCGTCCATCACCACCCCCTTTTGTACCGCTCTGGCCACCATAAGTGTGGCAGGGTATGCTCAGACGTGAGTCCCTTGCTCACTTTGCCACTGGATTCAAGCAAGCCGGGCTGAAGACGGCTGGAATGACATAAATCGGTCCTCGGAAGCTCGTTTCCGGTCCAGGGAAGGCATGGCTTGGCAGTTCGGGCTGGACTGTTCCCATGAGGCACAGGGTCAGACTGATTTGCATATAGCCATGTCTGAACTGGGGTGACAGAGTGGGCTAAAAAACGGTGATGGATCAAACCCAGATCTTTTGACTGGGTGTGAGTGTTTGATTGGTTCAGATGCTCCGTCCATCACCACCCCATTTTGTACCGCTTTGGCCGCCATAAGTGTGGCAGGGTATGCTCAGACGTGAGTCCCTTGCTCACTTTGGCACTGCATTCAAGCAAGCCGGGCTGAAGACGGCTGGAATGCCAGAAACCAGTCCTCGGAAGCTTGTTTCCGGTCCAGGGAAGGCATGGCTTGGCAGTTCGGGCTGGACTGTTCCCATGAGGCACAGGGTCAGACTGATTAGCATATAGCCATGTCTGAACTGGGGTGGCAGAGTGGGCTAAAGAACGGTGATGGATCAAACCCAGATCTTTTGACTGGGTGTGAGTGTTTGATTGGTTCAGATGCTCCGTCCATCACCACCCCCTTTTGTACTGCTTTGGCCGCCATAAGTGTGGCAGGGTATGCTCAGATGTGAGTCCCTTGCTCACTTTGCCACTGGATTCAAGCAAGCCGGGCTGAAGAAGGCTGGAATGCCAGAAACCGGTCCTCGGAAGCTTGTTTACGGTCCAGGGAAGGCATGGCATGGCAGTTCGGGCTGGACTGTTCCCATGAGGCACAGGGTCAGACTGATTTGCATATAGCCATGTCTGAACTGAGGTGGCAGAGTGGGCTAAAGAACGGTGATGGATCAATCCCAGATCTTTTGACTGGGTGTGAGTGTTTGATTGGTTCAGATGCTCCGTCCATCACCTCCCCCTTTTGTACCGCTTTGGCCACCATAAGTGTGGCAGGGTATGCTCAGACGTGAGTCCCTTGCTCACTTTGCCACTGGATTCAAGCAAGCCGGGCTGAAGACAGCTGGAATGCCATAAACCGGTCCTCGGAAGCTCGTTTCCGGTCCAGGGAAGGCATGGCTTGGCAGTTCGGGCTGGACTGTTCCCATGAGGCACAGGGTCAGACTGATTTGCATATAGCCATGTCTGAACTCGGGTGGCAGAGTGGGCTAAAAAACGGTGATGGATCAAACCCAGATCTTTTGACTGGGTGTGAGTGTTTCATTGTTTCAGATGCTCTGTCCATCACCACCCCCTTTTGTACCGCTTTGGCCGCCATAAGTGTGGCAGGGTATGCTCAGACGTGAGTCCCTTGCTCACTTTGCCACTGATTCAAGCAAGCCAGGCTGAAGACGGCTGGAATGCCAGAAACCGGTCCCCGGAAGCTTGTTTCCGGTCCAGGGAACGCATGGATTGGCAGTTCGGGCTGGACTGTTCCCATGAGGCACAGGGTCAGACTGATTTGCATATAGCCATGTCTGAACTGGGGTGGCAGAGTGGGCTAAAAAACGGTGATGGATCAAACCCAGATCTTTTGACTGGGTGTGAGTGTTTGATTGGTTCCGATGCTCCGTCCATCACCACCCCCTTTTGTACCGCTTTGGCCGCCATAAGTGTGGCAGGGTATGCTCAGACGTGAGTCCCTTGCTCACTTTGCCACTGGATTCAAGCAAGCCGGGCTGAAGACGGCTGGAATGCCAGAAACCGGTCCTCGGAAGCTTGTTTCCGGTCCAGGGAAGGCATGGCTTGGCAGTTCGGGCTGGACTGTTCCCATGAGGCACTGGGTCAGACTGATTTGCATATAGCCATGTCTGAACTCGGGTGGCAGAGTGGGCTAAAGAACGGTGATGGATCAAACTCAGATCTTTTGACTGGGTGTGAGTGTTTGATTGGTTCAGATGCTCTGTCCATCACCACCCCCTTTTGTACTGCTTTGGCCGCCATAAGTGTGCCAGGGTATGCTCAGACGTGAGTCCCTTGCTCACTTTGCCACTGGATTCAAGCAAGCCAGGCTGAAGACGGCTGGAATGCCAGAAACCGGTCCTCGGAAGCTTGTTTCCGGTCCAGGGAAGGCATGGCTTGGCAGTTCGGGCTGGACTGTTCCCATGAGGCACAGGGTCAGACTGATTTGCATATAGCCATATCTGAACTGGGGTGGCAGAGTGGGCTAAAGAACGGTGATGGATCAAACCCAGATCTTTTGACTGGGTGTGAGTGTTTGATTGGTTCAGATGCTCTGTCCATCACCACCCCATTTTGTACCGCTTTGGCCGCCATAAGGGTGGCAGGGTATGCTCAGACGTGAGTCCCTAGCTCACTTTGCCACTGCATTCAAGCAAGCCGGGCTGAAGACGGATGGAATGCCAGAAACCAGTCCTCGGAAGCTTGTTTCCGGTCCAGGGAAGGCATGGCTTGGCAGTTCGGGCTGGACTGTTCCCATGAGGCACAGGGTCAGACTGATTAGCATATAGCCATGTCTGAACTGGGGTGGCAGAGTGGGCTAAAGAACGGTGATGGATCAAACCCAGATCTTTTGACTGGGTGTGAGTGTTTGATTGGTTCAGATGCTCCGTCCATCACCACCCCCTTTTGTACTGCTTTGGCCGCCATAAGTGTGGCAGGGTATGCTCAGATGTGAGTCCCTTGCTCACTTTGTCACTGGATTCAAGCAAGCCGGGCTGAAGACGGCTGGAATGCCAGAAACCGGTCTTCGGAAGCTTGTTTACGGTCCAGGGAAGGCATGGCTTGGCAGTTCGGGCTGGACTGTTCCCATGAGGCACAGGGTCAGACTGATTTGCATATAGCAATGTCTGAACTGGGGTGGCAGAGTGGGCTAAAGAAAGGTGATGGATCAAACCCAGATCTTTTGACTGTGTGTGAGTGTTTGATTGGTTCAGATGCTCCGTCCATCACCTCCCCCTTTTGTACCGCTTTGGCCACCATAAGTGTGGCAGGGTATGCTCAGACGTGAGTCCCTTGCTCACTTTGCCACTGGATTCAAGCAAGCCGGGCTGAAGACGGCTGGAATGCCATAAACCGGTCCTCGGAAGCTCGTTTCCGGTCCAGGGAAGGCATGGCATGGCAGTTCGGGCTGGACTGTTCCCATGAGGCACAGGGTCAGACTGATTTGCATATAGCCATGTCTGAACTCGGGTGGCAGAGTGGGCTAAAAAACGGTGATGGATCAAACCCAGATCTTTTGACTGGGTGTGAGTGTTTGATTGGTTCAGATGCTCTGTCCATCACCACCCCCTTTTGTACCGCTTTGGCCGCCATAAGTGTGGCAGGGTATGCTCAGACGTGAGTCCCTTGCTCACTTTGCCACTGGATTCAAGCAAGCCAGGCTGAAGACGGCTGGAATGCCAGAAACCGGTCCCCGGAAGCTTGTTTCCGGTCCAGGGAAGGCATGGATTGGCAGTTCGGGCTGGACTGTTCCCATGAGGCACAGGGTCAGACTGATTTGCATATAGCCATGTCTGAACTGGGGTGGCAGAGTGGGCTAAAGAACGGTGATGGATCAAAACCAGATCTTTTGACTGGGTGTGAGTGTTTGATTGGTTCAGATGCTCCGCCCATCACCACCCCCTTTTTTACCGCTTTGGCCGCCATAAGTGTAGCAGGGTATGCTCAGACGTGAGTCCCTTGCTCACTTTGCCACTGCATTCAAGCAAGCCGGGCTGAAGACGGCTTGAATGCCAGAAACCGGTCCTCGGAAGCTTGTTTCCGGTCCAGGGAAGGCATGGCTTGGCAGTTCGGGCTGGACTGTTCCCATGAGGCACAGGGTCAGACTGATTTCCATATAGCCATGTCTGAACTGGGGTGGCAGAGTGGGCTAAAGAACGGTGATGGATCAAACCCAGATCTTTTGATTGGGTGTGAGTGTTTGATTGGTTCAGATGCTCCGTCCATCACCACCCCCTTTTGTACCGCTTTGGCCACCATAAGTGTGGCAGGGTATGCTCAGACGTGAGTCCCTTGCTCACTTTGCCACTGGATTCAAGCAAGCCGGGCTGAAGACGGCTGGAATGCCAGAAACCGGTCCTCGGAAGCTCGTTTCCGGTCCAGGGAAGGCATGGCTTGGCAGTTCGGGCTGGACTGTTCCCATGAGGCACAGGGTCAGACTGATTTGCATATAGCCATGTCTGAACTCGGGTGGCAGAGTGGGCTAAAGAACGGTGATGGATCAAACCCAGATCTTTTGACTGGGTGTGAGTGTTTGATTGGTTCAGATGCTCCGTCCATCACCACCCCCTTTTGTACCGCTTTGGCCGCCATAAGTGTGGCAGGGTATGCTCAGACGTGAGTCCCTTGCTCACTTTGCCACTGGATTCAAGCAAGCCAGGCTGAAGACGGCTGGAATGCCAGAAACCGGTCTTCGGAAGCTTGTTTCCAGTCCAGGGAAGGCATGGCTTGGCAGTTCGGGCTGGACTGTTCCCATGAGGCACAGGGTCAGACTGATTTGCATATAGCCATGTCTGAACTGGGGTGGCAGAGTGGGCTAAAGAACGGTGATGGATCATACCCAGATCTTTTGACTGGGTGTGAGTGTTTGATTGGTTCAGATGCTCCGTCCATCACCACCCCCTTTTGTACCGCTTTGGCCGCCATAAGTGTGGCAGGGTATGCTCAGACATGAGTCCCTTGCTCACTTTGCCACTGCATTCAAGCAAGCCAGGCTGAAGACGGCTGGAATGCCAGAAACCGGTCCTCGGAAGCTTGTTTCCGGTCCAGGGAAGGCATGGCTTGGCAGTTCGGGCTGGACTGTTCCCATGAGGCACTGGGTCAGACTGATTTGCATATAGCCATGTCTGAACTCGAGTGGCAGAGTGGGCTAAAGAACGGTGATGGATCAAACCCAGATCTTTTGACTGGGTGTGAGTGTTTGATTGGTTCAGATGCTCCGTCCAGCACCACCCCCTTTTGTACCGCTTTGGCCGCCATAAGTGTGGCAGGGTATGCTCAGACATGAGTCCCTTGCTCACTTTGCCACTGCATTCAAGCAAGCCAGGCTGAAGACGGCTGGAATGCCAGAAACCGGTCCTCGGAAGCTTGTTTCTGGTCCAGGGAAGGCATGGCTTGGCAGTTCGGGCTGGACTGTTCCCATGAGGCACTGGGTCAGACTGATTTGCATATAGCCATGTCTGAACTCGGGTGGCAGAGTGGGCTAAAGAACGGTGATGGATCAAACCCAGATCTTTTGACTGGGTGTGAGTGTTTGATTGCTTCAGATGCTCCGTCCATCACCACCCCCTTTTGTACAACTTTAGAATGGCTGCATGGAAACATGTCGTGTTTGGTGTCAAATACTTTGGAATCCTAACCCCCCCCCCCCCCCCCCCCCCGCCAGTCCTGGCGGTAGAATTTCACCCTTCTAGAGGGAGAGACATGTTCACACTGACCTAACCGGTAACAGTTTAAAAGAGCCCTAGCATCACAAAATGGATGCTGCCAGCCACAGACACTGGTCTGACCTGCTGCTGGATGAAATTCCGGCAGGGGAGGCCTGGACAATTGGTTTCTTTTCACAGGGAGGTGTAACCACCTCCCAGACAGGCTTTAGTGTATTTCGGCTGGGTGGGTGCATTCAGTGAATGCTTTTCAGACAGTGCTGAGGGCACACTTGGTGTCCCTGTGCATACCCCAGTTCAAACCGGTTGCAGGGGCACTCAGCCTCTGCTCTGGTGCGAAACTGGACAAAGGGAAAGGGGTGTAGCCACCCCCCTCCCATAGGTGGGTCCCCAGGGTAAGTCCAACCTCCTATCTTAGTATAAGTATAGGAACCCAGTCCTTAGGACTTTAGATTACACCTGGATGAAACTCTGCAACATATATCCTGGAACTTTGACATTCTATTTCAACTAGAAGACAGAAGAATCTCCCTTGGGGTCAAGGAGTGACTCCCCTGTTCAAACAAGCACCAAAGAAGCATCTTGCCAATCTGCATTTCCAAGGCTCCCGCCGGATCCCGCTGGATTTGTGACTCAGGACACAAACTTCCAGACTTCACAGAGGCTGACATGAGATCCCAGCAAAGCTGAGACCCGCAGCCCTCTCGAGTGATGTGGGACTGGAACTTCTGGACACTGTGCACATTTGCAAGTGCATTAACTTTCCAATATGTCCCGAAGTTGTGCATTGGGCTACTTGTAGTCCAAGCCCCGAGCACTATCTGCACCGAAGATTGTGGGTCTACACTCCACGAGTGTTCGGTGAGCCCACATCTAGCATTTCAGCTTGAGGCCCCTTTGCAATCCCTGGTCTGTCGATTGGATGGGTCCCCACGAAGGTAACTCTTCTGTTTCTTAGGCTTTTGTGGTTCCTTCAGAAGTGCCCTGACTCCCTCCAAATGGTAAGTTCCTCAGACCTTGCTGGTCTTAACCGAAGCCAATCTTTGCTTTCTGCGTGGGTTTTTGTTGCCATAGCTTGTTGGGTCCAATCCGGAAACCAATACCGCAGCACTCAACATCCTTTGTAGGACAGCTCAAATCCTGCTCCTGTTCATCCTCAACGCCTCCTCGTCTTCGTGGCTGAAGAGTCAAGCTTCACCTTCTTCATCTGAAATCACCTGACATCAGTTGGCATCTTCTCATCGCCTTCGTGGTCACTGGCTAGGGACCCAGACTCTGTCCCCTCTGCTTTCAGGTTCTTCAGATCTCCGATCCACCCTTCTATCCACCTGGACACTTTCCACTTGGTCGCCTGCAGCACTTTTCAGCAGCTCGCCCTTGAAATCGACGACGAAACCTGACACGAAAAGACACCTATGCACCCGTCTTCCCTGGGTGAGGTAACTCGAGTACTCGGGTGCTCCCGTTGGTGTTGACTCTAGAACCTCTTAGTTCTAAAGGGGTTTGCTCGAAGTCCTCTTCTAAGTGTCCTTAACCTGTAATTTTTGAACTGCAACTTTCCCCATAGAAGTTAATGGTGATTCGCGGTTGTGTTTAGACACTGCACGCGTCACCCGTGGGTCCCCTGTGTCACTACCTTGGGTGGTTCCTGGTGGCCCCAGCGGTTCTAAAGGCTCTAGGTCTTGTATATGTCAGTCGTGGTTCTTATACCACTTTCTTAGTATATGTTTGGTTTGGGACGACCCTAGGGCTAATTTACTGTGTGCTAAATATGTTTACTTACTTACTTGTTTGCACCCATGCCAGTTGGTCGCCCTAGCTGGCATCTCCACCGTGTTCAGTGCAGGGAGATTGCAAGGCATGAGCGAAGTAGGCAATTGCCCTGGACCTCCCCTTTCAACGCCCCCGTGCTTAAGTGTGTCATTAGACACCTCCCTGTTCTGGCCTCCGAGGGAACCTTTTCTGACTTTCAATACGGGGTTTGCTAGTGGTATTTTTTAACCTGGGATGGAAAGGTATGATTGGTGAAGAAACATTACCAAAATAGGTCAGAAAAGTTATTTTTTTTAGGTTTTATGAGTCCAGAGCAATGTTCACAAACATGTGCCTCATGGCGGACAAAATGCCCTCTCAGAGAGCGCCATGAAGTACTGTTACTTGCTGCACCGGTCCCTGCAAGAGCTGCATTGTGAAGCTGTGCGGTATGATGGTCATGGGATATAACACTTATTACACCCGGGCCACTGAGGACAAGTAGGGCGTTGGATTCTGATATGTTCAGTATTCCTTGTTACCGCACATTGCCAGCTTCCGCACACGTAGACATTACCACATGAGGAACTGAGAGCGGTAAAAACCATAGCTCGACACAATGTTCCCAGAACCATATGAATGGGTTAAACCTGCTGCCATTTACCAGGAAAAAATGCTACATATGGACATGAGCCCATAAAGCTAGAAAATCAGCATGTCATAGAGTGCATACATCATGCGAATCGCCCCAGTGAGATAACCCTTTACCCTCCCCAGCATCCAGCACCACAGAGAGACATCAGGCAGATATCTGGTCATCACGGCGTAGTCTTTTATTACACCTTAAAGTATTATTCTTTAATTTGTTCATTGTCAACACACTGGATCATTTTATTCAGGCATAGGTAGACGGCGCAGCGGGCTGGCGCAGCGGGGGCGCCGGATGCGCGCCGAAGCCGCGCCTAAGCCAAGCCCGTCTGCGCCCGTCCGCGCCAAGATCGCGCCGGGCGCGGGCTATGCTGTCCAAAACCCTCCAACCATCAGGTATGATTCTGACGCCCTGTTCTCAGTGCGCTTGACCAGACCCAGCCATAGTTGTAAGGGGCATCTCCTTACTGATCGTCTTTGGGGCCCTTTCTCATGCCGCCTCTGTAGATGGCCATCCCTGGGACCTCCTGACACAATTTCTCCCCCACCCCCTCCCCCTCCACATAAACCTGCCACTTTCAACTGCGGTCTGATTAATGCCAGATCCCTAACATGCCACGGACAGGACATTCACGACCTTATACTGTCGCGTGGCCTCGACGCCATTTTCATTACTGAAACATGGCTAAACGACGCATCAAATCCCGATTTAGCAACCACCCTCCCCCCTGATTTTTCCATCCTTAGGCGTGATAGACCCTGCGGTAGGGGAGGGGGGATAGCCATCATCGTCAAGAAATCCTTTATGTGCCATGCATTTGATCTGACCTTCATCAAGCACTGTGAGGGTATAGGCTTTGTTATCCAAATAAGTCCATCCATTTCTTTTTCAGGAGGACTCGTCTATCGCCCCCCTGGGAACGCCACTCCGTTTTTGGATTCCCTGGACGAGACCCTTGCTTCACTCTTGACTCACTACCCCACCTTCACCCTTCTTGGTGATTTTAATCTCCATTTGGAATCCCTTTCAGACCCCCACACTCTGAATTTTCAACATTCATTGGACATTTTTGGCCTCTCTCAACTGGTTTCCACCCCAACGCATCGGGCCGGCCACACGCTAGATGGTATCTGTACTAACTCTGCTGCCCTAGCTATCTTTCCCCCGATTCCACAAATATGGACTGACCACTGTCTTATTCCTTTTTCTATCAAGGTAAAACCCTTACCGCAACCCAATACTATGTACTCTCCCGCTCCCTTTCCGACCAATTGGAAGAAAGTCGCTGATCGTATTATGTTAAATCCCCGGCCCCTTGCTCCCCTTCCTACTATTGTCGGAGATGTATCTCAAGACTCCAAAAATCTCCACTCCTGGATTGACAGAACGGTTACGTCCTTCTCCAACCCAACCATCCTAAAATCAGTTCACCGCAAGAGAAAACCCAATGCCCCCTGGTATACCCAGGCCCTCACCGAATGCCACCTTAAATGCAGGGTCCTTGAAAGAGAGTGGAGGAAAACTTATGATGATACTTCCAGATCCCTCTACATCTCACAGAGGAAACAATACCTCTCCAATATAAAAAAAGCCAAAAAGGAGTTTTTTACCTCAGCTATAGAGGAAGCTAAACAAAAACAACAGACCATTTTTAATATAGTCAAGTCCTTCACCCATCCCAAGGCCCTGACACTTGTAATTCCTCCATCTCAAGCCCTTTGCGATCAAATAGCTGATTTTTTTACTGACAAAATAAATACCATTCACAAAGACTTTCCCCCTCCCTCAATTCATACACAAGATGCCGTTACTACATTACCTTCACTAGACAATTTTACTGCAGTTTCCCTGCTACAAACACAGAAGGCCATCACGACCTGCAGATCGGGAGCCCCTATGGACTCCTGCCCTCCGATTATTCTTCACCTCCTCATCGAGGCCGTCAACCCCTTCATCAATACAATTGTTAATGACTCCCTCAGCTCTGGCATTGTTCCCGCTGAATGGAAGAAGGCCATAGTCAAGCCTCTTATGAAAAAGCAAAACAAATCCCCTACAGACTTATCTAATATGCGCCCCATTTCCCTACTCCCGGTATTAGGCAAAATCACCGAGCGGCTGGTCCACGAGGAATTAAAAGCCTTTGTGGAAAGCAATCACATTCTGCATCCACAGCAATCAGGTTTCCGCCCTGGCCACTCTACAGAAACTGCATTGATTGAGCTATCGGACACCATTAAGTTCCTGCAGGATGAAGGGAGACATGCCGTACTCATCCTACTCGACTTAACCGCAGCATTCGACACCATCTCGCACGCCATCCTTATTAATAGAATGCGCGAGATTGGGGTGTCGGGTACTGCTTTAATATGGATTGCATCATTTTTATCCAATAGAACACAAACAGTCTCACTTGGCCCTTTTCTCTCCGGCGAAAAACCTGTCACATCCGGTGTGCCCCAGGGGTCCATACTCAGCCCCCTCTTCTTTAATATATATATGGCCCCCCTCCTAACATTGATTGAATCCCACGGTATCCTCGTCACATCATATGCTGACGATACCCAGCTCGTCGTCACCATTGATAAAAAATACCCTGACCCCGCCCTTAGATTCCAGAATTGCCTCTCCCAAGTTTTTTCCTGGCTTAACCTTAACCATCTTAAGTGTAACAGCGCAAAAACTGAAATTATACCACTAGGTAAAGACACCCTTTTCTCACCAAAGGACTGGTGGCCTCAAAACTCTGAAGCACCGCCTTGTGCGGTTTCCTCGGCCCGCAACTTAGGTGTCCAATTTGACTCCTACTTGAGTTTTGATGACCATGTGCGCATCACAGCTGGGTGCTGCTTCAACCTCATCCGACAGCTGAAGAAATTCTTTGACTTCCTCCCTATCTCTGCCAGGAAAACAGTCGCGGTGGCCTTAATCCTTTCCCGGCTGGACTACTGCAACGGCCTCCTGGCAGGAATAAAGAAGTCCTCTCTAAAGAAATTGCAAAGTGTTCAACACGCAGCAGCCAGACTTGTTCTTAAACTTCCAAAAAGGTCCTCTGCCTCTGCAGCCCTCAACACTCTGCATTGGCTTCCCCTTCACAAGAGAGTTCTTTTTAAACTCCTTATCACGGTCTTTAAGGCCACTAGGAACACTGGCCCTCTCTATCTAGCCAAGCGCTTCCAGCGCTACATTCCATCGCGCTGCCTAAGGTCATCTGAAGCTAATTTGATTGTAATACCTAGAATAAAGCTAAAAACAAAAGGTGGTAAAACCTTTTCATTCCTGGCGTCAAAGGTATGGAACGGTCTCCCCTTTAACCTTAGGCACGTCCCCACAGAAAGCCAGTTCAGGAAACTCTTGAAGACCTGGATTTTCCTCCAGCCCGACTCAGCAGTTCTTGCAGCCATCTGATCCACTCCTCGCCATGTTGGTTCTTTGATCGCTCAGCGCCAAGATGCTCCTTCCGGAGCGATAGTCGCGCTTTACAAGTGTCAATAAATATCAAATAAAAATATCAAATAAACCAACCACAGATATTAGCCCGGAAGAGGTATGCTCCATTTAGCAACAGATTGTCTTTTCATTCCAGACATGGCCTTAGTCATCAGGATATCAAGACACGCACTCCGGTCATAAATCAATCCCTCTGTGCTTGCTGTGCAGCAGGCCCCAACATGCACTGTTTTATCAGCAGTAACTTTCCAGTCCTCCATCCCGGAGGCACTTACCAGCAGGGCACTGCTAAATGCCTTGCCCGCCCCAGGGTTCCGGAACTGAATACCCCCAACATCTTTAATATAGCCTTATAGCCCGCCGTAGC
Source organism: Lissotriton helveticus (assembly GCF_964261635.1). Taxonomy (NCBI): domain Eukaryota; kingdom Metazoa; phylum Chordata; class Amphibia; order Caudata; family Salamandridae; genus Lissotriton; species Lissotriton helveticus. Next base: position 1,198,489,656 of record NC_136071.1, on the reverse strand, counting down.
GGACTATACCGGCTATTAAAGGCCCTCTCCAGCGTTAAAGGCCCCGAACCGAAGGTGAGGGCCTTTAACAAGGGAGAGGGACTTTAATAGCCGGTATAGCCCAGCTACCAAGGGCTATAAGGCTATTAGAACATTCTGCCACTAGAGGGCAGAATGTTCTAACAAAAAAGAACAAAGCCTTATGGGAGCGTGAGGGGATTGGAATCCCCTCAGGGTCCCTGAAGCCTTTGTTCACAGCCAGAGCTGAGAACAAAGAAACATTGAAATGTTGGAGCTCTAGGTTTCTACCAGCCATTAGAAGCCCGGAGCACTCCATTGTTTTCAATGGAGCTCCCAGCATTCCAATGTTCTAATACACACTTGGGCATCTCAGGTAGAGCAGCAGAGTTCAGGACCACCAGCAGGTCAGTCCCCTCTCCCCGCAGCCCAGAGCCCCCATTGAATGCTCGCCCTGTTCCAGGGTCGGACAGTCCATGCAAAAAAGGCGTCCACTCCATTTTCTTGCCCGGTACACCGCCAGTCCTTTCCTTAGCCTTAGGGATGGGTGGGTGGGAAATTTGCCGCTGGTCTGCCACTTCGGGAGCTGTTGAAAGGGACAAAGAGGGTTTTCCTGACTTCTCCCGCTGCTTTTATAGTTGCATGACGTCATCAGGGCCCGGGTCCCCTCACTTCCGTCCACCTACAGGAAAGAGAAAACAGACTGGCTCCCGCCCGAGATGCCGCTAAGGGCGCCACCCCCCAAGGTGCGGTTGGCGCTGGTCATTGTCGGTAGGGGAACTTTTAACAGGCAAAATTCACTACAGCTAATAAATTCACCTCACGATGGTCCTGCTGCGATGCGGGGTGAGGGGGGGGGGGGCAGTGGAAGCTGAAAGATTGCACCCCAGGCATCTTTGCAAACATTCGTGTTAAGTGTGACACAATATTATCTAAAACGTTCAAATCTCTTAGTCACACCAAATCTGAGGCTGCTACGGCCCTGCAGCGTGTCTATGAGGTCTGACCTACAGATGATAAAAGATCATTGCGTACCATAAAACACAATGCTGTGCGTCAGCCCAGTGCATGCCATTGGCTGGCTTTGCTACTCTCATTGCTTGCTTTCCTTCCTTTTCTTATGTTTGGTCTGTCCAGGAGCACAGCTTCTTTCACTATCCTTTTCACTGTATGATATGTGTCCTTCCACTGCTTACATTCAGAGAACTATTTTTCCTTGCTTTAAGAATCCCTGTGATTGCACGTGCTTTCTTGCTCTATGAAATGAAAGAAATGATTCGTACTGGTAAAGCGCACTTATACTCATGAGTGTCTTGCCGCTATACGCATACCGCGGTGGAACCCTTCCTGGCTTTTCCCTGTGAAATGCCCACTTCTGGGCACCCCCAAGGTGAAGCCAGGCATCCTAGCGCTGTTGGGGCCGTTGTGGAGATTAAGCAAGCTATTGCCCAGAGTTGCAGAGTGGGACTCATGATTGGAATCGGCACCGAGGCGAGAATTATCAGGTCCGTGGAATGTTTTAGCCCAAGACTCGCCGAGGCGGGTATTGAATCCTGGTCCCGGACCAGACCTCTGAATCAGGGTCTGCCGCTCTAACCATTGAGCCACCCTCTGCCGTGAGTACAGCTTTCTCCTTCACAACGCTGCCCCCTGCAGTCTCCCTGTTACCCCCCCAGCTCTTTTGTTGCCCCCCTCATCCCTTCCATTCCCAGTTGGCCGTTTTTATACAAGCGCGGCTCCTCCATTGTCCCTTTGCTGACTACCCACCCACTGCTCAGCCGCTGCTGCTCCCCTCACCATTCTCACCCCATTTTTTTTATTCAATATTTCTTTACTTTTGAGGGGGCCCAGGAATTGCAGTTCGTGACTCATCATACGGGACATGTTCGCGCTATATAAAACTCCTCAAATAAATAAATAAATAAATCTTCTCTGTCCTCAAAATGTACTTTCACGTACATTTAATATATTTTTAATTTACTATTTCAAGATGGGTGCCCCCGGACTTGAAACAGTATATATCAAAAGGAAAGGTGTCCACCGGAGCATTATAATGCATATGTGCGCAGGCGATGGGGCATGCATACATATGCAGCTTCACACGGGGTCTCAGTAGCAGCAGGGCTCATACATGCCCATGCATGGGGACGCGTGCACGCAGATACATCCTGGCATTTGGACGGGCTATTAGGGCGATAAAAGTTTTGCTGACACATTCCAAATATCTTTTTGTCAGTGGTGTTTAACACTGGCAAAAACAGTGGGAAAGACAAAAGGTCAGCTAATATCATTCAAAATCAAGACTTTTTTATGTTGCCAGTGTTTGTTTTTTCATGCAATGCTCAACATTTTAACTAAAGTGCATTGGTGAGATCGCATGGAAAACAAACAGTGCCTGGCACTCAGGGGAGTCACCAGAAGGGTATGGGGGCGGAAGAAACCTGTCCTCCACCCTACAATGACCCAACATTACCAGGACATTATATATTATTTTATATAATTTTATCCTCAACCCCCAACAAACTTCAGCAATGCAGGCTAGAACCCTGCTCACACTCTATAAAATGCATACCGAGCGGAGGCTAGCATTGTTGGATGGTGATGACAAGGAGCATTCTTATGACAGCATTTTAATGGAACTCTGCAGAGAGTGCGGGTCACAAGCTAAATATGGACAACAAAAATATAGAATGGACAGAATATCGACACCAAAATATTGAAGTACAGAATATTGACTCCCTATCTACGAAAAGGTAAGTACAAAAATATCGAAGACAAAATATCATTGTTTAAAATATAAATTGTAAAAAATATCGATTTTTAAAAATATGTTAAAAGTAATATTAACTTAATTAAATAATCAGTATAATTAAATAAATATACTTGCAATTCATGAAAAAAATTTATTAAATAATATATGTAATCCCGCAAAATAAATTTACATCAGTGTTGGATAGCGGGAGGGTAAAATGTACTATTCCCACTCCAGTGAGTGCAACGGTAGGGAAAGCGTTGGATAGCGGGAGGGTAAAAATTACTATTCCCACTCCAAACAGTGCAAAAGCAGGGAAAGAGTTGGATAGCGTAGGGGTAAAAATTACTATTCCAACTCCAAACAGTGCAAAAGTTGGGAAAGCGTTGGATAGCGTAGGGGTAAAAATTACTATTCTCACTCCAGAGAGTGCAACAGTAGGGGAAGCATTGGATAGCAGGAGGGTAAAAATTATTATTCTCGCTCCAGAGAGTTCAACAGTAGGGAAAGCGTTGGAAAGCGTAGGAGTAAAAATTACTATTCCCACTCCAGTGAGTGCAACAGTAGAGAAAGCGTTGGATAACAGGAGCGTAAAAATTACTATTCCCACTCCAGCGAGTGCAACCGTAGGGAAAGCGTTGGATAGCATAGGGGTAAAAATTACTGTTCCCCGTCCAGAGAGTGCAACAGTAGGGGAAGCGTTGGATAGCATAGGGGTAAAAATTACTAATCCCACTCCAGTGAGTGCAACAGTATGGAAAGTAATGATTTAATATTTAAATTAAAATAAACGAATTATCAATACCAATGAAAAATTAATTAAAAGTAATTACCAATTACAAAAAAGTATTAATTAATTAATAATAAATACCAATAAATATTATGTATTAAAAAGTAATTACCTATTAATAATTAATTAACAACCAATTACTTTTCAATACCAAAAATTAATCAATAATAAAAAAACAATAAAAAATTAATTGACAGATAATTAAATATCAATACACAAAAATTATTTCAATAATTAATTATTAACCATAAAATTGCTTCCCACCCTATTTCCCTATAAACTCGCAACCCGCTACGAATAATCAATGAATACAATTAACATAATTATCAATTAATAAAAAATAATTACCAACTAATAACAATTAATTACCAATTAATAATTGATTAACAATAAATTAATTATTAATACCAATAAATAAAAATAAATATTTACTTAATTACAATTAAATGACTTACCACCCTATTCCCCTATAAACCCACAACCCGCTACAGAACTAAAACGCAAAATTAAATTAGAAATAATTAATACTTACTAAAAATGTTTATTTAATTTACTCTAATTAAATTACTTCCACCCTATTCCCCTATAAACCCACAACCCGCTACGGAATTAAATTAGGCAAAAATTAAATACCATAAAATTCATTACTTAAAAAAAATTAAACATACATTACAAAATTAATATACACTTTTAACACATATACTAACATACAAAACACTTAAATTCGATATGATTAACATTTGCTATATTTTAATGCCTATATTATGTACTTCGATATTTTGACAGTCGATATTACTTACCTGCATTTCAATATTTTTAACCACTATATTATGTCCATTCGATATTATGTCCATTCTATATTTTGACTTCTATTTTTCAATATTGTGTCTAGTTACCAGAGAGTGCATGTATTTCCAGCTGTCTCCCTCAGATACTTCTCACTCCCAGAATTCCGGGCTGTTCACTCTCATCCTTGTGTGTCCCCCCTGCCCTCCAAGTTGTGCACGCCCTTGTGTTCTTCCTCCCTTGCTTTCTCACCTGTGTGTTTCTTCCTTGCCGCTCCACGTTGCTGTCTTGCCCCTTGCTTCTCCTCTCCACCCTCCCTGTTGGTTGCCCCACCAGTGTCCTCCTTCATGCCTCTTTTCCACACCACCACGCTCCGTGTTGCTTTTGTCCTCCCGCCTTCTGTGTTGCTTTCCCACCCATGTCATTCTTCTCGGTCTCCCATTGCTCACCCTCTCCACCTCCCACATTGCTTCTTCCTGCCTGCACCCTCTGTATTGCTCACCCAACCTGTGCTTCAAAAAAGGGATGTATGACATTACAACGCATGCTTTTACCACGCATGCCTTTACAACGCGGTTTTTACAACGCATGCCTTTACAACGCATAGTGCTTTGGGGCGCTGTATAGTGAATAGTTTAATTTACTATTCCAACTCCAGTCCCCGTGGATAGTAGGGAAGGTGTTGGATAGTAAATTAAACCTATTCCCTATCCTAGAGCGCCCCCCAGCGCAATGCGTTGTAATGGTTTGCGTTGTAAAAGTTGCGTCGTAAAGGCACTGGGTGGTAAAAGTTGCGTTGTAAAGGATGTTTCACTCAAAAAAGCGCCTTTGCACTTTTATTTACTTATTTATTTGTGGATCTAACTTGACTCTCCAAATAAACAGAAAAAAAGTGGCTGCATCATTATCTAGGTGCATGCATCTGTGGTGCGCGTGCCTACAAAGTGATGCAGGGAAGAGGTGTGGCGCCAGGGCGACTGACCCTGGAATCTGGGGATCACAGTTTGATCCCGGGCGTCGGCGGCAGATTAGCCTAGCACCATGTGACTCTGGGCAATAGCTTGCTTAATCTTCCCGACGGCCCCCAGCGCCTGGAAACCCTAACGGGTGATTGTTTGCGCTTTACAAATGTGGATTATTATGCAGCTGGCCTTGTCATAGGCTTTTTAGGTCGAGCCTACAGCGCTTGAACTGCAGGATGATCTATTGTATGTACTTTGGGTCTCTGGAGTGTTGTCACAGGACTTGTCTGCTTCTACTTTTTCACTTTCTGGTTAGGGACTTTTTTTCTTTTTTTAGCAGCTGCTCTTCACATGTGCAAACGCTTGTTCCACTTTCTGCTCAGGAACTATGAGCAGCTCATCACACAGCACGGGCGGATTCACGGCGGCCGCACTTCCCCTGCTGTTTGCTGGCCTGCTCGCTCTCCTTCTCCGCTCTCGGGCTCCCCTTGTTTCCACTTGTTACGTGTCCCGTGTGCGAATGCTTGTTTTTAGATAGGTTCCGTGGTGCGTACTTTTTGTTGTGTTTGCCTCAGCTTGTGCATTAGCACAGCGCGCACTTCACGGATGCTGTGCTTCATGTTTCGGTCGGCACTTTCATTGCAGGTTTAATTATTGTTTTACTTCGGAGTCCGTGTGCCTTTTAACGATGTGCCCACTTTTATTTTCACCATTGTATCTTGTTTCCTGCTTCTGGCAGCCTGCTCAGCCTATGCCGCCTCACCCCTCACCGCGCCCCACCACCCTTCGAGATTGCTGCTTGTAGTGATTTGGCCAAAATCACAGGATGTTGAGCCGATGCCGCGACTCAAACTACAGAGTCGGCAGCTCTGGCCGCACGCCATTCACAGAAAGTCTTGTTTCTTGCTCGCCCTGTGCCGTCTCTCTCTACCCCCATCACCCAACACCCGCTATCCCTCCGAGATCGCTGCTTGTATTTTAAGTAATTTGCCCCAAATTACAGGACTCCGCTTTAATTTTCACCATCATGTCTTGTTTCCTGCTCTTGGCAGCCCGCTCGCCCGGTGCCATTTATAAATATATTGTAACCGAGATTTAACACTTATGCCCTCGTCAGTTTCTCAGCTGCTCTGGTTTTCAGTGTTTGGAAGACACCCTCCGGAGGGCGTGAATGAAAATGGTGTTGCTTGTGGATCTATGACATAATATCGACAGACAGAATATCTACATACAAAAATATCAACACAAAAATATCGAAATCAAAAATATCGGAGTCATATCTTCATAAAGGTAAGTACAAAAATATCGAAAAATTAATATCGTAGTACAAAAATATCGAAATTAAAAATATCGTTTTTTTAAATGTATAAATAATAATGTAAAAATAATTTTAAAATACATATAATTTTTCAAATATTAAATAAAAACATTAAAACATGATTAAAAAATTAAAACTAATACATATACATTTAAAATAAATTAGAAATGTAATAATTTAAAGTAATTTTTTTTTTTAATTTCATTTAATTGATTTAATTTAAATATAAATTTATTTTATTTTTACCCTGTACGCCTGTACCCTAAAAACCCAAAACTGACCCTGAACCCTAAAAATACCCCTTTACCCAAAAACTGAAAACTGACCCTGAACCCAAAAAATACCCCTTTATCCAAGAACTGAAAACTGACCCTGAACCCTAAAAATACCCCTTTACCCAAAAACTGAAAACTGACCCTGAACCCAAAAAATACCCCTTTACCCAAAAACCCAAAACTGACCCTGAACCCTAAAAATACCCCTTTACCCAAAAACTGAAAACTGACCCTGAACCCAAAAAATACCCTTTTACCAAAAAACCCAAAACTGACCCTGAACCCTAAAAATACCCCTTTACCCAAAAACTGAAAACTGACCCTGAACCCAAAAAATACCCCTTTATCCAAGAACTAAAAACTGACCCTGAACCCTAAAAATACCCCTTTACCCAAAAACTGAAAACTGACCCTGAACCCAAAAAATACCCCTTTACCCAAAAACTGAAAACTGACCCTGAACCCTAAAAAAAACCCTTTACCCAAAAACTGAAAACTGACCCTGAACACTAAAAATACCCCTTTACCCAAAAACTGAAAACTGACCCTGAACCCAAAAAATACCCCTTTACCCAAAAACCCAAAACTGACCCTGAACCCTAAAAATACCCCTTTACCCAAAAACTGAAAACTGACCCTGAACCCAAAAAATACCCCTTTATCCAAGAACTAAAAACTGACCCTGAACCCTAAAAATACCCCTTTACCCAAAAACTGAAAACTGACCCTGAACCCAAAAAATACCCCTTTACCCAAAAACTGAAAACTGACCCTGAACCCTAAAAATACCCCTTTACCCAAAAACTGAAAACTGACCCTGAACACTAAAAATACCCTTTTACCCAAAAACTGAAAACTGACCCTGAACCCTAAAAATACCCCTTAAAAAAACTAAAACATATAAAATTTAAAATATTATTATATACTTACCTATACTTACGTTGTAATGGTATGCGTTGTAAAAGTTGCGTTGTAAAGGTTGTTTCCCCGGTGGATAGCGTAGGGGTAAAAATGTACTATTCACACTCCAGAGGGTGCAACAGTAGGGAAAGCGTTGGATAGCATGGGGGTAAAAATTAATTCCCACACTACTCCCACTTTAACACACAACACACTACACATATAAAAAAGACAATTAATATAAATTTCAATTAATCAATTAATAACAATTAATATTACTAAATTGATGTAATTATAAATGAACTAAATAACACATATTAATTACTAATTAATTAACAATAAATACCAAAGAAAATTACAATCTCTTTAATTAATTACATTTAATTATATGACACCCTATCCCCCTATAAACACACAACCCACTACACAGAAATAAATCATATCATTTATTCACTTAATAAATATTAATTACCAATTAATTATTATTTAACAATAACAAAAAATTAAATATATTAGCACATTAACTCTAAATAATTTAATTACATAATTAATATTATTTAATTACCAATTAATTATTAATTAACAATAACAACACATTAAATATATTAGCACATGAACTCTAAATAATTTAATTACATAATTAATATTATTTAATTATCAATTAATTATTAATTAACAATAACAATAAAGTAAATATATAAGCACATTAGCTGTAAATAATTTAATTTACTAATTAATAATATTGTTTCCCAATTAATTAATTAACAGTAACAAAAAATTATATATATAAAAAAATTACTCTAATTAATGTAATTAACTAATTAATATTAATTAATTACCAATTAATTATTAATTAAAAATATGTACAAAATTATATTAATTAATTAACTAATTAATATTAATTAATTACCAATTAAGTATTAATTAAAAATATTTACAAACATATATTAAATAATTAATTATTATTAAATTACTTCCCACCCTATTCCCCTATAAACCCACAACCCGCTCTGATACTAAAACGCAAAATGTAAACAAATTTACAAATTTTCAAACATACATTACAAAACATGTTTAACAAACATATAAACAACACATTAAAATACATAACACTAAACAAAATTTCGATATTATTACATTCGATATTAGTAACATACATACCTTAAAAAAACGATATTCTGTCTGTCGATATTTTGGACATCGATATTCTTTACTATCGAAATTAAAACATCGATATTATTGTATATCGATATTTTAATTTCGATATTTTGTCTCACTACCGTTGCTTGTAAGGTAAGGTAAATGTATTATGCATGATTAATTAAAACCGTTGCATTCAGAACATTAAAGGTTACTTTCAGAAATATTGCATTAATTAAACAATTTAAAATAAAGTACAAGGTTAAAAATGCTTTTGTTTTGTGATTAAAAGACATTCAATTGTTTCAACTGTGTTTACACCGCTGGCGCAGACTTGCAGGCCTGTATAAAGTCAATTATGTAAACTTTCTTAATTGACCAGTCGAGTGGTCCAGTACAGGATCTAAGACACTCTGTTATAGGTCTTAACTGTTGGCAGTTTATTTATTCAGTCTCAGTGCTGTCAGATCGAAGAATTTTGTAAGGCGACAGTTGAGCTGCACTAAAGTAGGATTAAAGCACAGCATCACTGCCTGCCTGTCGGCCCTCACTCCATGATGGTTAAATAATGGTTTTAACAGTGCCTTCCAAATTTCTGGTGTTGCTTGTAGTAAGCCTAGAATAAGGCGGTGTTTGAGGTAGGGAGATGTGCTTTAACCCCTTCACTGCGGGGTGTTTTCCCCCGTTGTGCGGGGGGGGGACCGCGCACGGTGCCACTGTGCTTCTGACGAGCTCAGCTCGTCATAAGGCACAGTGGAGCTGCACTCATGACGAGCTGAGCTCGTCACAGCCACACCCGTTTTTGGAACGTTCAGCACAGCGGGGAAATTATCCCCGCGAGCGAACGTTCCAACGGCCGTGGCGAACTTAGCTCGTCATGAGTGCAGCTCCATTATGCCTCATGACGAGCTGAGCTCGTCACAAGCACTCAAGGGGTTAAGCATGGTGCAACAGCCGCGGCGCGCATGACAGAATCTTGCTCATCAGTGGCTCGGCAGCCTGAGATGTCAGGGCCACACAATATGCTGAATTACTAAATCCTTATAAGGTTCCAAATGGGAGACCTATTGCATTGCAAATGCTTGTTTTCTATTATTATTTAGCCATGCTGCACAGCATGGGTGAGTGGGTTTCTGCTTTTAACACAGAGATCCTGTTGTTACTTGCAGTTCATCAATTGTATCCTTCTCTTAAGTACCTGTGACGTAGTAGCAAGCCGTGCGCCTTTGTTTCCCCTCCAAGGGTCTGCCTCTTGGTGTGGGGCTCCTGAGAGCTTCCAGGGAGGACAGAACAAAGGGAGTCCTGATGGCCCCTCAACTTCAGCCTCTGACTTGGGCCCTTGTTTTGGCCCCACCTCCTCCGGCTCCGCCCCCTCGCCACCTGCATGTTGCTACTGAAATGGAAAGCAGACAAGGTGCAGGCGCTGCTGAATGCGCCCCAGTGATGGAAAATGGCACCGGTACAAGTTCAGCATATTTCAGTGGGGCCCAACTTTTGGGCAGGGTGGACCTCGTTCACCCTGTGAAATAAGTGGGTGCACGCCGTCTGCCCGCAAGTACCCCTGACTTGTACCCTGAAAAGCAGGATCAGGAAAAGGAAAAACTGTGCCATCCCTGCACCAGCAGGGCATGGATACAGTTGTCTGCTAGAAAAATGATCATTACTATGAAAAGAGTTTATATAACGAGCAGCGAAGTGTTAGTAAGACGCCAAGCAGACTACTCAAGGTAGGTCTCACAGAAAAAGGTGTCTGTTGGAGACACAACTGTGCTATCAGGGCTGTTTCTAGGTGTTTGGCCGCCCTAGGTGAAAACTGAAAAATGCCACCCCCTCCCTTTTTCCCCAAATGTTCTGAATTTTTTTGCTGTTTGATTTCAAACATTAAAAAAATTCCCCCTTTTGCCACCCTAGGCGGCCACCTAGTCTTGCCTAATGGTAGAAACGGCCCTGTGTGCTAATGTCACCTTAAGCCAATATTATAGGGCGCGCTGTCCCAGTTTGCACCACTGTGCACCGTTAATAATAATAATAATAATACAGACTTTTGTATAGCGCGAACAGCTACCTCAACTAGGAGGTGTCCCGGCGCTGTGAGAGCAAAGCAAAGCCAGAAACACAGAGAAGTAGATATTTAGCTTCCCTGTGTGAAGCTTCCCCTTCAAAAGGTATTCCTGGTGCGACTGCATGCACAGCCAAAGCGCAGCAGCGCACTCGTGCCTGCGCTGGGGACAGTGCATTCAGTGAAAAACAGAAGGGTAAAGGATGCTGCCTGTACGGTAAAGAAGAGAAACAGACCCCTCTACAGGCAGGGGTAGTGAGTGACTGCACCCGCCTGCAGGGGAACGCCTGGGTGGTCCATGGAACCCCCTTTCTGCCCTCACTGGGCACTCGGATAGTGCATCACCTCTTTCTGGTGCCCTGTTTGTGAACCTCCAATGGCCCTGTTTGCCTCTGTGCCTGCACCCGCAATCAGGTGCGGGCACAGAGGCAGAGGCATTACTAGTTCGCCTGGGGTCACACCCTCATGCAAATGAGGAAATACCCTCTTAAGACGCAGTATGTGCACCAACGCTATCAGTATTACAAGTGTCTGAGGCCCCTCCTGTAACACCTGTGTGCCATTGGGACGCACAAAGCTGGTGCACGTGCCTGATGCATCCCTGGGGGGCAATATGCATAATACAGCCCCTAGTGTGAATTGCTGAAAATGTACACGCGGGAAGATGGAAACTGAAACAATCCACTTGACAAACTCTCTTGACATTTCTTTCTTAAAGCCGGTTATTCGCACTGATGATGTCCCCGCATGCCCTGTGTTTGACAAAGATCAGAGAAGATCGATTGTCTTTACACTTGTGATTCAATTTATGAAATATTGCTCCAATGTAGTGTAGATTTGCATGATAGAAAATCTGCTCTCATAGGCAGTGAGTAGACTTTTGAGGATGGAGATGCCCTGAAAAGTTGGTGCACTCCCCCAACCTGTGAGTCTGTGGATAGTCACAAACATTGTGATCCAATTTCCACCTTAGAAACAGCTAGAGATTTACACCAATGACAGAAGGACTTCTGTTTCCATGATGGGAAAGGGAGCAAAATGCCCCCCAAAATTGGTGAAGATGTAGGGTTTGGCGTTTCTTCAAGTGGAAAAATATTTTCCGTGTAGCAAAAAAAAAAAAAAATTGGCATGTGTTAAGCCTTTACATTTGCTTATATTTAAACAAGGGAATACTCTGGCAAAGCTGCTCCTCTCTTGGAAGCTTTGGAGAATTCCAAAAAAATATAGAAATGTGTAAGCACACATAGGTGTACATCCAAGATTATGGATGTATTTTTTTTTGGGGGGGGGGTGAGTCCAAAGGCATTAGCTGATATAGACGTGTTTATGACGATATTTATTGCACTGCTGGAGTTCATTACAAGAAAAGCACAATATTTCTGCATGCTGCCACCCATTCCCAACTGTACATGCATTTGAAATTGAGTAAAGGCGTTATTTAGATCTTGGCTGATGAAATACTCCCTCACAAACGTGACGGATAGCCCATCCGAAGGGCTAAATTTGAGCCGGTGGTTTCATGTGCTCGGCACCTGCACTTCCTTGGTTTCCAGTGCTGGGCACTGGCACTTAACTGTCAACACCACAGTTTTATGACAGTCTGCCACATGGTGGCGCTGCTCATCCAATTTAAAGATGAGCAGAACAAGGGTTGTTTATGAATACAATATACAATAAAAATAAATCATACCTGCCTCCCCAGCCATTCCTGCAGCTTTGGGGACCTGGAATAATCTGAACTATTGCACTTGCAGGCGAGAGAGATGGTTAGTAGTTGTTTTGGCAGCGATGACAAGGGTGAAAGTGGGTGCAAGCTGTAGTGGCCTCCCAGCCAGGGCCCTGGCACCTAATATTTTACAAATTAAGCACTGCTGCCAGTTGTATTACAATCTCGATAGGATATAATGCGATTGTAATACAGCGTACGTAGTATATCCGTCAGGTTTGTGACATAGTATTCCTCTCCGCCAAGATCTTAATCAGACCCTTAGATTGAAATTACATTCTACTGCGTAAAATGCTGTTAAAACTAATTAGAGAAGTGTCACATTGTTACGTTCACTTTCACAGTTCTGGTTTCACTTTTATCCTTCAAATCTTTCGGGTTTGGGGAAAGGGTGCTGGAGAGACCGTGTATTTTTTTTATTTTTTATTTTTTTATTTTTGTGATTTTATATACATACAGCAAAACAATTGTTAAATACCCCACTGTAGAAAGATACTGAGAGTCACCTCAAAGCTCTGCGACTACATAAAACAACTCAAAATTGTTGCTATATTTTTACACTGGGCTCCTCTACAGGCTGCAACGTCCTTATGACGTGTTGTAGGGTGTACTTTATCTCATATATTGTAAAAATGTTAATTTTGGCATTTTATTTGTGATAGCATGCGGGTCTCAGCTGTGCCCCAGCCAGAAGGTTGACGATTGGGTTTTCTTGTCAGGGCCCCCTCAATGAGCAGAGCAGAGCCACGCCCCCCTCATCTTAATTAGCAGAGGGAGGCCCCCCGCCACGAGGCTGAGGCGCGCGCCCCCATGCCCACGATGCCCGCCGCTCCCATTGGCTGCCCAGAGAGGAGCCTGGTGAACAGGGCGGTCGGGCGCGCTCATAATCAAAAATTAATCGCTGTACATATGTATTATGAATGATGACTTGTGTTTTCTCGGGCCGCGCGATGCCTGCCGTCGCCGGAATGAATTCATTTGATCTTTTAATCTATTCTGAGTCTATTAATTTCCATTTCACATTTTTTTTAAGCTTCGTTATCCGCGGTGCCTCCAGGAGCCGCGAGCGCTGAGGATGGCTGGGAGGGCACGGGCCTCCACCGCCGGGTCTGCCAGGGACGGGGTATGGCTCAATAAATGGCTGCTGGTGCTTGGCACCGCTGGGCAGAGGCTGCCACAGCCCACAGCTAGCCTGTCCATGCCACAGTGGTGCCCTAGCAGTGCCTGGCAGCGCTGGGAAGAGGCGGGCACAGCCCACAGCTAGCCTGTCTGTGCCACGGTGGGGCTCTGGCAGTGCTGGGCATAGGCTGCCAGAGCCCACAGCTAGCCTGTCCATGCCACGGGGGGCTCTGGCAGTGCCTGGCAGCGCTGGGCAGGGGCGGGCACAGCCCTCAGCTAACCTGTCCACACCACAGTGGGAATGGCAGTGTCTGGCAGCGCTGGGCAGAGGCTGCCAAAGCCCACAGCTAGACTGTCTGTGCCACGGGGGCTCTTGCAGTGCTGGGCAGAGGCTGCCAGAGCCCACAGCCCACAGCTAGCCTGTCCAGACCACATTGGGGCTCTGGCAGTGCCTGAAAGCACTGGACAGAGGAGGGCACAGGCCACAGCTAGCCTGTCCACGCCACGGGGGCTCTGGCAGTGCCTGGCAAAGCTGGGCAGAGGCGGGCACAGCCCACAGCTAGCCTGTCTGTGCCACGGGGGGCTCCATCAGTGCCTGGCAATGCTGGGCAGAGGTGGGCACAGCCCACAGCTAGCCTGTCCACGCCACGGGGGGCTCCATCAGTGCCTGGCAATGCTGGGCAGAGGCGGGCACAGCCCACAGCTAGCCTGTCTGTGCCACGGGGGCTCCATCAGTGCCTGGCAATGCTGGGCAGAGGCGGGCACAGCCCACAGCTAGCCTGTCCACGCCACGGGGGCTCCATCAGTGCCTGGCAATGCTGGGCAGAGGCGGGCACAGCCCACAGCTAGCCTGTCTGTGCCACGGGGGCTCCATCAGTGCCTGGCAATGCTGGGCAGAGGCGGGCACAGCCCACAGCTAGCCTGTCCACGCCACGGGGGCTCCATCAGTGCCTGGCAATGCTGGGCAGAGGCGGGCACAGCCCACTGCTAGCCTGTCCACGCCACGGGGGCTCTGGCAGTGCCTGGCAAAGCTGGGCAGAGGCTGCTGCAGCCCACAGCTAGCCTGTCTGTGCCACGGGGGCTCTGGCAGCGCTGGGCAGAGGCGGGCACAGCCCACAGCTAGTCTGTCCACGTCATGGTCACTGGCCTCTGGCAGTCCTTGGCAGACACCTGACAGCGTCTCATCTGCATAATCATAAGTCTCTTCTCCAGGGCCTCCCAGACTCCGGACTGACCCCCCTTAGGGGCATTCTCTTCGCCCCAGCACCTCTCATCCGGGGCCTGAAGAGTTGGGATCACATCAACCTCACATCCTAATGAAACTCAATCACCCCCATCCTGATGGAGCTCCATTGCCCCCCTGCTGTCCCACATCATCATCAAAACCAGCGGCATCATCAGGAAGCCATCATGGCCAGCACCCCCACTCGCCGTGCAGGCTAGCTCGCCACCTCAGGTGGACTGTGGCACACCCACAGACAGGGCCCCATCAGCCCGCAGACTAAGATGTGTGGAAATGAAAAAGCAAGACAATTGGGCGTTTCCATCTCTTCACCCAGGCTGTGAAGCAGCCCCCGGCATCCACCAGGACCGCCCCAGCGCTGCGCCAACTTAGGACAACGCTGAAGATGCAGCTGTTTAAAGAGCACAGAGCATTAAAAGCCACAGACCAGCTCCTCCCCTGTTACCCAATGAGTTTATGCTTGTCTTTGACCATGTACAGGGCCGCGCTGCCTTTTGAATAGGAGTGTGCTATAGAAATACTAGATACATACATACATACATACATACATACATACATACATACATACATACACACACATACATACATACTGCTGGAATAAGAAAATGGCGACCACTATGCTGCCACGAACTGTAAGCAAGGTAAGGTTGACAGTCTAGAGGAGCAATGGAAAGGGAAAAGGATACTGCACATAGCACTTTAAAAATGGTCTAGACTCCAGGGACTCTATGGTCCAGTGGAAGGCTAGGAGTAGCCGAAACGCGTAGGCCGTCCAATTTTCTGCACGGTATCTTTGCACATGGTGTGTGAATAAAAAATCGTTTTGAAAAGACTTACCTGTTGCTGTGCCGTGACTCCGCCGTGAGAGATGTAGAGGCGAGAGATTCTTAAAGATACATACATATATTTACACATACATACAAACACCAATTTATATACATACACATATGCATACATACATTCATACACACACTTACATACACATACATACACATACATACATACATGCACCCACATACACACACACACAAACAAACATACACACACACTTACATACACATACATACACATACATAAACATGTATATACACACATATATACATACATACACACATAAATACACACATACACATATATATATACACATACATTCTTACAAACATACAGGGGTCTGAGACGGCTACACTCAGTTCCCCCTGTAATACCTATGCTCAGGTGTGGTCAGGGCGACTCAGCACCAGCAAGGATACGACCACGTACGTTTCTAAATCCAACCCCAACTGGTAGTTTAGGGCAGCCTCATCGGTAGGATTTAGAAACAGGTCTAGGTGATGTGCAGGCAGTGTTTGAGGCATTGGATCTCTGAAGCCGAGGAGACTTTCAAGTAGAGTTGTGTCATTGTAGTATTGGTTATTCTTGATTATGTTAACTGTGAGTAGAGCACCAAGCGGTTCGATGTATAGACTGCAGTTGACAGGAGACAGTATGCAGCCCTGGGGTCTCCGTGGGTGACAGGGATCTTTCTGACCTGGACGAGCCCATGTAAAGCAACTAGTATTGGTCGAAAAGGCAGCTGGAGAACCAGTGGATGTTGCCTGTAAATCCCGTTCAAGACTTGAGGCTGCATATGATTATGGGATGGCCAATTGTATCAAAGGCAGTTGAGAGGTCACGCAATTTCAGGTAGTCAAGGTCATTGTCATCTTTGGTAAAGAAAGCAGGGGTGGGCGGAATTTGCGTAGTCGCGATACGCAAAGCTACACGAAATGGTAAAAAATCTCCGCGAGCAAGCAAAAGTTCAGCAAACATGCAGAATTGCTTCTTCTGCCCATTCGCAATGCTTTTTTCCTGTTCGCGAATGCTTTTTACGTGTTCGAGGACAAATATCTTGCAAACATGCATTTTTTTTTTTTTTTGTAAAATTTTTATTTTCAATTTCAAGAAAACAGTACACACATGAAATTCACCAAGGTGCGATACAGTTCCCCTCGGGGGGTGCTATCCGGCAGTAGAAAAGCAGAGGTGCCCAGTCCACAACAACACTGGCAAATGTTCGGCCTTGGCTAGCGCCCATGGCGTTCATGTCCATTGTACGGTAGATGTTTTTTGGTTGTGGTTCACCGAGGTACGCAAACATGCATTTTGAAAGCGCGAACAAGCAAAAAATTCTGCAAAGCAGCGGATCGAGGAATTTTTCGCATATTACCCAAATTCCGCAAATTCCGTAAATTCCACGAGTGGAACGGAAATTACTGCTCAGGCCTAGAAAGCATTGTCTGTGATCTATACAGTAGGGGGTTCCATGCTGCAGCATGATCTGAAGCCAGACGTGTAATTGCGCAGGGGATGTTTAGCTTTGAGGTGGTCTTGGAGTTGAACAGAGAATGCTTTTCTAATGATCTTGCTGAAGAATAGTCAGTGAGTGATGGGCTGGTAGTTGGTGAGGTCATCAGGGTCCCGTGTAGGTATCTTTAGGAGTGGGAGGATCTGACCCGTCTCTTCTTGGACGATGCCTTGAGCAGTGGGGCATCGTCTGCCTGCTGAAACCAGTCAATTATCCAGCATGTAATGCATATATGCAACATGTCCTTAGTTATGAGCCTGTACATTGGCTGCAGAAACCTATAATCCAAGCGGCCCTGCAGCTGATACAAGATCTATGGTAGCAGCGTAAAGGCCTTTTTAGGTCTCACCTAGCAGGCAGCGCGAGCTCTCTGGTTTACAAAAAAGACCTGTTGTCAGCTCACAGCGAGCTTAGTCCCCACCCATTGCTTTCCATTGGATGGCTTTATAATCACTTCCATTTTTCGTTCCTTGTCTTTACTTCCTTTTCTTGTGGTTGTCCCTCCCCAGGTGAATGAGGCATTTACTGTTCTCCTTTCTCTGCGTACTTTTCAGGCAGTATGTTTTCTTTTTGTTTAAACACTGAGCGAGATTGTATGTGTTTGGTGGCTGTCTCCCTCATGTACTTCTCTTCCCACTCCACCACACTCTGTGCTGCTCTCTCTGACCTGTGTACTTCTCCCACCTGTGTGCTTCTCTCACCTGTGTACTTCTCTCACCTGTGTGCTTCTCCCACCTGTGTGCTTCCCCATCTGTGTGATTCCCCCACCTGTGTGATTCCCCCTCCTGTGTGCTTTTCTCACCTGTGTGCTTCCCCCTCCTGTGTGCTTCTCCCACCTGTGTGCTTCTCCCATCTGTGTGCTTCCCCCATCTGTGTGCTTCCCCCTCCTGTGTGCTTCTCCCACCTGTGTACTTCCCCCACCTGTGTGCTTCTCCCACCTGTGTACTTCCCCCACCTGTGTGCTTCCCCCACCTGTGTGCTTCTCCCACCTGTGTGCCTCTCACCTGTGTGCTTCCCCCACCTGTCTGCTTCTCTCACCTGTGTGATCCCCCCTCCTATGTGCTTCTCCCACCTGTATGCTTCTCTCCCCTGTGTACCTCCCCCACCTGTGTGCTTCTCTCACCTGTGTACTTCCCCCACCTGTGTGCTTCTCTCATCTGTGTGCTTCTCTCACCTGTGTGCTTCTCTAACCTGTGTGCTTCTCTCACCTGTGTACTTCCCCCACCTGTGTGATCCCCCTTCCTATGTGCTTCTCCCACCTGTATGCTTCTCTCACCTGTGTACCTCCCCCACCTGTGTGCTTCTCTCACCTGTGTACTTCCCCCACCTGTGTGCTTCTCTCATCTGTGTGCTTCTCTCACCTGTGTGCTTCTCTCACCTGTGTGCTTCTCTAACCTGTGTGCTTCTCTCACCTGTGTACTTCCCCCACCCGTGTGCTTCTCCCACCTGTCTGCTTCTCTCACCTGTGTGCTTCTCTCACCTGTGTGCCTCTCTCACCTGTGTGCTTCCCCCACCCGTGTGCTTCTCCCACCTGTCTGCTTCTCTCACCTGTGTCCTTCTCTCACCTGTGTGCTTCTCCCACCTGTGTGCTTCTTCCACCTGTTTGCCCCCCCACCTGTGTACTTCTCCCACCTGTGTGCCTCGCTCACCTGTGTGCTTCCCCCACCTGTGTGCTTCTCCCACCTGTTTGCTCCCCCACCTGTGTACTTCTCCCACCTGTGTGCCTCTCTCACCTGTGTGCTTCTCCCATCTGTGTGATTCCCCCACCTGTGTTATTCCCCCTCCTGTGTGCTTCTCCCAACTGTGTACTTCCCCTACCTGTGTGCTTCTCCCACCTGTGTGCTTCTCTAACCTGTGTACTTCTCCCACCTGTGTGCCTCTCTCACCTGTGTGCTTCCCCCACCTGTGTGATTCCCCCTCCTATGTGCTTCTCCCTCCTGTGTGTTCCCCCACCAGTGTGCTTCTCCCACCTGTTTGCTTCTCTCACCTGTGTGCTTCTCCCACCTGTTTGCTTCTCTCACCAGTGTGCTTCCCCCACCTGTGTGCTTCTCCCACCTGTGTGCTTCTCTCACCCGTGTGCTTCCCCCACCCGTGTGCTTCCCCCACCTGTGTGCTTCTCCCACCTGTGTGCTTCTCTCACCCATGTGCTTCCCCCACCCGTGTGCTTCCCCCACCTGTGTGTTTCTCTCACCTGTATGCTTCTCCCACCTGTGGTCTTTTCCCACCTGTTTGCTTCTCCCACCTGTATGCTTCTCCCACCTGTGTACTTCTATCACCTGTGTACTTCTCCCACCTGTGTGCCTCTCTCACCTGTGTGCTTCCCCCACCTGTGTGATTCCCCCTCCTATGTGCTTCTCCCACCTGTGTGTTCCCCCACCAGTGTGCTTCTCCCACCTGTTTGCTTCTCCCACCTGTGCGCTTCTCCCACCTGTGCGCTTCTCCCACCTGTGTGCTTCTCCCACCTGTGTGCTTCTCTCACCCGTGTGCTTCTCTCACCTGTGAGCATCCCCCACCTGTGTGCTTCTCCCACCTGTGTGCTTCTCTCACCTGTGTGCTTCCCCCACCCGTGTGCTTCCCCCACCTGTGTGCTTCTCCCAGCTGTGGTCTTTTCCCACCTGTTTGCTTCTCCCACCTGTGTGCATCTCTCACCTGTGTGCTTCTCTCACCCGTGTGCTTCCCCCACCCGTGTGCCTCTCTCACCTGTGTGCTTCTCCCACCTGTGGGCTTCTCCCACCTGTTTGCTTCTCCCACCTGTTTGCTTCTCCCACCTGTCTGCTTCTCTCACCTGTCTGCTTCTCTCACCTGTCTGCTTCTCTCACCTGTATGCTTCTCCCACCTGTGTGCTTCTTCCACCTGTGGTCTTCTCCCACCTGTTTGCTTCTCCCACCTGTGTGCTTCTCTCACCTGTCTGCTTCTCTCACCTGTGTACTTCTCCCACATGTGTGCTTCTCCCACCTGTGTGCTTCTTCCACCTGTGGTCTTCTCCCACCTGTCTGCTTCTCTCACCTGTGTACTTCTCCCACCTGTGTGCTTCTCTCACCTGTGTGCTTCTCTCACCTGTGTACTTCTCCCACCTGTGTGCTTCTCTCACCTGTGTGCTTCTCTCACCTGTGTACTTCTCCCACCTGTGTGCTTCTCTCACCTGTGTACTTCTCCCACCTGTGTGCTTCTCTCACCTGTGTACTTCTCCCACCTGTGTGCTTCTCTCACCTGTGTACTTCTCCCACCTGTGTGCTTCTCTCACCTGTGTGCTTCTCTCACCTGTGACTCCTCCCACCTGTCTGCTTCTCCCACCTGTGTGCTTCTCCCACCAGTTTGCTTTTCCCACCTGTTTGCTTCTCCCACCTGTCTGCTTCTCCCACCTGTCTGCTTCTCTCACCTGTGTCCTTCTCTCACCTGTGTGCTTCTCCCACCTGTGTGCTTCTTCCACCTGTTTGCTTCTTCCACCTGTTTGCTTCTCCCACCTGTCTGCTTCTTTCCCCTGTGTGCTTCCCCCACCTGTGTGCTTCTTCCACCTGTTTGCTTCTTCCACCTGTTTGCTTCTCCCACCTGTGTGCTTCTCACACCTGTTTGCTTCTCCCACCTGTGTGCTTCTTCCACCTGTTTGCTTCTCTCCCCTGTGCGCTTCTCCCACCTGTCTGCTTCTCTCCCCTGTGCGCTTCTCCCACCTGTGTGGTTCTCTCACCTGTCTGCTTCTCTCACCTGTATGCTTCTCTCCCCTGTGCGCTTCTCCCACCTGTCTGCTTCTCTCCCCTGTGCGCTTCTCCCACCTGTGTGGTTCTCTCACCTGTCTGCTTCTCTCACCTGTATGCTTCTCTCACCTGTGTGCTTCTCTCACCTGTCTGGTTCTCTCACCTGTGTGCTTCTCCCACCTGTCTGCTTCCCCCACCTGTCTGCTTCTCCCACCTGTCTGCTTCTCTCACCTGTGTGCTTCTCTCACCTGTGTGCTCCCCCACCTGTGTGCTTCTCCCACCTGTGTGCTTCTCCCACCTGTGTGCTTCTTCCACCTGTGTGCTTCTCCCACCTGTATGCTTCTCCCATCTGTGTGCTTCTCTCACGTGTGTGCTCCCACCTGTGTGCTTCTCTCACCTGTGTGCTTCTTCCACCTGTCTGCTTCTCCCACCTGTCTGCTTCTCTCACCTGTGTGCTTCTCTCACCTGTGTGCTCCCCCACCTGTATGCTTCTCCCACCTGTGTGCTTCTCCCACCTGTGTGCTTCTTCCACCTGTGTGCTTCTCCCACCTGTATGCTTCTCCCATCTGTGTGCTTCTCTCACGTGTGTGCTCCCACCTGTGTGCTTCTCCACCTGTGGTCTTCTCCCATCTGTGTACTTCTCTCACCTGTGTGCTTCTCCCACCTGTGTGCTTCCCCCACCTGTCTGCTTCTTTCCCCTGTGTGCTTCCCCCACCTGTCTGCTTCTTTCCCCTGTGTGCTTCCCCCACCTGTCTGCTTCTTTCCCCTGTGTGCTTCTCTCACCTGTCTGCTTCTCCCACCTGTGTGCTTCTCCCACCTGTGTGCTTCTTCCACCTGTGGTCTTCTCCCATCTGTGTACTTCTCTCACCTGTGTGCTTCTCCCACCTGTGTGCTTCCCCCACCTGTCTGCTTCTTTCCCCTGTGTGCTTCCCCCACCTGTCTGCTTCTTTCCCCTGTGTGCTTCCCCCACCTGTCTGCTTCTTTCCCCTGTGTGCTTCCCCCACCTGTCTGCTTCTTTCCCCTGTGTGCTTCTCACACCTGTGTGCTTCTCCCTTGTGACGTGCTTGCCCTCGCGTGCTTCGCCTTCTGGGTTGTTTCTCGTCTGTGCTCCTTTCTCCTGCTGCTCTACAGTGCTCACTCGCTCCCTTGTTGCTTTTCTCCCCCACTGTGCTTCATGTTGCTGTCTCTGTTGCCCATTTGCTTTCAATGCCCTATCATCCTCCGTGTTGCTTCCACCCCCTCCCTCCGTGTTGCTTCCACCCCCTCCCTCCGTGTTGCTTCCACCCCCTCCCTCCGTGTTGCTTCCACCCCCTCCCCCCGTGTTGCTTCCACCCCCTCCCTCCGTGTTGCTTCCACCCCCTCCCTCCGTGTTGCTTCCACCCCCTCCCTCTGTGTTGCTTCCACCCCCTCCCTCCGTGTTGCTTCCACCCCCTCCCTCAGTGTTGCTTCCACCCCCTTATTATTATTATTATTATTAAAGAGTTTTGTATCGCGCCTGGTTACCCTTGGGCATCCCCGCGCTTATCCAGAGAGAGACGCCATGACACGCGACACCGGAATCAAGCAGGAAACAGGTGGGTTTTTAACAGCTTGCGAAAGCGTAAGAAGCTTGTTTCCGAGCGCAAGTGCAGAGGAAGGGAGTTCCACAAGATGGCCACGTTGATGGAAAATCTTCTGCCACCAGTTCTTACCTTCCTTACCCTCATGACCTGCAGCAGATGTTGATGGTCTGAACGGAGGGAACGGGAAGCCTTATATGATTGAACCATGTCCCGTAGGATAGGTGGGCCTTTCCCCTGCAAGATTTTATGGGCCATACAGAGTGCCTTGAATTTCACCCTCTCCCTAACCGGGAGCCAGTGCAGCGCCTTCAGCGCAGGTCGGGCAGACTGACGCCTGGGAAGATCCATCAGAAGCCTAGCGGACGCATTCTGCACTTGGTGCAGTTTATTTAGGGTGGACTCTGGAGCCTCCAAAAACAACGCGTTACTAAATTCCAGCCGAGAGATGACAAGCCCCTGGATAAGTAACCTCCTAGAGCCCGCTGGGAGAAGAGGTAAGATTTTCCGGGCTGATCGGAGCAGACCAAAGCACACGCCTGCGGTCTTTTTAGCGTGTGTCTGAAAAGAAAGGTCCTGCTCCAACCACACCCCCAAGCTCTTGATCTCCTGTTTGGGGGTGGGAGCCGCTCCCAGGCAGCTAGGCCAGCTGCTCGGAGATAAGGAGGGAGAGGAATTTCCCAGCATCATCAGTTCTGTTTTGGAGCCGTTAAGCTTGAGTGCTGAGCTACACATCCACGTGAAGATCTTATCCAAACACGTGTGCAGCCTGTCGGGATGGTAAGCCGACTGGGGAAGGCCTACAACCAGCTGGGTATCATCAGCATAGCTGATAATCTTGATACCCAGAGGCAGTATCACACTCTCCAGGGGGGCCATATAAATGTTAAATAAAGTAGGGCTCAACGATGAGCCCTGTGGCACACCACACTGGAGAGGGACCGATGGTGATTTCTCGTGGCCTTCCCACACCTCAAACGTCCGGCCATTCAGAAAGGACGCAAACCACTTCAGGGCCATCCCAGAGACCCCCACCCCCGACAGCCGTTGGAGAAGCACCTGATGGTCTACGGTGTCAAATGCCGCACTAAGGTCCAGGAGGATCACTGCCACCGATCCCCCTGAATCCAAAATGCTCCTGGCATTCTCCACGACTGCCAGCAGGGCAGTGTCAGTCCCCTGACCAGGGCGAAAACCCATTTGGGAGTCACCAAGAAGGGAGTTGGACTCCAGGAAGCCCGAGAGGCGACGATTCACCAGCTTCTCTGCCACCTTGCTAAGGCCGGGGAGGAGGGAAATAGGCCTAAAGTTGGCAAGGTCAGCGGGGTCCAAGTTAGGTTTCTTCAAGAGAGCCTTGACAACCGCTCCCTTCCAACTAGGGGGCACCACTCCTTGGGTTAAAGATAGATTTATCAAATCCGTCACTGGGCCACCGATGGTGGGGGCTACCTGCTTAAGATATTTCATAGGTGCAGGGTCTTTGGGGGAACAACTTTTCATGGTCATCAGAACTGTGAGAACTTCTTCCACAGTGACAGGGCCTAAGGAAACCAACCCCACTGGCCGCACCCTGGGCTGAGACTCTGGGTTACCACCAGAGGAGGTCTCCTCGGCTATCCGAGGGAGAGATGCCAAGATGTTATCTATTTTGGTTTTAAAGAAGGAGGCAAGTTCGGAGCATTTCTCACGGGGGTCGTCGTGAATGACCTGAGGTTCGGGAGTTTTAAGGAGTTCTTTGATGACCCTAAACGATTCTTTTGAGGAGTTGGCCGCAGAGCCTATTCTCTCCTCAAAGAACACAGATTTAGCTACCCGAATAGCAGATTTGTAGGTACTAAGAGCCTCCCGATATTCTCTCCGGCTCGTTTCGCTCCAATCTTTCCTCCAGGTCCGCTCCAACCGCTTGCAGCCCTTCCTCAAAGTTCTCAGCTCCAATGTGTACCAGGGCGCAGATCCCACTCTCTTACCCCTGGTAAGTTGTTTCTTCTTGGGGAGGAGGGCATCAAGCGAGTTGGTGAGCCAGATGTTTAGTTTCTCATCGGCAACTAACGGGTTGGACCCAAGGGGAGGCCGGGACGCCTCCAGATGTACCGCCCAGGTATCCACTGGGAGCCTGGACCAGGCTCTTTCCACGGTGTATACCCTAGGGGCCGATGCAACTGGGACATCAAACTGCCACTGGGCAGGCACCATAAAATGGTCTGTCCAAGGCAGAGCCAGCGCTGGAAGTGCTTTAAGGCAAGCAGAGTTTGAAAATATAGGGTCCAGCAAATGGCCCTTCCCATGTGTAGCACCCGAGTTAGCCAGGTTGATCCCAAAGGCTTTGAGATCGCCTTGCAGGTCTACTCCCAGGGAGTTAGAAGGGTCATCGAAGTGAATGTTAAGATCCCCCAAAGCTACAAAGTTACCAGAGGAAGAGGCAAGGAGCACAGCTGAATCTAGGAAGGAGTTAAGAAAATTTCCCAGGGTCCCGGGTGGGCGATAAATCAGAAGACCCGTCAGAGACGCAGTGGGTGACAAGCGAAGAGAGAACTGACAGCTCTCGCAGTCGCTCACCCCTCCGTCCTGAACCTTACAAACTAACGAGTCCCTATACAAGATGTCAATTCCTCCTCCCCTTCCCACAGGCCTATCAAAGTGTGTAATAAGAAAACCAGAAGGGAGGGCTCTAACCATGTCGGGGCCCGAGCAGGAGGAAATCCAGGTCTCTGTTAGAAATAACACATCCAGCTTGTGGTCCAAAATAAGGGAGTTAATTTCTGTGGCATGACTGGGTAGAGACCGACAATTCAACAAAGCTATAGAAAGCACCAATTTGTCAGGGGTCGGACCCACAGTGCATGTTCCGCAAGGCAGGAATGGTTGTCCACCCTCGTGGGCATATTTACATGTGGGGGGTTTCGAAGACCGCCAAAACATAAGGTCCTCCCTCCTATGCCCAATACGAGTAAACCGCGGTTCCAGAGGGGCGGGCATAGCAACCAGCCCTAAGCCCGTCTGGGCCCGGACGGGCCCAGACGGGCTGAACTCTGGCGTAACTCCGGTGTCAGTCCGGCGTCCCCGCTGCGCGTGGCCGCTGCACGTAAGCATGGCTACCTAAATAGTCTCCAAACGAAATGGAGAGAGGACTTGCTGGCGCGCTGGGACCCACTCACCCAAGATGGCCACCACGAGTCAGGGGCGAAGGACCCGCTAAACGCGGTGATTTACCGAGATTACAGTGCAGGTATGATGGCAGAGGTGGGGGTACGCGAGGCCAAGCAGGTAAGACCAGGGGAAAACTCTAAAAACAATTTTATAAATCAAATACAAAACGGGTAGATTAAAAACAGAAGCTGCCACAAAACAGGCGCTGCATGGATAGCGCTCGCTCCGTGTTGCTTCCACCCCCTCCCTCCGTGTTGCTTCCACCCCTCCCTCCGTGTTGCTTCCACCCCCTCCCTCAGTGTTGCTTCCACCCCCTCCCTCTGTGTTGCTTCCACCCCCTCCCTCCGTGTTGCTTCCACCCCCTCCCTCCGTGTTGCTTCCACCCCCTCCCTCTGTGTTGCTTCCACCCCCTCCCTACGTGTTGCTTCCACCCCTCCCTCCGTGTTGCTTCCACCCCTCCCTCCGTGTTGCTTCCACCCCCTCCCTCCGTGTTGCTTCCACCCCCTCCCTCTGTGTTGCTTCCACCCCCTCCCACCGTGTTGCTTCCACCCCCTCCCTCCGTGTTGCTTCCACCCCCTCCCTCTGTGTTGCTTCCACCCCTCCCTCCGTGTTGCTTCCACCCCTCCCTCCGTGTTGCTTCCACCCCTCCCTCCGTGTTGCTTCCACCCCTCCCTCTGTGTTGCTTCCACCCCTCCCTCCGTGTTGCTTCCACCCCCTCCCTCCGTGTTGCTTCCTCCCCGTCCCTCTGTGTTGCTTCCACCCCTCCCTCCGTGTTGCTTCCACCCCCTCCCTCTGTGTTGCTTCCACCCCCTCCCTCCGTGTTGCTTCCACCCCCTCCCTCCGTGTTGCTTCCACCCCCTCCCTCCGTGTTGCTTCCACCCCTCCCTCCGTGTTGCTTCCACCCCCTCCCTCTGTGTTGCTTCCACCCCTCCCTCCGTGTTGCTTCCACCCCCTCCCTCTGTGTTGCTTCCACCCCTCCCTCCGTGTTGCTTCCACCCCTCCCTCCGTGTTGCTACCACCCCCTCCCTCCGTGTTGCTTCCACCCCCTCCCTCCGTGTTGCTTACACCCCCTCCCTCCGTGTTGCTTACACCCCCTCCCTCCGTGTTGCTTCCTCCCCCTCCCTCTGTGTTGCTTCCACCCCTCCCTCCGTGTTGCTTCCACCCCCTCCCTCTGTGTTGCTTCCACCCCCTCCCTCCGTGTTGCTTCCACCCCCTCCCTCCGTGTTGCTTCCACCCCCTCCCTCCGTGTTGCTTCCACCCCCTCCCTCCGTGTTGCTTCCTCCCCCTCCCTCTGTGTTGCTTCCACCCCTCCCTCCGTGTTGCTTCCACCCCCTCCCTCTGTGTTGCTTCCACCCCCTCCCTCCGTGTTGCTTCCACCCCCTCCCTCCGTGTTGCTTCCACCCCCTCCCTCCGTGTTGCTTTCACCCCTCCCTCCGTGTTGCTTCCACCCCCTCCCTCTGTGTTGCTTCCACCCCTCCCTCCGTGTTGCTTCCACCCCCTCCCTCTGTGTTGCTTCCACCCCTCCCTCCGTGTTGCTTCCACCCCTCCCTCCGTGTTGCTTCCACCCCCTCCCTCCGTGTTGCTTCCACCCCCTCCCTCCGTGTTGCTTACACCCCCTCCCTCCGTGTTGCTTACACCCCCTCCCTCCGTGTTGCTTACACCCCCTCCCTCCGTGTTGCTTCCTCCCCCTCCCTCTGTGTTGCTTCCACCCCCTCCCTCAGTGTTGCTTCCACCCCCTCCCTCTGTGTTGCTTCCACCCCCTCCCTCAGTGTTGCTTCCACCCCTCCCTCCGTGTTGCTTCCACCCCCTCCCTCAGTGTTGCTTCCACCCCCTCCCTCAGTGTTGCTTCCACCCCCTCCCTCAGTGTTGCTTCCACCCCCTCCCTCAGTGTTGCTTCCACCCCCTCCCTCCGTGTTGCTTCCACCCCCTCCCTCAGTGTTGCTTCCACCCCCTCCCTCCGTGTTGCTTCCACCCCCTCCCTCCGTGTTGCTTCCACCCCCTCCCTCAGTGTTGCTTCCACCCCTCCCTCCGTGTTGCTTCCACCCCCTCCCTCAGTGTTGCTTCCACCCCCTCCCTCAGTGTTGCTTCCACCCCCTCCCTCAGTGTTGCTTCCACCCCCTCCCTCCGTGTTGCTTCCACCCCCTCCCTCAGTGTTGCTTCCACCCCCTCCCTCCGTGTTGCTTCCACCCCCTCCCTCCGTGTTGCTTCCACCCCTCCCTCAGTGTTGCTTCCACCCCCTCCCTCAGTGTTGCTTCCACCCCCTCCCTCCGTGTTGCTTCCACCCCCTCCCTCGGTGTTGCTTCCACCCCCTCCCTCAGTGTTGCTTCCACCCCTCCCTCCGTGTTGCTTCCACCCCCTCCCTCTGTGTTGCTTCCACCCCCTCCCTCAGTGTTACTTCCACCCCCTCCCTCAGTGTTGCTTCCACCCCCTCCCTCAGTGTTGCTTCCACCCCCTCCCTCCGTGTTGCTTCCACCCCCTCCCTCAGTGTTGCTTCCACCCCCTCCCTCCGTGTTGCTTCCACCCCCTCCCTCCGTGTTGCTTCCACCCCGCCCTCAGTTTTGCTTCCACCCCCTCCCTCAGTGTTGCTTCCACCCCCTCCCTCCGTGTTGCTTCCACCCCCTCCCTCCGTGTTGCTTCCACCCCCTCCCTCAGTGTTGCTTCCACCCCCTCCCTCCGTGTTGCTTCCACCCCCTCCCTCCATGTTGCTTCCACCCCCTCCCTCCGTGTTGCTTCCACCCCCTCCCTCCGTGTTGCTTCCACCCCCTCCCTCCGTGTTGCTTCCACCCCCTCCCTCCGTGTTGCTTCCACCCCCTCCCTCCGTGTCGCTTCCACCCCCTCCCTCCGTGTTGCTTCCACCCCCTCCCTCAGTGTTGCTTCCACCCCCTCCCTCAGTGTTGCTTCCACCCCTCCCTCAGTGTTGCTTCCACCCCCTCCCTCAGTGTTGCTTCCACCCCCTCCCTCCGTGTTGCTTCCACCCCCTCCCTCGGTGTTGCTTCCACCCCCTCCCTCAGTGTTGCTTCCACCCCTCCCTCCGTGTTGCTTCCACCCCCTCCCTCTGTGTTGCTTCCACCCCCTCCCTCAGTGTTACTTCCACCCCCTCCCTCAGTGTTGCTTCCACCCCCTCCCTCAGTGTTGCTTCCACCCCCTCCCTCCGTGTTGCTTCCACCCCCTCCCTCAGTGTTGCTTCCACCCCCTCCCTCCGTGTTGCTTCCACCCCCTCCCTCCGTGTTGCTTCCACCCCGCCCTCAGTTTTGCTTCCACCCCCTCCCTCAGTGTTGCTTCCACCCCCTCCCTCTGTGTTGCTTCCACCCCCTCCCTCCGTGTTGCTTCCACCCCCTCCCTCCGTGTTGCTTCCACCCCCTCCCTCAGTGTTGCTTCCACCCCCTCCCTTCGTGTTGCTTCCACCCCCTCCCTCCGTGTTGCTTCCACCCCCTCCCTCCATGTTGCTTCCACCCCCTCCCTCCGTGTTGCTTCCACCCCCTCCCTCCGTGTTGCTTCCACCCCCTCCCTCCGTGTTGCTTCCACCCCCTCCCTCCGTGTTGCTTCCACCCCCTCCCTCCGTGTTGCTTCCACCCCCTCCCTCCGTGTTGCTTCCACCCCCTCCCTCAGTGTTGCTTCCACCCCCTCCCTCAGTGTTGCTTCCACCCCTCCCTCAGTGTTGCTTCCACCCCCTCCCTCAGTGTTGCTTCCACCCCCTCCCTCCGTGTTGCTTCCACCCCCTCCCTCCGTGTTGCTTACACTCCCTCCCTCAGTGTTGCTTCCACCCCCTCCCTCCGTGTTGCTTCCACCCCCTCCCTCCGTGTTGCTTCCACCCCCTCCCTCCGTGTTGCTTCCACCCCCTCCCTCAGTGTTGCTTCCACCCCCTCCCTCAGTGTTGCTTCCACCCCTCCCTCTGTGTTGCTTACACCCCCTCCCTCAGTGTTGCTTCCACCCCCTCCCTCCGTGTTGCTTCCACCCCCTCCCTCCGTGTTGCTTCCACCCCCTCCCTCTGTGTTTCTTCCACCCCCTCCCTCAGTGTTGCTTCCACCCCCTCCCTCCGTGTTGCTTCCACCCCCTCCCTCAGTGTTGCTTCCACCCCTCCCTCCGTGTTGCTTCCACCCCCTCCCTCCGTGTTGCTTCCACCCCCTCCCTCTGTGTTTCTTCCACCCCCTCCCTCAGTGTTGCTTCCACCCCCTCCCTCAGTGTTGCTTCCACCCCTCCCTCAGTGTTGCTTCCACCCCCTCCCTCCGTGTTGCTTCCACCCCCTCCCTCAGTGTTGCTTCCACCCCCTCCCTCCGTGCTGCTTCCACCCCCTCCCTCCGTGTTGCTTCCACCCCCTCCCTCCGTGTTGCTTCCACCCCCTCCCTCAGTGTTGCTTCCACCCCCTCCCTCAGTGTTGCTTCCACCCCCTCCCTCCGTGTTGCTTCCACCCCCTCCCTCCGTGTTGCTTACACCCCTCCCTCTGTGTTGCTTCCACCCCCTCCCTCCGTGTTGCTTCCACCCCTCCCTCTGTGTTGCTTACACCCCCTCCCTCAGTGTTGCTTCCACCCCCTCCCTCCGTGTTGCTTCCACCCCTCCCTCTGTGTTGCTTCCACCCCCTCCCTCCGTGTTGCTTCCACCCCTCCCTCTGTGTTGCTTACACCCCCTCCCTCAGTGTTGCTTACACCCCCTCCCTCCGTGTTGCTTCCACCCCCTCCCTCCGTGTTGCTTCCACCCCCTCCCTCCGTGTTGCTTCCACCCCCTCCCTCAGTGTTGCTTCCACCCCCTCCCTCAGTGTTGCTTCCACCCCCTCCCTCCGTGTTGCTTACACCCCCTCCCTCCGTGTTGCTTACACCCCTCCCTCTGTGTTGCTTCCACCCCCTCCCTCCGTGTTGCTTACACCCCTCCCTCTGTGTTGCTTACACCCCCTCCCTCAGTGTTGCTTACACCCCCTCCCTCCGTGTTGCTTACACCCCTCCCTCTGTGTTGCTTCCACCCCCTCCCTCAGTGTTGCTTCCACCCCCTCCCTCAGTGTTGCTTACACCCCCTCCCTCAGTGTTGCTTACACCCCCTCCCTCCGTGTTTCTTCCACCCCCTCCCTCAGTGTTGCTTCCACCCCCTCCCTCCGTGTTGCTTCCACCCCTCCCTCAGTGTTGCTTACACCCCCTCCCTCAGTGTTGCTTACACCCCCTCCCTCAGTGTTGCTTACACCCCCTCCCTCCGTGTTTCTTCCACCCCCTCCCTCAGTGTTGCTTACACCCCCTCCCTCAGTGTTGCTTACACCCCCTCCCTCAGTGTTGCTTACACCCCCTCCCTCCGTGTTTCTTCACCCCACCTGCGGCCTCCATGTTGACTCTTCCCCATACATTGCTTTTGACCCATTTTGCTTCCACCTCTCCAGCCCCCCCATGTTCCCTCCCTCCACCCACTTAAAAACATGCTTTCACACATTGTTTTCTTTTTATTTACCAATCCAACTAGGAATGATACTTAAAGGGAAAACATTAAGCACCAGAGTTATAAACTTTTATTTTACTATTCCTCATTAGCCATGCTGCACAGCGTCTCCAAAAACCAATATGTCCCAAAGGTGAGACCTTTTGGATTTGCCAATGATTGTTTTTAATCTGCCATAAGAACTCACTGAAATAACTCCCTGCATGTCAGGAATATTGATTTGTTTTTGTTTTTCTCAAACAAGCTCCCATTTGTGGAGTTCTTTGTGAAATACAAAGATAGATGCTGAGCTGAAGCAGTAAACATGACGCCTGTCCATCTTTCAGCTCGGCTGAAAGCATCGACTGCAGTGTTTACTCTGAAGGCAGCAAGATCCCCACAGCAGGAAGGGTGCCACAAAATAATGGGTCCCTGAGGCTGTAGCATCCACTGACCTGGCTCTAGTCTACGCTGACCTGGCTATAGCCTCAGGTGATCCCACTATAGCCTCCGCTGACCTAGCTACAACCTCTGCTGATCTAGTAATACCCTCCGGGCACCTAGTAATAGCCTCCGCTGACATGTCTATAACTTCAGCTGACCTAGCTATAGCTTCTACTGACCTGGCTATAGCCTCTGCTGACATGGCTATAGCCTCCAGTGACCTGGCTATAGCCTCAGCTGACCTAGTTATAGCCTCTGATGACCTGGCTACAACCTCTGCTGATCTATTATTAACCTCCGGGAACCTAGTAATAGCCTCCCTGACATGCCTATAACTTCCGTTGACCTAGCTATAGCCTCTGGTGACCTAGCTATAGCTTCCCCTGGCCTAGCTATAGCCTCTATTGACCTGGCTATAGCCTCTGCTGACCTAGCAGTAGCATCCACAGACCTGGCTATAGCCTCCGCTGACCTAGCTATAGCCTCGGATGACCTGCTTATAACCCCTGCTGACCTAACTGTAGCCTCCGCTGACCTGGCTATAGCCTCCACTGACCTAGCTGAAGCCTTAGCTGACCTGGCTATAGCCTCCACTGACCAAGCAATAACCTCCGCTGACCTAGTTGTAGCCTTCTTTGTCCTGGCTATAGCCTCTACTGGCCTGGCTATACCCTCCCCTGACCTGGCTATATCCCCCGCTTAACTTAGCAATAGCCTCCGCTGACTTAGCTATGGCCTCTGCTGACCTAGCGATGGCCTCCACTGACCTAGCAATAGCCTCCACTGACTTAACTGTAGTCTCCGCTGACTTGGCACTAGCCTTTGCCGACCTAGTTGTAGCCTTCGCTGACCTGGCTATAGCCTCTACAGGCCCGGCTATAACCTCCCCTGACCTGGCTATAGCCTCTGGTGACCTAACAATAACATACGGATAGGGAGCCCGGGAATGTTTTGATCAAGTTCAAAAAGATGGTCTAACCCGATGAGAGTGATTATCATATATGGGAATGACGTGCAGTGCTTGGGTGAAAAGGTGAAGTTAAAATTGAGATATGAGAGGCCTAAACTTTATTGATGTATCTCATAATTCAAACTAAAAACAGTGCAAAGATAGTGTCAACAAATAACTATCTAGAGTATTATAGTGGTCGACATGTTTCAGCACGCTTGGTTATAAGGTCTAACCGTGCTTTCGTCAGGACCCACCCAAGATTTGCTACTGCAAGAAGTCAAAAGCAAAAAATGTGAGCAAAACAATATTTTCAATGATCATATAAAATAATGGTTGGAAACGATACAACCATAATCACCTATCTCTTTGTGCATATTTCCCTTCCTTTTTGAGCATGTCTTGATGTTCAAAGGAAGTTGCCTCACCTTACCTGGCAACGGCACAGGATAGGAGGGAGGCACCGCTCTGACCGTCGGTACCTCAAGACGGACAACCAAGCCGTCCCGACGGCTTGGTTGTCTGTCTCGAGGTACCGACGGTCAGAGCTACCAATAGCTTTGCCTGACCAAGCTGTAGCCTCCTCTGACCTGCCTATAGCCTCAACTGATAGATCAACAGAGGAGCGTCATAACTAAAATGACTACAACAAAAGGAAAAAAGGGGGGGGAGAGGTTGGCAAGTAGTCTAGCACACGGTCTAAGTTGCTTGCGAATGGAACCTTTATAGGTTGTTTAGAAAGCCCTCACTCACCAAACTGGTTGGTGACATGCTTCATCATCGGGCCCCACCAGGAGTGGCCAAGTGCCACCCTGGTGTGCTGCAACGCCAGGTTACTGCTGAGCTGATTTTAGTGCATGTGAAGTGAGATTGAGTGAGATGTCACAATGTCACAATTGAGTCAAAACCATATATTTGCTCACCCAAATTGATGGGGGACTGGACCGCACCTCACCTGGACCTGGATATTGAGGCCCCGCTCTACAAACAGTAGAATAGAGAGGTAGAGTCGTGGATTTGACACATCATCAATATCAACATGAGAAGTGATATTGATGAGCAAATATATGTTTTTATTCATTTGCATAATATTACAAGGAATTCACATAAGAACTAGGGATCAATGTTCATATAGAGATGATTTCACAGTTGGTATGTTCTGATTTCTCAACAGAGGTAACTTGTACCCATTGATGTGGAGGAACATACTCTTTTACTACACCACAGCAAGTATTTTTCACTATTTAGTTTATTCTGTCTATTTTTTATTCATCACATGAATTAGTGCAGTAGCAATTATAAGAACAGAGGCCCTGAAGAAAGCCTGAGGGAAGTAAAGCCCGTTTGGCTGAAACATGTTGGCCCCTTTATGGCAGTTATTTGTTTAAGCTGCATCTTGCGCCGTTCTGTTTTTAATGAAGGGTTGTGTCCTTGTCTTGAATAAAATTGGTCATCATTAGGACACAGCATCTTATTTGAACTCACCTCTCCCTTTTTTTGCACTGCTTGTTTCTTCCTACTGCTCTAATGGGCAAATGAAAACCAATCGCCCGTTGGATTTTTCTTAGTGATTTTTTGGTCAGGTCTTTACTTTTGTGCAGACAGGCATGGTGTCCTCTATGACCAAGCAGTTCACCATGCCCCCAAGCTGGTTGACCAAATGATAAAACTGATCACTTAGAATAGTTGATGGTTATCCAGATTTTGAGCACATAACTGATCTTAACCACGCTATCACTAACAAGGTGTTGGTTCCGGATGTGATTTTTCTTGTAATTTAGCACTTAGCACATACAGTTACACTCTACCATTTGGAGACGTGTTTGGTCTTTTCATTTAGGTAAGGCTTGTTAGACCCCCGGTTCGGTGTGTTGTTGTATAAGTGACTATTTGGGGATGTGAACTCGGGCTGGTCTTAAAAATTCGCTAGGACCCTATCTCTCTTAGTGTTTTTGTGAAAAATATATCAAAAATACTTTTCTAAGATTCCAACGCGTTGGAGTGGAACCGAGTTTATTAAGGGGCGCTAAAATGCAAAGCACCATGGGTCTCGGGAGGGGGTGGTAGCAAATTGGCACACCGCCTTGTTAGCTAGGCACCCGCTTGGCACCTGCATCACCCTCATATGCCAGACCCCGAAGAACCTCAACTGGTCTGGCTATAACCTCCCCTGACCTGGTTATAGCCTCCACTGACCTGGCTATGGCCTCCGCTGACCTATCAATAGCCTCTACTGACCTAGCTATAGGCTCCACTGACCTAGCTATAGCCTCTGTAAACCTGGCTAAAGCCTCCACTGCCCTACCTGAAGCCTTCGCTGACCTGACTATAGCATCCACTGACCTAGCTATAGTCTCCACTGACCTAGCAATAGCCACCACTGACCTAGCAATAGCCTCTGCTAACATAGCTATAGCCTCCGCTGACCTGGCTATAGCCTCCGCTTACCTGGCTATGGCCTCCGATGACCTAGCTTTGGCCTCCGCTGATCTAGCAATAGCCTCCGCTGATCTAGCAATAGCCTCTGCTGATTTGGCTATAGCCTCCACTGTCCTAGCTATAGCCTCCGCTGACCTAGCTATAGCATCCACTGACCCAGCTATAGCCTCTGCTGACCTAGCAATAGCCTCTGCTGACCTAGCTGTAGCCTCCTCTGACCAGGCTATAGCCTATACTGGCCTGGCTATAACCTCCCCTGACCTGACTATAGCCTCAGCTGACCTGGCTATGGCCTCCGCTGTCCTAACAATAGTCTCTGCTGACCTAGCTATAGCTTCCAGTGACCTAGCTATAGCCTTTACTAACCTGGTTATCGCCTCTGCTTACCGAGCAGTAGCATCCACTGACCTGGCTATAGCCTCCGCTGACTTAGTATAGTCTCTGCTGACCTGCTTATAGCGTCCACTGACCTAGCTATAACCTCCCCTGACCTAGCTATAGCCTCCGCTGGCCTGGCTATGGTCTCCGCTGAACTAGCTATGGCATCCACTGACCCAGCTATAGCCTCCACTGTCCTGGCAATAGCCTCAGCTGCCCTAGCTATAGCCTCTGCTGACCTAGCTATAGCCTCCGTTGACCTGGGTATAGCCTCTGCTGACCTGGCTATAGCCTCCACTGACTTAGCCATAGACTTCGCTGACCTGGATATAGCCTCCAATGTCCTGGCTATAGCTTCTGATGACTTAGCTATAGCCTCGCTGAACTAGAAATAGCTTCAGATGACCTGGCTACAGCCTCCACTGAGCTAGTTATGCCCTCCGCTGACCTAGCTATACTCTCCGGTGGCCTGGCTATAGCCTCGGCTGACCTGGCAATAGCGTCTGCCATTGCTAGCTCACCAGAGGCTATATTTATATAGCCTCTGCTGACCTATCTATAGCCTCCGCTGACCTGGCTATAGCCTCCGCTGACCTAGCAATAGCCTCTGCTGACCTAGCAATAACCCCTGCTAACCTTGCTATAGCCTCCGCTGACCTAGCTATAGCCTGCGCTGACCTGGATGTAGCCTGCGCTGACCTGGCGATAGTCTCCGCTGACTTGCAATAGACTCTACTGACTTGGATATAGCCTCCACTGACCTGACAATTTCCCCTGCTGACCTCCCTCTAGCCTCTGCTTACCTGGCTATGTCCTCCGCTGACCTAGCTATAGCCTCCGCTGAACTAGCTATAGACTTCACTGACCTTGCTACAGCCTCCGCTGACCTGGCTATAGGCTCTGCTGACCTGGTTGTAGTCTCAGCTGGCCTGACTTTGGTCTTCTCTGACTGAGCTATGGCTTCCGTTGACCTAGCTATAGCCTGCGCTGACCTGGCTATAGCCTGCGCTGACCTGGCGATAGTCTCCGCTGACCTGGCTGTAGCCTCTGCTGAACTAGCTATGGCCTCCGCTGACTTGCAATAGACTCTACTGACTTGGATATAGCCTCCACTGACCTGACAATTTCCCCTGCTGACCTCCCTCTAGCCTCTGCTTACCTGGCTATGGCCTCCGCTGACATAGCTATAGCCTCAGCTGAACTAGCTATAGACTTCACTGACCTGGCTATGGCCCTAGCTGACCTGCTATAGACTCCACTGATCTAGCTATAGCCTCTTCTGACCTGTCTTTGGCCTCCACTGACCTTGTTGTAGCCTCTCCTGACCTAGCTATAGCCTCTGCTGACCTGGCTTTAGCCTCCACTGACCGAGTTGTAGCCTCCGGTGACTTTTAACATCCTACGTCTCCCTAGCCGTAAGGATACTCCCCAACCACCCCCTTTGAAGCTTGCCAGTCTTAATACTAGGTCACTCCAGAAACACCACCTGGAAGTATTCACGCTCTTACAGCGGAAACATGGTTAGGTGAAAACTCCTCCCCCGATATCATAGCCGCCCTCCCAAGCGGATACGACATGATCTGGCATAATCGTCCGAACGATGTTCGAGGTGGAGGTGTAGCAATCATTTTTAAATCACAGCTAACAGTGGCTAAAGTCTTAGCTGAAACAATAAATTCAGTAGATTTAGTTGGAGTAAAAATCACCCTGAACAACTACTGCTTTATCGTTCTCACTGTCTACTGTCCACCACAATGTACCTCAGTGTTTAACGAACTTTTCTCCCCTATTATATCGGATATATGTACACGATATAAGAAAATCCTGGTGACAGGAGATTTTAATGTCCATTGGGACAGGACAGATAAAGATCTGCCAACACGTCAGTTGCAGACCTCTATGACCGCGTTAGGCCTTGAACAACTAGTGGATGCTCCAACTCACATAAAGGGCCACACCCTCGATCTAATCTGGACCTCTATTCCAGAGGTGGCCAATACGAGCATAGCACCCTGTATCTGGTCTGACCACCATCTACTCCTGTGCGATGTTCCCCAGGATACCCTTCCGGTTAAAGCTCCTTTAAAAACTAAAAAAGTGCGTCAGTGGAAAAAAATTGACTCGGAATCCCTAACTGACGCCCTTTCTAAATATTTACAACAGTCAGCGAGCCCACACGACAAGCTAGACCTAGACCAAGACTACGACAACATAGTGGCGAGTCTTAGACAGTCTATTGATCAGATAGCCCCGGAAAAGATACAGAAAATAAAGGGCGCGGAAAAAGGGGCCCCTTGGTTTACCCCGATTTTGAGGGATCATAAATGAAAGCTCCGCCATCTTGAGAGATGCTGGAGGAAGACTAAAGAAGGTACAGATCACGAACATTATAAAACATCTCTGAAGGTATATAAAAAACTCATTGTGTTAGCTAAAGGGGATTACTATGAAACTCGCATAAATGATGCAGTTAACGTTCAGAAAGAAACTTTTAAAATTTTAAAAGAATTAAGTAAGAAGGAAGAAAGGGTAGATATAGCGATAGACTGTAATACCTTTCAAGGTTTCTTCCTTGACAAAGTGGCAACCATTTTGTTAGACATTAAGAAAGATACTTCTAATATGTCTACGATTTTGCAGACCCCCCAAATTCCCCCGAATCTTACCAGATTTCCCAGTATAGATTCTACAATTCTTAGACAGTTCGTCAATTCAACTAAGTCAGGTTCCCCCGCAGACCCTTGTCCCCCTGGAATTTTTCGGGTTGGCGCTCCCCGCTCTGGAGGACCATATTATAGGCCTCTTAAATAATTCATTGGATACAGGCCTATTACCAGCTAGCTTTAAAGAGGCACGTGTCAAACCCTTGATAAAAAAAACAGGGGCTGACCCGGCCTGTTTGAAAAACTACAGGCCAATATCCCAGCTGCCTTTTTTATCCAAGATTCTGGAACAGCATGTGTTAAAATCACTGTCATCTTCCCTGGAGTCACATCACCTACTCCAGGAGCGTCAAGCGGGATTTCGCGCCCATCATAGCACCGAGTTAGTAATGCTCTCGGTGCTGGATGAGCTTAGATGCATGGCTGACAGTAAAAAACCAAGCGCCCTGATACTTCTAGATCTTTCAGCGGCGTTTGATACTGTCAGCCATGCCTTGCTCCTGGACAGGCTGGCTGTGTTCGGGATAAAAGGGCTGGCTTTCCAATGGCTAAAATCCTTTTTGTCAGGGAGGACTCAGAGGATCCAACTAGTGGATTGCATCTCTGAGGCGGGTGCTTTGGAGTGTGGAGTCCCGCAAGGGTCCGCACTCTCACCACTCTTGTTCAATCTCTACCTGCAGCCACTGATAGACTCCCTGGCAAACATGGGCTGTAGAATTTTTAACTATGCCGATGACACGCAGCTGTTGCTGAGTATCGATAATACAATATCGGCTCAGTCCCAGGTCCAGAATATTCTAAGGTTCACGGTGAGCTGGATGACGACAAATCTGCTAAAAATTAACCCCGACAAAACGGAGGTCCTGGTAGTTTCAACTGCCACCTCACCCTGGAATTACCTGTTTTGGCCCCAAGAGCTTGGACCTACCCCAAAACCATGCCCTAACGTAAAGAGCCTTGGTATTAAGATCGACCAAGAGCTCTCAATGACCAGCCAAGTATCCTCCGTCGTCGGAACTTGTAACAACTTGATTAGACAGTTGCGCAAGCTAGTCCCCTTACTTTCCTTAAACATGCTCCGAACCATCGTCTCGGCAACAATAGTCTCTAGGATCGATTATGGGAATGCACTGTATCTAGGTCTGCCAAAGAATCTGATTAACCGCCTGCAGGTCGTGTTGAACGATGCAGCACGGTTAATACTCAGATTACCCAGACAGACCCATGCTTCCCCATTACTGCACAGGCTACATTGGCTCCCTATAAAGCAAAGAGTGGAATTTAAAAGCCAGTGCATTGTCCATAAAGCAATCTATGGGCACGCACCTGCCTATATAAAAGAAAGGCTTGAGGTTTACAATTCCAAGCGAGCATTAAGATCTTCCAACTCCCAACTACTGTTTTTACCACGCTTCAAAATGGCAACTAAAGGCGGGAGATCCTTCTCAATTCAAGCTCCACAAATGTGGAACAAACTTCCGGAGCCCCTTCGTAAGGAAACCAGTCTCCTCCTTTTTAGGAAGTCCTTGAAAACACTTTTATTCAGAGACGCCTTCGGCTCTCTCTGAGTTAGCTTGCTATAATCTGAATTCCCTTCTACCAAACTCTTGTTGCTGTATCTGTCAAAAGCGCCTAGAGACCTGATGGTGATTTGGCGCTATACAAAACCCAGATAACAATAACAATAACAATAACCTGGCAATAGCCTCTGCTAACCTGGTGGGCTCTAATCAATGTTCCACATTTTCTCCCTAATCTATGGTTTTATCAGCGATTGTCCCCTGTGCCTATACTGGTTGCACACAGGGTCCAGTCACCAAGAAATCTTTCTGCCCTCCTGGGGTGATGTACTGATGACTCCCAGGAAAGGATACAATGCAAGTATGGGCAAATTTTGCGAATTCGCGATCTGCGAATTTGTGGATTTGCGTATTCGCGATCAACAAAATTCGCGAATTTGCGGATTTTTTTATTTTTGCGTGTTCGCGGGGCGCTTTGCGTGTTCGCAGAGCGATTTGCGTGTTCGTGTGGCGCTTTGCGTGTTCGTGGGGTTTTTTTTTGTGCGAGACCGCTCGTTGTTGTGCCCTTCTGCCCTCTGCCCCGCTCGTTTTTGTGCCATTCTGCCCTCTGCCCCACTCGTTTTTGTGCCCTTCTGCCCTCTGCCCCACTCGTTTTTGTGCCATTCTGCCCTCTGCCCCACTTGTTGTTGTGCCCTTCTGCCCTCTGCCCCACTCATTGTTGTGCCATTCTGCCCTCTGCCCCACTTGTTGTTGGGCCCTTCTGCCCACTCGTTGTTGTGCCCTTCTGCCATCTGCCACACTCGTTGTTGTGCCCTTCTGCCCTCTGCCCCACTCGTTGTTGTGCCCTTCTGCCCTCTGCCACACTCGTTGTTGTGCCCTTCTGCCCTCTGCCCCTCTCCTGTTTTATTTTAGAATGGCGACGGCAAGCTGCCAGCGCCATTCTAAAATAGTTATTAAGTTAGCTTGATCAGGAAGCATTGATAGATAAAATAAAGCAGGTGCTCGAATTCAGTTAAACTCGAGCACCTGCTTCTATTAGTGCTTCCTGTTGAAGCTAACATAGTAACAATTTTAGAATGGCGCTGGCAGTTTGCCGGCGCCATTCTAAAATAGTTACAAGCTTGAAGCTTGAACCTTTGCCCCCCGGATCCGTTCCGCTCGCGGATTTTCGGCAAATTCGCGGGAATTCGCGGATTGCGAATTTGCCGAACATCCGCAAAATCCGCGAGCGGAACGGATTTTGCACCCATGCTTAATACAATGGGGGCCTGCTCTGGAAAGAGGTGTCACCTTCCTCCTGCAGGGAGCCACAAGAGTGTTGTCCCAAATGGCAAACTTCAAAGGAAAAAACATCTTTGACGAGGAAATGGGTGACGCTTGGGAGAGGGGCTGCTCCTTTGTTCAGACAGACAGGCTGGAACTAGGGACAGTAGAGGGGAAACCAGCTGCCAAACCAGTTTCCCAGGGGCGTGTAGCCCCCTTGGTATCCACACGTCAGGGTTGGGCTAGGTAGCTTTACATGTCAGGAGAGGAGTCCTGCCATATTGGAAGTGGCCAGAATAGTGAATCCTGGGATGCCCAGATGCCCCACTTCTCAGGAAGAGGTCATCAGGTAGGATGGAACCTGCAAGCCCATTGGCCACCAACTGCAGCCTGCCTTGAGGGCATTTTCTGAGCTAAGTAGAGCAGCACTGGTACCCCGAACTCAGATCTAGACTTGGACCAGAAAAAAGGTCTGAAGAAGGACTGCCCTGCTGTGCTGTGGAACCAGCGTGGACAGCACCTGTTGCACCTGGTGGCCAGCAAAGGAGAGGGACTGTGCCTGATCACAGAGAAGCCATCTCCAGAGCCCAGCCAAAGCCAGGAGACTCCAAGGCCCACTGACTGGCCTCCTGTTCGCATCACAAGGAACCCAACAGCTGAAGAGGCCTGCTGGGGCAATGGAAGCACAAGGGGCCTCATTTATGAAAAGTAACGCATCGCTGCGTGAAAACAGCGATGCGTCACTTTTCACTGCGCTCTCCCTGCGACATGATTGATGCGTCATATTTATAATATGACGCATCATGTCACAAGGAGTTAGAGATACGTCAGTATTTCTGACGTATCTGTAAGCGCAAAAGTGACGCATTGCTGGAGTGTGTCACAAAAGTGACGCAACTCCAGCAATGCTTCCTTTCACATGGGGAAAGCCCTATGTGAAAGGGCCTGCGTCAGTCTTACGCCTGCTGTGATGCAGGCGCAAGATTTTGACGCAACGGCGTCCTAGAAGTGACGCAGTGAAATCTCATAGATTTCACTGCGTCACTATTACGAGGCTTTTTGCGGGTGAACGCCCCCTCGCATACATTATACCTGACGCAGGTATAATGTAGCGCAGGGGTTTACAAAGTGACGCATCTGCTTAGATGCGTCACTTTGTAAATAGTGTGCATCAGGAGGCATGTTTTACGCCGCCGATGCGTCACAAAAAGTGACGCATCGGAAGCGCAAAACTCACGCAAGGCCTCATAAATGAGGCCCAAAGTCTTCAACCTGGTGCCAACCGCCAACATGCAGCTTCAGGGGCCGCCACTCAACCAGCAACGTTGCACCAGAGTTTGCTGAACCTGGGAGTGTCATTAGAGTGCAGCTGGGACCGTCAGAGGACGAGTTATCGACCCAGGAAGGATTTGCCTGTGACCACGATACTGGGTGACTGGTAGGTGAGGGGCAACTAGACTTCTGTCACCACCATCAGGACTTTGAGGGACATTGAGCATCCTTCGTCCCTTGCATCAGGGCCACTTGTACAGGAAACCCTTGCAGAGGATAAAAGTGACTGGAACTGACTGAAGATTGCTTCACCTGCTGAGGTAACTGTTTCTGAGGCCTAAAGTGACTCCAAGCGAACGCATTACAACGAATCCAAACATTTTAGTGAAATCATTTCTAAGTGTCAAATTCATTGGATTTGCCATTGCTCGTTTGCATTTGAGTGAAATGATTCGATTTACTAGGTATTTGGACAAAACAGTGAATACAAAAATTGTGATATAAAAATATCTTGTCAAGAATAGCAGGATGTTGAAAATATTGTCATCTGAAATATTGAAAATAAAAATATAATTTTAATTGTTGTTTTATTATTGTAAAAAATATAAATGTAGAAAATATTTTTGTATGTAATATCATTTGTGTTATTGTCTATGTAATTAAGTTTAGTATGTTACATTCTGTATGGTTGAATGCTCGTCTGACCAACATCAAAATTAGGGACAATGTCATTGTAATGTTTTGTTTTTAATTTTTATATTTAAAAAATTGTGCTAATTTCTGATTATGATTTTATTTTTTATTTTATGGTTCAAAGTTTAGGAATGGTAACAAATAATTTAATATTAATTATTGACATTGTTCAAAATATTCTTTTATTTGTTAATGTAGGTCTGTAGTTTTGCTTAGTGTATTTTTTATGTGAGATTTATTTTATTTTATATATCCTAAATTTGGTGTGAGGGTTGAGTAATGATTGTGTATATATAAAAAGTACATTTTAGAATCTCGCATAAAATGTTTCAGATTGTAGTGGAAATAACATATTTATCCCATTTAGTGTCCTTCCCCAAGTTGGCTTAGATTGAAGTGAGAATAGTAAATGTCACACCTTTAGTGTCCATTACCCTCCACCCAATTGGGCTAGATTGCAGTGGGAATAATAAATGTGCCCCTTTAGTGTCCAACACCTTTTACCAATTGGCTTTAGTGTCCAACACTGTCTCCAAATTGTTATAGATTGGAGTGGGAATAGTAAATGTCACCCCTTTAGTGTTTATCATGATTAACCCTGGGAGTAGTTCGCGAAGTAGCGCTACGCGTAGCTACGTGAAGTGTACTTCGCACTACGTGAGCTACGCGTAGCACTACACGAACTGCGTAGTAGCCTGTTCGCACTGTGCAAGATGCCGTTTTCAATGATTGCACAGTGCAGACAAGTATCCGGCACTGTGCAATCATTGAAAACGTCATCTTGCACAATGCGAGTTGTAGTTTTCTGCAGCTCGAGTAGATTTTTACTCGAGCGACAGCTTTCTCTACGCAGACTGGTAGTTTCTCATCGCGAGGGGTCGCGAGCATACGTGACCTCTCGCAATGAGAAACCTGACCTCCCCACGTTGAGAATCTGCCGGGAGGTTTATTTTCCACACTCGCGATCAGTAACTTGATGTTGCTGATCGAGAACGAGGAAAAAGTCTTGCCGGTATGTCATTTTGCTTGCTCACGGTCGTTAACTTGATGTTGAGGACTGCGAGCAAGCAAAAAATGACCGCTGCACTACGCT
The DNA here is from genome assembly GCF_964261635.1 of Lissotriton helveticus. Lineage (NCBI taxonomy): Eukaryota > Metazoa > Chordata > Amphibia > Caudata > Salamandridae > Lissotriton > Lissotriton helveticus. The sequence continues at coordinate 1,198,445,739 of NC_136071.1, read as the reverse complement.
ACGGGTGTTTGCACTGTGCTGCGTGCATAGTGCGAAGTAGCGGAAACTTTGCAAACTACGCGAGCGTAGCGTAGTGCTTTGCCCAGGGTTAAACACGATCCCTACATTAGCATAGATTGGAGTGGGAATAGTAAATGTCACCTTTCAAAAATTGGTATAGATTGATGTGGGTATAATAAATGTCACCCCTTTAGGGTCCAACCCTTTCCCATAACTGTTTTAAATTGGACTGGGAATAGTGAATGTCCCCCCTTTAGTGTCCAACGCCTTCTTAAAATGGTTTATGTTCAGTGTGATTATTTAATTTTAAAATGTTAGTGTGAAATCCTTTGTTTAAATTGTATTTGTATGTAGTTGAAATAGTTTATATTATGTCATTAGTATTGTTGATTAATAATTACATGTTTTTATAGAATAAAGACATATAACACACTTTTCTCATTTTCTAAAAGTTTTCAAAGTTATTTAATTAATACTTTTATATTTTTAAACATATTTATTTCAAACAAAAAAATGCATGTACATAAAGATAAATAAATAAACATGTTAATACATTTTATTATGACATAAAAACTGAAAATACATTTTTATTGTATTGCATGTTGTCGATTTCAACATGTTTCCTTTGTTTAACATTTTTGTAACTTTTCTTAAATTGTTTTATGTGCATATTTTCAACATCATATTTAAAATATTTTTTTGTACAAATTAAATATTTGCAAATTTTTATACTATTATTTAATTTATACTTAAGAATTTACTTACGTTTTGTTACAAGATATTTTGATATGTTTTACATGTTAAATATTTATAAAATTTTTTTAATTTGTTTGTTCAACATGTTTACATTTTTTATTACTAATTTCTATGGGAAGGTAGTCTTATTTTTTTTAGTTCATTTAGAGGCCATTTTTGCGTTTACCGCTACCTTCTATTTTATAGTCTATTTGTGCTATTTTTAATCTGGTTTCCGTGATCCAGGTCGCGGAAAGGTACTGCTGTTCATCAGAACAAGTCAGTCCTTTTACAAGGTTTTTTAGGGGTTTTGTGGGTGGGGATGAATAGAGGAGTCCTCGAGGTTAGCTAAAGGGTAGTTTGGTTCTTTTTTTAGATGTAGATGTATAAATAGCAGTGGTTTTTACTAGTGTGTAGTTTGGGGTTTTCGTACAGTATTTCAGCGATGTCTCATTATGTTATGTTCCATTAAATTGTGTTATGTACTTTTTGATATTTAAGGGCTCCATTACAAGTTTTTCGGTCTTCCTGTCGGAACGCCAATGCGCCTGTCCCAGGAAGGCTGACAAGCCCACAGTCTCACGACCCAATGATTATGAGTTTAATCCAGGGCTGGTGGTGCGGCGTGGTGGTGATACGGTGGCAGTAGGTTTGGCCCATAGGAGAGCCATACCACCGCGGTGACAGCGCCTCCAGGTCATCCATGGACGGTACAACGTGCACCGTGCTGAGCATGCCACACAGTGTACACACAGCCGTGCACTTTTGGGGGGCACATCATGTGCCCCCCATGCACCCTCAGAGAAGATTCAGCCAGGGGCCCTTTTGGTTCCTAATAAACAAATATGCTTAGCTTTGATGTCGCAAAATGGCCTCTTTGTGTAGTCACCCCACACAATTTTTGCTCCAACGGTGATGGTTACGGCTTTGAAAGTGCACTGGAGTCTGCTGCCCAGGCCCTAGCGCCAGTGCTCTCTCCTTAAAACTGATGTGGGCGAATTGGTAACCCCAATTGACAAAGACTTTAACCCTCTTATATCAAAAAGAAGATGGTCGCGATGTCGGTGACAATAATTCTTTATTCCAGCATGCACGCAATCCCCTGCGCTGCCATCTCGTCTCCTCCCTGGCGCGTGATCGCCCGACGCATCAGAGCACAGAGCGCAGGGGCTGTCCCAGGGCCGTCATTGGTACTAGCGATAAAGATTGATGGCCCTGAGACCCACAGACTGGGTACGCTGCGCATCCGCATCGCACCAGCATCATCACATCGGTGCGTGTGTGCGTCCGTGGCGACGTGCTACAGTGCAGTGCACACACACTTACTGCACTGACTGCAGTAGCAGTATTTTAATTTATAAGCAGGTGCGCAACTACTGCGAGTGCGCACCGTGGTGGCGTGCGCTTGCGGCTTGTACCGTTGCACGCACTGGCAGCAGAGGTGAGGGCGAGGCTGAGCCAAGGGGCTGCACTCCACTGTGCAGTGAGCCAGCCAGCGTAACTAACCAGATTGGTGTCACCCCTGGTGGGGTGACACCTGGTGCGGTCCGCACCCCCCTAGTGACACCACTGTATATGAACCTCATGAAAATGTTTTCGTAGAAAGATTTAATAGAGTTTTGAAAGGTTTTGTACCTGATGTAATCAAGTCTGGTGGAGGTTGGAGAAATCTATTAAGAGAAAAACTTTGGCTTTATCGAATCACACCACACTCAACAACCGAGGTTAGCCCTTTCCGCCTTTTAAAAGGGTGTGATCCTGCTTCCACAATTTGTCCGTGGTTGTTCAAGGATAAATGCTTTAGCAATTCTTTTTCAAGGGATTTGGTAAGGGATGCTTCGCAAAAAGTTGAGTCTAAACAGAATAAAACAAAAGTATGGTATGATAATAAATGGAAGGTCAGAACCCCAAATGTTTCTGTTGGTGATTGGGTGAGAATTAGGAGACCAGGTTTTCTCACTAAATGCACTAACAAGTTTGGTAAACCAATGAAAGTGGTCAAGGTTTTTAGTAACAGGGTAATCACTCAGGATGGCAAGTTGTGAAACATCGAACGAGTTGCCAAGTGTCCGAATGTTCATGATTCCAATGTACCGGATGTACATCTTGTACCACAAGAGACTGTAGCGTCTAGAGTTAAAACTTCTGTTCGACCTAGAAGTTTTCCCAGGAAATTTAATGACTATATCTCATGATTATTTTTTGTTTGTATAATATTTGCTTTGTTTTGTAAAAAAGAGAAATGTGTTACATCTTTCATTTGTTTCCCTATAATCATTACTGTCTCTTTAATTCATGAATATATGTGTGTTCAATGTAGAACTCTCCATTATTAATAAACTCGCTTACTCCGACAGAACGACTCTCAAGCCTGCGCCCTCTCAACCTCTATGCGACTCCTTGAATTCTTACTTTCTGGACAAAATTGAAACAATCAGAGCCAATATCCCTCCTCCCTCCCCCTCCTTCCATAACCCGACCTGCCCCTCTGTTAAGGCTCGCCTCGACTCCTTCCCACTCCTAACAGAGGAATCCTTTCTCGCCCTCCTGTCTCTAGTTAAATCCGGATCCCCACTTGACCCTTGCCCTGCCCATATTCTCGGTCACATTTTCACGAATTGCCCTTTACCTCCGCTCACTCTTCTCAATAGTTCCCTGTCACAGGGCGTGGTTACCCCTGCCCTTAAAACCGCCATAATCCTCCCCATCCTTAAAAAACCTGGCGCGGACCTCTCTGGTCCCGCCAACTATCGCCCCATCTCCCTGCTCCCCTTTTTAGGAAAAGTTCTGGAGCGGCATGTCACCAGAGCACTCACCACCTACGTGGAAGAAAACCGAGTCTTGGCTCCTCGCCAGGCCGGTTTTCGCCCAGCTCATTCCACCGAGGCAGTCGTACTCTCAGTACTTGACAACCTTCGGGAGGGATTGGACACTAACATCCCCCAGGCCTTGGTGCTACTCGACCTCTCCGCCGCCTTTGACACGGTGGATCATTCTATCTTACTTTAGCGTGTCGCGGCGGCGGGGATCGGGGGCTCGGCCTTGGTCTGGCTGTCCTCCTTCCTCAGTGATCGCACTCAAGCGGTCCGCCTGGGAGATTTCTCGGCTGAACCTCGGAAGGTGGTATGTGGGGTCCCCCAAGGTTCCTCTCTCTCCCCTTTACTATTCAACTTGTACATAGCTCCCCTCATCTTTGCCCTTCAGCAAATGGAGGTCTCCGTATATAACTATGCGGACGACCTCCAGCTTATTTTTTCTCTCTCTCACTCCCCTGATTCTAAATCCAACTTCCAATTCACTATGCTCTTCATCCGGGACTGGATGAATCACAACCACCTGAAACTAAACCCAGACAAAACTGAGCTGGTTTTGACAGGTGGTTGCTCCAGTCCCTGGTCCCCCCTCTTCTGGCCCCCTTCCCTGGGGCCCCCTCCTTCCCCTTCCCCCTCTGTCAAAACCCTTGGCATTAAACTTAATGACCAACTCACTTTGCACTCCCAGGTGAGTTCGGTGGTTTCCTCTTCTTTTTTATCTCTCCGTACTATCCGCAAGGTCTCTCGCTTCTTCTCCTTCACGGCCCTAAAACTTATCGTACTTGCTATGGTTGTCTCTCGCTTAGATTATTCCAACGCCCTTTACCACGGCATGCCTGCCTATAGCGTACGACGACTACAGCTGGTTCAGAACCAGGCTACCCGCCTGGTTCACAACCTCACCAAATCCCACCATGTCACTCCCCTCTTAAAATCCTTGCACTGGCTCCCCATTCGCGAATGCTCCCAATTTAAGGTGGGCTGCCTTGTCTTTCAGGCCCAGCTAGGCTCTGCTCCTGCTTTTATCTCCTCGGAGATCAAACCCTATGCCCCCTCTAGGGAACTTCGCTCCTCTTCTCTACATCTGCTGACTGTCCCCCGTTTTCGCCGAAAAAAATGGGGAGGCTCTAAATTCTCCACCCTTGCCCCCATTTTTTGGAACTCCCTCCCAGCCCACCTTAGATGTTCTACCCAGTTCTCACTCTTCAGAAAGGCTTTAAAAACCTTCCTATTTTCTAAAGCCTTCCCCCAATAATCTCTCATAAGTCCCCCCCTGTCATTTTTTGCTTCCTAAGGACTTGGAATTTTGTAGCGCCATGGAACAGCTTAGGTGTACGCGCGCTTTAAAAATAATTTAAACTCAAACACAAACTCAAGTGGCTGCTAGGCATCAGATCAGTCATACTGTTCTGCCTGGAGAGCAGTTGATCTATCGTTGCTGTGCCGCTGCATTAAAAGCATCTCTACAGATATTCATTGTTCCTGATTCATTTTACTACAACTCCATTAATCTGAATATCGTTTAGATTTACATGAAATGGTTCAGAGCATAGAATCAGTAAATATAACAGGCAAATCCCCACTACAAGATGGCACTATGGGCCCGATTAGGATTGCGGTGAATCCGCATCCTCCGCCGGCCCGGAGGATGCGGATTCACCGCTGCGTTGACAGAAAAGACCCCCCGCCAGATTAGGATGGCAGGGGGGTCATCTGCGGACGGGGAGACCGTCCGCCGCTTTTCCGCCGCGAGACCGTGGCGGAAAAGCTCTAATATGGTGGCGGTGTCTATCAGACACCGCCAGCCATATTAGGATATGCAGTGGGACATGCCTTTCCGCGGCGACAATGCCGCCACGAAAAGGCATTCGGTCTTTTCTTTGGGGGCCCGTTGCGGGCCCCCAGGGTGAAGGGGGGGTGGGGGTGCACATGAGGGTACCCATGGTACCCCCCTGTATGTGCATGCACAAAGCAGCAGGCACCGCGCGGTGCCTGCCGCTTTGTGCATGCAAATGCAATGCATGCATTTTTAACCTTGCGGCGGGTGCTGCTTCAAGCAGCACCCGCCGCAATGTTAAAAATACAGGATGTGACCACCAGGGTGGCGGTCACATCCTAATTCACACGGAGGGACCGCCGCTGCCCCTGCGGACGGTCCCTCCACCTCTGGGGTTGCGGACGGACGCAGGTCCATCCGCCATCCTAATAGGGCCCTAAGTTAGCACTGCATGAGTAATTTGCATAACGGCTAAACTGTTAATGAATAAAAGAGAAATGCAACGCGGCGGTTGCCGACAATGAAGAAGTGCGACCCGCCGAAACGCGTTTGTTTTTGTAACGAAGTAGTATGCATAAAATCTAGAAGAGGATGTAACACCCCCTCCCCCCGCGAATGCTGGGCGGATTGGAAGAGAAGCGGTAATATATATATATATATATATATATATATATATATATATATATATATATATATATTACCACTGGCGATAGCCAGTAGGTATATATAGTTAGGATTGTTTTCCATAGGGAAATCGCAACATTCTATTGGGAATAACTTTGGCTCCGGTTGAGGAACCTTCCTGAATTTTTCCTTAACTTTGCCTCGCGGCGCTCCGGTCTTTCCCTGAAAGTTTGGAGGGGATCCGTCAAGCGGGGGCCGAGATAAAAGGGGGGTCCCAAAACGTGTTTTCCCCATGTTAATTTCCATAGGGCGGTCGAACTTTTAGCTCGAACGGCTGAATGGATTTTCACCAAACTTGGCAAAATTGTAGGGACTGGTAGCCCGATGTGCCTTTGCTATGTCTCAAAATATGTGCTCCAGAGGATTTTGAGTAATTTGGGTTCAAAAAAAAATATATATCTATAGCAGCTTACCCGTGAGCTTACCCGTACGCTTACGGTACGCGTACGTGCGCGTATGAGTAAAATGTCCAGCTAACTATAACACCCCTAAAACTTATAGTTTTTTGAGTGAATTTCAAAGGTTTTGTAAAAGCTAATTCCTAACTATATAACTCCTGAAACCTATGGTTTTTTCAGTGAATTTGCAAGGTTTTTTAAATGCTAATTCCTAACTATATAACTCCTGAAACCTATGGTTTTTTCAGTGAATTTCAAAGGTTTTTTAAATGCTAACTCCTAACTATATAAGGCCTGAAACCTGTGGTTTTTTCAGTGAATATATATAAAATCACCAATTTTCATTTGTGGAGGTTGGTATAGAAAATCTATACTGCCTTTCCTGTTGGTAATTCAGATCCGATATGTTGTCCTCACCATTCTGTGCCACGGATATTCTGGCTTTGATGTTCAGGGTGCACACCCTTGTTTTAGAAGTGTTGTTAAAAATGTCGTGCCTTCCATGCCTGCACTGGGTTTCCATGTCACACTAGTGACTCAAAAGTGTTTGATACTTTGCTATGAACTGACCTCGGAAGACTGACTCAGCCGTGCCAGGATTCAGCAGTGCGAGCAACAGGTCATAGGAGATGTCAGCAGTGAGCGTCTAACTATCCACCCACGCGCTCACGCGTGTGCCTGTGCACGGACACGCACCCACGTGCACATCAGCCACCCACGCGCTCACGCCTGTGCACGGACACGCACACACGTGAACATCAGCCACCCACGCGCTCACACGTGTGCCTGTGCACGGACACGCACCCACGTGCACATCAGCCACCCACGCGCTCACGCCTGTGCACGGACACGCACACACGTGAACATCACCCACCCACGCGCTCACGCGTGTGCCTGTGCACGGACACGCACCCACGTGCACATCACCCACCCACGCGCTCACACGCCCACTCGTGCCCGTGCGCTGCTCTTCTGTGCGCACACAGTCGGACACTGAACACGTTCATCATCCAGGCGCTCTCAGGCCCGTGCGCGCGTGGGCGTGCACGCGCACAGGCACGCGCCCGGCCCTCCGGGGCCCAGAGATCAGCGCTGCGGCTTCAGGAGCTCAGCCCGGCTCAGAGGTAATGCGCACAATATTGATTCTCTAATCCCGGGTCCTCTGCGTCCTGCTCCATAACGAGCAGGCCTGGTGCGTAAGAGCCCCCCCCCTGGAGGCTCGGAGTGTGGGGGGGGGGGGGGGGCAGTGGGCTCTGAGAGAGGAGGGGGCGAGCAGGGGTCAGGGTGAGGCAGGGTCGGATGGGACAGGAAACAGACCCGGGCACCAGAATGAAAGGGGCCCCATCACCGAGTCAGATACTTAAAAGTGGCCCAGGTTTCAATGTGGAGCGGTTTGGGCCTTTCAAAGGCACGCAGTGCGTGCGCTTTGCGAGGTAAAGAAGCCTGCGTGGATCTGAGCTCGCTGCTGGCACTATTTCTTTTAATATCATGAGAACCAGCAGTAACAAGCATTGAAAATGAAACAGGGCTCGCCTTTGATAAAGTTAAAGCCATTTCCTTTGCTAATGGTATTGTACAGCAAAGGAAATGGCTTTAACTTATGAAAGGCGAGACCTACTGCATTTGTGGGTGTTTTTCTAATTTGGTCGGCTCAGAGGTGCCCACCCTGCGCCTGGTTTCAATGCAGGCCGGGATTCCCCCCTGAACCATGCGAGGGACTCACGCCCACCCCTCCCCTCCCAAGCACGCCTCGTGCACGGGGAGAGGGAAACAGATGGGGCCAAACGGTGTATGTTCTCAAAAGTCATTAGTTTTATTTGAAGGTACACTGAAGGTACAATCTTTGCATTATATACATTTGAGGACCCTGGCAGTGCACGCGACTCCTCGGTGAATGAAGGGGGCCTAAGTTGTGTGTTTTTAATTTAGTAACAGCTTGTTACTACAATGATGGAGGGTTGTACTGAATTTGAAGAGCACAGCAACGCCGTCATTGGCGGGTCTCAGGTACTAATACTAGTGAGACAGCTCAGTGGGTTTAGAGTTCCTTGTGTAAGCTGCATGTAACTCGTTCTGAGCCTTAGAAACAGACCCGAGAGTTGTAAGCATGCAGCACATATCTCCAGGTTGTCTGTGTGGTGTAAGCTGGCATCTGTGCAGGGTTGGCATCTGTGCAGGGCTGGCATCTGTGCAGGGCTGGCATCTGTGCAGGGCTGGCATCGGTGCAGGGCTGGCATCTGTGCAGGGCTGGCATATGTGCAGGGCTTGCATCTGTGCAGGTCTGGCATCTGTGCAGGGCTGGCATCTGTGCAGGGCTGGCATCTGTGCAGGGCTGGCATCTGTGCAGGGCTGGCATCTGTGCAGGGCTGGCATCTGTGCAGGGTTCGCATCTGTGCAGGGCTTGCATCTGTGCAGGGCTGGCATCTGTGCAGGGCTGGCATCTGTGCAGGGTTCGCATCTGTGCAGGGCTTGCATCTGTGCAGGGCTGGCATCTGTGCAGGGCTGGCATCTGTGCAGGGCTGGCATCTGTGCAGGGCTGGCATCTGTGCAGGGCATCTGTGCAGGGCTGGCATCTGTGCAGGGTTCGCATCTGTGCAGGGCTGGCATCTGTGCAGGGCTGGCATCTGTGCAGGGTTCGCATCTGTGCAGGGCTGGCATCTGTGCAGGGCTTGCATCTGTGCAGGGCTGGCATCTGTGCAGGGCTGGCATCTGTGCAGGGCTGGTCTGTGCAGGGCTGGCATCTGTGCAGGGCATCTGTGCAGGGCTGGCATCTGTGCAGGGTTCGCATCTGTGCAGGGCTGGCATCTGTGCAGGGCTGGCATCTGTGCAGGGTTCGCATCTGTGCAGGGCTGGCATCTGTGCAGGGCTTGCATCTGTGCAGGGCTTGCATCTGTGCAGGGCTGGCATCTGTGCAGGGCTGGTCTGTGCAGGGCTGGCATCTGTGCAGGGCATCTGTGCAGGGCTGGCATCTGTGCAGGGTTCGCATCTGTGCAGGGCTGGCATCTGTGCAGGGCTTGCATCTGTGCAGGGCTGGCATCTGTGCAGGTCTGGCATCTGTGCAGGGCTGGCATCTGTGCAGGGCATCTGTGCAGGGCTGGCATCTGTGCAGGGTTCGCATCTGTGCAGGGCTGGCATCTGTGCAGGGCTGGCATCTGTGCAGGGCATCTGTGCAGGGCTGGCATCTGTGCAGGGCTGGCATCTGTGCAGGGCTGGCATCTGTGCAGGGTTCGCATCTGTGCAGGGCTGGCATCTGTGCAGGGCTGGCATCTGTGCAGGGCTGGCATCTGTGCAGGGCTGGCATCTGTGCAGGGTTCGCATCTGTGCAGGGCTGGCATCTGTGCAGGGTTCGCATCTGTGCAGGGCTGGCATCTGTGCAGGGCTGGCATCTGTGCAGGGCTGGCATCTGTGCAGGGCTGGCACCTGTGCAGGGCTGGCATCTGTGCAGCAGGGTTCGCATCTGTGCAGGGCTGGCATCTGTGCAGGGCTGGCACCTGTGCAGGGCTGGCATCTGTGCAGGGCTGGCATCTGTGCAGGGTTCGCATCTGTGCAGGGTTCGCATCTGTGCAGGGCTGGCATCTGTGCAGGGCTGGCATCTGTGCAGGGCTGGCACCTGTGCAGGGCTGGCATCTGTGCAGCAGGGTTCGCATCTGCGCAGGGCTGGCATCTGTGCAGGGCTGGCACCTGTGCAGGGCTGGCACCTGTGCAGCAGGGTTCGCATCTGTGCAGGGCTGGCATCTGTGCAGGGCTGGCATCTGTGCAGGGCTGACATCTGTGCAGGGTTCGCATCTGTGCAGGGCTTGCATCTGTGCAGGGCTGGCATCTGTGCAGGGTTCGCATCTCTGCAGGGCTGGCATCTGTGCAGGGTTCGCATCTGTGCAGGGTTCGCATCTGTGCAGGGCTGGCATCTGTGCAGGGCTTGCATCTGTGCAGGGTTCGCATCTGTGCAGGGCTGGCATCTGTGCAGGGTTCGCATCTGTGCAGGGCTGGCATCTGTGCAGGGCTGGCATCTGTGCAGGGCATCTGTGCAGGGCTGGCATCTGTGCAGGGCTGTGTTGGACAGGCCGCATGATCGGGCTGTCCCCCCTCCACACAACGGGGCCCGGACCCTAGCTCTCCCTGAATCCCCAGCAAGAGCCTCCCCGGCGACCCCCGAAGTAATCCACAATCCGTCCACAACGAGACTCCAGCTCCTGAACCCTCCTGTACCGGCTGGCCCTGGTCCCCCTCCGCACCATGGCCCCGGCCCAGCCGCCATCTTTGGATACTACAGCACGAGGCCGCGTGGCCTCAACTCGACCCTAACCCGGTGCCTGGCCAGGCCCCGACATCGAGGCACCAACCTCCACCCAGGAGGTAGAGAGACCACTTGGCAGGTCAATGGAAGAAGGAGTCGTCAACGGCTCTCCTCCGCCAGGTGTCGATCACCCCCGGCCGCCCTGGGCGCTGGCTCCACCCCCCTGCTGGGTGTCTGGACTCCCTCATCCCGGACCACCCGACCCCCAGGCGCGAGGGTCCGGACATCAAAGGGAACCCGACCTATAACTGGGGCAGCGCCAGGCCAGGAAGGCAGTTGTATCCTGGAGTCGAGAGACACCGAGAAGAACTCATCCTTGACGGACTGCTGGCGCTGCCGTAGCCCTGCCCTGTGAACCATCATCTTGGCCTGCTGGCGCTGCCGCGGCCCTCTGCCTCGTGAAACCATCATCTTGGCCTGCTGGCGCTGCCGCGGCCCTCTGCCTCGTGAAACCATCATCTTGGCCTGCTGGCGCTGCCGCGGCCCTCTGCCTCGTGAAACCATCATCTTGGCCTCCTGGCGCTGCCGCGGCCCTCTGCCTCGTGAAACCATCATCTTGGCCTGCTGGCGCTGCCGCGGCCCTCTGCCTCGTGAAACCCTCATCTTGGCCTGCTGGCGCGGCCGCGGCCCTCTGCGTTGTAGACTTCGTCCTAGCCAGCGGGCGCTGCTGCGGCCCGACCTTGCAGTCTCTTCAGCTCGAGGATTGTGAGCTCCCTTCCGGCCACCTCCTGTACCGACCCGGTACCAAGACTGTCCCGCTACCCCCCTTTTCCTACAGAGACTAGAATTGAGAGGTCCCTCGAGTCCGGTATCTCCTGTATAGCTGATAACCTTGCCGCAAGAACCCTATATAAAGTGTTGATCTCATCCTTGTGTGGTGTCTATCTGTGGGGAGGGAAGTGACCTGTCTGTACGATCGCCGGAGACGGCCCTCATCGGAGGCCTCTCCCCCAGTACTCGGCCGACCCTCTGGGTCCCCTTCTAACAGGCTGGCACCTGTGCAGGGCTGGCATCTGTGCAGGGCTGGCATCTGTGCAGGGCTTGCATCTGTGCAGGGCTGGCATCTGTGCAGGGTTCGCATCTGTGCAGGGCTGGCATCTGTGCAGGGCTGGCACCTGTGCAGGGCTGGCATCTGTGCAGCAGAGTTCGCATCTGTGCAGGGCTGGCATCTGTGCAGGGCATCTGTGCAGGGCTGGCATCTGTGCAGGGCTGGCATCTGTGCAGGGCATCTGTGCAGGGCTGGCACCTGTGCAGGGCTTGCATCTGTGCAGGGTTCGCATCTGTGCAGGGCTGGCATCTGTGCAGGGCTCACATCTGTGCAGGGTTCGCGTCTGTGCAGGGCTTGCATCTGTGCAGGGCTGGTATCTGTGCAGGGTTCGCATCTGTGCAGGGCTGGCATCTGTGCAGGGCTGGCATCTGTGCACGGCTGGCACCTGTGCAGGGCTGGCATCTGTGCAGCAGAGTTCGCATCTGTGCAGGGCTGGCATCTGTGCAGCAGAGTTCGCATCTGTGCAGGGCTGGCATCTGTGCAGGGCTGGCACCTGTGCAGGGCTTGCATCTGTGCAGGGTTCGCATCTGTTCAGGGCTGGCATCTGTGCAGCAGGGTTCGCATCTGTGCAGGGCTGGCATCTGTGCAGGGCATCTGTGCAGGGCTGGCATCTGTGCAGGGCTGGCATCTGTGCAGGGCTGGCATCTGTGCAGGGCATCTGTGCAGGGCTGGCATCTGTGCAGGGCTGGCATCTGTGCAGGGCTGGCACCTGTGCAGGGTTCGCATCTGTGCAGGGCTGGCATCTGTGCAGGGCTCACATCTGTGCAGGGTTCGCGTCTGTGCAGGGCTTGCATCTGTGCAGGGTTAGCATCTGTGCAGGGCTGGCATCTGTGCAGGACTGGCACCTGTGCAGGGCTGGCATCTGTGCAGCAGAGTTCGCATCTGTGCAGGGCTGGCATCTGTGCAGGGCTTGCATCTGTGCAGGGTTTGCATCTGTGCAGGGCTGGCATCTGTGCAGGGCTTGAATCTGTGCAGGGCTTGCATCTGTGCAGGGCTGGCATCTGTGCAGGGCTGGCATCTGTGCAGGGCTGGCACCTGTGCAGGGCTGGCATCTGTGCAGGGCTTGCATCTGTGCAGGGCTGGCATCTGTGCAGGGTTCGCATCTGTGCAGGGCTGGCATCTGTGCAGGGCTGGCATCTGTGCAGGGCTGGCATCTGTGCAGGGCTGGCACCTGTGCAGGGCTGGCATCTGTGCAGGGCTGGCATCTGTGCACTGTGCAGGGCTGGCATCTGTGCAGGGCATCTGTGCAGGGCTGGCATCTGTGCAGGGCTGGCATCTGTGCAGGGCTGGCATCTGTGCAGGGTTCGCATCTGTGCAGGGCTGGCATCTGAGCAGGGCTGGCATCTGTGCAGGGCTTGCATCTGTGCAGGGCTGGCATCTGTGTAGGGCTGGCATCTCCAGCTACTGCCGAGTCTAGGAGATGTGGAGACTCATTTCTGTTGTGATTGGTTTGTTTACGTCTGTGATGACAGAGACAGGCTCAAAAATATTAAATTGAAAGTCACATAAGTGCCTAACGGTATATACCGAAAGAAGCGAAGTACACATTGTAAACTTGTAAACCATGCTAACCAACCATTGAGATGTTGGAAACCGTAACTGTACTGTATGTATATATATACCTTTCTTAATAAAAATGTGTGAAATAAAAAAAAAAAAAAAGAAAGTCACATTAATTTATCAGTGATGAAATAAGCATGTCCAAAACTTTACTTTTGGGCCTCACAAGATTGGTGGTTACTAACCTCCATATATGCTTTTCCTGTACACCGAACGCATTTCAATAAAATCATAGATTTGTTTCTAGACCGAGCTTGGAAAGCACTCTCTTATGGAAATCCCCCATCAGAGCTGGATGAAGGGGTGATGAAATACTGATCAGTTTGGAGATTTCACAGCAGGGAAGTGCTCCGCCGCCCTTCGGCTAGGTTTGTACTATACCAATGGGACATACACACAGTCATTTCAGCACGCCTGTGATACTAATTGTTGAAGAACCGCTGAAATATAAATGTCACTGCTGTTTAACAGAGAAATGTTTTGCACTCCTCGCAGGCACTGGATCACATCCAGGGCCGGACTGGCCATAGCGGGCACCGGGCAATCCCCCGGTGCGCCGAACGGGTGAGGGCCGGTTTTGGGCCCCTGGGGGCCGTTTTGTTACAGGGCCGTTTCATAGCTGCAAAATCGGCCCTGTAGCAAAATCGGTCGAAAACCGGCCCCGGCAAAGGGCTCAGCGGCACCCCCCAACACCCCCGAGTGGGGAGGGGGGGCCGGCCGAGCACTTTGCCAGGGCCGGTTGTGGTTCCCTGTCCAGCCCTGATCACATCCCATCGCGGCTCAAGTAGGACACACGGGTTGATGCATAAGGGACCGAGTGGAACCGTACAAGAAATTTAGTGGGATTCGAATAAGACAAACTGGGGCCACTGAAAGGATACACACGGTAGTGCCTATGCCATGGTTACAATTGGAAAAGCAACAGTTGATGGACAGAAAGCAGAACAATGTCATACATTAACCCCAGTTCAGAGATATGGGACTAAGGGCCATATGTATCAAGCAAATTCGCATTCGCAAAGGCCGAAATTCGCATTATTTCGGCCTTTGCGAATGCGAATTTGCTAAATGGTATGTATTAAGCAAAATCTGGTGCAAAACAAGGAATCGCAAAATTTGCGATTCCTTATTTTGCAATTGCATTTAGGGAATCACAAATTTTGCGATTCCTCAAATGCAATGAATGAAGCAAAAAAACTTTGCAAAATGTCCTTAAGGAATCGCAAATTACCACCAACTTCTAGTTGGTGGTAGGTTGTGAATTCCTTGAAAAATGCACCTTTTTGCATTTTTGAAAGTGCCATGTGACGCACATACATCCCCTTAGGGCATGTATGTGCGCCACATGTGCACCCATGCATATTTCAGGGGTGCAACAGGGTGTCCTTTGGACACCCCTGCACTCTTGAAATTATTCTCAATTTGCGATTCGCAAATTGCGAATCGCAAGTTGAGAATTACTTCCAATTCATTCCTATGAGCCTCCTGGCCGATAGAAATGAATGGGAAAGTATTGTTTAATATGCGATTCGCAATTTGCTAATCACAATTAAGGAATTTTAAGAAATCGCAAAAAAAATGTGACTTTGTACATACATACCTATTCGCGATTCTCAAATAGCGATTTCTTAAAAATCGCTATTCGAGAATCGTAAATCAGGTTGATGATACATATGGCCCTAAATCCATTGTTTCTTTGCTCACCATGCCATTTCAGATTGGACCCAGCCATATGCAAATCAGTCTTGACCCTGCGCCCGATGGGAACAGTCCAGCCCGAACTGCCAGGCCAGGTCTTCCCTAGACTGGAAACAAGCATCCTAGGACCTGTTTCGGGCTTTCAGCCCTAATCAGCCAGGATAGCTTGAGTCCAGTGGCATGGAGAGCATGGGACTCACGTCTGAGCATACCCGTCCCACTCAGGACAAATGCAAAAAGAACAATTGATGGACAGAATGCAGAACATTGTCATACATTCACCCCAGTACAGAGATCTGGGCCTAAATCCTTTGTTTTTTTGCACTCCACACCACCCCAGGTCAGACATGGCCATATGCAAATCAGCCTTGACCCTGCCCCCAATGGGAATAGTCCAGCCCGAACAATTAGGGTATTGTAACCAAGGCTCAACTTCGGACTTTGCATGTCTCGTACACCTGGATTCAGGTACTCCAGGGGTCCTGTCACCAGAGGGCCCTGTGTGATGGGCAGTAGACGCCTTCCAAAGGCCCACAGCAGGAACACCGCAAAGGTCAATGCTCAGAACTCTGGACACTCGGTTGTCAATATGAAGGAACTAATTACACCTGGACAATTAATTGAATGACTACGGTAAAGCCAGGCTTGTGTGCACAAAACAGGCACAGGCAAATTCAATGTGTTGCACCTTGGAATGGTTGTGTACCGGGTAGACAGCAATTCATTTGGTAAAATATAAAGAGTGAAAATAGGTATCAAGGAAACCAATGTATTTCTGAAATGAGAACAAGATATTTAGTTTAGAAGCTGTGTTTATTTGTGTGTTTCTGAATTTGTGGATACCCATATTAGCATGTGAATTAGAAGTTATTTTTCAAAACGACAATTTGTTTACACACTGTCTTACATTTGGAAGGCATAAATGCTTAGAAAGACAGATGGTAATAACATTTGTTCTACTATTCTGTGTTCCCCTAGTCTTTCAATAAAAATGACACCTCACTTGTGTGGGTAGGATTAGTGCCTATGACAGGAAACAGCCCAAAATGCAACGTGGACACATCACATTTTACACTGAAAACGGTCCCTTTTATTGTCAAGCGGGCCCACTCAGCAGATCAGCACTGGTGCCTCTATCTCGCCTCCCCCCCCCTCCAGCATCTCAACTCACCGGCTCTCCTGCACGGAGGAAGTCTCTTTGCTTGGGGGACCTGGAACTCCGGTCGACCTCCTTGGGGGCAGCTCTCCTCCAAGGCGGCGCGGGCAGGCACCGACAATGTGCCTCGGGCCCCCTCTGCCGCAAACACCAAATGCGGCAGCACGGGGGGCTCTCCCCATGCAGGGGAGCCCTTGTCTCTCCATGGCTGCAACTTTCTTCTTCCGGCGGCGGGGCTCCCCACAGGTCACGGGAGCCCCTCTCACCACGCCACACTCCTCAGTCCTCCCACGGGGTCTGAGGCCACTTCCTGTTAGACGGCAAGACCCGCCCACGTCCTGACAAGGTTTGCCTGACTTCCTGTTCGGCCGATCAGTGCCGCAGCAGTGATTTCTTCACTTCGGGCAGCAACACGGGGTGGGCACCCGCCAATTTTAAAATGCACACCGAGGCAGGGTGGGCACCCGTCCTCAAGAAATAAACATGGAGCGGCCATGTGGGGTGGGCATCCACTATTTGAATATCGAAATAAGCGGGGTGGGCACCCGTTGCTGTAGTCCACACAGGGGAATCCCTCTCGCTGGGATTCCTGCAGAAAGGGGCTGCAGCGACGCGCTGCGAAGCCCACGCTCCGAAGCCCATGCTCTGCCTCTTCTCCTGGGGAACTCCAAGCACCGCGCTCACCTTTACGAGGAGAACGAAAAGCGCTCACAG
The DNA here is from genome assembly GCF_964261635.1 of Lissotriton helveticus. Taxonomy (NCBI): domain Eukaryota; kingdom Metazoa; phylum Chordata; class Amphibia; order Caudata; family Salamandridae; genus Lissotriton; species Lissotriton helveticus. The sequence goes on along the minus strand of NC_136071.1, from coordinate 1,198,428,862 downwards.
GGCACAGGGAGCCAAAGCTCCCAAAGCAAAAGTCCTCAGCAATCAAGGGGGCAATGCAGGTCCCAGGGAGGCAAGCCCTCATGGCAGTCCCTCCTGGCCCCCAGCAGCAGCGTGCCCCAGCAAGATCAGGAACAGTTGCCCACATCATGGAACTGACCCTATATTTATATCACCAAAAGTCTTTGTTCTCAAAAGTCACAAGTCACTGAACCCAGCCAGAAGCAGTTTGGTGTGGTCCTGGAGCACTTTGTTTACAAGGCTGCATCCTGCCTTTCAGGAAGAGGGGGTCTGCCATCAGACGCACAGTGGGAGGTGGAGCCATCATTCACCTTGCCAGGCACAGCCCTGCTCAGATAAAAGGGTCTCCCCTCCCCATACTCCAACTGCAGATCTCTCTATTCAATCCACGTCTGGCTCAGCCTGCCCAGTCCCTCCAAAACCAGACATGCAATTCACATCAGGCAGGCTGACACATAGCCAACAGAAATGCCAACTTCTAAAAGTGGCATTTCTCACATAGTCATAATAAATCTGCACACACCATTGTGCAGCATTTATTCTCACAATTTCATAAATACCAGACATGACCATACTGCTACTCTCATAACAGGAATTACCACTGAGCAGGGAATCCCCCATATATTCCTATGGGAGGGCAGGCCACTCTCACTCCCACTAAATGTAACAGAGAGCGCACACACTTTACACTGGACCACAGAGCTAAAGTGCCCTTAGGCCTAAAACCACTAACACACAGAGAAAAAGGCTGGGAGAATTGCAAAAAGTTTAGGGGTGAACCTGCAAAAAGGGCCAAGTCCAACAGTCGCGTTGAGAAATCTCGCCGGGAGGAGATCTAGCATTGGATTTCCCTCACTCATGCTCACCAACTTAACCTTGGTGAGCTATAAGAGAAGAAAAGCTCAGCACCACTCCGCTGAGTTTTTTGGAGCTCTACAAGGAGCACGGAGTGGTAAAAACTTTGAAAACTCTGTGAACGGAGCGCAGTTTACCGCTCAGGCCTTCCTCCGATGACTACTTGCAGTGAAGTTTGGCATCTGGATATCCATTCTGCCCACTTTTAAATCAGCAAAACCCCTCTCTTGGCCTCCAGAACTTAGTAGGCCACACCTGGGGTGTGGCTACCTGTGGGCTACACACCCACTGGAAAAGTGGTTTGGCAGCTGGCTTCCCCTCTCTGGTCCTGCTGCCAGCCTATTCACCCTGACAATAGAGCAGCCCCTCCCACGTGTGCTCACCATTTGACCTTCAACAGCATCTTCTCCTTTGAAGTGCACCTTTTGGGCTAATACCCCATGCGGCTTATTGCCAGGGAGGGGTAACACCTTTCTCCCATACAGGATTCTATTGTGTCCTTTCCTGTGAGTCATTAACATGTCTCCCCAGAAGGGAAGAAGTTTGCCTGTGAGGATAGTCCTTGTATTCAACCATAAATGAGCAATGGAAATCTAGGGCAACCAAAGTGGCAACTTCTAAAGTTACACTTTGCCCACAAATACCATTACATATGATTTTAACATTAAATCAGATTTAATGCACTGATTCTTTTGATACCTTACTGTACCAACTTTATTAGTTCCATTCAGAAGCTAGCAGGGCTCTGATGTCAGCCTGTATCTCTGTACTTGCCAATGGGGCTACTAGTCTTTCCACAGTAAAAACAACAATTTAGAGTTTTTACTGCTGGAACATGTAAAATTACATGTTACACCTTTTAATATACAATTGTTCACAATGAACTAATTTAAACCAAACACATTTTCAATTTTAGCAAGGAATTAATGTCCTGCGAGATTTAAGCGAAATAAGCATACGGTAGAGTCAATATGTAATACATTTGTTATCAATAAGTAATGTCGTTTACTGGACTGCAGTGGGACAGGAGTTCTTCCACAGGGTCCAGTCTTCCACAAGCGCGCCGTCTTGCACAAGATCATTTCCTACCATGGGTTCCTTCTCTTTCTTGCACAAGCTCCCCTTCTCCCACAAGGCCATCTTCTTCTACAAGCTCCTGTCCTCCCACAGGGCTCTCTTCTTGTACACGCACTCCTTCTAGCACGCGCTACCTTTCTTCCAAGGGTTCTTTGTTGTTCTTGCACAAGATCCCCCTCTTCCATAAAGTTCTCATAGTGCACAAGCGGTGAACAAGACTTACAACGCAACTTTTACATCGCAGAGCCTTTACAACGCAACGATTACAACGCAAACTATTACAACGCATTGCTCTGGGGGGCGCTCTAGGATAGGGAATAGGTTAATTTACTATCCAATAACCTTCCTTAGTGTCCACGGGGACTGGAGTTGGAATAGTAAATTAAACTATTCACTATCCAGCGCCCCAAAGCACTATGCGTTGTAATGGACTGCGTTTTAATAATTGCGTTGTAAATGCATGCGATGTAAATGCATGCGTTGTAACATCATACATCCTGCACAGGCATTTCTTTGCGTACAAGCTTCCCTGCTTCCTCAAGTTCCTTCCCTTCCTCACATGTTCACTCCTCCCTTCTCACACAAGCTCCACCTCTCACCCAAGCTCTGCTTCTCATAGTTTCTCCCCTTCTCATTGGCGGGTGTATCCCTGTGAAGACAAGCACCCCTCATTAGTGTCCCTGTTTGAAATCTCTTTTCACTGCCTGCTTGCAGCTCTATGAGGTGCGCTTTGTTTCATCCTTTGTAATTTCTTCATTGTCTCCCCCTCTCCGAACTCTGTGCCAGCAGGTGTGACCCTCAGCAGGGCACCTGGCGGATGAATAGATGGCTTGTACCTCCCAGGGACCCTGCAGGGGGCGGACGGAGGCTCCCCCTGCAGCCCTGCTGTCCAGTCCTCTGCAGGAATTCTTACCTGCATGGATCTGAAAGGTCACACAGCAGCCTCTGCTTGAAGACTCTGAGGCGCAGGTCTCAGGCAGACCAGCTGTCTCCCTAGTGCATCCTCGAAACACCCCAACAGACAGGCTTCAGCTGTCTCCCTAGTGCATCCTCCAAACACCTCATCAGACAGGCTTCAGCTGTCTCCCTAGTATATCCTCCAAACACCTCATCAGACAGGCTTCAGCTGTCTCCCTAGTGCATCCTCCAAACACCTCAACAGACAGGCTTCAGCTGTCTCCCTAGTGCATCCTCCAAACACCTCATCAGACAGGCTTCAGCTGTCTCCCTAGTATATCCTCCAAACACCTCATCAGACAGGCTTCAGCTGTCTCCCTAGTGCATCCTCCAAACATCTCATCAGACAGGCTTCAGCTGTCTCCCTAGTATATCCTCCAAACACCTCAACAGACAGGCTTCAGCTGTCTCCCTAGTGCATCCTCCAAACACCTCATCAGACAGGCTTCAGCTGTCTCCCTAGTATATCCTCCAAACACCTCATCAGACAGGCTTCAGCTGTCTCCCTAGTGCATCCTCCAAACACCTCAACAGACAGGCTTCAGCTGTCTCCCTAGTGCATCCTCGAAACACCTCAACAGACAGGCTTCAGCTGTCTCCCTAGTGCATCCTTGAAACACCTCATCAGACAGGCTTCAGCTGTCTCCCTAGTGCATCCTCCAAACACCTCAACAGACAGGCTTCAGCTGTCTCCCTAGTGCATCCTCCAAACACCTCAACAGACAGGCTTCAGCTGTCTCCCTAGTGCATCCTCGAAACACCCCAACAGACAGGCTTCAGCTGTCTCCCTAGTGCATCCTCGAAACACCTCATCAGACAGGCTTCAGCTGTCTCCCTAGTGCATCCTCCAAACACCCCATCAGACAGGCTTCAGCTGTCTCCCTAGTGCATCCTCCAAACACCTCATCAGACAGGCTTCAGCTGTCTCCCTAGTGCATCCTCCAAACACCTCATCAGACAGGCTTCAGCTGTCTCCCTAGTGCATCCTCCAAACACCTCATCAGACAGGCTTCAGCTGTCTCCCTAGTATATCCTCCAAACACCTCAACAGACAGGCTTCAGCTGTCTCCCTAGTGCATCCTCCAAACACCTCAACAGACAGGCTTCAGCTGTCTCCCTAGTGCATCCTCGAAACACCCCAACAGACAGGCTTCAGCTGTCTCCCTAGTGCATCCTCGAAACACCTCATCAGACAGGCTTCAGCTGTCTCCCTAGTGCATCCTCCAAACACCTCAACAGACAGGCTTCAGCTGTCTCCCTAGTGCATCCTCGAAACACCTCAACAGACAGGCTTCAGCTGTCTCCCTAGTGCATCCTCGAAACACCTCAACAGACAGGCTTCAGCTGTCTCCCTAGTGCATCCTCGAAACACCTCATCAGACAGGCTTCAGCTGTCTCCCTAGTGCATCCTCCAAACACCTCATCAGACAGGCTTCAGCTGTCTCCCTAGTGCATCCTCCAAACACCTCATCAGACAGGCTTCAGCTGTCTCCCTAGTGCATCCTCGAAACACCCCAACAGACAGGCTTCAGTTGTCTCCCTAGTGCATCCTCCAAACACCTCATCAGACAGGCTTCAGCTGTCTCCCTAGTATATCCTCCAAACACCTCATCAGACAGGCTTCAGCTGTCTCCCTAGTGCATCCTCCAAACACCTCAACAGACAGGCTTCAGCTGTCTCCCTAGTGCATCCTACAAACACCTCATCAGACAGGCTTCAGCTGTCTCCCTAGTATATCCTCCAAACACCTCATCAGACAGGCTTCAGCTGTCTCCCTAGTGCATCCTCCAAACACCTCATCAGACAGGCTTCAGCTGTCTCCCTAGTATATCCTCCAAACACCTCATCAGACAGGCTTCAGCTGTCTCCCTAGTGCATCCTCCAAACACCTCAACAGACAGGCTTCAGCTGTCTCCCTAGTGCATCCTTGAAACACCTCAACAGACAGGCTTCAGCTGTCTCCCTAGTGCATCCTTGAAACACCTCAACAGACAGGCTTCAGCTGTCTCCCTAGTGCATCCTCCAAACACCTCATCAGACAGGCTTCAGCTGTCTCCCTAGTGCATCCTCCAAACACCTCATCAGACAGGCTTCAGCTGTCTCCCTAGTATATCCTCCAAACACCTCATCAGACAGGCTTCAGCTGTCTCCCTAGTGCATCCTCCAAACACCTCATCAGACAGGCTTCAGCTGTCTCCCTAGTATATCCTCCAAACACCTCATCAGACAGGCTTCAGCTGTCTCCCTAGTGCATCCTCCAAACACCTCAACAGACAGGCTTCAGCTGTCTCCCTAGTGCATCCTCCAAACACCTCATCAGACAGGCTTCAGCTGTCTCCCTAGTGCATCCTCGAAACACCTCAACAGACAGGCTTCAGCTGTCTCCCTAGTGCATCCTCGAAACACCTCATCAGACAGGCTTCAGCTGTCTCCCTAGTGCATCCTCGAAACACCCCAACAGACAGGCTTCAGCTGTCTCCCTAGTGCATCCTCGAAACACCTCATCAGACAGGCTTCAGCTGTCTCCCTAGTGCATCCTCCAAACACCTCATCAGACAGGCTTCAGCTGTCTCCCTAGTATATCCTCCAAACACCTCATCAGACAGGCTTCAGCTGTCTCCCTAGTGCATCCTCCAAACACCCCAACAGACAGGCTTCAGCTGTCTCCCTAGTGCATCCTCCAAACACCCCAACAGACAGGCTTCAGCTGTCTCCCTAGTGCATCCTTGAAACACCTCAACAGACAGGCTTCAGCTGTCTCCCTAGTGCATCCTCCAAACACCTCAACAGACAGGCTTCAGCTGTCTCCCTAGTGCATCCTCCAAACACCTCATCAGACAGGCTTCAGCTGTCTCCCTAGTATATCCTCCAAACACCTCATCAGACAGGCTTCAGCTGTCTCCCTAGTGCATCCTCCAAACACCTCAACAGACAGGCTTCAGCTGTCTCCCTAGTGCATCCTCCAAACACCCCAACAGACAGGCTTCAGCTGTCTCCCTAGTGCATCCTCGAAACACCTCAACAGACAGGCTTCAGCTGTCTCCCTAGTGCATCCTTGAAACACCTCAACAGACAGGCTTCAGCTGTCTCCCTAGTGCATCCTTGAAACACCTCATCAGACAGGCTTCAGCTGTCTCCCTAGTGCATCCTCCAAACACCTCAACAGACAGGCTTCAGCTGTCTCCCTAGTGCATCCTACAAACACCTCATCAGACAGGCTTCAGCTGTCTCCCTAGTATATCCTCCAAACACCTCATCAGACAGGCTTCAGCTGTCTCCCTAGTGCATCCTCCAAACACCTCATCAGACAGGCTTCAGCTGTCTCCCTAGTATATCCTCCAAACACCTCATCAGACAGGCTTCAGCTGTCTCCCTAGTGCATCCTCCAAACACCTCAACAGACAGGCTTCAGCTGTCTCCCTAGTGCATCCTCCAAACACCTCATCAGACAGGCTTCAGCTGTCTCCCTAGTATATCCTCCAAACACCTCATCAGACAGGCTTCAGCTGTCTCCCTAGTGCATCCTCCAAACACCTCATCAGACAGGCTTCAGCTGTCTCCCTAGTATATCCTCCAAACACCTCATCAGACAGGCTTCAGCTGTCTCCCTAGTGCATCCTCCAAACACCTCAACAGACAGGCTTCAGCTGTCTCCCTAGTGCATCCTTGAAACACCTCAACAGACAGGCTTCAGCTGTCTCCCTAGTGCATCCTTGAAACACCTCAACAGACAGGCTTCAGCTGTCTCCCTAGTGCATCCTCCAAACACCTCATCAGACAGGCTTCAGCTGTCTCCCTAGTGCATCCTCCAAACACCTCATCAGACAGGCTTCAGCTGTCTCCCTAGTATATCCTCCAAACACCTCATCAGACAGGCTTCAGCTGTCTCCCTAGTGCATCCTCCAAACACCTCATCAGACAGGCTTCAGCTGTCTCCCTAGTATATCCTCCAAACACCTCATCAGACAGGCTTCAGCTGTCTCCCTAGTGCATCCTCCAAACACCTCAACAGACAGGCTTCAGCTGTCTCCCTAGTGCATCCTCCAAACACCTCATCAGACAGGCTTCAGCTGTCTCCCTAGTGCATCCTCGAAACACCTCAACAGACAGGCTTCAGCTGTCTCCCTAGTGCATCCTCGAAACACCTCATCAGACAGGCTTCAGCTGTCTCCCTAGTGCATCCTCGAAACACCCCAACAGACAGGCTTCAGCTGTCTCCCTAGTGCATCCTCGAAACACCTCATCAGACAGGCTTCAGCTGTCTCCCTAGTGCATCCTCCAAACACCTCATCAGACAGGCTTCAGCTGTCTCCCTAGTATATCCTCCAAACACCTCATCAGACAGGCTTCAGCTGTCTCCCTAGTGCATCCTCCAAACACCCAACAGACAGGCTTCAGCTGTCTCCCTAGTGCATCCTCCAAACACCCCAACAGACAGGCTTCAGCTGTCTCCCTAGTGCATCCTTGAAACACCTCAACAGACAGGCTTCAGCTGTCTCCCTAGTGCATCCTCCAAACACCTCAACAGACAGGCTTCAGCTGTCTCCCTAGTGCATCCTCCAAACACCTCATCAGACAGGCTTCAGCTGTCTCCCTAGTATATCCTCCAAACACCTCATCAGACAGGCTTCAGCTGTCTCCCTAGTGCATCCTCCAAACACCTCAACAGACAGGCTTCAGCTGTCTCCCTAGTGCATCCTCCAAACACCCCAACAGACAGGCTTCAGCTGTCTCCCTAGTGCATCCTCGAAACACCTCAACAGACAGGCTTCAGCTGTCTCCCTAGTGCATCCTTGAAACACCTCAACAGACAGGCTTCAGCTGTCTCCCTAGTGCATCCTTGAAACACCTCATCAGACAGGCTTCAGCTGTCTCCCTAGTGCATCCTCCAAACACCTCAACAGACAGGCTTCAGCTGTCTCCCTAGTGCATCCTCGAAACACCTCAACAGACAGGCTTCAGCTGTCTCCCTAGTGCATCCTCCAAACACCTCAACAGACAGGCTTCAGCTGTCTCCCTAGTGCATCCTCGAAACACCCCAACAGACAGGCTTCAGCTGTCTCCCTAGTGCATCCTCGAAACACCTCATCAGACAGGCTTCAGCTGTCTCCCTAGTGCATCCTCCAAACACCTCATCAGACAGGCTTCAGCTGTCTCCCTAGTGCATCCTCCAAACACCTCATCAGACAGGCTTCAGCTGTCTCCCTAGTGCATCCTCGAAACACCCCAAAAGACAGGCTTCAGCTGTCTCCCTAGTGCATCCTCCAAACACCTCATCAGACAGGCTTCAGCTGTCTCCCTAGTATATCCTCCAAACACCTCATCAGACAGGCTTCAGCTGTCTCCCTAGTGCATCCTCCAAACACCTCAACAGACAGGCTTCAGCTGTCTCCCTAGTGCATCCTCCAAACACCTCATCAGACAGGCTTCAGCTGTCTCCCTAGTATATCCTCCAAACACCTCATCAGACAGGCTTCAGCTGTCTTCCTAGTGCATCCTCCAAACACCTCATCAGACAGGCTTCAGCTGTCTCCCTAGTGCATCCTCCAAACACCTCATCAGACAGGCTTCAGCTGTCTCCCTAGTGCATCCTCCAAACACCTCAACAGACAGGCTTCAGCTGTCTCCCTAGTGCATCCTCCAAACACCTCATCAGACAGGCTTCAGCTGTCTCCCTAGTATATCCTCCAAACACCTCATCAGACAGGCTTCAGCTGTCTCCCTAGTGCATCCTCCAAACACCTCATCAGACAGGCTTCAGCTGTCTCCCTAGTATATCCTCCAAACACCTCATCAGACAGGCTTCAGCTGTCTCCCTAGTGCATCCTCCAAACACCTCAACAGACAGGCTTCAGCTGTCTCCCTAGTGCATCCTCCAAACACCTCATCAGACAGGCTTCAGCTGTCTCCCTAGTATATCCTCCAAACACCTCATCAGACAGGCTTCAGCTGTCTCCCTAGTGCATCCTCCAAACACCTCATCAGACAGGCTTCAGCTGTCTCCCTAGTATATCCTCCAAACACCTCATCAGACAGGCTTCAGCTGTCTCCCTAGTGCATCCTCCAAACACCTCAACAGACAGGCTTCAGCTGTCTCCCTAGTGCATCCTCGAAACACCTCAACAGACAGGCTTCAGCTGTCTCCCTAGTGCATCCTTGAAACACCTCAACAGACAGGCTTCAGCTGTCTCCCTAGTGCATCCTCCAAACACCTCATCAGACAGGCTTCAGCTGTCTCCCTAGTGCATCCTCCAAACACCTCATCAGACAGGCTTCAGCTGTCTCCCTAGTATATCCTCCAAACACCTCATCAGACAGGCTTCAGCTGTCTCCCTAGTGCATCCTCCAAACACCTCATCAGACAGGCTTCAGCTGTCTCCCTAGTATATCCTCCAAACACCTCATCAGACAGGCTTCAGCTGTCTCCCTAGTGCATCCTCGAAACACCTCAACAGACAGGCTTCAGCTGTCTCCCTAGTGCATCCTCGAAACACCTCATCAGACAGGCTTCAGCTGTCTCCCTAGTGCATCCTCGAAACACCCCAACAGACAGGCTTCAGCTGTCTCCCTAGTGCATCCTCGAAACACCTCATCAGACAGGCTTCAGCTGTCTCCCTAGTGCATCCTCCAAACACCTCATCAGACAGGCTTCAGCTGTCTCCCTAGTATATCCTCCAAACACCTCATCAGACAGGCTTCAGCTGTCTCCCTAGTGCATCCTCCAAACACCCCAACAGACAGGCTTCAGCTGTCTCCCTAGTGCATCCTCCAAACACCCCAACAGACAGGCTTCAGCTGTCTCCCTAGTGCATCCTTGAAACACCTCAACAGACAGGCTTCAGCTGTCTCCCTAGTGCATCCTCCAAACACCTCAACAGACAGGCTTCAGCTGTCTCCCTAGTGCATCCTCCAAACACCTCATCAGACAGGCTTCAGCTGTCTCCCTAGTATATCCTCCAAACACCTCATCAGACAGGCTTCAGCTGTCTCCCTAGTGCATCCTCCAAACACCTCAACAGACAGGCTTCAGCTGTCTCCCTAGTGCATCCTCCAAACACCCCAACAGACAGGCTTCAGCTGTCTCCCTAGTGCATCCTCGAAACACCTCAACAGACAGGCTTCAGCTGTCTCCCTAGTGCATCCTTGAAACACCTCAACAGACAGGCTTCAGCTGTCTCCCTAGTGCATCCTTGAAACACCTCATCAGACAGGCTTCAGCTGTCTCCCTAGTGCATCCTCCAAACACCTCAACAGACAGGCTTCAGCTGTCTCCCTAGTGCATCCTCGAAACACCTCAACAGACAGGCTTCAGCTGTCTCCCTAGTGCATCCTCCAAACACCTCAACAGACAGGCTTCAGCTGTCTCCCTAGTGCATCCTCGAAACACCCCAACAGACAGGCTTCAGCTGTCTCCCTAGTGCATCCTCGAAACACCTCATCAGACAGGCTTCAGCTGTCTCCCTAGTGCATCCTCCAAACACCTCATCAGACAGGCTTCAGCTGTCTCCCTAGTGCATCCTCCAAACACCTCATCAGACAGGCTTCAGCTGTCTCCCTAGTGCATCCTCGAAACACCCCAACAGACAGGCTTCAGCTGTCTCCCTAGTGCATCCTCCAAACACCTCATCAGACAGGCTTCAGCTGTCTCCCTAGTATATCCTCCAAACACCTCATCAGACAGGCTTCAGCTGTCTCCCTAGTGCATCCTCCAAACACCTCAACAGACAGGCTTCAGCTGTCTCCCTAGTGCATCCTCGAAACACCTCATCAGACAGGCTTCAGCTGTCTCCCTAGTGCATCCTTGAAACACCTCAACAGACAGGCTTCAGCTGTCTCCCTAGTGCATCCTCCAAACACCTCATCAGACAGGCTTCAGCTGTCTCCCTAGTATATCCTCCAAACACCTCATCAGACAGGCTTCAGCTGTCTCCCTAGTGCATCCTCCAAACACCTCAACAGACAGGCTTCAGCTGTCTCCCTAGTGCATCCTTGAAACACCTCAACAGACAGGCTTCAGCTGTCTCCCTAGTGCATCCTTGAAACACCTCAACAGACAGGCTTCAGCTGTCTCCCTAGTGCATCCTCCAAACACCTCATCAGACAGGCTTCAGCTGTCTCCCTAGTGCATCCTCCAAACACCTCATCAGACAGGCTTCAGCTGTCTCCCTAGTATATCCTCCAAACACCTCATCAGACAGGCTTCAGCTGTCTCCCTAGTGCATCCTCCAAACACCTCATCAGACAGGCTTCAGCTGTCTCCCTAGTATATCCTCCAAACACCTCATCAGACAGGCTTCAGCTGTCTCCCTAGTGCATCCTCCAAACACCTCAACAGACAGGCTTCAGCTGTCTCCCTAGTGCATCCTCCAAACACCTCATCAGACAGGCTTCAGCTGTCTCCCTAGTGCATCCTCGAAACACCTCAACAGACAGGCTTCAGCTGTCTCCCTAGTGCATCCTCGAAACACCTCATCAGACAGGCTTCAGCTGTCTCCCTAGTGCATCCTCGAAACACCCCAACAGACAGGCTTCAGCTGTCTCCCTAGTGCATCCTCGAAACACCTCATCAGACAGGCTTCAGCTGTCTCCCTAGTGCATCCTCCAAACACCTCATCAGACAGGCTTCAGCTGTCTCCCTAGTATATCCTCCAAACACCTCATCAGACAGGCTTCAGCTGTCTCCCTAGTGCATCCTCCAAACACCCCAACAGACAGGCTTCAGCTGTCTCCCTAGTGCATCCTCCAAACACCCCAACAGACAGGCTTCAGCTGTCTCCCTAGTGCATCCTTGAAACACCTCAACAGACAGGCTTCAGCTGTCTCCCTAGTGCATCCTCCAAACACCTCAACAGACAGGCTTCAGCTGTCTCCCTAGTGCATCCTCCAAACACCTCATCAGACAGGCTTCAGCTGTCTCCCTAGTATATCCTCCAAACACCTCATCAGACAGGCTTCAGCTGTCTCCCTAGTGCATCCTCCAAACACCTCAACAGACAGGCTTCAGCTGTCTCCCTAGTGCATCCTCCAAACACCCCAACAGACAGGCTTCAGCTGTCTCCCTAGTGCATCCTCGAAACACCTCAACAGACAGGCTTCAGCTGTCTCCCTAGTGCATCCTCCAAACACCTCAACAGACAGGCTTCAGCTGTCTCCCTAGTGCATCCTCGAAACACCCCAACAGACAGGCTTCAGCTGTCTCCCTAGTGCATCCTCGAAACACCTCATCAGACAGGCTTCAGCTGTCTCCCTAGTGCATCCTCCAAACACCTCATCAGACAGGCTTCAGCTGTCTCCCTAGTGCATCCTCCAAACACCTCATCAGACAGGCTTCAGCTGTCTCCCTAGTGCATCCTCGAAACACCCCAACAGACAGGCTTCAGCTGTCTCCCTAGTGCATCCTCCAAACACCTCATCAGACAGGCTTCAGCTGTCTCCCTAGTATATCCTCCAAACACCTCATCAGACAGGCTTCAGCTGTCTCCCTAGTGCATCCTCCAAACACCTCAACAGACAGGCTTCAGCTGTCTCCCTAGTGCATCCTCCAAACACCTCATCAGACAGGCTTCAGCTGTCTCCCTAGTATATCCTCCAAACACCTCATCAGACAGGCTTCAGCTGTCTCCCTAGTGCATCCTCCAAACACCTCATCAGACAGGCTTCAGCTGTCTCCCTAGTATATCCTCCAAACACCTCATCAGACAGGCTTCAGCTGTCTCCCTAGTGCATCCTCCAAACACCTCAACAGACAGGCTTCAGCTGTCTCCCTAGTGCATCCTCCAAACACCTCATCAGACAGGCTTCAGCTGTCTCCCTAGTATATCCTCCAAACACCTCATCAGACAGGCTTCAGCTGTCTCCCTAGTGCATCCTCCAAACACCTCATCAGACAGGCTTCAGCTGTCTCCCTAGTATATCCTCCAAACACCTCATCAGACAGGCTTCAGCTGTCTCCCTAGTGCATCCTCCAAACACCTCAACAGACAGGCTTCAGCTGTCTCCCTAGTGCATCCTTGAAACACCTCAACAGACAGGCTTCAGCTGTCTCCCTAGTGCATCCTTGAAACACCTCAACAGACAGGCTTCAGCTGTCTCCCTAGTGCATCCTCCAAACACCTCATCAGACAGGCTTCAGCTGTCTCCCTAGTGCATCCTCCAAACACCTCATCAGACAGGCTTCAGCTGTCTCCCTAGTATATCCTCCAAACACCTCATCAGACAGGCTTCAGCTGTCTCCCTAGTGCATCCTCCAAACACCTCATCAGACAGGCTTCAGCTGTCTCCCTAGTATATCCTCCAAACACCTCATCAGACAGGCTTCAGCTGTCTCCCTAGTGCATCCTCCAAACACCTCAACAGACAGGCTTCAGCTGTCTCTCTAGTGCATCCTCCAAACACCTCATCAGACAGGCTTCAGCTGTCTCCCTAGTGCATCCTCGAAACACCTCAACAGACAGGCTTCAGCTGTCTCCCTAGTGCATCCTCGAAACACCTCATCAGACAGGCTTCAGCTGTCTCCCTAGTGCATCCTCGAAACACCCCAACAGACAGGCTTCAGCTGTCTCCCTAGTGCATCCTCCAAACACCCCAACAGACAGGCTTCAGCTGTCTCCCTAGTGCATCCTCCAAACACCTCATCAGACAGGCTTCAGCTGTCTCCCTAGTGCATCCTCGAAACACCCCAACAGACAGGCTTCAGTTGTCTCCCTAGTGCATCCTCGAAACACCTCATCAGACAGGCTTCAGCTGTCTCCCTAGTGCATCCTCCAAACACCTCATCAGACAGGCTTCAGCTGTCTCCCTAGTATATCCTCCAAACACCTCATCAGACAGGCTTCAGCTGTCTCCCTAGTGCATCCTCCAAACACCCCAACAGACAGGCTTCAGCTGTCTCCCTAGTGCATCCTCCAAACACCCCAACAGACAGGCTTCAGCTGTCTCCCTAGTGCATCCTTGAAACACCTCAACAGACAGGCTTCAGCTGTCTCCCTAGTGCATCCTCCAAACACCTCAACAGACAGGCTTCAGCTGTCTCCCTAGTGCATCCTCCAAACACCCCAACAGACAGGCTTCAGCTGTCTCCCTAGTGCATCCTCCAAACACCTCATCAGACAGGCTTCAGCTGTCTCCCTAGTGCATCCTCCAAACACCTCATCAGACAGGCTTCAGCTGTCTCCCTAGTGCATCCTCCAAACACCCCAACAGACAGGCTTCAGCTGTCTCCCTAGTGCATCCTTGAAACACCTCAACAGACAGGCTTCAGCTGTCTCCCTAGTGCATCCTCCAAACACCTCAACAGACAGGCTTCAGCTGTCTCCCTAGTATATCCTCCAAACACCCCAACAGACAGGCTTCAGCTGTCTCCCTAGTGCATCCTCCAAACACCCCAACAGACAGGCTTCAGCTGTCTCCCTAGTATATCCTCCAAACACCTCATCAGACAGGCTTCAGCTGTCTCCCTAGTGCATCCTCCAAACACCTCATCAGACAGGCTTCAGCTGTCTCCCTAGTATATCCTCCAAACACCTCATCAGACAGGCTTCAGCTGTCTCCCTAGTGCATCCTCCAAACACCTCAACAGACAGGCTTCAGCTGTCTCCCTAGTGCATCCTCCAAACACCTCATCAGACAGGCTTCAGCTGTCTCCCTAGTGCATCCTCGAAACACCTCAACAGACAGGCTTCAGCTGTCTCCCTAGTGCATCCTCGAAACACCTCATCAGACAGGCTTCAGCTGTCTCCCTAGTGCATCCTCGAAACACCTCAACAGACAGGCTTCAGCTGTCTCCCTAGTGCATCCTCCAAACACCTCATCAGACAGGCTTCAGCTGTCTCCCTCGTGCATCCTCGAAACACCTCAACAGACAGGCTTCAGCTGTCTCCCTAGTGCATCCTCCAAACACCCCAACAGACAGGCTTCAGCTGTCTCCCTAGTGCATCCTCCAAACACCTCAACAGACAGGCTTCAGCTGTCTCCCTAGTGCATCCTCCAAACACCCCAACAGACAGGCTTCTCCAGCCTTATTTCTAGGTTGAGCCTGGTTAGCGCATGCGCTGCTCTGCGAGGCATGTTGTATTAGAGTCTGCACTTGAAGCTCCGCCTACTTTCTGTCCATATCTTTCATTGGCTTGTATCTTTGTCCTTTGTAAATAGTGGCTTATGATTCGGTAATCGGTTTGTTAGTCCCTCCTTAGTACCGCCTTGTCTTCCTTTGTAGCCTCCCATGAGGACTGGCCCTTTTACTCCTGTTGTTACACTGTCTGTGTTTTTTACTCTGTAAGCACTATTTTCTTTAGTGAGTTTTGTCTTACTTCCAGCACGATGTACTTCCCTTACATTCCGCGTGCCATGCGTGCTTTCACTTTCCAAGCAGCCGGGGCAATGGCGCCCGATTCTTTGCAATGCCACAGCTCTTGCATTTAGGAGAGTATCAGCTATTGGCACTGTAAATGACCTGTTGCTTTGCAAATATTTTGTTAAGGTTGTTTTCAAGCGCCCCTGCTGCACTTGCACTTAATAGAGGCCCCCTTTCTTCAGACACTGCTTGTCTAAGAAAATGGGCGTGGCCTCTATTAAGTGCAAGCGTGGCATGGTGCGTTTCAAAACAAACAATATTTGCAATTCAATTAGTCTCGCTTTTGCGACAATTAAAGCTATTGACATATACAGTGGCAAGAGCTCAAAGTCTCGTAAATACAAGAGCCTTTGTATTGCTTCCATACAATGACAAAAATGTAAAGCTAAACTGTAAAAATTAACTTTGCAAAACATAAACATGGTTAGGAAAAGTTGAAAATTGCAATATAGAGCATGGAATTAATAAGGTTAAAATGGAGTATGCCCTGATAATATTGCAGTGTCACTACATAGGAAATCTTCAGCATGGAAGCATGAAAAGATACGTTACAAATCTTCAGCATGGAAAATGTAAAGTAAATTAATGCATGATGTAGTCTTGGAATTTTGAAGGCAACTTAGAAAATCTGGAGGAGGGCTCAAGGTGAACCTCCTGAGTCAGACACCCCTGAGACCTATCTTCTGCGGACACATTGGTATGACGAGACTTAGGAACCAAGATCTTACTCTTGTTCCACCATCTGCCATCATTTAATTTTACAGCACCTTTTTGGTTTTCACTACAGTCTTGAGTTCAGAGAATTCAGACTCTTACTTGGGAAGAATCCTTGGGTATTTTTCTCTCACTAAATCACCAATACATACTCTTAACTCTTTGGTCCCATTTGTCCTGAGCTTCAACCGTCTTGCTAACTACCTCCTTTTTTCTTCAGGCAGTTTAAAGTCATCCATCCACCTCCTCAACATTTTGGAAGAGGGAATGCGTCCTCTCAAAAAAATGAAAGGAGAAACTGCGGTATCAACATTGGCAGTGGGGCGCACTGTCCACAGTAAATTCTTCAACTCTTTCTTGCAATTCAAGCCATTGGCCTTTGACAGTTGTACACTGTCCTTGTTCACCCTATTAAACCTCTCTACAAGACCATTACTCCTAGGGTGATAACGCGAAGTTCTAGAGTGTTTTATGCCCATAATTTCCATAAATTCTTTAAATTTTGTAGAAGTAAACAGACAGCAGTTGTCGGAAGGTATCTCATCAGGAATTCCTTCCCTAGCGAACAAAGATTCCAGGACTCTATGACACAAACGGCCATGGGTGACTTCACAAACTTAACCTCAGGCCAACAACTGTAGAAGTCAACAAGGACAATGCCATACTCAGAAACGCCATTTGCAGACAAGGACATGGGACCTTCGATGTCGATAGCAAGCTTGGACCAAGCTTTAGCAGGCACCTCAATTGCTTCTACAGGACCAGCTATGGTCACTTGTGATTTGTCACTGATGGCACACAGCATGCAATCCCTCACAAAGTGCTCTACCTCCCGGTCTAAACCAGGCCACCAGAAGTTCTCTCTGATTCTTCTTTTCATGGCACGCATGCCAATGTGACCCTCGTGAGCTAATGTAAGAACTTTGTTACGCATGGCTCCAGGAACCCCATGCAAAGAAGTTCGATACAATCTATTGACAATGGACAACTCATCAAAAACATGTTTGAATTTACTGAGGGAGTCGTCCCTTGAGTAACTTCCAGACCAACCTACATGCACCAGGTTCATGAAGTCCTTAATTTCCTTATCCGTCTCATAAGCACTCCTCCCCTCTTGCTCTGTCAAAACGCCATTAGAATTACACACAGTATGACAGATCATCTCAGTATCAACATCTTTTTCATCGTCCACACAGCTGTTTCATCACAACTGGGTAACCTAGAAAGGCAGTCTGCCAACAGAGTTTTCTTGCAGGAACGTATTCAACCACGAAATTGTGTTCCAACAGTCTATATTGCCACTTGGCAATCCTGGGGGTGGCCTTGCTAACACTTTTTATGGTGAAAAGATGAACTAAAGGTTTGTGATCCACCCTTACAGTGAATTTTGAACATGGGCAATGCCCCACCAGCAAGCTAATGCTTCGCATTCTATAACCGAGTACGTGGCCCCTGGATGCAAAGGCTATTACTTCATCTTTGCCCTCTCTGTGCTGCATAAGCACAGCACCCAAACCTCTCTGACTGGCCTCAGTCATGATAATGGTATGATCTTTGGTATCAAAAGGTTTTAAGGGAATGGCATATGCAATCTCTCTTTAATTAGATTGCACTCTTCCGTACATTCATTATTCCACTTGAACACAGAATTTTTCTTGAGGATACCCCTCATGTGCTACGTTTTAGCAGCAGAATCAGGCATAAATCTAGCATGAAACTAAATTAGTCCCATGAAGGATCTCAGTTGATCCTTGTCCCCAGGAGTGCTGAAATTCTGTATTGCTTGGACTAAACTTGGCTTGGGCTCCACCCCCTCATCAGACAATTTGTAACCCAAATACTCTACAGTGGGCCTATTCAATTTGTGTTAGTCGAGGCTCAGGGTGACTCCTTTACTATATAAAATTGACAATACAGAATGCAACCTTCTCTTGTGTTGTTCTTGGCTGGTGCCAAAAACCAAAACGTCATTCTGAAAGGACATTGCCCCGGACATACCCTTGAACATGCTCTCCACAATTCTTTGAAACACTGTGGAAGCGGAAGCACGTCCAAAGGGTATGCATTTGAACTGGAACAAACCATCAGGGGTGATAAAGGCTGTGTAATGCCTACAATCAGGGTGCAAATCGATTTGGTGATAGGCAGAAGTCATGTCCAGTAAACTGAACCACTTTCCAATCTTGAGAGTGGATGTCATTTAAACAATATTAGGTTAAGGATGTTGGTCTACCCATATGTGTCGGTTTAAATTGCGTAAATCAACACACATGCGAAGAGTACCATTGGCTTTCTTGGCTAGAACAATCAGGGAAACCCAATCTGAAGATTCTATTGGTTCAATTACATCACTGGCATATAGCTTATCCAATTCTTTCTTCAATTCTTTGCAGAAAACCAAAGGTACCCTGCAAACCTTATATACAACAGGTTCTGTTCCATCGACCAATCTTATTGTTTGCCTAAACCCCTTGAACAGACCTTGATCTCCCAAGATTCTTCTTTGATTGTTTGGATACAGATAAATTATTTTTTTAATATGATTTATCCCTAGATTTCCTTGATCTTGCCACCCCAACAAACTTGTATCTTCTTTGGCAACATAGATTATTCCTCGGGACTTACTGCCCTTGAAGCGTAGATCAGCATCGAATTCCCCTACAACATCAATGGTTTTTTCCACATAACCGATTGGCTTAATGGTGGAAAATCTCAAAGGAAGCCCTTGATTTTTAAATAAATCTTGCCAGACCTTTTCACTTACCAATGTAAAAGGAGAACCAGAGTCTGCCAATACTTTAACATCCACACCATTGATCTTCACAATGCACAAAGGGTGCTTAATTCCTTGTGGTGTGGTACTACATGTGCTCACGGCGTGTGACTCCCCAATACTGAAGATCTGTTCTTCTTCACTTGACGATTACTCTCCTTCTTTACAAGGTTCCAGGTTGAATACTTTTCTTGAGGGTCCTGCATTAAATGGTCTTTTTCCAGTGGATCTCCAAACTCTTGCGAAATGCCCTTTTTTGAAACACTTTGCGGATGTTACGACCAAGGCAGGACACTTTTTGGCATTACTGAGATGGGATGCACTGCCACAACGGTAAAACTCCCAACGTTTGTAAGTAGGTTTTGAAAAGCATCTCTCATTTCCATTGTACTTTTCTTGATGCAGTTTATCGTTTGGTCTTTTGTACTTACTCTTGACAGCTAAAACGCCATCAGAATGATTTTTAGAATCAGAAACCATCATTTGTTCTAAATACGCTGTAGTGCTTTCTATCCTTGTTGCTACTTCCAAAGCTTTTTGCAAGTTAAGATCTGGTTGGATAGTAAAGCTTCTTGAACTTTTTTACTATTAGTTTTCTCCACCAATTGATCTCTTATCATTTCTTATTCAAATCTTTTATATTCGCAGGAAACAGCCAACATTCGTAGTGCGCCAACATAAGTAGCTGCTGGTTCCCCAGGTCATTGTGCTCTTTTGTAAAATGTATGTCTCTCTAACGTAACATTTTTGCATGCTTTAAATTTGGTGTCTAAGGATTTGATGGTAGTGGCATATTCATCCTCCACGCCATCATCTCCACTTAATAAGACAACCACCTGAGGAATTTGTTTGAGAATGCAGAGTCCTTCTGAGCCCAAACAGTGTCTTAAAATTGCGTACTTCTTTTTATGTGTAAAAGAATTGCCCTCAAGAGCATCAAGTTATACCTCGAAACCTTCCTTCCATCTTTCCCAATCCGTTTCTGGGGATGTTGGATTGGGCATGAACGCAGCAGGTGGAATTATAGATTGTTGCATATTTGAAAGAAATCAAGAGCAAAAATACAAAATAGTCAGAAAATGAAATTTGACTGGAGTAAGTTTGGCAAAGTAGATTTGGCACACTGGAGAAAGATAGCGTGTGTTAATTTCAAGAACTGTGTGTAGGACACGTGTGGGACTCCTGCTGGCAGCAGCTCGTAGCCACTGAAAAGACAAAGCTCTGCAGGTAAGGGAAAGTAACTGCTTTACTTAGCCGGCAGCAGCGGTCCAGCCTCCGCCTCTTTTCTCCCTCTGCCAGCCGTCCACTCTCCCATTCCGGAACCCCATCAACACTCTGCTCGAGCACCTGCACGAGACTATGACCCAACAGTCGCCCACCCTGCCCCGACTGACCAATGCTGGAGAGTTCCTTCTGCGATCGCCCAAGATGTAGCTCCTCCTACCTCTGCCCCTTGCCCGGGGGGCGCTTCCTGCCCCAGCCCTGCTGCTGCAAAGCACTCTTCCTCGCGGCATGGTGGGATCCATCGCTCCTCCTACAGACAGCACTCCCACACCCCTCACACAACCAGCAGTCTCACACAGAAGCACACTCACACCCCTCACACAACCAGCAGTCTCACACAGCAGCACTCTCACACCCCTCACACAACCAGCAGTCTCGCACAGCAGCACTCTCACACCCCTCACACAACCAGCAGTCTCGCACAGCAGCACTCCCACACCCCTCACACAACCAGCAGTCTCACACAGCAGCACTCTCACACCCCTCACACAACCAGCAGTCTCACACAGCAGCACTCTCACACCCCTCACACAACCAGCAGTCTCGCACAGCAGCACTCTCACACCCCTCACACAACCAGCAGTCTCGCACAGCAGCACTCCCACACCCCTCACACAACCAGCAGTCTCACACAGCAGCACTCTCACACCCCTCACACAACCAGCAGTCTCACACAGCAGCACTCTCACACCCCTCACACAACCAGCAGTCTCACACAGCAGCACCCCCACACTCCTCACACAATCAGCAGTCTCACACAGCAGCACTCTCACACCCCTCACACAACCAGCAGTCTCACACAGCAGCACTCTCACGCCCCTCACACAACCAGCAGTCTCACCCAGCAGCACACTCACACCCATCACTGACTAGCAGTGACACATGAGACAGTACTTTCACACCCCTCACACAACCAACAGTCTGCTTACACCAATCACAGGCTAGCAGTCACACAATACTGTCAGCACTCTCACACCCCTCTCACAACAGCACACTTACACCCAGCACAGAGTGGCAGTCACACACTGCAGGCAGCACTTCTACAATCCTCCCACAAACAGCATTCTCACACAGCAGCACTCTCACACCCCTACACAACCAGCAGTCTCACACAGCAGCACTCTCACACCCCTACACAACCAGCAGTCTCACACAGCAGCACTCTCACACCCCTACACAACCAGCAGTCTCACACAGCAGCACTCTCACACCCCTACACAACCAGCAGTCTCACACAGCAGCACTCTCACACCCCTACACAACCAGCAGTCTCACACAGCAGCACTCTCACACCCCTACACAACCAGCAGTCTCACACAGCAGCACTCTCACACCCCTACACAACCAGCAGTCTCACACAGCAGCACCCCCACACTCCTCACACAACCAGCAGTCTCACACAGCAGCACTCTCACACCCCTCACACAACCAGCAGTCTCACACAGCAGCACCCCCACACTCCTCACACAACCAGCAGTCTTGCACAGCAGCACACTCACACCCATCACTGACTAGCAGTGACACATGAGACAGTACTTTCACACCCTCACACAAGCAACAGTCTCACACAGCAGCACACTCACACCCATCACTGACTAGCAGTCTCGCACAGCAGCACACTCACACCCATCACTGACTAGCAGTGACACATGAGACAGTACTTTCACACCCTCACACAAGCAACAGTCTCACACAGCAGCACTCTCACACCCCTACACAACCAGCAGTCTCACACAGCAGCACTCTCACACCCCTACACAACCAGCAGTCTCACACAGCAGCACTCTCACACCCCTACACAACCAGCAGTCTCACACAGCAGCATTCTCACACCCCTACACAACCAGCAGTCTCACACAGCAGCACCCCCACACTCCTCACACAACCAGCAGTCTCACACAGCAGCACTCTCACACCCCTCACACAACCAGCAGTCTCACACAGCAGCACCCCCACACTCCTCACACAACCAGCAGTCTTGCACAGCAGCACACTCACACCCATCACTGACTAGCAGTGACACATGAGACAGTACTTTCACACCCTCACACAAGCAACAGTCTCACACAGCAGCACTCTCACACCCCTCACACAACCAGCAGTCTCGCACAGCAGCACACTCACACCCATCACTGACTAGCAGTGACACATGAGACAGTACTTTCACACCCTCACACAAGCAACAGTCTCACACAGCAGCACTCCCACACCCCTCACACAACCAGCAGTCTCACACAGCAGCACTCTCACACCCCTCACACAACCAGCAGTCTCGCACAGCAGCACTCTCACACCCCTCACACAACCAGCAGTCTCACACAGCAGCACTCTCACACCCCTCACACAACCAGCAGTCTCGCACAGCAGCACTCCCACACCCCTCACACAACCAGCAGTCTCACACAGCAGCACTCCCACACCCCTCACACAACCAGCAGTCTCGCACAGCAGCACACTCACACCCATCACAGACTAGCAGTGACACATGAGACAGTACTTTCACACCCTCACACAAGCAACAGTCTCACACAGCAGCACTCCCACACCCCTCACACAACCAGCAGTCTCACACAGCAGCACTCCCACACCCCTCACACAACCAGCAGTCTCACACAGCAGCACTCTCACACCCCTCACACAACCAGCAGTCTCGCACAGCAGCACTCTCACACCCCTCACACAACCAGCAGTCTCGCACAGCAGCACTCTCACACCCCTCACACAACGAGCAGTCTCGCACAGCAGCACTCTCACACCCCTCACACAACCAGCAGTCTCACACAGCAGCACTCCCACACCCCTCACACAACCAGCAGTCTCACACAGCAGCACACTCACACCCATCACTGACTAGCAGTGACACATGAGACAGTACTTTCACACCCTCACACAAGCAACAGTCTCACACAGCAGCACTCTCACACCCCTCACACAACCAGCAGTCTCACACAGCAGCACTCTCACACCCCTCACACAACCAGCAGTCTCGCACAGCAGCACTCTCACACCCCTCACACAACCAGCAGTCTCACACAGCAGCACTCTCACACTCCTCACACAACCAGCAGTCTCACACAGCAGCACTCTCACACCCCTCACACAACCAGCAGTCTCACACAGCAGCACACTCACACCCATCACTGACTAGCAGTGACACATGAGACAGTACTTTCACACCCCTCACACAACCAACAGTCTCACCCAGCAGCACTCTCACACCCCTCACACAACCAGCAGTCTCACACAGCAGCACACTCACACCCATCACTGACTAGCAGTGACACATGAGACAGTACTTTCACACCCCTCACACAACCAACAGTCTGCTTACATCAATTACAGGCTAGCAGTCACACAATACTGTCAGCACTCTCACACCCGTCTCACAAGCAGCAGTCTCACAGAGCAACACAACAGCACACTTTACACCCAGCACAGGGTGGCAGTCACACACTGCAGGCAGCACTTCCACAATCCTCCCACAACCAGCAATCTCGCACAGCAGCACTCTCACAATCCTCCCACAAACAGCAGTCTCACACAGCAGCACTCTCACACCCCTCACACAACCAGCAGTCTCACACTCATGACAGGCATTGAAGAAGCTGCCGCTCAAGTAAAACATCTACTCAAGTGGCAGAAAGAAGGTGCGCCCTCTTGCGCTGCGCATGGTGCTGTTCTCGCTGATTTTCCAGCACGGGACAAACACCTGGCATTGAAAAACAGCACGAACGGTGTGATCTAACACAAAGGTTAAGGCCCGAATACTGCATCACTGAGTAGGATACGGTGTGGCAGCATCGGGGCTCCGTGTGGCAGCATAGGGGCTCCGTGTGGCAGCATCGGGGCTCCGTGTGGCAGCAAAGGAGCTCCGTGTGGCAGCATAGGAGCTCCGTGTGGCAGCATAGGAGCTCCGTGTGGCAGCATAGGGGCTCCGTGTGGCAGCATAGGGGCTCCGTGTGGCAGCATCGGGGCTCCGTGTGGCAGCAAAGGAGCTCCGTGTGGCAGCATAGGAGCTCCGTGTGGCAGCATAGGAGCTCCGTGTGGCAGCATAGGGGCTCCGTGTGGCAGCATAGGGGCTCCGTGTGGCAGCATAGGGGCTCCGTGTAGCAGCATAGGGGCTCCGTGTGGCAGCATAGGAGCTCCGTGTGGCAGCATAGGAGCATAGGAGCTCCGTGTGGCAGCATAGGGGCTCCGTGTGGCAGCATAGGGGCTCCGTGTGGCAGCATAGGAGCTCCGTGTGGCAGCATAGGGGCTCCATGTGGCAGCATAGGGGCTCCGTGTGGCAGAGTAGGGGCTCCGTGTGGCAGCATAGGGGCTCCGTGTGGCAGAGTAGGGGCTCCGTGTGGCAGCATCGGGGCTCCGTGTGGCAGCAAAGGAGCTCCGTGTGGCAGCATAGGAGCTCCGTGTGGCAGCATAGGAGCTCCGTGTGGCAGCATAGGGGCTCCGTGTGGCAGCATAGGGGCTCCGTGTGGCAGCATAGGGGCTCCGTGTAGCAGCATAGGGGCTCCGTGTGGCAGCATAGGAGCTCCGTGTGGCAGCATAGGAGCATAGGAGCTCCGTGTGGCAGCATAGGGGCTCCGTGTGGCAGCATAGGGGCTCCGTGTGGCAGCATAGGAGCTCCGTGTGGCAGCATAGGGGCTCCATGTGGCAGCATAGGGGCTCCGTGTGGCAGAGTAGGGGCTCCGTGTGGCAGCATAGGGGCTCCGTGTGGCAGAGTAGGGGCTCCATGTGGCAGCATAGGGGCTCCGTGTGGCAGCATAGGAGCATAGGAGTTCCGTGTGGCAGCATAGGGGCTCCGTGTGGCAGCATAGGGGCTCCGTGTGGCAGCATAGGAGCTCCGTGTGGCAGCATAGGGGCTCCATGTGGCAGCATAGGGGCTCCGTGTGGCAGAGTAGGGGCTCCGTGTGGCAGCATAGGGGCTCCGTGTGGCAGCATAGGGGCTCCGTATGGCAGCATAGGAGCTCCGTGTGGCAGCATAGGGGCTCCATGTGGCAGCATAGGGGCTCCGTGTGGCAGAGTAGGGGCTCCGTGTGGCAGCATCGGGGCTCCGTGTGGCAGCAAAGGAGCTCCGTGTGGCAGCATAGGAGCTCCGTGTGGCAGCATAGGAGCTCCGTGTGGCAGCATAGGGGCTCCGTGTGGCAGCATAGGGGCTCCGTGTGGCAGCATAGGGGCTCCGTGTAGCAGCATAGGGGCTCCGTGTGGCAGCATAGGAGCTCCGTGTGGCAGCATAGGAGCATAGGAGCTCCGTGTGGCAGCATAGGGGCTCCGTGTGGCAGCATAGGGGCTCCGTGTGGCAGCATAGGAGCTCCGTGTGGCAGCATAGGGGCTCCATGTGGCAGCATAGGGGCTCCGTGTGGCAGAGTAGGGGCTCCGTGTGGCAGCATAGGGGCTCCGTGTGGCAGCGTAGGGGCTCCGTGTGGCAGCATAGGAGCATAGGAGTTCCGTGTGGCAGCATAGGGGCTCCGTGTGGCAGCATAGGGGCTCCGTGTGGCAGCATAGGAGCTCCGTGTGGCAGCATAGGGGCTCCATGTGGCAGCATAGGGGCTCCGTGTGGCAGAGTAGGGGCTCCGTGTGGCAGCATAGGGGCTCCGTGTGGCAGCATAGGGGCTCCGTGTGGCAGCATAGGGGCTCTGTGTGGCAGCATAGGGGCTCCGTGTGGCAGCATAGGGGCTCCGTGTGGCAGCATAGGGGCTCTGTGTGGCAGCATAGGGGCTCCGTGTGGCAGCATAGGGGCTCCGTGTGGCAGCATAGGGGCTCTGTGTGGCAGCATAGGAGCTCCGTGTGGCAGCATAGGGGCTCCGTGTGGCAGCATAGGAGCTCCGTGTGGCAGCATAGGGGCTCCATGTGGCAGCATAGGGGCTCCGTGTGGCAGAGTAGGGGCTCCGTGTGGCAGCATAGGGGCTCCGTGTGGCAGAGTAGGGGCTCCGTGTGGCAGCATCGGGGCTCCGTGTGGCAGCAAAGGAGCTCCGTGTGGCAGCATAGGAGCTCCGTGTGGCAGCATAGGAGCTCCGTGTGGCAGCATAGGGGCTCCGTGTGGCAGCATAGGGGCTCCGTGTGGCAGCATAGGGGCTCCGTGTAGCAGCATAGGGGCTCCGTGTGGCAGCATAGGAGCTCCGTGTGGCAGCATAGGAGCATAGGAGCTCCGTGTGGCAGCATAGGGGCTCCGTGTGGCAGCATAGGGGCTCCGTGTGGCAGCATAGGAGCTCCGTGTGGCAGCATAGGGGCTCCATGTGGCAGCATAGGGGCTCCGTGTGGCAGAGTAGGGGCTCCGTGTGGCAGCATAGGGGCTCCGTGTGGCAGAGTAGGGGCTCCATGTGGCAGCATAGGGGCTCCGTGTGGCAGCATAGGAGCATAGGAGTTCCGTGTGGCAGCATAGGGGCTCCGTGTGGCAGCATAGGGGCTCCGTGTGGCAGCATAGGAGCTCCGTGTGGCAGCATAGGGGCTCCATGTGGCAGCATAGGGGCTCCGTGTGGCAGAGTAGGGGCTCCGTGTGGCAGCATAGGGGCTCCGTGTGGCAGCATAGGGGCTCCGTGTGGCAGCATAGGAGCTCCGTGTGGCAGCATAGGGGCTCCATGTGGCAGCATAGGGGCTCCGTGTGGCAGAGTAGGGGCTCCGTGTGGCAGCATCGGGGCTCCGTGTGGCAGCAAAGGAGCTCCGTGTGGCAGCATAGGAGCTCCGTGTGGCAGCATAGGAGCTCCGTGTGGCAGCATAGGGGCTCCGTGTGGCAGCATAGGGGCTCCGTGTGGCAGCATAGGGGCTCCGTGTAGCAGCATAGGGGCTCCGTGTGGCAGCATAGGAGCTCCGTGTGGCAGCATAGGAGCATAGGAGCTCCGTGTGGCAGCATAGGGGCTCCGTGTGGCAGCATAGGGGCTCTGTGTGGCAGCATAGGGGCTCCGTGTGGCAGCATAGGGGCTCCGTGTGGCAGCATAGGGGCTCCGTGTGGCAGAGTAGGGGCTCCGTGTGGCAGCATAGGGGCTCCGTGTGGCAGCGTAGGGGCTCCGTGTGGCAGCATAGGAGCATAGGAGTTCCGTGTGGCAGCATAGGGGCTCCGTGTGGCAGCATAGGGGCTCCGTGTGGCAGCATAGGAGCTCCGTGTGGCAGCATAGGGGCTCCGTGTGGCAGCATAGGGGCTCCGTGTGGCAGAGTAGGGGCTCCGTGTGGCAGCATAGGGGCTCCGTGTGGCAGCATAGGGGCTCCGTGTGGCAGCATAGGGGCTCTGTGTGGCAGCATAGGGGCTCCGTGTGGCAGCATAGGGGCTCCGTGTGGCAGCATAGGGGCTCTGTGTGGCAGCATAGGGGCTCCGTGTGGCAGCATAGGGGCTCCGTGTGGCAGCATAGGGGCTCCCCTAGTTGAACACTTTGAAACTTGCAATCACCCCCCAGAATCAATCAAATGGTTGGCCATTGAAGCAATCACCTTTAGAATCAGGGGTGGGGACTTGAGCCTAATCCTGAATATCAGGGAATGCAAGTGGATGGATCGTTTTAATTCTGTACACAATGGCCTCAATGAAACGGATGTGACATATGCACAATTGCCTTTATTAGATGGAATTAGGAGATACAACCTACACTCTTACTGTAATTAAGACATCATCCGGTCTTGAGCATTAGGGTGTGATGAGTGACCATTCCTGGATTGTGCGCCAGGCATCTAGACTGGACAGCATGTTGTTACACCCAAAACATGATCATACCTTGAGACTAATTAATCTTCTAAGTAAACGTTCCTACGGTTTACTTTTCACATCAGCACCAACTGTGTAATACAGCAAGATCTGGCGACATTGTTGTAAATATGTTTAAATCTGCACTTTTTGTGATACAGTATGACATTAATGTCTGTCATGCATCTTTTCTCTACGTTCGTAATTTCAAGCATCTTTGACCTGTAAGAGGGCTCAAATGTCATGAATGCATTTCTAATACTGACGCTTGCATCAGGTATCATGGTTTGTTACTGCAAATATTTCACCTTCAAACTATACACGAATGTTACGAGTGCATTTTCCTTTACTGGCGCATGAAACTCACTTCGCCGTTCATAATTGCAAGCGCCACTTTCAAAGATGAATATATTTATAACATTGATATGTTTCTGCCTTTGGCATTTCTTTCAAAGTCAGATCTGCACACGTCATTTCTTTTCCTATGATGTATTTTGAACATACGGGCAACTACATGTGTGGCAGGGGATAAGACCAACTCTGGCTTCACCGCGTCATTAGCCGACAACAGAGAGGTCGTAAAACACATTCTGGCACATGCATGATTATTACGGAATCGCAATTAAGGACTCTCAAAAGCCTCTGCATGTAGGAATCACTATTAAAATAATGATTCCTAAACATTCCTTAATTGCGAGCCGCAATTAAGGAATGGCTTCCCATTCATTCCTATGGGCTGAGAGAGCACAGAGAAGTGAAAGAGAGCAGGAGAGGGTCTGTGAGTGCTGAGAGAGCACAGAGAAGTGAGAGAGCAGGAGAGGGTCTGTGAGTGCTGAGAGAGCACAGAGAAGTGAAAGAGAGCAGGAGAGGGACTGTGAGTGCTGAGAGAGCACCGAGAAGTGAGAGAGAGCAGGAGAGGGTCTGTGAGTGCTGAGAGAGCACAGAGAAGTGAAAGAGAGCAGGAGAGGGACTGTGAGTGCTGAGAGAGCACCGAGAAGTGAGAGAGAGCAGGAGAGGGTCTGTGAGTGCTGAGAGAGCACAGAGAAGTGAGAGAGCAGGAGAGGGTCTGTGAGTGCTGAGAGAGCACCGAGAAGTGAAAGAGAGCAGGAGAGGGTCTGTGAGTGCTGAGAGAGCACCGAGAAGTGAGAGAGAGCAGGAGAGGGTCTGTGAGTGCTGAGAGAGCACAGAGAAGTGAGAGAGCAGGAGAGGGTCTGTGAGTGCTGAGAGAGCACCGAGAAGTGAAAGAGAGCAGGAGAGGGTCTGTGAGTGCTGAGAGAGCACAGAGAAGTGAAAGAGAGCAGGAGAGGGTCTGTGAGTGCTGAGAGAGCACAGAGAAGAGATCAGGAGAGGGTCTGTGAGTGCTGAGAGAGCACAGAGAAGAGATCAGGAGAGGGTCTGTGAGTGCAGAGGGAGCACAGAGAAGAGATCAGGAGAGGGTCTGTGAGTGCTGAGAGAGCACAGAGAAGAGAGCAGGAGAGGGTCTGTGAGTGCTGAGAGAGCACAGAGAAGAGATCAGGAGAGGGTCTGGGAGTGCTGAGAGAGCACAGAGAAGAGATCAGGAGAGAGTCTGTGAGTGCAGAGGGAGCACAGAGAAGAGATCAGGAGAGGGTCTGTGAGTGCTGAGAGAGCACAGAGAAGAGAGCAGGAGAGTGTCTGGGAGTGCTGAGAGAGCACAGAGAAGTGAAAGAGAGCAGGAGAGGGACTGTGAGTGCTGCGAGAGCACAGAGAAGTGAAAGAGAGCCGGAGAGGGTCTGGGAGTGCTGAGAGAGCACAGAGAAGTGAACGAGAGCAGGAGAGGGTCTGGGAGTGCTGAGAGAGCAGAGAGAAGTGAGAGAGCAGGAGAGGGTCTGTGAGTGCTGAGAGAGCACCGAGAAGAGAGCAGGAGAGGGTCTGTGAGTGCTGAGAGAGCACAGAGAAGTGAAAGAGAGCAGGAGAGGGGCTGTGAGTGCTGCGAGAGCACAGAGAAGTGAAAGAGAGCCGGAGAGGGTCTGGGAGTGCTGAGAGAGCACAGAGAAGTGAACGAGAGCAGGAGAGGGTCTGGGAGTGCTGAGAGAGCAGAGAGAAGTGAGAGAGCAGGAGAGGGTCTGTGAGTGCTGAGAGAGCACCGAGAAGAGAGCAGGAGAGGGTCTGTGAGTGCTGAGAGAGCACAGAGAAGTGAAAGAGAGCAGGAGAGGGTCTGTGAGTGCTGAGAGAGCACAGAGAAGTGAAAGAGAGCAGGAGAGGGGCTGTGAGTGCTGAGAGAGCACAGAGAAGAGAGCAGGAGAGGGTATGAGAGTGCTGAGAGAGCACAGAGAAGTGAAAGAGAGCAGGAGAGGGTCTGTGAGTGCTGAGAGAGCACAGAGAAGAGAGCAGGAGAGGGTCTGGGAGTGCTGAGAGAGCACAGAGAAGTGAAAGAGAGCAGGAGAGGGGCTGTGAGTGCTGAG
Source organism: Lissotriton helveticus (assembly GCF_964261635.1). NCBI lineage: Eukaryota > Metazoa > Chordata > Amphibia > Caudata > Salamandridae > Lissotriton > Lissotriton helveticus. The sequence goes on along the minus strand of NC_136071.1, from coordinate 1,198,398,740 downwards.
AGAGCACAGAGAAGTGAAATAGCAGGAGAGGGTCAGTGAGTGCTGAGAGAGCACAGAGAAGAGAGCAGGAGAGGGTATGAGAGTGCTGAGAGAGCACAGAGAAGTGAAAGAGAGCAGGAGAGGGGCTGTGAGTGCTGAGAGAGCACAGAGAAGAGAGCAGGAGAGGGTCTGGGAGTGCTTAGAGAGCACAGAGAAGTGAAAGAGAGCAGGAGAGGGGCTGTGAGTGCTGAGAGAGCACAGAGAAGTGAAATAGCAGGAGAGGGTCAGTGAGTGCTGAGAGAGCACAGAGAAGTGAAAGAGAGCAGGAGAGGGTCTGGGAGTGCTGAGAGAGCACAGAGAAGAGAGCAGGAGAGGGTCTGTGAGTGCTGAGAGAGCACAGAGAAGAGAGCAGGAGAGGGTCTGTGAGTGCTGAGAGAGCACAGAGAAGTGAGCAGGAGAGGGTCTGTGAGTGCTGAGGGAGCACAGAGAAGTGAAAGAGAGCAGGAGAGGGTCTGTGAGTGCTGAGAGAGCACAGAGAAGTGAGCAGGAGAGGGTCTGTGAGTGCAGAGAGAGCACAGAAATGTGAGAGAGCAGGAGAGGGACTGTGAGTGCAGAGAGGGCACAGAAATGTGAGAGAGCACAGAGAAGAGAGCAGGAGAGTGTCTGTGAGTGCAGAGAGAGCACAGAAATGTGAGAGAGCAGGAGAGGGACTGTGAGTGCAGAGAGAGCACAGAAATGTGAGAGAGCAGGAGAGGGTCTATGAGTGCTGAGGGAGCACAGAGAAGAGAGTAGGAGAGGGTATGAGAGTGCTGAGAGAGCACAGAGAAGAGAGCAGGAGAGGGTCTGTGAGTGTAGAGAGAGCACAGAGACGTGAAAGAGAGCAGGAGAGGGTCTGTGAGTGCTGAGAGAGCACAGAGAAGTGAAAGAGAGCAGGAGAGGGTCTGTGAGTGCTGAGAGAGCACAGAGAAGTGAAAGAGAGCAGGAGAGGGTCTGTGAGTGCTGAGAGAGCACAGCAAAGTGAAAGAGCAGGAGAGGGGCTGTGAGTGCTGAGAGAGCACAGAGAAGTGAAAGAGAGCAGGAGAGGGTCTGTGAGTGCTGAGAGAGCACAGAGAAGTGAGCAGGAGAGGGTCTGTGAGTGCTGAGGGAACACAGAGAAGTGAAAGAGAGCAGGAGAGGGTCTGTGAGTGCTGAGAGAGCACAGAGAAGAGAGCAGGAGAGGGTATGAGAGTGCTGAGAGAGCACAGAGAAGTGAAAGAGAGCAGGAAAGGGTCTGTGAGTGCTGAGAGAGCACAGAGAAGAGAAATAGCAGGAGAGGGTCAGTGAGTGCTGAGAGAGCACAGAGAAGTGAAAGAGAGCAGGAGAGGGTCTGGGAGTTCTGAGAGAGCACAGAGAAGAGAGCAGGAGAGGGTCTGTGAGTGCTGAGAGAGCACAGAGATGTGAAAGAGAGCAGGAGAGGGTCTGTGAGTGCTGAGAGAGCACAGAGAAGTGAGAGAGCAGGAGAGGGTCTGTGAGTGCTGAGAGAGCACAGAGAAGAGAAATAGCAGGAGAGGGTCAGTGAGTGCTGAGAGAGCACAGAGAGGTGAAAGAGAGCAGGAGAGGGTCTGGGAGTGCTGAGAGAGCACAGAGAAGAGAGCAGGAGAGGGTCTGTGAGTGCTGAGAGAGCACAGAGAAGAGAAATAGCAGGAGAGGGTCAGTGAGTGCTGAGAGAGCACAGAGAAGAGAAATAGCAGGAGAGGGTCAGTGAGTGCTGAGAGAGCACAGAGAAGTGAAAGAGAGCAGGAGAGGGTCTGGGAGTGCTGAGAGAGCACAGAGAAGAGAGCAGGAGAGGGTCTGTGAGTGCTGAGAGAGCACAGAGATGTGAAAGAGAGCAGGAGAGGGTCTGTGAGTGCTGAGGGAGCACAGAGAAGTGAAAGAGAGCAGGAGAGGGTCTGGGAGTGCTGAGAGAGCACAGAGAAGAGAGCAGGAGAGGGTCTGTGAGTGCAGAGAGAGCACAGAGAAGTGAAAGAGAGCAGGTGAGGGCCTGTGAGTGCTGAGAGAGCACAGAGAAGTGAAAGAGAGCAGGAGAGGGTCTGTGAGTGCTGAGAGAGCACAGAGAAGAGATCAGGAGAGGGTCTGGGAGTGCTGAGAGAGCACAGAGAAGTGAAAGAGAGCAGGAGAGGGTCTGTGAGTGCTGAGAGAGCACAGAGAAGTGAAATAAAAGGTGAGGGTCAGTGAGTGCTGAGAGGGCACAGAGAAGAGAAATAGCAGGAGAGGGTCAGTGAGTGCTGAGAGAGCACAGAGAAGTGAGAGAGCAGGAGAGGGTATGAGAGTGCTGAGAGAGCACAGAGAAGTGAGAGAGCAGGAGAGGGTCTGTGAGTGCTGAGAGAGCACAGAGAAGAGAAATAGCAGGAGAGGGTCAGTGAGTGCTGAGAGAGCACAGAGATGTGAAAGAGAGCAGGAGAGGGTCTGTGAGTGCTGAGAGAGCACAGAGAAGAGAAATAGCAGGAGAGGGTCAGTGAGTGCTGAGAGAGCACAGAGATGTGAAAGAGAGCAGGAGAGGGTATGTGAGTGCTGAGAGAGCACAGAGAAGTGAGAGAGAGCAGGAGAGTGTCTGTGAGTGCTGAGAGAGCACAGGAAAGTGAAATAGCAGTAGAGGGTCTGGGAGTGCTGAGAGAGCACAGAGAAGTGAAAGAGAGCAGGAGAGGGTCTGTGAGTGCTGAGAGAGCACAGAGAAGAGAGCAGGAGAGGGTCTGTGAGTGCTGAGAGAGCACAGAGAAGTGAAAGAGAGCAGGAGAGGGTCTGTGAGTGCTGAGAGAGCACAGAGAAGAGATCAGGAGAGGGTCTGGGAGTGCTGAGAGAGCACAGAGAAGTGAAAGAGAGCAGGAGAGGGTCTGTGAGTGCTGAGAGAGCACAGAGAAGAGAGCAGGAGAGGGTCTGGGAGTGCTGAGAGAGCACAGAGAAGTGAAAGAGAGCAGGAGAGGGTCTGTGAGTGCTGAGAGAGCACAGAGAAGTGAAATAGCAGGAGAGGGTCTGAGAGTGCTGAGAGAGCACAGAGAAGAGATCCGGAGAGGGTCTGTGAGTGCAGAGGGAGCACAGAGAAGAGATCAGGAGAGGGTCTGTGAGTGCTGAGAGAGCACAGAGAAGTGAAAGAGAGCAGGAGAGGGCCTGTGAGTGCAGAGAGAGCACAGAGAAGAGATCAGGAGAGGGTCTGTGAGTGCTGAGAGAGCACAGAGAAGTGAAAGAGAGCAGGAGAGGGTCTGTGAGTGCTGAGAGAGCACAGTGAAGTGAAAGAGAGCAGGAGAGGGTCTGGGAGTGCTGAGAGAGCACAGAGAAGAGAGCAGGAGAGGGTCTGGGAGTGCTGAGAGTGCATAGAGAAGTGAAATAGAAGGTGAGAGTCTGTGAGTGCAGAGAGAGCACAGAGTAGTGAAATAACAAGAGAGGGTCTGAGAGTGCTGAGAGAGCACAGAGAAGTGAAAGAGAGCCGGAGAGGGTCTGGGAGTGCTGAGAGAGCACAGAGAAGTGAAAGAGAGCAGGAGAGGGGCTGTGAGTGCTGAGAGAGCACAGAGAAGTGAAAGAGAGCAGGAGAGGGTCTGGGAGTGCTGAGAGAGCACAGAGAAGTGAAAGAGAGCAGGAGAGGGTCTGTGAGTGCTGAGAGAGCACAGAGAAGTGAAATAACAAGAGAGGGTCTGAGAGTGCTGAGAGAGCACAGAGTAGTGAAAGAGAGCAGGAGAGGGTCTGGGAGTGCTGAGAGAGCACAGAGAAGAGAGCAGGAGAGGGTCTGTGAGTGCTGAGAGAGCACAGAGAAGTGAAAGAGAGCAGGAGAGGGGCTGTGAGTGCTGAGAGAGCACAGAGAAGTGAAAGAGAGCAGGAGAGGGTCTGTGAGTGCTGAGAGAGCACAGAGAAGAGATCAGGAGAGGGTCTGGGAGTGCTGAGAGAGCACAGAGAAGTGAAAGAGAGCAGGAGAGGGTCTGTGAGTGCTGAGAGAGCACAAAGAAGTGAAATAGAAGGTGAGAGTCTGTGAGTGCAGAGAGAGCACAGAGTAGTGAAAGAGAGCAGGAGAGGGTCTGTGAGTGCTGAGAGAGCACAGAGAAGAGAGCAGGAGAGGGTCTGGGAGTGCTGAGAGAGCACAGAGAAGTGAAATAGAAGGTGAGAGTCTGTGAGTGCAGAGAGAGCACAGAGTAGTGAAAGAGAGCAGGAGAGGGTCTGTGAGTGGTGAGAGAGCACAGACAAGTGAGCAGGAGAGGGACTGGGAGTGCTGAGAGAGCACAGAGAAGTGAAAGAGAGCAGGAGAGGGTCTGGGAGTGCTGAGAGAGCACAGAGAAGTGAAAGAGAGCAGGAGAGGGTCTGTGAGTGCTGAGAGAGCACAGAGAAGAGAGCAGGAGAGGGTCTGTGAGTGCTGAGAGAGCACAGAGAAGTGAAATAGCAGGAGAGGGTCTGAGAGTGCTGAGAGAGCACAGAGAAGAGATCAGGAGAGGGTCTGTGAGTGCAGAGGGAGCACAGAGAAGAGATCAGGAGAGGGTCTGTGAGTGCTGAGAGAGCACAGAGAAGTGAAAGAGAGCAGGAGAGGGTCTGGGAGTGCTGAGAGAGCACAGAGAAGTGAAAGAGAGCAGGAGAGGGTCTGTGAGTGCTGAGAGTGCATAGAGAAGTGAAATAGAAGGTGAGAGTCTGTGAGTGCCGAGAGAGCACAGAGAAGTGAAAGAGAGCAGGAGAGGGGCTGTGAGTGCTGAGAGAGCACAGAGAAGTGAAAAGAGAGCAGGAGAGGGACTGGGAGTGCCGAGAGAGCACAGAGAAGTGAAAGAGAGCAGGAGAGGGTCTGTGAGTGCAGAGAGAGCACAGAGTAGTGAAAGAGAGCAGGAGAGGGTCTGTGAGTGCAGAGAGAGCACAGAGAAGTGAGCAGGAGAGGGTCTGTGAGTGCTGAGAGAGCACCGAGAAGTGAGCAGGAGAGGGTCTGGGAGTGCTGAGAGAGCACAGAGAAGTGAAAGAGAGCAGGAGAGGGTCTGTGAGTGCTGAGAGAGCACAGAGAAGTGAAATAGAAGGTGAGAGTCTGTGAGTGCAGAGAGAGCACAGAGTAGTGAAAGAGAGCAGGAGAGGGTCTGGGAGGGCTGACAGAGCACAGAGAAGTGGAAGAGAGCAGGAGAGGGTCTGGGAGTGCTGAGAGAGCACCGAGAAGTGAGCAGGAGAGGGTCTGGGAGTGCTGAGAGAGCACAGAGAAGTGAAATAGAAGGTGAGAGTCTGTGAGTGCAGAGAGAGCACAGAGTAGTGAAAGAGAGCAGGAGAGGGTCTGTGAGTGCTGAGAGGGCACAGAGAAGTGACATAGCAGGAGAGGGTCTGTGAGTGTAGAGAGAGCACAGAGAAGTGAAAGAGAGCAGGAGAGGGTCTGTGAGTGTAGAGAGAGCACAGAGAAGTGAAAGAGAGCAGGAGAGGGTCAGTGAGTGATGAGAGAGCACAGAGAAGTGAAAGAGAGCAGGAGAGGGACTGTGAGTGCTGAGAGAGCACAGAGAAGAGAGCAGGAGTGGGTCTGTGAGTGCTGAGAGAGCACCGAGAAGTGAGCAGGAGAGGGTCTGGGAGTGCTGAGAGAGCACAGAGAAGTGAAAGAGAGCAGGAGAGGGTCTGGGAGTGCTGAGAGAGCACAGAGAAGTGAAAGAGAGCAGGAGAGGGTCTGTGAGTGCTGAGAGAGCACAGAGAAGTGAAAGAGAGCAGGAGAGGGTCTGTGAGTGCTGAGAGAGCACAGAGAAGTGAGCAGGAGAGGGTCTGTGAGTGCTGAGAGAGCACAGAGAAGAGAGCAGGAGAGGGTCTGGGAGTGCTGAGAGAGCACAGAGTAGTGAAAGAGAGCAGGAGAGGGTCTGTGAGTGCTGAGAGAGCACAGAGAAGTGAAATAGCAGGAGAGGGTCTGAGAGTGCTGAGAGAGCACAGAGAAGAGATCAGGAGAGGGTCTGTGAGTGCAGAGGGAGCACAGAGAAGAGATCAGGAGAGGGTCTGTGAGTGCTGAGAGAGCACAGAGAAGTGAAAGAGAGCAGGAGAGGGTCTGTGAGTGCTGAGAGAGCACAGAGAAGTGAAAGAGAGCAGGAGAGGGTCTGTGAGTGCTGAGAGAGCACAGAGAAGAGAGCAGGAGAGGGTCTGTGAGTGCTGAGAGAGCACAGAGAAGTGAAAGAGAGCAGGAGAGGGTCTGTGAGTGCTGAGAGAGCACAGAGAAGTGAAATAACAAGAGAGGGTCTGTGAGTGCTGAGAGAGCACAGAGTAGTGAAAGAGAGCAGGAGAGGGTCTGGGAGTGCTGAGAGAGCACAGAGAAGAGAGCAGGAGAGGGTCTGTGAGTGCTGAGAGAGCACAGAGAAGTGAAAGAGAGCAGGAGAGGGGCTGTGAGTGCTGAGAGAGCACAGAGAAGTGAAAGAGAGCAGGAGAGGGTCTGTGAGTGCTGAGAGAGCACAGAGAAGAGAGCAGGAGAGGGTCTGGGAGTGCTGAGAGAGCACCGAGAAGAGAGCAGGAGAGGGTCTGTGAGTGCTGAGAGAGCACCGAGAAGTGAGCAGGAGAGGGTCTGGGAGTGCTGAGAGAGCACAGAGAAGTGAAAGAGAGCAGGAGAGGGTCTGTGAGTGCTGAGAGAGCACAGAGAAGTGAAATAGAAGGTGAGAGTCTGTGAGTGCAGAGAGAGCACAGAGTAGTGAAAGAGAGCAGGAGAGGGTCTGGGAGGGCTGACAGAGCACAGAGAAGTGGAAGAGAGCAGGAGAGGGTCTGGGAGTGCTGAGAGAGCACCGAGAAGTGAGCAGGAGAGGGTCTGGGAGTGCTGAGAGAGCACAGAGAAGTGAAATAGAAGGTGAGAGTCTGTGAGTGCAGAGAGAGCACAGAGTAGTGAAAGAGAGCAGGAGAGGGTCTGGGAGTGCTGAGAGCACAGAGAAGTGAAATAGCAGGAGAGGGTCTGTGAGTGCTGAGAGGGCACAGAGAAGTGAAAGAGAGCAGGAGAGGGTCAGTGAGTGATGAGAGGGCACAGAGAAGTGAAAGAGAGCCGGAGAGGGTCTGGGAGTGCTGAGAGAGCACAGAGTAGTGAGCAGGAGAGGGACTGGGAGTGCTGAGAGAGCACAGAGAAGTGAAAGAGAGCAGGAGAGGGACTGGGAGTGCTCAGAGAGCACAGAGAAGTGAAAGAGAGCAGGAGAGGGACTGGGAGTGCAGAGGGAGCATAGAGAAGTGAGAGAGCAGGAGAGGGTCTGTGGGTGCAGAGAGAGCACAGAGAAGTGAAAGAGAGCAGGAGAGGGTCTGTGAGTGCTGAGAGAGCACAGAGAAGTGAAAGAGAGCAGGAGAGGGTCTGTGAGTGCAGAGAGAGCACAGAGAAGTGAGCAGGAGAGGGACTGGGAGTGCTGAGAGAGCACAGAGAAGTGAAAGAGAGCAGGAGAGGGTCTGTGAGTGTAGAGAGAGCACAGAGAAGTGAAATAGCAGGAGAGGGTCTGTGGGTGCAGAGAGAGCACAGAGAAGTGAAAGAGAGCAGGAGAGGGTCTGTGAGTGCAGAGAGAGCACAGAGAAGAGAGCAGGAGAGGGTCTGTGAGTGCAGAGGGAGCATAGAGATGTGAGAGAGCAGGAGAGGGTCTGTGAGTGCAGAGAGAGCACAGAGAAGTGAAAGAAAGCAGGAGATGGTTAGTGAGTGGTGAGAGGGCACAGAGAAGTGAAAGAGAGCGGGCGAGGGTCTGTGAGTGCTGAGAGAGCACAGAGAAGTGAGAGAGCCGGAGAGGGTTTGTGAGTGCTGAGAGAGCACAGAGATGTGAGAGAGCAGGAGAGTGTCTGTGAGTGCTGAGAGAGCACAGAGATGTGAGAGAGCAGGAGAGGGTCTGTGAGTGCTGAGAGGGAACAGTGAAGCTAGAGAGCAGGAGAGGGTCTGTTAGTGCCAGGAGAGCACAGACAAGAGTGAAGAGAGCAGGAGAGGGTCTGTGAGAGCTGAGGGAGCACAGAGAAGTGAGAGAGCCGGAAAGGGTCTATGAGTGCTGAGAGAGCACAGACAAGAGAGAAGAGAGCAGGAGAGGGTCTGTGAGAGTTTAGGGAGCACAGCAAAGTGAAAGAGCAGGAGAGGGGCTGTGAGTGCTGAGAGAGCACAGAGAAGTGAAAGAGAGCAGGAGAGGGTCTGGGAGTGCTGAGAGAGCACAGAGAAGTGAAAGAGAGCAGGAGAGGGGCTGTGAGTGCTGAGAGAGCACAGAGAAGTGAAAGAGAGCAGGAGAGGGACTGGGAGTGCTGAGAGAGCACAGAGAAGTGAAATAGCAGGAGAGGGTCTGAGAGTGCTGAGAGAGCACAGAGAAGAGATCAGGAGAGGGTCTGTGAGTGCAGAGAGAGCACAGAGAAGTGAACGAGAGCAGGAGAGGGTCTGTGAGTGTAAAGAGAGTACAGAGAAGTGAGAGAGAGCAGGAGAGGGTCTGTGAGTGCTGAGAGAGCACAGAGAACTGAAATAGCAGGAGAGGGTCTGTGAGTGCTGAGGGAGCACAGAGAAGAGAGCAGGAGAGGGTCTGTGAGTGCAGAGGGAGCACAGAGAAGAGAGCAGGAGAGGGTCTGTGAGTGCAGAGGGAGCATAGAGAAGTGAGAGAGAGCAGGAGAGGGGCTGTGAGTGCTGAGAGAGCACAGAGAAGTGAAAGAGAGCAGGTGAGGGCCTGTGAGTGCTGAGAGAGCACAGAGAAGTGAAAGAGAGCAGGAGAGGGTCTGGGAGTGCTGAGAGAGCACAGAGAAGTGAAAGAGAGCAGGTGAGGGCCTGTGAGTGCTGAGAGAGCACAGAGAAGTGAAAGAGAGCAGGAGAGGGTCTGTGAGTGCTGAGAGAGCACAGAGAAGAGATCAGGAGAGGGTCTGTGAGTGCAGAGAGAGCACAGAGAAGTGAAAGAGAGCAGGTGAGGGTCTGGGAGTGCTGAGAGAGCACAGAGAAGTGAAAGAGAGCAGGAGAGGGGCTGTGAGTGCTGAGAGAGCACAGAGAAGTGAAAGAGAGCAGGAGAGGGACTGGGAGTGCTGAGAGAGCACAGAGAAGTGAAAGAGAGCAGGAGAGGGTCTGGGAGTGCTGAGAGAGCACAGAGAAGTGAAAGAGAGCAGGAGAGGGTCTGTGAGTGTAGAGAGAGCACAGAGAAGTGAAAGAGAGCAGGAGAGGGGCTGTGAGTGCTGAGAGAGCACAGAGAAGTGAAAGAGAGCAGGAGAGGGGCTGTGAGTGCTGAGAGAGCACAGAGAAGTGAAAGAGAGCAGGAGAGGGTCTGGGAGTGCTGAGAGAGCACAGAGAAGTGAAAGAGAGCAGGAGAGGGGCTGTGAGTGCTGAGAGAGCACAGAGAAGTGAAAGAGAGCCGGAGAGGGTCTGGGAGTGCTGAGAGAGCACAGAGAAGTGAAAGAGAGCAGGAGAGGGGCTGTGAGTGCTGAGAGAGCACAGAGAAGTGAAAGAGAGCCGGAGAGGGTCTGGGAGTGCTGAGAGAGCACAGAGAAGTGAAAGAGAGCAGGAGAGTGTCTGTGAGTGCTGAGGGAGCACAGAGAAGTGAGAGAGAGCAGGAGAGGGGCTGTGAGTGCTGAGAGAGCACAGAGAAGTGAAAGAGAGCAGGAGAGGGTCTGTGAGTGCTGAGAGAGCACAGAGAAGAGAGCAGGAGAGGGTCTGTGAGTGCTGAGAGAGCACAGAGAAGTGAAATAGCAGGAGAGGGTCTGAGAGTGCTGAGAGAGCACAGAGAAGAGATCAGGAGAGGGCCTGTGAGTGCAGAGAGAGCACAGAGAAGTGAACGAGAGCAGGAGAGGGTCTGTGAGTGTAAAGAGAGTACAGAGAAGTGAGAGAGAGCAGGAGAGGGTCTGTGAGTGCTGAGAGAGCACAGAGAAGTGAAATAGCAGGAGAGGGTCTGTGAGTGCTGAGGGAGCACAGAGAAGAGAGCAGGAGAGGGTCTGTGAGTGCAGAGAGAGCACAGAGAAGTGAAAGAGAGCAGGTGAGGGCCTGTGAGTGCTGAGAGAGCACAGAGAAGTGAAAGAGAGCAGGAGAGTGTCTGGGAGTGCTGAGAGAGCACAGAGAAGTGAAAGAGAGCAGGAGAGGGGCTGTGAGTGCTGAGAGAGCACAGAGAAGTGAAAGAGAGCAGGAGAGGGACTGGGAGTGCTGAGAGAGCACAGAGAAGTGAAAGAGAGCAGGAGAGGGTCTGGGAGTGCTGAGAGAGCACAGAGAAGTGAAAGAGAGCAGGAGAGGGGCTGTGAGTGCTGAGAGAGCACAGAGAAGTGAAAGAGAGCAGGAGAGGGGCTGTGAGTGCTGAGAGAGCACAGAGAAGTGAAAGAGAGCAGGAGAGGGTCTGGGAGTGCTGAGAGAGCACAGAGAAGTGAAAGAGAGCAGGTGTTGGACAGGCCACGTGTAAGGCTTGCTCCCTCCCCGCACGACCAGGCCCGAGCCCCGCTCCTCAGGTGTTACACGCAACAACAACCCGTTTCCCGTCTCCTATAGGGCCCCTGCCCCTGAACATCTCCACATCGTGGGCCCGATTCCCTACCGGCCCTCTCGCCCGGCCCGGGCGCCATCTTGGACACGGCACCACGAGGCCGCGTGGCCTCCGATCAACCCTAACCCTGGGCCTGGCCAGGCCCCGACATCCCGGCACCACCATCCACCCAGGAGGTGAGCGGACTACTTGGCAGGGCAATGGGAGAAAGAGGTGTCGATGGCTCTCCCCCGCCAGGTGCCGATCGCCCCCAGCTCCCCCAGGCGCTGGCTCCACCCCCCTGCTGGGTGTCTGGACTCCCTCATCCCGGACCTCCCGACCTCCCAGTGCGAGGGTCCGGACATCAAAGGGCGCCAGACCTATAACTGGCGCAGCTCCAGAGCAGGAAGGGAGTTGTATCCTGGAGTCGAGAGACGCAGTGAAGAACTCATCCTTGACGGACTACTGGCGCTGCCGTAGCCCTGCCTTGCGAACGACCGACCTGCCTGCTGGAGCTGCCGCGGCTCTCTGCACCCATCTTCATCGGGACCTGCTGGCTCCGCCGCGGACCGTCGCTACCTTCAACCATCCCGGGACCTGCTGGCTCCGCCGCGGCCCGATCATCTAGAACGCCGAGCTCGAGGATTGTGAGCTAATTCATCTACCACCATATCCCCCAGAGTGGTAACAAGACTGTCCCGCTACCCCCTTACCCAACCAAGAGACTAGAATAGAGGGGACCCCGGAGTCCAGACCTCCTTGTACCACCTCACCGTACGTAAAGAATTGCTTATAAAGTAACGTTGAACCTTATCCTTGTGTGGTGTACGTCAGTGGGGGGGAAGTTATTTGTCTGTACGATTGCTGGAGACGGATCTCCCCGGAGACCTCTCCCCTTATCCTCGGCCGACCCTCCCGGTCCGTCTAACATTGGTGGCCAGCGACGGGATCCGAATCAACGCGTAATCGTACAGAGAGTAGCTCACCCCACGACAAAACCACAATGTCAACCAAAGAAAGCGGATCCACCGAAAAATTCCAGATGGAGAAATTGGAAGAATACAGCCATCGTGAGTTGAAACAATTCTGCATTGAACTAGGTATCGCTACCACCGGTCTGAATACTAAAGACGATTTCAAGCACGCCATTGAGTCATGGGCAGAAACCGGGGCCGTCAGACCCCCGGACCAAAATCTCGCAACAGCAGAGAAAGACACCACGGCTCCCGAGGAGCGAAGAACGGGCCTCTCGCAAGATGAGATCCAAGAACGAGAAAGAAACCGACTACATGAGCTAGAGATGGCCCGGCTCAAAATGGATGGCGAACTCAAATTAGCCGAACAAAAACTAAATCTGAGAAGAACGGGAAGAGAAACAGAGACAAAGAGAGCTTGAAGAGAAGAGACTGGCGTACGAACACGAACGCAAACTAGCTGAGATAGACTTACGCAAGCAGAACAAAGAATTAGGAGTGCCCGAGCAACCGCGCACCCCGGGGGTGACAGAAAGGAAGGTACACATCCCTAAGGATGTCGTTCGAGAATATTTCCGAGAGGACGACATACAGCAATGGTTCAAGGCCTACGAGATCGCTATGACCTCCCACCGGGTCGATCGAAGCGACTGGGGAGCCGGTCTATGGGGGAGGTTCGTCAATGAGGGCCGCGATGCCCTGCTACAGCTCCCAGACCATCTGATGACCTCCTATGACCACATGAAAGCTACCCTCCTCACCCGCTATGGGCTCACACCCGAAATGTACCGCCAGAGGTTCCGAAACTGCACTCGGATCCCGGGCACAACTTGGGTGGAATACGTGAACTATTTCAGCTGGGCCTTCGAGGGGTGGATCAAGGGAAGCAACGTAACGACTTACGAGCAACTCTTCAATCTCATGGTATGGGAGCATCTATCAAACAACTGCTTCGTCGAGCTCAGGCAGCACCTCCTCGACAGTAAATTAACTGATCCACGACAGCTTGCCGCCGAGGCTGACCGGTGGGAAATTACCCGAGTGGGCCGAACTGGGCCCCATGAACAGAACCGGAACAACCACGGTCAGCACCGTCCCCGAGGAGGAGGAGGGGGCCAGGGACGAGGGAGAGACAACGCCCCGGCCGCTCCCGCTACCAGCACCCCACCCCCGGCCAACCGGGGCAACACCCCGGCGCGGCCGGGATACAGAGCCAATGTCACGTGTCACCGATGCCAGCGAGTCGGCCACTACGCCAACGACCCGAATTGTCCACAGAGCCAGACTTCGAGACGCCGCCAGATGGCTGCCGCCGCCCTGGGGGAAGAACAAATCTACGAAGAACATGAGGAATGTGAGCAAGAACGCCAGGAATGGGAACCAGCCGCCATGGTTCTAGCGTGCCTAGGGGGAAGGGACATGGTCCCGCGGGTCCCCCTACCCGCCAACACCCGGAAGTACAGTCAATGGGTGAACATTAATGGACGCCGGGCCGAAGCCCTACGTGACACCGGGGCCAGTGTAACGGCCGTCCGATGTCACCTGGTGACCCCAGAACAGATTCTGCCGAACGTCCTCTGCCCTGTCCGTTCAGCCGACAATTCGGAGAGTCTATGTCGGATGGCTTGCGTCCCCTTCGAGTGGGGAGGAGTCTCCGGCATGTTGGAAGTGACGGTCCGAGATGATGCCCCCGTAGACTGTCTCCTGGGAAATGATCTTGAGAGTTCCCCGTGGGCCGCCGTAGAGAGGAGAGAGCACCTAGGGATGTTGGGCATCCCGGATTGGGCATGCGTAACCACCCGGTCCATGGCTGCCCGTGCCATCCCCCGACCCGAAGAACCTGAGTGGCCGGCACCTCCTCCCCCGGTCGCTCCAGACACCGACCGTGCCGTCACCCCAGAGCAAACTCCCGAGGGGCTCGTTCAGCCTCAGGACCTTCCCGGCCTGGATCAGTGGCGTCAGGAGGGGGGGCCCACCCAAGAACAGTTTCGCAACGAGCAGAAGACCTGTCCCTCCCTCGAGGGACTCCGCCAACAAGCCCTCGCCCAGAGTGCAGGGGATACCTCCGGAACCCATTGGGTCTATTGGGACAATGACCTGTTGTACAGCGAACAGAGAATCGCAGAGTTAGGGGCCAGTCGAGTACTAGTGGTGCCCCTCTGCTTTAGAGACTTCTTGCTAAACCTGGCCCACGATGTCCCCCTGGCTGGCCACCTGGGTCAGGATAAAACCTACAGTCGCCTGGTGACCCACTTTTTCTGGCCCAAGATGAGGAACGATGTACTCCAACACTGCCGATCTTGCCCCACGTGCCAGGCCAGCGGGAAGAGCGGCCGCAAGCTTAAAGCACCTCTGCAACCTTTTCCAGTGGTCACCACCCCGTTCGAGAGGGTGGGGATAGACATTGTGGGGCCCCTGGACCCCCGTACAGCACAAGGACATCGGTTCATCCTAGTACTGGTGGACCACGCCACCCGCTACCCCGAGGCTGTTCCCCTGCGAACTGTGACAGCCCCGGTAGTCGGCCGGGCCTTGATGGGGATCTTCTCCCGGGTGGGCTTCCCCCGAGAAGTCGTCAGCGACCGGGGCACAAACTTTATTTCAAAATACATGAAGTCCCTCTGGCAACAGTGTGGGGTCACCTACCGATTCACGACCCCTTATCACCCTCAAGGAAACGGACTGGTTGAGCGGTTCAACCGCACGCTCAAAGGGATGATTGGGGGGTTGGAAGAGCCCCTCCGTCGCCAGTGGGATGTGCTACTACCGTGCCTTCTCTTTGCCTACCGAGAAGTCCCCCAGAAGTCCCTCGGCTTCAGCCCGTTCGAACTCTTGTATGGGCACCCGGTGCGGGGGCCGCTCAGGCTAGTCAAAGAGGGCTGGGAAATGCCCCCTCTAAAGAACCCTCCAGATGTGTTCAAGTACCTCCTAACCCTCCGCAACCAGACCAGACGGTTCAGAGAGATGGCAAAAGCAAACCTGGAGGCCAGTCAGGAGGACATGAAAAGGTGGTACGATCAGAATGCATCCTCCATCGAATTTGAACCCGGCCAACAAGTGTGGGTAATGTCTCCCACCGAACCATGCGCCCTGCAAGACAAATGGACGGGGCCCTTCAAGGTAATCGAGCGCAAGAGCCCTGTCACCTATCTCATCGATATGGAATCTTCACGAAACCCTCTCCGGGTCCTCCACGCTAATAGACTTAAACCCCACTTTGTACGCTCAGAGCTCAGCCTCTTGATGGCAACCGACAATGGAACCGAGGAGGACTCCGAACCCTTCCCTGACCTCCTACGGTCTCGGGAGAAGGACGGCTCCGTGGACGGGGTCCGACTCTCGGAGGCCCTCACCCTGGAACAGCGCCAAGGCTGCCGAGACCTCCTGCTGCAGTTCGCCACCCTGTTCTCCCTCACCCCAGGGGTCACCCCCTGGTGCTTACACGACGTGGACACTGGAGACAGTCCCCCTGTCCGCCATCGGGCCTACCGCGTACCAGATCGGGTACGGGCCTGCATCCAAGAGGAGGTGGCCAAGATGCTCACGCTCGGGGTCATCGAGCCCTCAGACAGCCCCTGGGCCAGTCCAGTGGTACTGGTCCCCAAAGCGGCCGCCCCCGGCGCCACGCCGGAGCTTCGGTTCTGCGTCGACTACCGGGGCTTGAATGCGGTCACCAGAACAGACGCACACCCCATCCCCCGAGCAGATGAACTAATCGACCGCATGGGAGCTGCCCGCTACCTCAGCATCTTCGACCTGACAGCGGGCTACTGGCAGATCGGTCTCACACCCCGGGCCCAAGAACGATCTGCATTCTCCACTCCTGATGGCCACTATCACTTCAAGGTCATGCCATTCGGCATGAAGAATGCCCCAGCAACATTTCAGCGGCTAGTGAACCAGGTCCTGGCAGGACTCGAAGAATTCAGCGCCGCCTACCTGGACGATATCGCTGTGTACAGCCGCCACTGGTCCGACCACCTCCACCACCTCCGAGAGGTGCTACAGGCCCTCCAACGAGCTGGCCTCACGATCAAGGCCAGCAAATGCCAAATTGGCCAGGGGTCCGTGACCTATCTCGGGCACCAGGTGGGAAGCGGTCTGGTGGCCCCTTTGCAACTCAAGATCGCTGCCATCCAGTCGTGGCAGCCCCCCATCACCCAGACCGAGGTCCGCGCCTTCTTGGGACTCACAGGCTACTACCGGCGGTTCGTGAGGGACTATGGCAGCATTGTAGGGCCCCTCACGGAACTCACATCCAAAAACCAACCCAAGAAGGTCAACTGGACCCCAGACTGTCAAGCGGCCTTCGAGAAGCTGAAGGCCGCCATGTGCTCCGCCCCGGTGCTCCAGGCCCCCGACTACAGTCGGGAATTTATCGTCCAAACAGATGCCTCCGACCATGGCGTTGGGGCAGTCCTTTCCCAGCTGAACCCCGAAGGACTTGACCAGCCAGTGGCTTTCATCAGCAGACGGCTCCTAGCCCGAGAACAACGCTGGAGCACCATCGAGAGGGAGGCCTTCGCCGTGGTGTGGGCCCTCAAAAAGCTCCGGCCTTATCTCTTCGGCACCCACTTCCGGGTCCAGACCGATCATCGACCCCTGCAATGGCTAATGCAGATGCGGGGGGAAAACCCGAAACTACTACGTTGGTCCATCTCCCTGCAGGGGATGGACTTCACTGTGGAACATCGACCCGGGCAAGACCACGCCAACGCAGATGGCCTGTCACGCTTTTTCCGCCTCGACGAGGAGAGTCCCCAAGAGGATGGGTGACTCTCCCCGCCTTCAGCTGGGGGGGACGCATGTTGGACAGGCCACGTGTAAGGCTTGCTCCCTCCCCGCACGACCAGGCCCGAGCCCCGCTCCTCAGGTGTTACACGCAACAACAACCCGTTTCCCGTCTCCTATAGGGCCCCTGCCCCTGAACATCTCCACATCGTGGGCCCGATTCCCTACCGGCCCTCTCGCCCGGCCCGGGCGCCATCTTGGACACGGCACCACGAGGCCGCGTGGCCTCCGATCAACCCTAACCCTGGGCCTGGCCAGGCCCCGACATCCCGGCACCACCATCCACCCAGGAGGTGAGCGGACTACTTGGCAGGGCAATGGGAGAAAGAGGTGTCGATGGCTCTCCCCCGCCAGGTGCCGATCGCCCCCAGCTCCCCCAGGCGCTGGCTCCACCCCCCTGCTGGGTGTCTGGACTCCCTCATCCCGGACCTCCCGACCTCCCAGTGCGAGGGTCCGGACATCAAAGGGCGCCAGACCTATAACTGGCGCAGCTCCAGAGCAGGAAGGGAGTTGTATCCTGGAGTCGAGAGACGCAGTGAAGAACTCATCCTTGACGGACTACTGGCGCTGCCGTAGCCCTGCCTTGCGAACGACCGACCTGCCTGCTGGCGCTGCCGCGGCTCTCTGCACCCATCTTCATCGGGACCTGCTGGCTCCGCCGCGGACCGTCTCTACCTTCAACCATCCCGGGACCTGCTGGCTCCGCCGCGGCCCGATCATCTAGAACGCCGAGCTCGAGGATTGTGAGCTAATTCATCTACCACCATATCCCCCAGAGTGGTAACAAGACTGTCCCGCTACCCCCTTACCCAACCAAGAGACTAGAATAGAGGGGACCCCGGAGTCCAGACCTCCTTGTACCACCTCACCGTACGTAAAGACTTGCTTATAAAGTAACGTTGAACCTTATCCTTGTGTGGTGTACGTCAGTGGGGGGGAAGTTATTTGTCTGTACGATTGCTGGAGACGGATCTCCCCGGAGACCTCTCCCCTTATCCTCGGCCGACCCTCCCGGTCCGTCTAACAGCAGGAGAGGGGCTGTGAGTGCTGAGAGAGCACAGAGAAGTGAAAGAGAGCCGGAGAGGGTCTGGGAGTGCTGAGAGAGCACAGAGAAGTGAAAGAGAGCAGGAGAGGGGCTGTGAGTGCTGAGAGAGCACAGAGAAGTGAAAGAGAGCAGGAGAGGGTCTGGGAGTGCTGAGAGAGCACAGAGAAGTGAAAGAGAGCAGGAGAGTGTCTGTGAGTGCTGAGGGAGCACAGAGAAGTGAGAGAGAGCAGGAGAGGGTCTGTGAGTGCTGAGGGAGCACAGAGAAGCGAAAGAGAGCAGGAGAGTGTCTGTGAGTGCTGAGAGAGCACAGAGAAGTGAAAGAGAGCAGGAGAGGGTCTGGGAGTGCTGTGGGAGCACAGAGAAGAGAGCAGGAGAGGGTCTGTGAGTGCAGAGAGAGCACAGAGAAGTGAAAGAGAGCAGGTGAGGGTCTTTGAGTGCTGAGAGAGCACAGAGAAGCGAAAGAGAGCAGGAGAGTGTCTGTGAGTGCTGAGAGAGCACAGAGAAGTGAAAGAGAGCAGGAGAGGGTCTGGGAGTGCTGTGGGAGCACAGAGAAGAGAGCAGGAGAGGGTCTGTGAGTGCAGAGAGAGCACAGAGAAGTGAAAGAGAGCAGGTGAGGGTCTGGGAGTGCTGAGAGAGCACAGAGAAGTGAGAGAGCAGGAGAGGGTCTGGGAGTGCTGTGGGAGCACAGAGAAGAGAGCAGGAGAGGGTCTGTGAGTGCAGAGAGAGCACAGAGAAGTGAAAGAGAGCAGGTGAGGGTCTGGGAGTGCTGAGAGAGCACAGAGAAGTGAAAGAGAGCAGGAGAGGGTCTGGGAGTGCTGAGAGAGCACAGAGAAGTGAGAGAGCAGGAGAGGGTCTGTGAGTGCAGAGAGAGCACAGAGAAGTGAAAGAGAGCAGGAGAGGGCCTGTGAGTGCTGAGAGAGCACAGAGAAGTGAAAGAGAGCAGGAGAGGGCCTGTGAGTGCTGAGGGAGCACAGAGAAGTGAACGAGAGCAGGAGAGTGTCTGTGAGTGTAAAGAGAGTACAGAGAAGTGAGAGAGCAGGAGAGGGGCTGTGAGTGCCGAGAGAGCACAGAGAAGTGAAAGAGAGCAGGAGAGGGTCAGTGAGTGCTGAGAGAGCACAGAGAAGTGAAAGAGAGCAGGAGAGGGGCTGTGAGTGCAGAGAGAGCACAGAGAAGTGAAGGAGGGTCTGTGAGTGCTGAGAGAGCACAGAGAAGTGAGAGAGAGCAGGAGAGGGCCTGTGAGTGCTGAGAGAGCACAGAGAAGTGAAAGAGAGCAGGAGAGGGCCTGTGAGTGCTGAGGGAGCACAGAATAGTGAACGAGAGCAGGAGAGTGTCTGTGAGTGTAAAGAGAGTACAGAGAAGTGAGAGAGAGCAGGAGAGGGTCTGTGAGTGCAGAGGGAGCATAGAGAAGTGAGAGAGAGCAGGAGAGTGTCTGTGAGTGCCGAGAGAGCACAGAGAAGTGAAAGAGAGCAGGAGAGGGGCTGTGAGTGCTGAGAGAGCACAGAGAAGTGAAAGAGAGCAGGAGAGGGACTGGGAGTGCTGAGAGAGCACAGAGAAGTGAAAGAGAGCAGGAGAGGGTCTGGGAGTGCTGAGAGAGCACAGAGAAGTGAAAGAGAGCAGGAGAGGGTCTGTGAGTGCCGAGAGAGCACAGAGAAGTGAAAGAGAGCAGGAGAGGGGCTGTGAGTGCTGAGAGAGCACAGAGAAGTGAAAGAGAGCAGGAGAGGGACTGGGAGTGCTGAGAGAGCACAGAGAAGTGAAAGAGAGCAGGAGAGGGTCTGGGAGTGCTGAGAGAGCACAGAGAAGTGAAAGAGAGCAGGAGAGGGTCTGTGAGTGCTGAGAGTGCATAGAGAAGTGAAATAGAAGGTGAGAGTCTGTGAGTGCAGAGAGAGCACAGAGTAGTGAAAGAGAGCAGGAGAGGGTCTGTGAGTGCTGAGAGAGCACAGAGAAGAGATCAGGAGAGGGTCTGTGAGTGCAGAGGGAGCACAGAGAAGAGAGCAGGAGAGGGTCTGTGAGTGCAGAGAGAGCACAGAGAAGTGAAAGAGAGCAGGTGAGGGCCTGTGAGTGCTGAGAGAGCACAGAGAAGTGAAAGAGAGCAGGAGAGGGTCTGGGAGTGCTGAGAGAGCACAGAGAAGTGAAATAGAAGGTGAGAGTCTGTGAGTGCAGAGAGAGCACAGAGTAGTGAAAGAGAGCAGGAGAGGGTCTGTGAGTGGTGAGAGAGCACAGAGAAGTGAGCAGGAGAGGGACTGGGAGTGCTGAGAGAGCACAAAGAAGTGAAAGAGAGCAGGAGAGGGTCTGGGAGTGCTGAGAGAGCACAGAGAAGTGAAAGAGAGCAGGAGAGGGTCTGTGAGTGCTGAGAGAGCACAGAGAAGAGAGCAGGAGAGGGTCTGGGAGTGCTGAGAGAGCACAGAGAAGTGAAAGAGAGCAGGAGAGGGTCTGTGAGTGCTGAGAGAGCACAGAGAAGAGAGCAGGAGAGGGTCTGGGAGTGCTGAGAGAGCACAGAGAAGAGATCAGGAGAGGGTCTGTGAGTGCAGAGGGAGCACAGAGAAGAGATCAGGAGAGGGTCTGTGAGTGCTGAGAGAGCACAGAGAAGTGAAATAGCAGGAGAGGGTCTGAGAGTGCTGAGAGAGCACAGAGAAGAGATCAGGAGAGGGTCTGTGAGTGCAGAGGGAGCACAGAGAAGAGATCAGGAGAGGGTCTGTGAGTGCTGAGAGAGCACAGAGAAGTGAAAGAGAGCAGGAGAGGGTCTGTGAGTGCTGAGAGAGCACAGAGAAGTGAAGGAGGGTCTGTGAGTGCTGAGAGAGCACAGAGAAGTGAGAGAGCAGGAGAGGGTCTGTGAGTGCAGAGAGAGCACAGAGAAGTGAAAGAGAGCAGGAGAGGGCCTGTGAGTGCTGAGAGAGCACAGAGAAGTGAAAGAGAGCAGGAGAGGGCCTGTGAGTGCTGAGGGAGCACAGAGAAGTGAACGAGAGCAGGAGAGTGTCTGTGAGTGTAAAGAGAGTACAGAGAAGTGAGAGAGAGCAGGAGAGGGTCTGTGAGTGCAGAGGGAGCATAGAGAAGTGAGAGAGAGCAGGAGAGTGTCTGTGAGTGCCGAGAGAGCACAGAGAAGTGAAAGAGAGCAGGAGAGGGGCTGTGAGTGCTGAGAGAGCACAGAGAAGTGAAAGAGAGCAGGAGAGGGACTGGGAGTGCTGAGAGAGCACAGAGAAGTGAAAGAGAGCAGGAGAGGGTCTGGGAGTGCTGAGAGAGCACAGAGAAGTGAAAGAGAGCAGGAGAGGGTCTGTGAGTGCCGAGAGAGCACAGAGAAGTGAAAGAGAGCAGGAGAGGGGCTGTGAGTGCTGAGAGAGCACAGAGAAGTGAAAGAGAGCAGGAGAGGGACTGGGAGTGCTGAGAGAGCACAGAGAAGTGAAAGAGAGCAGGAGAGGGTCTGGGAGTGCTGAGAGAGCACAGAGAAGTGAAAGAGAGCAGGAGAGGGTCTGTGAGTGCTGAGAGTGCATAGAGAAGTGAAATAGAAGGTGAGAGTCTGTGAGTGCAGAGAGAGCACAGAGTAGTGAAAGAGAGCAGGAGAGGGTCTGTGAGTGCTGAGAGAGCACAGAGAAGTGAAATAGCAGGAGAGGGTCTGAGAGTGCTGAGAGAGCACAGAGAAGAGATCAGGAGAGGGTCTGTGAGTGCAGAGGGAGCACAGAGAAGAGATCAGGAGAGGGTCTGGGAGTGCTGAGAGAGCACAGAGAAGTGAAAGAGAGCAGGAGAGGGTCTGTGAGTGCTGAGAGAGCACAGAGAAGTGAAATAGAAGGTGAGAGTCTGTGAGTGCAGAGAGAGCACAGAGTAGTGAAAGAGAGCAGGAGAGGGTCTGGGAGGGCTGACAGAGCACAGAGAAGTGGAAGAGAGCAGGAGAGGGTCTGGGAGTGCTGAGAGAGCACCGAGAAGTGAGCAGGAGAGGGTCTGGGAGTGCTGAGAGAGCACAGAGAAGTGAAATAGAAGGTGAGAGTCTGTGAGTGCAGAGAGAGCACAGAGTAGTGAAAGAGAGCAGGAGAGGGTCTGTGAGTGGTGAGAGAGCACAGAGAAGTGAGCAGGAGAGGGACTGGGAGTGCTGAGAGAGCACAGAGAAGTGAAAGAGAGCAGGAGAGGGTCTGGGAGTGCTGAGAGAGCACAGAGAAGTGAAAGAGAGCAGGAGAGGGTCTGTGAGTGCTGAGAGAGCACAGAGAAGAGAGCAGGAGAGGGTCTGGGAGTGCTGAGAGAGCACAGAGAAGTGAAAGAGAGCAGGAGAGGGTCTGTGAGTGCTGAGAGAGCACAGAGAAGAGAGCAGGAGAGGGTCTGGGAGTGCTGAGAGAGCACAGAGAAGAGATCAGGAGAGGGTCTGTGAGTGCAGAGGGAGCACAGAGAAGAGATCAGGAGAGGGTCTGTGAGTGCTGAGAGAGCACAGAGAAGTGAAATAGCAGGAGAGGGTCTGAGAGTGCTGAGAGAGCACAGAGAAGAGATCAGGAGAGGGTCTGTGAGTGCAGAGAGAGCACAGAGAAGTGAAATAGCAGGAGAGGGTATGAGAGTGCTGAGAGAGCACAGAGAAGAGATCAGGAGAGGGTCTGTGAGTGCAGAGGGAGCACAGAGAAGAGATCAGGAGAGGGTCTGTGAGTGCTGAGAGAGCACAGAGAAGTGAAAGAGAGCAGGAGAGGGGCTGTGAGTGCTGAGAGAGCACAGAGAAGTGAAAGAGAGCAGGAGAGGGTCTTTGAGTGCAGAGAGAGCACAGAGAAGTGAGCAGGAGAGGGACTGGGAGTGCTGAGAGAGCACAGAGAAGTGAAAGAGAGCAGGAGAGGGACTGGGAGTGCTCAGAGAGCACAGAGAAGTGAAAGAGAGCAGGAAAGGTTCTGTGAGTGCTGAGAGAGCACAGAGAAGTGAAATAGCAGGAGAGGGTCTGTGGGTGCAGAGAGAGCACAGAGAAGAGAGCAGGAGAGGGTCTGTGCGTGCAGAGGGAGCATAGAGATGTGAGAGAGCAGGAGAGGGTCTGTGAGTGCAGAGAGATCACAGAGAAGTGAAAGAAAGCAGGAGATGGTTAGTGAGTGGTGAGAGAGCACAGAGAAGTGAGAGAGCCGGAGAGGGTTTGTGAGTGCTGAGAGAGCACAGAGATGTGAGAGAGCAGGAGAGTGTCTGTGAGTGCTGAGAGATCACAGAGATGTGAGAGAGCAGGAGAGGGTCTGTGAGTGCTGAGAGGGAACAGTGAAGCTAGAGAGCAGGAGAGGGTCTGTTAGTGCCAGGAGAGCACAGACAAGAGTGAAGAGAGCAGGAGAGGGTCTGTGAGAGCTGAGGGAGCACAGAGAAGTGAGAGAGCCGGAAAGGGTCTATGAGTGCTGAGAGAGCACAGACAAGAGAGAAGAGAGCAGGAGAGGGTCTGTGAGAGTTTAGGGAGCACAGCAAAGTGAAAGAGCAGGAGAGGGGCTGTGAGTGCTGAGAGAGCACAGAGAAGTGAAAGAGAGCAGGAGAGGGTCTGGGAGTGCTGAGAGAGCACAGAGAAGTGAAAGAGAGCAGGAGAGGGGCTGTGAGTGCTGAGAGAGCACAGAGAAGTGAAAGAGAGCAGGAGAGGGACTGGGAGTGCTGAGAGAGCACAGAGAAGTGAAAGAGAGCAGGAGAGGGTCTGTGAGTGCTGAGAGAGCACAGAGAAGAGAGCAGGAGAGGGTCTGTGAGTGCTGAGAGAGCACAGAGAAGTGAAATAGCAGGAGAGGGTCTGAGAGTGCTGAGAGAGCACAGAGAAGAGAGCAGGAGAGGGTCTGTGAGTGCTGAGAGAGCACAGAGAAGAGAGCAGGAGAGGGTCTGGGAGTGCTGAGAGAGCACAGAGAAGAGATCAGGAGAGGGTCTGTGAGTGCAGAGGGAGCACAGAGAAGAGATCAGGAGAGGGTCTGTGAGTGCTGAGAGAGCACAGAGAAGTGAAATAGCAGGAGAGGGTCTGAGAGTGCTGAGAGAGCACAGAGAAGAGATCAGGAGAGGGTCTGTGAGTGCAGAGGGAGCACAGAGAAGAGATCAGGAGAGGGTCTGTGAGTGCTGAGAGAGCACAGAGAAGTGAAAGAGAGCAGGAGAGGGTCTGTGAGTGCTGAGAGAGCACAGAGAAGTGAAGGAGGGTCTGTGAGTGCTGAGAGAGCACAGAGAAGTGAGAGAGCAGGAGAGGGTCTGTGAGTGCAGAGAGAGCACAGAGAAGTGAAAGAGAGCAGGAGAGGGCCTGTGAGTGCTGAGAGAGCACAGAGAAGTGAAAGAGAGCAGGAGAGGGCCTGTGAGTGCTGAGGGAGCACAGAGAAGTGAACGAGAGCAGGAGAGTGTCTGTGAGTGTAAAGAGAGTACAGAGAAGTGAGAGAGAGCAGGAGAGGGTCTGTGAGTGCAGAGGGAGCATAGAGAAGTGAGAGAGAGCAGGAGAGTGTCTGTGAGTGCCGAGAGAGCACAGAGAAGTGAAAGAGAGCAGGAGAGGGGCTGTGAGTGCTGAGAGAGCACAGAGAAGTGAAAGAGAGCAGGAGAGGGACTGGGAGTGCTGAGAGAGCACAGAGAAGTGAAAGAGAGCAGGAGAGGGTCTGGGAGTGCTGAGAGAGCACAGAGAAGTGAAAGAGAGCAGGAGAGGGTCTGTGAGTGCCGAGAGAGCACAGAGAAGTGAAAGAGAGCAGGAGAGGGGCTGTGAGTGCTGAGAGAGCACAGAGAAGTGAAAGAGAGCAGGAGAGGGACTGGGAGTGCTGAGAGAGCACAGAGAAGTGAAAGAGAGCAGGAGAGGGTCTGGGAGTGCTGAGAGAGCACAGAGAAGTGAAAGAGAGCAGGAGAGGGTCTGTGAGTGCTGAGAGTGCATAGAGAAGTGAAATAGAAGGTGAGAGTCTGTGAGTGCAGAGAGAGCACAGAGTAGTGAAAGAGAGCAGGAGAGGGTCTGTGAGTGCTGAGAGAGCACAGAGAAGTGAAATAGCAGGAGAGGGTCTGAGAGTGCTGAGAGAGCACAGAGAAGAGATCAGGAGAGGGTCTGTGAGTGCAGAGGGAGCACAGAGAAGAGATCAGGAGAGGGTCTGGGAGTGCTGAGAGAGCACAGAGAAGTGAAAGAGAGCAGGAGAGGGTCTGTGAGTGCTGAGAGAGCACAGAGAAGTGAAATAGAAGGTGAGAGTCTGTGAGTGCAGAGAGAGCACAGAGTAGTGAAAGAGAGCAGGAGAGGGTCTGGGAGGGCTGACAGAGCACAGAGAAGTGGAAGAGAGCAGGAGAGGGTCTGGGAGTGCTGAGAGAGCACCGAGAAGTGAGCAGGAGAGGGTCTGGGAGTGCTGAGAGAGCACAGAGAAGTGAAATAGAAGGTGAGAGTCTGTGAGTGCAGAGAGAGCACAGAGTAGTGAAAGAGAGCAGGAGAGGGTCTGTGAGTGGTGAGAGAGCACAGAGAAGTGAGCAGGAGAGGGACTGGGAGTGCTGAGAGAGCACAGAGAAGTGAAAGAGAGCAGGAGAGGGTCTGGGAGTGCTGAGAGAGCACAGAGAAGTGAAAGAGAGCAGGAGAGGGTCTGTGAGTGCTGAGAGAGCACAGAGAAGAGAGCAGGAGAGGGTCTGGGAGTGCTGAGAGAGCACAGAGAAGTGAAAGAGAGCAGGAGAGGGTCTGTGAGTGCTGAGAGAGCACAGAGAAGAGAGCAGGAGAGGGTCTGGGAGTGCTGAGAGAGCACAGAGAAGAGATCAGGAGAGGGTCTGTGAGTGCAGAGGGAGCACAGAGAAGAGATCAGGAGAGGGTCTGTGAGTGCTGAGAGAGCACAGAGAAGTGAAATAGCAGGAGAGGGTCTGAGAGTGCTGAGAGAGCACAGAGAAGAGATCAGGAGAGGGTCTGTGAGTGCAGAGGGAGCACAGAGAAGAGATCAGGAGAGGGTCTGTGAGTGCTGAGAGAGCACAGAGAAGTGAAATAGCAGGAGAGGGTATGAGAGTGCTGAGAGAGCACAGAGAAGAGATCAGGAGAGGGTCTGTGAGTGCAGAGGGAGCACAGAGAAGAGATCAGGAGAGGGTCTGTGAGTGCTGAGAGAGCACAGAGAAGTGAAAGAGAGCAGGAGAGGGGCTGTGAGTGCTGAGAGAGCACAGAGAAGTGAAAGAGAGCAGGAGAGGGTCTTTGAGTGCAGAGAGAGCACAGAGAAGTGAGCAGGAGAGGGACTGGGAGTGCTGAGAGAGCACAGAGAAGTGAAAGAGAGCAGGAGAGGGACTGGGAGTGCTCAGAGAGCACAGAGAAGTGAAAGAGAGCAGGAAAGGTTCTGTGAGTGCTGAGAGAGCACAGAGAAGTGAAATAGCAGGAGAGGGTCTGTGGGTGCAGAGAGAGCACAGAGAAGAGAGCAGGAGAGGGTCTGTGCGTGCAGAGGGAGCATAGAGATGTGAGAGAGCAGGAGAGGGTCTGTGAGTGCAGAGAGATCACAGAGAAGTGAAAGAAAGCAGGAGATGGTTAGTGAGTGGTGAGAGAGCACAGAGAAGTGAGAGAGCCGGAGAGGGTTTGTGAGTGCTGAGAGAGCACAGAGATGTGAGAGAGCAGGAGAGTGTCTGTGAGTGCTGAGAGATCACAGAGATGTGAGAGAGCAGGAGAGGGTCTGTGAGTGCTGAGAGGGAACAGTGAAGCTAGAGAGCAGGAGAGGGTCTGTTAGTGCCAGGAGAGCACAGACAAGAGTGAAGAGAGCAGGAGAGGGTCTGTGAGAGCTGAGGGAGCACAGAGAAGTGAGAGAGCCGGAAAGGGTCTATGAGTGCTGAGAGAGCACAGACAAGAGAGAAGAGAGCAGGAGAGGGTCTGTGAGAGTTTAGGGAGCACAGCAAAGTGAAAGAGCAGGAGAGGGGCTGTGAGTGCTGAGAGAGCACAGAGAAGTGAAAGAGAGCAGGAGAGGGTCTGGGAGTGCTGAGAGAGCACAGAGAAGTGAAAGAGAGCAGGAGAGGGGCTGTGAGTGCTGAGAGAGCACAGAGAAGTGAAAGAGAGCAGGAGAGGGACTGGGAGTGCTGAGAGAGCACAGAGAAGTGAAAGAGAGCAGGAGAGGGTCTGTGAGTGCTGAGAGAGCACAGAGAAGAGAGCAGGAGAGGGTCTGTGAGTGCTGAGAGAGCACAGAGAAGTGAAATAGCAGGAGAGGGTCTGAGAGTGCTGAGAGAGCACAGAGAAGAGATCAGGAGAGGGTCTGTGAGTGCAGAGGGAGCACAGAGAAGAGAGCAGGAGAGGGTCTGTGAGTGATGAGAGAGCACAGAGAAGTGAACGAGAGCAGGAGAGGGTCTGTGAGTGTAAAGAGAGTACAGAGAAGTGAGAGAGAGCAGGAGAGGGTCTGTGAGTGCTGAGAGAGCACAGAGAAGAGAGCAGGAGAGGGTCTGTGAGTGCAGAGAGAGCACAGAGAAGAGAGCAGGAGAGGGTCTGTGAGTGCAGAGAGAGCACAGAGAAGTGAAAGAGAGCAGGTGAGGGCCTGTGAGTGCTGAGAGAGCACAGAGAAGTGAAAGAGAGCAGGAGAGGGTCTGTGAGTGCTGAGAGAGCACAGAGAAGAGATCAGGAGAGGGTCTGTGAGTGCAGAGAGAGCACAGAGAAGTGAAAGAGAGCAGGTGAGGGTCTGGGAGTACTGAGAGAGCACAGAGAAGTGAAAGAGAGCAGGAGAGGGGCTGTGAGTGCTGAGAGAGCACAGAGAAGTGAAAGAGAGCAGGAGAGGGACTGGGAGTGCTGAGAGAGCACAGAGAAGTGAAAGAGAGCAGGAGAGGGTCTGGGAGTGCTGAGAGAGCACAGAGAAGTGAAAGAGAGCAGGAGAGGGTCTGTGAGTGTAGAGAGAGCACAGAGAAGAGAGCAGGAGAGGGGCTGTGAGTGCTGAGAGAGCACAGAGAAGTGAAAGAGAGCCGGAGAGGGTCTGGGAGTGCTGAGAGAGCACAGAGAAGTGAAAGAGAGCAGGAGAGTGTCTGTGAGTGCTGAGGGAGCACAGAGAAGTGAGAGAGAGCAGGAGAGGGGCTGTGAGTGCTGAGAGAGCACAGAGAAGTGAAAGAGAGCAGGAGAGGGTCTGTGAGTGCTGAGAGAGCACAGAGAAGAGAGCAGGAGAGGGTCTGTGAGTGCTGAGAGAGCACAGAGAAGTGAAATAGCAGGAGAGGGTCTGAGAGTGCTGAGAGAGCACAGAGAAGAGATCAGGAGAGGGTCTGTGAGTGCAGAGAGAGCACAGAGAAGTGAACGAGAGCAGGAGAGGGTCTGTGAGTGTAAAGAGAGTACAGAGAAGTGAGAGAGAGCAGGAGAGGGTCTGGGAGTGCTGAGAGAGCACAGAGAAGTGAAAGAGAGCAGGAGAGGGGCTGTGAGTGCTGAGAGAGCACAGAGAAGTGAAAGAGAGCAGGAGAGGGGCTGTGAGTGCTGAGAGAGCACAGAGAAGTGAAAGAGAGCAGGAGAGGGTCTGGGAGTGCTGAGAGAGCACAGAGAAGTGAAAGAGAGCAGGAGAGGGGCTGTGAGTGCTGAGAGAGCACAGAGAAGTGAAAGAGAGCCGGAGAGGGTCTGGGAGTGCTGAGAGAGCACAGAGAAGTGAAAGAGAGCAGGAGAGGGGCTGTGAGTGCTGAGAGAGCACAGAGAAGTGAAAGAGAGCCGGAGAGGGTCTGGGAGTGCTGAGAGAGCACAGAGAAGTGAAAGAGAGCAGGAGAGTGTCTGTGAGTGCTGAGGGAGCACAGAGAAGTGAGAGAAAGCAGGAGAGGGTCTGTGAGTGCTGAGGGAGCACAGAGAAGCGAAAGAGAGCAGGAGAGTGTCTGTGAGTGCTGAGAGAGCACAGAGAAGTGAAAGAGAGCAGGAGAGGGTCTGGGAGTGCTGTGGGAGCACAGAGAAGAGAGCAGGAGAGGGTCTGTGAGTGCAGAGAGAGCACAGAGAAGTGAAAGAGAGCAGGTGAGGGTCTGTGAGTGCTGAGAGAGCACAGAGAAGTGAAAGAGAGCAGGAGAGGGTCTGGGAGTGCTGAGAGAGCACAGAGAAGTGAGAGAGCAGGAGAGGGTCTGTGAGTGCAGAGAGAGCACAGAGAAGTGAAAGAGAGCAGGAGAGGGCCTGTGAGTGCTGAGAGAGCACAGAGAAGTGAAAGAGAGCAGGAGAGGGCCTGTGAGTGCTGAGGGAGCACAGAGAAGTGAACGAGAGCAGGAGAGTGTCTGTGAGTGTAAAGAGAGTACAGAGAAGTGAGAGAGCAGGAGAGGGGCTGTGAGTGCCGAGAGAGCACAGAGAAGTGAAAGAGAGCAGGAGAGGGTCAGTGAGTGCTGAGAGAGCAGAGAGAAGTGAAAGAGAGCAGGAGAGGGGCTGTGAGTGCAGAGAGAGCACAGAGAAGTGAAGGAGGGTCTGTGAGTGCTGAGAGAGCACAGAGAAGTGAAAGAGAGCAGGAGAGGGCCTGTGAGTGCTGAGAGAGCACAGAGAAGTGAAAGAGAGCAGGAGAGGGCCTGTGAGTGCTGAGGGAGCACAGAGAAGTGAACGAGAGCAGGAGAGTGTCTGTGAGTGTAAAGAGAGTACAGAGAAGTGAGAGAGAGCAGGAGAGGGTCTTGAGTGCAGAGGGAGAATAGAGAAGTGAGAGAAAGCAGGAGAGTGTCTGTGAGTGCCGAGAGAGCACAGAGAAGTGAAAGAGAGCAGGAGAGGGGATGTGAGTGCTGAGAGAGCACAGAGAAGTGAAAGAGAGCAGGAGAGGGACTGGGAGTGCTGAGAGAGCACAGAGAAGTGAAAGAGAGCAGGAGAGGGTCTGGGAGTGCTGAGAGAGCACAGAGAAGTGAAAGAGAGCAGGAGAGGGTCTGTGAGTGCCGAGAGAGCACAGAGAAGTGAAAGAGAGCAGGGGAGGGGCTGTGAGTGCTGAGAGAGCACAGAGAAGTGAAAGAGAGCAGGAGAGGGACTGGGAGTGCTGAGAGAGCACAGAGAAGTGAAAGAGAGCAGGAGAGGGTCTGGGAGTGCTGAGAGAGCACAGAGAAGTGAAAGAGAGCAGGAGTGGGTCTGGGAGTGCTGAGAGAGCACAGAGAAGTGAAAGAGAGCAGGAGAGGGGCTGTGAGTGCTGAGAGAGCACAGAGAAGTGAAAGAGAGCAGGAGAGGGGCTGTGAGTGCTGAGAGAGCACAGAGAAGTGAAAGAGAGCAGGAGAGGGTCTGGGAGTGCTGAGAGAGCACAGAGAAGTGAAAGAGAGCAGGAGAGGGGCTGTGAGTGCTGCGAGAGCACAGAGAAGTGAAAGAGAGCCGGAGAGGGTCTGGGAGTGCTGAGAGAGCACAGAGAAGTGAAAGAGAGCCGGAGAGGGTCTGTGAGTGCTGAGAGAGCACAGAGAAGAGAGCAGGAGAGGGTCTGTGAGTGCTGAGAGAGCACAGAGAAGAGAGCCGGAGAGGGGCTGTGAGTGCTGAGAGAGCACAGAGAAGTGAAAGAGAGCCGGAGAGGGTCTGTGAGTGCTGAGAGAGCACAGAGAAGAGAGCAGGAGAGGGTCTGGGAGTGCTGAGAGAGCACAGAGAAGTGAAAGAGAGCAGGAGAGGGGCTGTGAGTGCTGAGAGAGCACAGAGAAGTGAAAGAGAGCAGGAGAGGGACTGGGAGTGCTGAGAGAGCACAGAGAAGTGAAAGAGAGCAGGAGAGGGACTGTGAGTGCCGAGAGAGCACAGAGAAGTGAAAGAGAGCAGGAGAGGGGCTGTGAGTGCTGAGAGAGCACAGAGAAGTGAAAGAGAGCAGGAGAGGGGCTGTGAGTGCTGAGAGAGCACAGAGAAGTGAAAGAGAGCAGGAGAGGGACTGGGAGTGCTGAGAGAGCACAGAGAAGTGAAAGAGAGCAGGAGAGGGTCTGGGAGTGCTGAGAGAGCACAGAGAAGTGAAAGAGAGCAGGAGAGGGTCTGTGAGTGTAAAGAGAGTACAGAGAAGTGAACGAGAGCAGGAGAGTGTCTGTGAGTGCCGAGAGAGCACAGAGAAGTGAAAGAGAGCAGGAGAGGGGCTGTGAGTGCTGAGAGAGCACAGAGAAGTGAAAGAGAGCAGGAGAGGGACTGGGAGTGCTGAGAGAGCACAGAGAAGTGAAAGAGAGCAGGAGAGGGTCTGGGAGTACTGAGAGAGCACAGAGAAGTGAAAGAGAGCAGGAGAGGGGCTGTGAGTGCTGAGAGAGCACAGAGAAGTGAAAGAGAGCAGGAGAGGGGCTGTGAGTGCTGAGAGAGCACAGAGAAGTGAAAGAGAGCAGGAGAGGGTCTGTGAGTGCTGAGAGAGCACAGAGAAGTGAAAGAGAGCAGGAGAGGGGCTGTGAGTGCTGAGAGAGCACAGAGAAGTGAAAGAGAGCAGGAGAGGGTCTGGGAGTGCTGAGAGAGCACAGAGAAGTGAAAGAGAGCAGGAGAGGGGCTGTGAGTGCTGAGAGAGCACAGAGAAGTGAAAGAGAGCAGGAGAGGGGCTGTGAGTGCTGAGAGAGCACAGAGAAGTGAGAGAGAGCGGGAGAGGGACTGGGAGTGCTGAGAGAGCACAGAGAAGTGAAAGAGAGCAGGAGAGGGTCTGGGAGTGCTGAGAGAGCACTGAGAAGTGAAAGAGAGCAGGAGAGGGGCTGTGAGTGCTGAGAGAGCACAGAGAAGTGAAAGAGAGCAGGAGAGGGGCTGTGAGTGCTGAGAGAGCACAGAGAAGTGAAAGAGAGCCGGAGAGGGTCTGGGAGTGCTGAGAGAGCACAGAGAAGTGAAAGAGAGCCGGAGAGGGTCTGTGAGTGCTGAGAGAGCACAGAGAAGTGAGAGAGAGCCGGAGAGGGTCTGTGAGTGCTGAGAGAGCACAGAGAAGTGAAAGAGAGCAGGAGAGGGTCTGTGAGTGTAGAGAGAGCACAGAGAAGTGAAAGAGAGCAGGAGAGGGTCTGTGAGTGTAGAGAGAGCACAGAGAAGTGAAAGAGAGCAGGAGAGGGTCTGTGAGTGATGAGAGAGCACAGAGAAGTGAAAGAGAGCCGGAGAGGGTCTGTGAGTGTAGAGAGAGCACAGAGAAGTGAAAGAGAGCAGGAGAGGGTCTGTGAGTGTAGAGAGAGCACAGAGAAGTGAAAGAGAGCAGGAGAGGGTCTGTGAGTGTAGAGAGAGCACAGAGAAGTGAAAGAGAGCAGGAGAGGGTCTGTGAGTGTAGAGAGAGCACAGAGAAGTGAAAGAGAGCAGGAGAGGGTCTGTGAGTGCTGAGAGAGCACAGAGAAGTGAAAGAGAGCAGGAGAGGGTCTGTGAGTGTAGAGAGAGCACAGAGAAGTGAAAGAGAGCAGGAGAGGGTCTGTGAGTGCTGAGAGAGCACAGAGAAGTGAAAGAGAGCAGGAGAGGGTCTGTGAGTGATGAGAGAGCACAGAGAAGTGAAAGAGAGCAGGAGAGGGTCTGTGAGTGCAGAGAGAGCACAGAGAAGTGAAAGAGAGCAGGAGAGGGTCTGTGAGTGTAAAGAGAGAGCACAGAGAAGAGAGAGAGCAGGAGAGGGTCTGTGAGTGCTGAGAGAGCACAGAGAAGTGAGAGAGAGCCGGAGAGGGTCTGTGAGTGCTGAGAGAGCACAGAGAAGTGAAAGAGAGCCGGAGAGGGTCTGTGAGTGCTGAGAGAGCACAGAGAAGTGAAAGAGAGCAGGAGAGGGTCTGTGAGTGTAGAGAGAGCACAGAGAAGTGAAAGAGAGCAGGAGAGGGTCTGTGAGTGCTGAGAGAGCACAGAGAAGAGAGCAGGAGAGGGTCTGGGAGTGCTGAGAGAGCACAGAGAAGAGATCAGGAGAGGGTCTGTGAGTGCAGAGGGAGCACAGAGAAGAGATCAGGAGAGGGTCTGTGAGTGCTGAGAGAGCACAGAGAAGTGAAATAGCAGGAGAGGGTCTGAGAGTGCTGAGAGAGCACAGAGAAGAGATCAGGAGAGGGTCTGTGAGTGCAGAGGGAGCACAGAGAAGAGATCAGGAGAGGGTCTGTGAGTGCTGAGAGAGCACAGAGAAGTGAAAGAGAGCAGAAGAGGGTCTGTGAGTGCTGAGAGAGCACAGAGAAGTGAAGGAGGGTCTGTGAGTGCTGAGAGAGCACAGAGAAGTGAGAGAGCAGGAGAGGGTCTGTGAGTGCAGAGAGAGCACAGAGAAGTGAAAGAGAGCAGGAGAGGGCCTGTGAGTGCTGAGAGAGCACAGAGAAGTGAAAGAGAGCAGGAGAGGGCCTGTGAGTGCTGAGGGAGCACAGAGAAGTGAACGAGAGCAGGAGAGTGTCTGTGAGTGTAAAGAGAGTACAGAGAAGTGAGAGAGAGCAGGAGAGGGTCTGTGAGTGCAGAGGGAGCATAGAGAAGTGAGAGAGAGCAGGAGAGTGTCTGTGAGTGCCGAGAGAGCACAGAGAAGTGAAAGAGAGCAGGAGAGGGGCTGTGAGTGCTGAGAGAGCACAGAGAAGTGAAAGAGAGCAGGAGAGGGACTGGGAGTGCTGAGAGAGCACAGAGAAGTGAAAGAGAGCAGGAGAGGGTCTGGGAGTGCTGAGAGAGCACAGAGAAGTGAAAGAGAGCAGGAGAGGGTCTGTGAGTGCCGAGAGAGCACAGAGAAGTGAAAGAGAGCAGGAGAGGGGCTGTGAGTGCTGAGAGAGCACAGAGAAGTGAAAGAGAGCAGGAGAGGGACTGGGAGTGCTGAGAGAGCACAGAGAAGTGAAAGAGAGCAGGAGAGGGTCTGGGAGTGCTGAGAGAGCACAGAGAAGTGAAAGAGAGCAGGAGAGGGTCTGTGAGTGCTGAGAGTGCATAGAGAAGTGAAATAGAAGGTGAGAGTCTGTGAGTGCAGAGAGAGCACAGAGTAGTGAAAGAGAGCAGGAGAGGGTCTGTGAGTGCTGAGAGAGCACAGAGAAGTGAAATAGCAGGAGAGGGTCTGAGAGTGCTGAGAGAGCACAGAGAAGAGATCAGGAGAGGGTCTGTGAGTGCAGAGGGAGCACAGAGAAGAGATCAGGAGAGGGTCTGGGAGTGCTGAGAGAGCACAGAGAAGTGAAAGAGAGCAGGAGAGGGTCTGTGAGTGCTGAGAGAGCACAGAGAAGTGAAATAGAAGGTGAGAGTCTGTGAGTGCAGAGAGAGCACAGAGTAGTGAAAGAGAGCAGGAGAGGGTCTGGGAGGGCTGACAGAGCACAGAGAAGTGGAAGAGAGCAGGAGAGGGTCTGGGAGTGCTGAGAGAGCACCGAGAAGTGAGCAGGAGAGGGTCTGGGAGTGCTGAGAGAGCACAGAGAAGTGAAATAGAAGGTGAGAGTCTGTGAGTGCAGAGAGAGCACAGAGTAGTGAAAGAGAGCAGGAGAGGGTCTGTGAGTGGTGAGAGAGCACAGAGAAGTGAGCAGGAGAGGGACTGGGAGTGCTGAGAGAGCACAGAGAAGTGAAAGAGAGCAGGAGAGGGTCTGGGAGTGCTGAGAGAGCACAGAGAAGTGAAAGAGAGCAGGAGAGAGTCTGTGAGTGCTGAGAGAGCACAGAGAAGAGAGCAGGAGAGGGTCTGGGAGTGCTGAGAGAGCACAGAGAAGTGAAAGAGAGCAGGAGAGGGTCTGTGAGTGCTGAGAGAGCACAGAGAAGAGAGCAGGAGAGGGTCTGGGAGTGCTGA
The DNA here is from genome assembly GCF_964261635.1 of Lissotriton helveticus. Classification (NCBI taxonomy): domain Eukaryota; kingdom Metazoa; phylum Chordata; class Amphibia; order Caudata; family Salamandridae; genus Lissotriton; species Lissotriton helveticus. The sequence continues at coordinate 1,198,365,196 of NC_136071.1, read as the reverse complement.
GAGAGCACAGAGAAGAGATCAGGAGAGGGTCTGTGAGTGCAGAGGGAGCACAGAGAAGAGATCAGGAGAGGGTCTGTGAGTGCTGAGAGAGCACAGAGAAGTGAAATAGCAGGAGAGGGTCTGAGAGTGCTGAGAGAGCACAGAGAAGAGATCAGGAGAGGGTCTGTGAGTGCAGAGGGAGCACAGAGAAGAGATCAGGAGAGGGTCTGTGAGTGCTGAGAGAGCACAGAGAAGTGAAATAGCAGGAGAGGGTATGAGAGTGCTGAGAGAGCACAGAGAAGAGATCAGGAGAGGGTCTGTGAGTGCAGAGGGAGCACAGAGAAGAGATCAGGAGAGGGTCTGTGAGTGCTGAGAGAGCACAGAGAAGTGAAAGAGAGCAGGAGAGGGGCTGTGAGTGCTGAGAGAGCACAGAGAAGTGAAAGAGAGCAGGAGAGGGTCTGTGAGTGCAGAGAGAGCACAGAGAAGTGAGCAGGAGAGGGACTGGGAGTGCAGAGAGAGCACAGAGAAGTGAAAGAGAGCAGGAGAGGGTCTGTGAGTGCTGAGAGAGCACAGAGAAGTGAAAGAGAGCAGGAAAGGTTCTGTGAGTGCTGAGAGAGCACAGAGAAGTGAAATAGCAGGAGAGGGTCTGTGGGTGCAGAGAGAGCACAGAGAAGTGAAAGAGAGCAGGAGAGGGTCTGTGAGTGCAGAGAGAGCACAGAGAAGAGAGCAGGAGAGGGTCTGTGAGTGCAGAGGGAGCATAGAGATGTGAGAGAGCAGGAGAGGGTCTGTGAGTGCAGAGAGAGCACAGAGAAGTGAAAGAAAGCAGGAGATGGTTAGTGAGTGGTGAGAGGGCACAGAGAAGTGAAAGAGAGCGGGCGAGGGTCTGTGAGTGCTGAGAGAGCACAGAGAAGTGAGAGAGCCGGAGAGGGTTTGTGAGTGCTGAGAGAGCACAGAGATGTGAGAGAGCAGGAGAGTGTCTGTGAGTGCTGAGAGAGCACAGAGATGTGAGAGAGCAGGAGAGGGTCTGTGAGTGCTGAGAGGGAACAGTGAAGCTAGAGAGCAGGAGAGGGTCTGTTAGTGCCAGGAGAGCACAGACAAGAGTGAAGAGAGCAGGAGAGGGTCTGTGAGAGCTGAGGGAGCACAGAGAAGTGAGAGAGCCGGAAAGGGTCTATGAGTGCTGAGAGAGCACAGACAAGAGAGAAGAGAGCAGGAGAGGGTCTGTGAGAGTTTAGGGAGCACAGCAAAGTGAAAGAGCAGGAGAGGGGCTGTGAGTGCTGAGAGAGCACAGAGAAGTGAAAGAGAGCAGGAGAGGGTCTGGGAGTGCTGAGAGAGCACAGAGAAGTGAAAGAGAGCAGGAGAGGGGCTGTGAGTGCTGAGAGAGCACAGAGAAGTGAAAGAGAGCAGGAGAGGGACTGGGAGTGCTGAGAGAGCACAGAGAAGTGAAAGAGAGCAGGAGAGGGTCTGTGAGTGCTGAGAGAGCACAGAGAAGAGAGCAGGAGAGGGTCTGTGAGTGCTGAGAGAGCACAGAGAAGTGAAATAGCAGGAGAGGGTCTGAGAGTGCTGAGAGAGCACAGAGAAGAGATCAGGAGAGGGTCTGTGAGTGCAGAGGGAGCACAGAGAAGAGAGCAGGAGAGGGTCTGTGAGTGATGAGAGAGCACAGAGAAGTGAACGAGAGCAGGAGAGGGTCTGTGAGTGTAAAGAGAGTACAGAGAAGTGAGAGAGAGCAGGAGAGGGACTGGGAGTGCTGAGAGAGCACAGAGAAGTGAACAAGAGCAGGAGAGGGTCTGTGAGTGTAAAGAGAGTACAGAGAAGTGAGAGAGATCAGGAGAGGGACTGGGAGTGCTGAGAGAGCACAGAGAAGTGAAAGAGAGCAGGAGAGGGACTGGGAGTGCTCAGAGAGCACAGAGAAGTGAAAGAGAGCAGGAGAGGGTCTGGGAGTGCTGAGAGAGCACAGAGAAGTGAAAGAGAGCAGGAGAGGGTCTGTGAGTGTAAAGAGAGTACAGAGAAGTGAAAGAGAGCAGGAGAGGGTCTGGGAGTGCTGAGAGAGCACAGAGAAGTGAAAGAGAGCAGGAGAGGGTCTGTGAGTGTAAAGAGAGTACAGAGAAGTGAGAGAGATCAGGAGAGGGACTGGGAGTGCTGAGAGAGCACAGAGAAGTGAAAGAGAGCAGGAGAGGGACTGGGAGTGCTCAGAGAGCACAGAGAAGTGAAAGAGAGCAGGAAAGGTTCTGTGAGTGCTGAGAGAGCACAGAGAAGTGAAATAGCAGGAGAGGGTCTGTGGGTGCAGAGAGAGCACAGAGAAGTGAAAGAGAGCAGGAGAGGGTCTGTGAGTGCAGAGAGAGCACAGAGAAGAGAGCAGGAGAGGGTCTGTGAGTGCAGAGGGAGCATAGAGATGTGAGAGAGCAGGAGAGGGTCTGTGAGTGCAGAGAGAGCACAGAGAAGTGAAAGAAAGCAGGAGATGGTTAGTGAGTGGTGAGAGGGCACAGAGAAGTGAAAGAGAGCGGGCGAGGGTCTGTGAGTGCTGAGAGAGCACAGAGAAGTGAGAGAGCCGGAGAGGGTTTGTGAGTGCTGAGAGAGCACAGAGATGTGAGAGAGCAGGAGAGTGTCTGTGAGTGCTGAGAGAGCACAGAGATGTGAGAGAGCAGGAGAGGGTCTGTGAGTGCTGAGAGGGAACAGTGAAGCTAGAGAGCAGGAGAGGGTCTGTTAGTGCCAGGAGAGCACAGACAAGAGTGAAGAGAGCAGGAGAGGGTCTGTGAGAGCTGAGGGAGCACAGAGAAGTGAGAGAGCCGGAAAGGGTCTATGAGTGCTGAGAGAGCACAGACAAGAGAGAAGAGAGCAGGAGAGGGTCTGTGAGAGTTTAGGGAGCACAGCAAAGTGAAAGAGCAGGAGAGGGGCTGTGAGTGCTGAGAGAGCACAGAGAAGTGAAAGAGAGCAGGAGAGGGTCTGGGAGTGCTGAGAGAGCACAGAGAAGTGAAAGAGAGCAGGAGAGGGGCTGTGAGTGCTGAGAGAGCACAGAGAAGTGAAAGAGAGCAGGAGAGGGACTGGGAGTGCTGAGAGAGCACAGAGAAGTGAAAGAGAGCAGGAGAGGGTCTGTGAGTGCTGAGAGAGCACAGAGAAGAGAGCAGGAGAGGGTCTGTGAGTGCTGAGAGAGCACAGAGAAGTGAAATAGCAGGAGAGGGTCTGAGAGTGCTGAGAGAGCACAGAGAAGAGATCAGGAGAGGGTCTGTGAGTGCAGAGGGAGCACAGAGAAGAGAGCAGGAGAGGGTCTGTGAGTGATGAGAGAGCACAGAGAAGTGAACGAGAGCAGGAGAGGGTCTGTGAGTGTAAAGAGAGTACAGAGAAGTGAGAGAGAGCAGGAGAGGGTCTGTGAGTGCTGAGAGAGCACAGAGAAGAGAGCAGGAGAGGGTCTGTGAGTGCAGAGAGAGCACAGAGAAGAGAGCAGGAGAGGGTCTGTGAGTGCAGAGAGAGCACAGAGAAGCGAAAGAGAGCAGGTGAGGGCCTGTGAGTGCTGAGAGAGCACAGAGAAGTGAAAGAGAGCAGGAGAGGGTCTGTGAGTGCTGAGAGAGCACAGAGAAGAGATCAGGAGAGGGTCTGTGAGTGCAGAGAGAGCACAGAGAAGTGAAAGAGAGCAGGTGAGGGTCTGGGAGTGCTGAGAGAGCACAGAGTATTGAAAGAGAGCAGGAGAGGGGCTGTGAGTGCTGAGAGAGCACAGAGAAGTGAAAGAGAGCAGGAGAGGGACTGGGAGTGCTGAGAGAGCACAGAGAAGTGAAAGAGAGCAGGAGAGGGTCTGGGAGTGCTGAGAGAGCACAGAGAAGTGAAAGAGAGCAGGAGAGGGTCTGTGAGTGTAGAGAGAGCACAGAGAAGAGAGCAGGAGAGGGGCTGTGAGTGCTGAGAGAGCACAGAGAAGTGAAAGAGAGCCGGAGAGGGTCTGGGAGTGCTGAGAGAGCACAGAGAAGTGAAAGAGAGCAGGAGAGTGTCTGTGAGTGCTGAGGGAGCACAGAGAAGTGAGAGAGAGCAGGAGAGGGGCTGTGAGTGCTGAGAGAGCACAGAGAAGTGAAAGAGAGCAGGAGAGGGTCTGTGAGTGCTGAGAGAGCACAGAGAAGAGAGCAGGAGAGGGTCTGTGAGTGCTGAGAGAGCACAGAGAAGTGAAATAGCAGGAGAGGGTCTGAGAGTGCTGAGAGAGCACAGAGAAGAGATCAGGAGAGGGTCTGTGAGTGCAGAGAGAGCACAGAGAAGTGAACGAGAGCAGGAGAGGGTCTGTGAGTGTAAAGAGAGTACAGAGAAGTGAGAGAGAGCAGGAGAGGGTCTGGGAGTGCTGAGAGAGCACAGAGAAGTGAAAGAGAGCAGGAGAGGGGCTGTGAGTGCTGAGAGAGCACAGAGAAGTGAAAGAGAGCAGGAGAGGGGCTGTGAGTGCTGAGAGAGCACAGAGAAGTGAAAGAGAGCAGGAGAGGGTCTGGGAGTGCTGAGAGAGCACAGAGAAGTGAAAGAGAGCAGGAGAGGGGCTGTGAGTGCTGAGAGAGCACAGAGAAGTGAAAGAGAGCCGGAGAGGGTCTGGGAGTGCTGAGAGAGCACAGAGAAGTGAAAGAGAGCAGGAGAGGGGCTGTGAGTGCTGAGAGAGCACAGAGAAGTGAAAGAGAGCCGGAGAGGGTCTGGGAGTGCTGAGAGAGCACAGAGAAGTGAAAGAGAGCAGGAGAGTGTCTGTGAGTGCTGAGGGAGCACAGAGAAGTGAGAGAAAGCAGGAGAGGGTCTGTGAGTGCTGAGGGAGCACAGAGAAGCGAAAGAGAGCAGGAGAGTGTCTGTGAGTGCTGAGAGAGCACAGAGAAGTGAAAGAGAGCAGGAGAGGGTCTGGGAGTGCTGTGGGAGCACAGAGAAGAGAGCAGGAGAGGGTCTGTGAGTGCAGAGAGAGCACAGAGAAGTGAAAGAGAGCAGGTGAGGGTCTGTGAGTGCTGAGAGAGCACAGAGAAGTGAAAGAGAGCAGGAGAGGGTCTGGGAGTGCTGAGAGAGCACAGAGAAGTGAGAGAGCAGGAGAGGGTCTGTGAGTGCAGAGAGAGCACAGAGAAGTGAAAGAGAGCAGGAGAGGGCCTGTGAGTGCTGAGAGAGCACAGAGAAGTGAAAGAGAGCAGGAGAGGGCCTGTGAGTGCTGAGGGAGCACAGAGAAGTGAACGAGAGCAGGAGAGTGTCTGTGAGTGTAAAGAGAGTACAGAGAAGTGAGAGAGCAGGAGAGGGGCTGTGAGTGCCGAGAGAGCACAGAGAAGTGAAAGAGAGCAGGAGAGGGTCAGTGAGTGCTGAGAGAGCAGAGAGAAGTGAAAGAGAGCAGGAGAGGGGCTGTGAGTGCAGAGAGAGCACAGAGAAGTGAAGGAGGGTCTGTGAGTGCTGAGAGAGCACAGAGAAGTGAAAGAGAGCAGGAGAGGGCCTGTGAGTGCTGAGAGAGCACAGAGAAGTGAAAGAGAGCAGGAGAGGGCCTGTGAGTGCTGAGGGAGCACAGAGAAGTGAACGAGAGCAGGAGAGTGTCTGTGAGTGTAAAGAGAGTACAGAGAAGTGAGAGAGAGCAGGAGAGGGTCTTGAGTGCAGAGGGAGAATAGAGAAGTGAGAGAAAGCAGGAGAGTGTCTGTGAGTGCCGAGAGAGCACAGAGAAGTGAAAGAGAGCAGGAGAGGGGATGTGAGTGCTGAGAGAGCACAGAGAAGTGAAAGAGAGCAGGAGAGGGACTGGGAGTGCTGAGAGAGCACAGAGAAGTGAAAGAGAGCAGGAGAGGGTCTGGGAGTGCTGAGAGAGCACAGAGAAGTGAAAGAGAGCAGGAGAGGGTCTGTGAGTGCCGAGAGAGCACAGAGAAGTGAAAGAGAGCAGGGGAGGGGCTGTGAGTGCTGAGAGAGCACAGAGAAGTGAAAGAGAGCAGGAGAGGGACTGGGAGTGCTGAGAGAGCACAGAGAAGTGAAAGAGAGCAGGAGAGGGTCTGGGAGTGCTGAGAGAGCACAGAGAAGTGAAAGAGAGCAGGAGTGGGTCTGGGAGTGCTGAGAGAGCACAGAGAAGTGAAAGAGAGCAGGAGAGGGGCTGTGAGTGCTGAGAGAGCACAGAGAAGTGAAAGAGAGCAGGAGAGGGGCTGTGAGTGCTGAGAGAGCACAGAGAAGTGAAAGAGAGCAGGAGAGGGTCTGGGAGTGCTGAGAGAGCACAGAGAAGTGAAAGAGAGCAGGAGAGGGGCTGTGAGTGCTGCGAGAGCACAGAGAAGTGAAAGAGAGCCGGAGAGGGTCTGGGAGTGCTGAGAGAGCACAGAGAAGTGAAAGAGAGCCGGAGAGGGTCTGGGAGTGCTGAGAGAGCACAGAGAAGTGAAAGAGAGCAGGAGAGGGGCTGTGAGTGCTGAGAGAGCACAGAGAAGTGAAAGAGAGCCGGAGAGGGTCTGGGAGTGCTGAGAGAGCACAGAGAAGTGAAAGAGAGCAGGAGAGTGTCTGTGAGTGCTGAGGGAGCACAGAGAAGTGAGAGAAAGCAGGAGAGGGTCTGTGAGTGCTGAGGGAGCACAGAGAAGCGAAAGAGAGCAGGAGAGTGTCTGTGAGTGCTGAGAGAGCACAGAGAAGTGAAAGAGAGCAGGAGAGGGTCTGGGAGTGCTGTGGGAGCACAGAGAAGAGAGCAGGAGAGGGTCTGTGAGTGCAGAGAGAGCACAGAGAAGTGAAAGAGAGCAGGTGAGGGTCTGTGAGTGCTGAGAGAGCACAGAGAAGTGAAAGAGAGCAGGAGAGGGTCTGGGAGTGCTGAGAGAGCACAGAGAAGTGAGAGAGCAGGAGAGGGTCTGTGAGTGCAGAGAGAGCACAGAGAAGTGAAAGAGAGCAGGAGAGGGCCTGTGAGTGCTGAGAGAGCACAGAGAAGTGAAAGAGAGGAGGAGAGGGCCTGTGAGTGCTGAGGGAGCACAGAGAAGTGAACGAGAGCAGGAGAGTGTCTGTGAGTGTAAAGAGAGTACAGAGAAGTGAGAGAGCAGGAGAGGGGCTGTGAGTGCCGAGAGAGCACAGAGAAGTGAAAGAGAGCAGGAGAGGGTCAGTGAGTGCTGAGAGAGCAGAGAGAAGTGAAAGAGAGCAGGAGAGGGGCTGTGAGTGCAGAGAGAGCACAGAGAAGTGAAGGAGGGGCTGTGAGTGCTGAGAGAGCACAGAGAAGTGAAAGAGAGCAGGAGAGGGACTGGGAGTGCTGAGAGAGCACAGAGAAGTGAAAGAGAGCAGGAGAGGGTCTGGGAGTGCTGAGAGAGCACAGAGAAGTGAAAGAGAGCAGGAGAGGGTCTGTGAGTGTAAAGAGAGTACAGAGAAGTGAACGAGAGCAGGAGAGTGTCTGTGAGTGCCGAGAGAGCACAGAGAAGTGAAAGAGAGCAGGAGAGGGGCTGTGAGTGCTGAGAGAGCACAGAGAAGTGAAAGAGAGCAGGAGAGGGACTGGGAGTGCTGAGAGAGCACAGAGAAGTGAAAGAGAGCAGGAGAGGGTCTGGGAGTACTGAGAGAGCACAGAGAAGTGAAAGAGAGCAGGAGAGGGGCTGTGAGTGCTGAGAGAGCACAGAGAAGTGAAAGAGAGCAGGAGAGGGGCTGTGAGTGCTGAGAGAGCACAGAGAAGTGAAAGAGAGCAGGAGAGGGTCTGGGAGTGCTGAGAGAGCACAGAGAAGTGAAAGAGAGCAGGAGAGGGGCTGTGAGTGCTGAGAGAGCACAGAGAAGTGAAAGAGAGCAGGAGAGGGGCTGTGAGTGCTGAGAGAGCACAGAGAAGTGAGAGAGAGCAGGAGAGGGACTGGGAGTGCTGAGAGAGCACAGAGAAGTGAAAGAGAGCAGGAGAGGGTCTGGGAGTGCTGAGAGAGCACTGAGAAGTGAAAGAGAGCAGGAGAGGGGCTGTGAGTGCTGAGAGAGCACAGAGAAGTGAAAGAGAGCAGGAGAGGGGCTGTGAGTGCTGAGAGAGCACAGAGAAGTGAAAGAGAGCCGGAGAGGGTCTGGGAGTGCTGAGAGAGCACAGAGAAGTGAAAGAGAGCCGGAGAGGGTCTGTGAGTGCTGAGAGAGCACAGAGAAGTGAGAGAGAGCCGGAGAGGGTCTGTGAGTGCTGAGAGAGCACAGAGAAGTGAAAGAGAGCAGGAGAGGGTCTGTGAGTGTAGAGAGAGCACAGAGAAGTGAAAGAGAGCAGGAGAGGGTCTGTGAGTGTAGAGAGAGCACAGAGAAGTGAAAGAGAGCAGGAGAGGGTCTGTGAGTGATGAGAGAGCACAGAGAAGTGAAAGAGAGCCGGAGAGGGTCTGTGAGTGTAGAGAGAGCACAGAGAAGTGAAAGAGAGCAGGAGAGGGTCTGTGAGTGTAGAGAGAGCACAGAGAAGTGAAAGAGAGCAGGAGAGGGTCTGTGAGTGTAGAGAGAGCACAGAGAAGTGAAAGAGAGCAGGAGAGGGTCTGTGAGTATAGAGAGAGCACAGAGAAGTGAAAGAGAGCAGGAGAGGGTCTGTGAGTGCTGAGAGAGCACAGAGAAGTGAAAGAGAGCAGGAGAGGGTCTGTGAGTGTAGAGAGAGCACAGAGAAGTGAAAGAGAGCAGGAGAGGGTCTGTGAGTGCTGAGAGAGCACAGAGAAGTGAAAGAGAGCAGGAGAGGGTCTGTGAGTGATGAGAGAGCACAGAGAAGTGAAAGAGAGCAGGAGAGGGTCTGTGAGTGTAAAGAGAGAGCACAGAGAAGTGAAAGAGAGCAGGAGAGGGTCTGTGAGTGCAGAGAGAGCACAGAGAAGTGAAAGAGAGCAGGAGAGGGTCTGTGAGTGTAAAGAGAGAGCACAGAGAAGAGAGAGAGCAGGAGAGGGTCTGTGAGTGCTGAGAGAGCACAGAGAAGTGAGAGAGAGCAGGAGAGGGTCTGTGAGTGCAGAGAGAGCACAGAGAAGTGAAAGAGAGCAGGAGAGGGTCTGTGAGTGCAGAGAGAGCACAGAGAAGTGAAAGAGAGCAGGAGAGGGTCTGTGAGTTCAAAGAGAGAGCACAGAGAAGAGAGAGAGCAGGAGAGGGTCTGTGAGTGCTGAGAGAGCACAGAGAAGTGAGAGAGAGCCGGAGAGGGTCTGTGAGTGCTGAGAGAGCACAGAGAAGTGAAAGAGAGCCGGAGAGGGTCTGTGAGTGCTGAGAGAGCACAGAGAAGTGAAAGAGAGCAGGAGAGGGTCTGTGAGTGTAGAGAGAGCACAGAGAAGTGAAAGAGAGCAGGAGAGGGTCTGTGAGTGCTGAGAGAGCACAGAGAAGAGAGCAGGAGAGGGTCTGGGAGTGCTGAGAGAGCACAGAGAAGAGATCAGGAGAGGGTCTGTGAGTGCAGAGGGAGCACAGAGAAGAGATCAGGAGAGGGTCTGTGAGTGCTGAGAGAGCACAGAGAAGTGAAATAGCAGGAGAGGGTCTGAGAGTGCTGAGAGAGCACAGAGAAGAGATCAGGAGAGGGTCTGTGAGTGCAGAGGGAGCACAGAGAAGAGATCAGGAGAGGGTCTGTGAGTGCTGAGAGAGCACAGAGAAGTGAAAGAGAGCAGAAGAGGGTCTGTGAGTGCTGAGAGAGCACAGAGAAGTGAAGGAGGGTCTGTGAGTGCTGAGAGAGCACAGAGAAGTGAGAGAGCAAGAGAGGGTCTGTGAGTGCAGAGAGAGCACAGAGAAGTGAAAGAGAGCAGGAGAGGGCCTGTGAGTGCTGAGAGAGCACAGAGAAGTGAAAGAGAGCAGGAGAGGGCCTGTGAGTGCTGAGGGAGCACAGAGAAGTGAACGAGAGCAGGAGAGTGTCTGTGAGTGTAAAGAGAGTACAGAGAAGTGAGAGAGAGCAGGAGAGGGTCTGTGAGTGCAGAGGGAGCATAGAGAAGTGAGAGAGAGCAGGAGAGTGTCTGTGAGTGCCGAGAGAGCACAGAGAAGTGAAAGAGAGCAGGAGAGGGGCTGTGAGTGCTGAGAGAGCACAGAGAAGTGAAAGAGAGCAGGAGAGGGACTGGGAGTGCTGAGAGAGCACAGAGAAGTGAAAGAGAGCAGGAGAGGGTCTGGGAGTGCTGAGAGAGCACAGAGAAGTGAAAGAGAGCAGGAGAGGGTCTGTGAGTGCCGAGAGAGCACAGAGAAGTGAAAGAGAGCAGGAGAGGGGCTGTGAGTGCTGAGAGAGCACAGAGAAGTGAAAGAGAGCAGGAGAGGGACTGGGAGTGCTGAGAGAGCACAGAGAAGTGAAAGAGAGCAGGAGAGGGTCTGGGAGTGCTGAGAGAGCACAGAGAAGTGAAAGAGAGCAGGAGAGGGTCTGTGAGTGCTGAGAGTGCATAGAGAAGTGAAATAGAAGGTGAGAGTCTGTGAGTGCAGAGAGAGCACAGAGTAGTGAAAGAGAGCAGGAGAGGGTCTGTGAGTGCTGAGAGAGCACAGAGAAGTGAAATAGCAGGAGAGGGTCTGAGAGTGCTGAGAGAGCACAGAGAAGAGATCAGGAGAGGGTCTGTGAGTGCAGAGGGAGCACAGAGAAGAGATCAGGAGAGGGTCTGGGAGTGCTGAGAGAGCACAGAGAAGTGAAAGAGAGCAGGAGAGGGTCTGTGAGTGCTGAGAGAGCACAGAGAAGTGAAAGAGAGCAGGAGAGGGTCTGTGAGTGCTGAGAGAGCACAGAGAAGAGAGCAGGAGAGGGTCTGGGAGTGCTGAGAGAGCACAGAGAAGAGATCAGGAGAGGGTCTGTGAGTGCAGAGGGAGCACAGAGAAGAGATCAGGAGAGGGTCTGTGAGTGCTGAGAGAGCACAGAGAAGTGAAATAGCAGGAGAGGGTCTGAGAGTGCTGAGAGAGCACAGAGAAGAGATCAGGAGAGGGTCTGTGAGTGCAGAGGGAGCACAGAGAAGAGATCAGGAGAGGGTCTGTGAGTGCTGAGAGAGCACAGAGAAGTGAAAGAGAGCAGAAGAGGGTCTGTGAGTGCTGAGAGAGCACAGAGAAGTGAAGGAGGGTCTGTGAGTGCTGAGAGAGCACAGAGAAGTGAGAGAGCAGGAGAGGGTCTGTGAGTGCAGAGAGAGCACAGAGAAGTGAAAGAGAGCAGGAGAGGGCCTGTGAGTGCTGAGAGAGCACAGAGAAGTGAAAGAGAGCAGGAGAGGGCCTGTGAGTGCTGAGGGAGCACAGAGAAGTGAACGAGAGCAGGAGAGTGTCTGTGAGTGTAAAGAGAGTACAGAGAAGTGAGAGAGAGCAGGAGAGGGTCTGTGAGTGCAGAGGGAGCATAGAGAAGTGAGAGAGAGCAGGAGAGTGTCTGTGAGTGCCGAGAGAGCACAGAGAAGTGAAAGAGAGCAGGAGAGGGGCTGTGAGTGCTGAGAGAGCACAGAGAAGTGAAAGAGAGCAGGAGAGGGACTGGGAGTGCTGAGAGAGCACAGAGAAGTGAAAGAGAGCAGGAGAGGGTCTGGGAGTGCTGAGAGAGCACAGAGAAGTGAAAGAGAGCAGGAGAGGGTCTGTGAGTGCCGAGAGAGCACAGAGAAGTGAAAGAGAGCAGGAGAGGGGCTGTGAGTGCTGAGAGAGCACAGAGAAGTGAAAGAGAGCAGGAGAGGGACTGGGAGTGCTGAGAGAGCACAGAGAAGTGAAAGAGAGCAGGAGAGGGTCTGGGAGTGCTGAGAGAGCACAGAGAAGTGAAAGAGAGCAGGAGAGGGTCTGTGAGTGCTGAGAGTGCATAGAGAAGTGAAATAGAAGGTGAGAGTCTGTGAGTGCAGAGAGAGCACAGAGTAGTGAAAGAGAGCAGGAGAGGGTCTGTGAGTGCTGAGAGAGCACAGAGAAGTGAAATAGCAGGAGAGGGTCTGAGAGTGCTGAGAGAGCACAGAGAAGAGATCAGGAGAGGGTCTGTGAGTGCAGAGGGAGCACAGAGAAGAGATCAGGAGAGGGTCTGGGAGTGCTGAGAGAGCACAGAGAAGTGAGAGAGAGCCGGAGAGGGTCTGTGAGTGCTGAGAGAGCACAGAGAAGTGAAAGAGAGCAGGAGAGGGTCTGTGAGTGTAGAGAGAGCACAGAGAAGTGAAAGAGAGCAGGAGAGGGTCTGTGAGTGTAGAGAGAGCACAGAGAAGTGAAAGAGAGCAGGAGAGGGTCTGTGAGTGATGAGAGAGCACAGAGAAGTGAAAGAGAGCCGGAGAGGGTCTGTGAGTGTAGAGAGAGCACAGAGAAGTGAAAGAGAGCAGGAGAGGGTCTGTGAGTGTAGAGAGAGCACAGAGAAGTGAAAGAGAGCAGGAGAGGGTCTGTGAGTGTAGAGAGAGCACAGAGAAGTGAAAGAGAGCAGGAGAGGGTCTGTGAGTATAGAGAGAGCACAGAGAAGTGAAAGAGAGCAGGAGAGGGTCTGTGAGTGCTGAGAGAGCACAGAGAAGTGAAAGAGAGCAGGAGAGGGTCTGTGAGTGTAGAGAGAGCACAGAGAAGTGAAAGAGAGCAGGAGAGGGTCTGTGAGTGCTGAGAGAGCACAGAGAAGTGAAAGAGAGCAGGAGAGGGTCTGTGAGTGATGAGAGAGCACAGAGAAGTGAAAGAGAGCAGGAGAGGGTCTGTGAGTGTAAAGAGAGAGCACAGAGAAGTGAAAGAGAGCAGGAGAGGGTCTGTGAGTGCAGAGAGAGCACAGAGAAGTGAAAGAGAGCAGGAGAGGGTCTGTGAGTGTAAAGAGAGAGCACAGAGAAGAGAGAGAGCAGGAGAGGGTCTGTGAGTGCTGAGAGAGCACAGAGAAGTGAGAGAGAGCAGGAGAGGGTCTGTGAGTGCAGAGAGAGCACAGAGAAGTGAAAGAGAGCAGGAGAGGGTCTGTGAGTGCAGAGAGAGCACAGAGAAGTGAAAGAGAGCAGGAGAGGGTCTGTGAGTGTAAAGAGAGAGCACAGAGAAGAGAGAGAGCAGGAGAGGGTCTGTGAGTGCTGAGAGAGCACAGAGAAGTGAGAGAGAGCCGGAGAGGGTCTGTGAGTGCTGAGAGAGCACAGAGAAGTGAAAGAGAGCCGGAGAGGGTCTGTGAGTGCTGAGAGAGCACAGAGAAGTGAAAGAGAGCAGGAGAGGGTCTGTGAGTGTAGAGAGAGCACAGAGAAGTGAAAGAGAGCAGGAGAGGGTCTGTGAGTGCTGAGAGAGCACAGAGAAGAGAGCAGGAGAGGGTCTGGGAGTGCTGAGAGAGCACAGAGAAGAGATCAGGAGAGGGTCTGTGAGTGCAGAGGGAGCACAGAGAAGAGATCAGGAGAGGGTCTGTGAGTGCTGAGAGAGCACAGAGAAGTGAAATAGCAGGAGAGGGTCTGAGAGTGCTGAGAGAGCACAGAGAAGAGATCAGGAGAGGGTCTGTGAGTGCAGAGGGAGCACAGAGAAGAGATCAGGAGAGGGTCTGTGAGTGCTGAGAGAGCACAGAGAAGTGAAAGAGAGCAGAAGAGGGTCTGTGAGTGCTGAGAGAGCACAGAGAAGTGAAGGAGGGTCTGTGAGTGCTGAGAGAGCACAGAGAAGTGAGAGAGCAAGAGAGGGTCTGTGAGTGCAGAGAGAGCACAGAGAAGTGAAAGAGAGCAGGAGAGGGCCTGTGAGTGCTGAGAGAGCACAGAGAAGTGAAAGAGAGCAGGAGAGGGCCTGTGAGTGCTGAGGGAGCACAGAGAAGTGAACGAGAGCAGGAGAGTGTCTGTGAGTGTAAAGAGAGTACAGAGAAGTGAGAGAGAGCAGGAGAGGGTCTGTGAGTGCAGAGGGAGCATAGAGAAGTGAGAGAGAGCAGGAGAGTGTCTGTGAGTGCCGAGAGAGCACAGAGAAGTGAAAGAGAGCAGGAGAGGGGCTGTGAGTGCTGAGAGAGCACAGAGAAGTGAAAGAGAGCAGGAGAGGGACTGGGAGTGCTGAGAGAGCACAGAGAAGTGAAAGAGAGCAGGAGAGGGTCTGGGAGTGCTGAGAGAGCACAGAGAAGTGAAAGAGAGCAGGAGAGGGTCTGTGAGTGCCGAGAGAGCACAGAGAAGTGAAAGAGAGCAGGAGAGGGGCTGTGAGTGCTGAGAGAGCACAGAGAAGTGAAAGAGAGCAGGAGAGGGACTGGGAGTGCTGAGAGAGCACAGAGAAGTGAAAGAGAGCAGGAGAGGGTCTGGGAGTGCTGAGAGAGCACAGAGAAGTGAAAGAGAGCAGGAGAGGGTCTGTGAGTGCTGAGAGTGCATAGAGAAGTGAAATAGAAGGTGAGAGTCTGTGAGTGCAGAGAGAGCACAGAGTAGTGAAAGAGAGCAGGAGAGGGTCTGTGAGTGCTGAGAGAGCACAGAGAAGTGAAATAGCAGGAGAGGGTCTGAGAGTGCTGAGAGAGCACAGAGAAGAGATCAGGAGAGGGTCTGTGAGTGCAGAGGGAGCACAGAGAAGAGATCAGGAGAGGGTCTGGGAGTGCTGAGAGAGCACAGAGAAGTGAAAGAGAGCAGGAGAGGGTCTGTGAGTGCTGAGAGAGCACAGAGAAGTGAAAGAGAGCAGGAGAGGGTCTGTGAGTGCTGAGAGAGCACAGAGAAGAGAGCAGGAGAGGGTCTGGGAGTGCTGAGAGAGCACAGAGAAGAGATCAGGAGAGGGTCTGTGAGTGCAGAGGGAGCACAGAGAAGAGATCAGGAGAGGGTCTGTGAGTGCTGAGAGAGCACAGAGAAGTGAAATAGCAGGAGAGGGTCTGAGAGTGCTGAGAGAGCACAGAGAAGAGATCAGGAGAGGGTCTGTGAGTGCAGAGGGAGCACAGAGAAGAGATCAGGAGAGGGTCTGTGAGTGCTGAGAGAGCACAGAGAAGTGAAAGAGAGCAGAAGAGGGTCTGTGAGTGCTGAGAGAGCACAGAGAAGTGAAGGAGGGTCTGTGAGTGCTGAGAGAGCACAGAGAAGTGAGAGAGCAGGAGAGGGTCTGTGAGTGCAGAGAGAGCACAGAGAAGTGAAAGAGAGCAGGAGAGGGCCTGTGAGTGCTGAGAGAGCACAGAGAAGTGAAAGAGAGCAGGAGAGGGCCTGTGAGTGCTGAGGGAGCACAGAGAAGTGAACGAGAGCAGGAGAGTGTCTGTGAGTGTAAAGAGAGTACAGAGAAGTGAGAGAGAGCAGGAGAGGGTCTGTGAGTGCAGAGGGAGCATAGAGAAGTGAGAGAGAGCAGGAGAGTGTCTGTGAGTGCCGAGAGAGCACAGAGAAGTGAAAGAGAGCAGGAGAGGGGCTGTGAGTGCTGAGAGAGCACAGAGAAGTGAAAGAGAGCAGGAGAGGGACTGGGAGTGCTGAGAGAGCACAGAGAAGTGAAAGAGAGCAGGAGAGGGTCTGGGAGTGCTGAGAGAGCACAGAGAAGTGAAAGAGAGCAGGAGAGGGTCTGTGAGTGCCGAGAGAGCACAGAGAAGTGAAAGAGAGCAGGAGAGGGGCTGTGAGTGCTGAGAGAGCACAGAGAAGTGAAAGAGAGCAGGAGAGGGACTGGGAGTGCTGAGAGAGCACAGAGAAGTGAAAGAGAGCAGGAGAGGGTCTGGGAGTGCTGAGAGAGCACAGAGAAGTGAAAGAGAGCAGGAGAGGGTCTGTGAGTGCTGAGAGTGCATAGAGAAGTGAAATAGAAGGTGAGAGTCTGTGAGTGCAGAGAGAGCACAGAGTAGTGAAAGAGAGCAGGAGAGGGTCTGTGAGTGCTGAGAGAGCACAGAGAAGTGAAATAGCAGGAGAGGGTCTGAGAGTGCTGAGAGAGCACAGAGAAGAGATCAGGAGAGGGTCTGTGAGTGCAGAGGGAGCACAGAGAAGAGATCAGGAGAGGGTCTGGGAGTGCTGAGAGAGCACAGAGAAGTGAAAGAGAGCAGGAGAGGGTCTGTGAGTGCTGAGAGAGCACAGAGAAGTGAAATAGAAGGTGAGAGTCTGTGAGTGCAGAGAGAGCACAGAGTAGTGAAAGAGAGCAGGAGAGGGTCTGGGAGGGCTGACAGAGCACAGAGAAGTGGAAGAGAGCAGGAGAGGGTCTGGGAGTGCTGAGAGAGCACCGAGAAGTGAGCAGGAGAGGGTCTGGGAGTGCTGAGAGAGCACAGAGAAGTGAAATAGAAGGTGAGAGTCTGTGAGTGCAGAGAGAGCACAGAGTAGTGAAAGAGAGCAGGAGAGGGTCTGTGAGTGGTGAGAGAGCACAGAGAAGTGAGCAGGAGAGGGACTGGGAGTGCTGAGAGAGCACAGAGAAGTGAAAGAGAGCAGGAGAGGGTCTGGGAGTGCTGAGAGAGCACAGAGAAGTGAAAGAGAGCAGGAGAGGGTCTGTGAGTGCTGAGAGAGCACAGAGAAGAGAGCAGGAGAGGGTCTGGGAGTGCTGAGAGAGCACAGAGAAGTGAAAGAGAGCAGGAGAGGGTCTGTGAGTGCTGAGAGAGCACAGAGAAGAGAGCAGGAGAGGGTCTGGGAGTGCTGAGAGAGCACAGAGAAGAGATCAGGAGAGGGTCTGTGAGTGCAGAGGGAGCACAGAGAAGAGATCAGGAGAGGGTCTGTGAGTGCTGAGAGAGCACAGAGAAGTGAAATAGCAGGAGAGGGTCTGAGAGTGCTGAGAGAGCACAGAGAAGAGATCAGGAGAGGGTCTGTGAGTGCAGAGGGAGCACAGAGAAGAGATCAGGAGAGGGTCTGTGAGTGCTGAGAGAGCACAGAGAAGTGAAATAGCAGGAGAGGGTATGAGAGTGCTGAGAGAGCACAGAGAAGAGATCAGGAGAGGGTCTGTGAGTGCAGAGGGAGCACAGAGAAGAGATCAGGAGAGGGTCTGTGAGTGCTGAGAGAGCACAGAGAAGTGAAAGAGAGCAGGAGAGGGGCTGTGAGTGCTGAGAGAGCACAGAGAAGTGAAAGAGAGCAGGAGAGGGTCTGTGAGTGCAGAGAGAGCACAGAGAAGTGAGCAGGAGAGGGTCTGTGAGTGATGAGAGAGCAGGAGAGGGACTGGGAGTGCTGAGAGAGCACAGAGAAGTGAAAGAGAGCAGGAAAGGTTCTGTGAGTGCTGAGAGAGCACAGAGAAGTGAAATAGCAGGAGAGGGTCTGTGGGTGCAGAGAGAGCACAGAGAAGTGAAAGAGAGCAGGAGAGGGTCTGTGAGTGCAGAGAGAGCACAGAGAAGAGAGCAGGAGAGGGTCTGTGAGTGCAGAGGGAGCATAGAGATGTGAGAGAGCAGGAGAGGGTCTGTGAGTGCAGAGAGAGCACAGAGAAGTGAAAGAAAGCAGGAGATGGTTAGTGAGTGGTGAGAGGGCACAGAGAAGTGAAAGAGAGCGGGCGAGGGTCTGTGAGTGCTGAGAGAGCACAGAGAAGTGAGAGAGCCGGAGAGGGTTTGTGAGTGCTGAGAGAGCACAGAGATGTGAGAGAGCAGGAGAGTGTCTGTGAGTGCTGAGAGAGCACAGAGATGTGAGAGAGCAGGAGAGGGTCTGTGAGTGCTGAGAGGGAACAGTGAAGCTAGAGAGCAGGAGAGGGTCTGTTAGTGCCAGGAGAGCACAGACAAGAGTGAAGAGAGCAGGAGAGGGTCTGTGAGAGCTGAGGGAGCACAGAGAAGTGAGAGAGCCGGAAAGGGTCTATGAGTGCTGAGAGAGCACAGACAAGAGAGAAGAGAGCAGGAGAGGGTCTGTGAGAGTTTAGGGAGCACAGCAAAGTGAAAGAGCAGGAGAGGGGCTGTGAGTGCTGAGAGAGCACAGAGAAGTGAAAGAGAGCAGGAGAGGGTCTGGGAGTGCTGAGAGAGCACAGAGAAGTGAAAGAGAGCAGGAGAGGGGCTGTGAGTGCTGAGAGAGCACAGAGAAGTGAAAGAGAGCAGGAGAAGGACTGGGAGTGCTGAGAGAGCACAGAGAAGTGAAAGAGAGCAGGAGAGGGTCTGTGAGTGCTGAGAGAGCACAGAGAAGAGAGCAGGAGAGGGTCTGTGAGTGCTGAGAGAGCACAGAGAAGTGAAATAGCAGGAGAGGGTCTGAGAGTGCTGAGAGAGCACAGAGAAGAGATCAGGAGAGGGTCTGTGAGTGCAGAGGGAGCACAGAGAAGAGAGCAGGAGAGGGTCTGTGAGTGATGAGAGAGCACAGAGAAGTGAACGAGAGCAGGAGAGGGTCTGTGAGTGTAAAGAGAGTACAGAGAAGTGAGAGAGAGCAGGAGAGGGACTGGGAGTGCTGAGAGAGCACAGAGAAGTGAACAAGAGCAGGAGAGGGTCTGTGAGTGTAAAGAGAGTACAGAGAAGTGAGAGAGATCAGGAGAGGGACTGTGAGTGCTGAGAGAGCACAGAGAAGTGAAAGAGAGCAGGAGAGGGACTGGGAGTGCTCAGAGAGCACAGAGAAGTGAAAGAGAGCAGGAGAGGGGCTGTGAGTGCTGAGAGAGCACAGAGAAGTGAAATAGCAGGAGAGGGTCTGTGAGTGCAGAGAGAGCACAGAGAAGAGAGCAGGAGAGGGTCTGTGAGTGCAGAGGGAGCATAGAGATGTGAGAGAGCAGGAGAGGGTCTGTGAGTGCAGAGAGAGCACAGAGAAGTGAAAGAGAGCAGGAGAGGGTCTGTGAGTGCAGAGAGAGCACAGAGAAGAGAGCAGGAGAGGGTCTGTGAGTGCAGAGGGAGCATAGAGATGTGAGAGAGCAGGAGAGGGTCTGTGAGTGCAGAGAGAGCACAGAGAAGTGAAAGAAAGCAGGAGATGGTTAGTGAGTGGTGAGAGGGCACAGAGAAGTGAAAGAGAGCGGGCGAGGGTCTGTGAGTGCTGAGAGAGCACAGAGAAGTGAGAGAGCCGGAGAGGGTTTGTGAGTGCTGAGAGAGCACAGAGATGTGAGAGAGCAGGAGAGTGTCTGTGAGTGCTGAGAGAGCACAGAGATGTGAGAGAGCAGGAGAGGGTCTGTGAGTGCTGAGAGGGAACAGTGAAGCTAGAGAGCAGGAGAGGGTCTGTTAGTGCCAGGAGAGCACAGACAAGAGTGAAGAGAGCAGGAGAGGGTCTGTGAGAGCTGAGGGAGCACAGAGAAGTGAGAGAGCCGGAAAGGGTCTATGAGTGCTGAGAGAGCACAGACAAGAGAGAAGAGAGCAGGAGAGGGTCTGTGAGAGTTTAGGGAGCACAGCAAAGTGAAAGAGCAGGAGAGGGGCTGTGAGTGCTGAGAGAGCACAGAGAAGTGAAAGAGAGCAGGAGAGGGTCTGGGAGTGCTGAGAGAGCACAGAGAAGTGAAAGAGAGCAGGAGAGGGGCTGTGAGTGCTGAGAGAGCACAGAGAAGTGAAAGAGAGCAGGAGAGGGACTGGGAGTGCTGAGAGAGCACAGAGAAGTGAAAGAGAGCAGGAGAGGGTCTGTGAGTGCTGAGAGAGCACAGAGAAGAGAGCAGGAGAGGGTCTGTGAGTGCTGAGAGAGCACAGAGAAGTGAAATAGCAGGAGAGGGTCTGAGAGTGCTGAGAGAGCACAGAGAAGAGATCAGGAGAGGGTCTGTGAGTGCAGAGGGAGCACAGAGAAGAGAGCAGGAGAGGGTCTGTGAGTGATGAGAGAGCACAGAGAAGTGAACGAGAGCAGGAGAGGGTCTGTGAGTGTAAAGAGAGTACAGAGAAGTGAGAGAGAGCAGGAGAGGGTCTGTGAGTGCTGAGAGAGCACAGAGAAGAGAGCAGGAGAGGGTCTGTGAGTGCAGAGAGAGCACAGAGAAGAGAGCAGGAGAGGGTCTGTGAGTGCAGAGAGAGCACAGAGAAGCGAAAGAGAGCAGGTGAGGGCCTGTGAGTGCTGAGAGAGCACAGAGAAGTGAAAGAGAGCAGGAGAGGGTCTGTGAGTGCTGAGAGAGCACAGAGAAGAGATCAGGAGAGGGTCTGTGAGTGCAGAGAGAGCACAGAGAAGTGAAAGAGAGCAGGTGAGGGTCTGGGAGTGCTGAGAGAGCACAGAGTATTGAAAGAGAGCAGGAGAGGGGCTGTGAGTGCTGAGAGAGCACAGAGAAGTGAAAGAGAGCAGGAGAGGGACTGGGAGTGCTGAGAGAGCACAGAGAAGTGAAAGAGAGCAGGAGAGGGTCTGGGAGTGCTGAGAGAGCACAGAGAAGTGAAAGAGAGCAGGAGAGGGTCTGTGAGTGTAGAGAGAGCACAGAGAAGAGAGCAGGAGAGGGGCTGTGAGTGCTGAGAGAGCACAGAGAAGTGAAAGAGAGCCGGAGAGGGTCTGGGAGTGCTGAGAGAGCACAGAGAAGTGAAAGAGAGCAGGAGAGTGTCTGTGAGTGCTGAGGGAGCACAGAGAAGTGAGAGAGAGCAGGAGAGGGGCTGTGAGTGCTGAGAGAGCACAGAGAAGTGAAAGAGAGCAGGAGAGGGTCTGTGAGTGCTGAGAGAGCACAGAGAAGAGAGCAGGAGAGGGTCTGTGAGTGCTGAGAGAGCACAGAGAAGTGAAATAGCAGGAGAGGGTCTGAGAGTGCTGAGAGAGCACAGAGAAGAGATCAGGAGAGGGTCTGTGAGTGCAGAGAGAGCACAGAGAAGTGAACGAGAGCAGGAGAGGGTCTGTGAGTGTAAAGAGAGTACAGAGAAGTGAGAGAGAGCAGGAGAGGGTCTGGGAGTGCTGAGAGAGCACAGAGAAGTGAAAGAGAGCAGGAGAGGGGCTGTGAGTGCTGAGAGAGCACAGAGAAGTGAAAGAGAGCAGGAGAGGGGCTGTGAGTGCTGAGAGAGCACAGAGAAGTGAAAGAGAGCAGGAGAGGGTCTGGGAGTGCTGAGAGAGCACAGAGAAGTGAAAGAGAGCAGGAGAGGGGCTGTGAGTGCTGAGAGAGCACAGAGAAGTGAAAGAGAGCCGGAGAGGGTCTGGGAGTGCTGAGAGAGCACAGAGAAGTGAAAGAGAGCAGGAGAGGGGCTGTGAGTGCTGAGAGAGCACAGAGAAGTGAAAGAGAGCCGGAGAGGGTCTGGGAGTGCTGAGAGAGCACAGAGAAGTGAAAGAGAGCAGGAGAGTGTCTGTGAGTGCTGAGGGAGCACAGAGAAGTGAGAGAAAGCAGGAGAGGGTCTGTGAGTGCTGAGGGAGCACAGAGAAGCGAAAGAGAGCAGGAGAGTGTCTGTGAGTGCTGAGAGAGCACAGAGAAGTGAAAGAGAGCAGGAGAGGGTCTGGGAGTGCTGTGGGAGCACAGAGAAGAGAGCAGGAGAGGGTCTGTGAGTGCAGAGAGAGCACAGAGAAGTGAAAGAGAGCAGGTGAGGGTCTGTGAGTGCTGAGAGAGCACAGAGAAGTGAAAGAGAGCAGGAGAGGGTCTGGGAGTGCTGAGAGAGCACAGAGAAGTGAGAGAGCAGGAGAGGGTCTGTGAGTGCAGAGAGAGCACAGAGAAGTGAAAGAGAGCAGGAGAGGGCCTGTGAGTGCTGAGAGAGCACAGAGAAGTGAAAGAGAGCAGGAGAGGGCCTGTGAGTGCTGAGGGAGCACAGAGAAGTGAACGAGAGCAGGAGAGTGTCTGTGAGTGTAAAGAGAGTACAGAGAAGTGAGAGAGCAGGAGAGGGGCTGTGAGTGCCGAGAGAGCACAGAGAAGTGAAAGAGAGCAGGAGAGGGTCAGTGAGTGCTGAGAGAGCAGAGAGAAGTGAAAGAGAGCAGGAGAGGGGCTGTGAGTGCAGAGAGAGCACAGAGAAGTGAAGGAGGGTCTGTGAGTGCTGAGAGAGCACAGAGAAGTGAAAGAGAGCAGGAGAGGGCCTGTGAGTGCTGAGAGAGCACAGAGAAGTGAAAGAGAGCAGGAGAGGGCCTGTGAGTGCTGAGGGAGCACAGAGAAGTGAACGAGAGCAGGAGAGTGTCTGTGAGTGTAAAGAGAGTACAGAGAAGTGAGAGAGAGCAGGAGAGGGTCTTGAGTGCAGAGGGAGCATAGAGAAGTGAGAGAGAGCAGGAGAGTGTCTGTGAGTGCCGAGAGAGCACAGAGAAGTGAAAGAGAGCAGGAGAGGGGCTGTGAGTGCTGAGAGAGCACAGAGAAGTGAAAGAGAGCAGGAGAGGGCCTGTGAGTGCTGAGGGAGCACAGAGAAGTGAACGAGAGCAGGAGAGTGTCTGTGAGTGTAAAGAGAGTACAGAGAAGTGAGAGAGAGCAGGAGAGGGTCTTGAGTGCAGAGGGAGCATAGAGAAGTGAGAGAGAGCAGGAGAGTGTCTGTGAGTGCCGAGAGAGCACAGAGAAGTGAAAGAGAGCAGGAGAGGGGCTGTGAGTGCTGAGAGAGCACAGAGAAGTGAAAGAGAGCAGGAGAGGGACTGGGAGTGCTGAGAGAGCACAGAGAAGTGAAAGAGAGCAGGAGAGGGTCTGGGAGTGCTGAGAGAGCACAGAGAAGTGAAAGAGAGCAGGAGAGGGTCTGTGAGTGCCGAGAGAGCACAGAGAAGTGAAAGAGAGCAGGGGAGGGGCTGTGAGTGCTGAGAGAGCACAGAGAAGTGAAAGAGAGCAGGAGAGGGACTGGGAGTGCTGAGAGAGCACAGAGAAGTGAAAGAGAGCAGGAGAGGGTCTGGGAGTGCTGAGAGAGCACAGAGAAGTGAAAGAGAGCAGGAGTGGGTCTGGGAGTGCTGAGAGAGCACAGAGAAGTGAAAGAGAGCAGGAGAGGGGCTGTGAGTGCTGAGAGAGCACAGAGAAGTGAAAGAGAGCAGGAGAGGGGCTGTGAGTGCTGAGAGAGCACAGAGAAGTGAAAGAGAGCAGGAGAGGGTCTGGGAGTGCTGAGAGAGCACAGAGAAGTGAAAGAGAGCAGGAGAGGGGCTGTGAGTGCTGCGAGAGCACAGAGAAGTGAAAGAGAGCCGGAGAGGGTCTGGGAGTGCTGAGAGAGCACAGAGAAGTGAAAGAGAGCCGGAGAGGGTCTGTGAGTGCTGAGAGAGCACAGAGAAGAGAGCAGGAGAGGGTCTGTGAGTGCTGAGAGAGCACAGAGAAGAGAGCCGGAGAGGGGCTGTGAGTGCTGAGAGAGCACAGAGAAGTGAAAGAGAGCCGGAGAGGGTCTGTGAGTGCTGAGAGAGCACAGAGAAGAGAGCAGGAGAGGGTCTGGGAGTGCTGAGAGAGCACAGAGAAGTGAAAGAGAGCAGGAGAGGGGCTGTGAGTGCTGAGAGAGCACAGAGAAGTGAAAGAGAGCAGGAGAGGGACTGGGAGTGCTGAGAGAGCACAGAGAAGTGAAAGAGAGCAGGAGAGGGACTGTGAGTGCCGAGAGAGCACAGAGAAGTGAAAGAGAGCAGGAGAGGGGCTGTGAGTGCTGAGAGAGCACAGAGAAGTGAAAGAGAGCAGGAGAGGGGCTGTGAGTGCTGAGAGAGCACAGAGAAGTGAAAGAGAGCAGGAGAGGGACTGGGAGTGCTGAGAGAGCACAGAGAAGTGAAAGAGAGCAGGAGAGGGTCTGGGAGTGCTGAGAGAGCACAGAGAAGTGAAAGAGAGCAGGAGAGGGTCTGTGAGTGTAAAGAGAGCACAGAGAAGTGAAAGAGAGCAGGAGAGGGGCTGTGAGTGCTGAGAGAGCACAGAGAAGTGAACGAGAGCAGGAGAGGGTCTGTGAGTGTAGAGAGAGCACAGAGAAGTGAAAGAGAGCAGGAGAGGGTCTGTGAGTGTAGAGAGAGCACAGAGAAGTGAAAGAGAGCAGGAGAGGGTCTGTGAGTGTAGAGAGAGCACAGAGAAGTGAAAGAGAGCAGGAGAGGGTCTGTGAGTGCTGAGAGAGCACAGAGAAGTGAAAGAGAGCAGGAGAGGGTCTGTGAGTGTAGAGAGAGCACAGAGAAGTGAAAGAGAGCAGGAGAGGGTCTGTGAGTGCTGAGAGAGCACAGAGAAGTGAAAGAGAGCAGGAGAGGGTCTGTGAGTGATGAGAGAGCACAGAGAAGTGAAAGAGAGCAGGAGAGGGTCTGTGAGTGCAGAGAGAGCACAGAGAAGTGAAAGAGAGCAGGAGAGGGTCTGTGAGTGTAACGAGAGAGCACAGAGAAGAGAGAGAGCAGGAGAGGGTCTGTGAGTGCTGAGAGAGCACAGAGAAGTGAGAGAGAGCCGGAGAGGGTCTGTGAGTGCTGAGAGAGCACAGAGAAGTGAAAGAGAGCAGGAGAGGGTCTGTGAGTGTAGAGAGAGCACAGAGAAGTGAAAGAGAGCAGGAGAGGGTCTGTGAGTGATGAGAGAGCACAGAGAAGTGAAAGAGAGCCGGAGAGGGTCTGTGAGTGTAGAGAGAGCACAGAGAAGTGAAAGAGAGCAGGAGAGGGTCTGTGAGTGTAGAGAGAGCACAGAGAAGTGAAAGAGAGCAGGAGAGGGTCTGTGAGTGTAGAGAGAGCACAGAGAAGTGAAAGAGAGCAGGAGAGGGTCTGTGAGTGTAGAGAGAGCACAGAGAAGTGAAAGAGAGCAGGAGAGGGTCTGTGAGTGCTGAGAGAGCACAGAGAAGTGAAAGAGAGCAGGAGAGGGGCTGTGAGTGCTGAGAGAGCACAGAGAAGTGAAAGAGAGCAGGAGAGGGTCTGGGAGTGCTGAGAGAGCACAGAGAAGTGAAAGAGAGCAGGAGAGGGGCTGTGAGTGCTGAGAGAGCACAGAGAAGTGAAAGAGAGCCGGAGAGGGTCTGGGAGTGCTGAGAGAGCACAGAGAAGTAAAAGAGAGCAGGAGAGGGGCTGTGAGTGCTGAGAGAGCACAGAGAAGTGAAAGAGAGCCGGAGAGGGTCTGGGAGTGCTGAGAGAGCACAGAGAAGTGAAAGAGAGCAGGAGAGTGTCTGTGAGTGCTGAGGGAGCACAGAGAAGTGAGAGAGAGCAGGAGAGGGGCTGTGAGTGCTGAGAGAGCACAGAGAAGTGAAAGAGAGCAGGAGAGGGTCTGTGAGTGCTGAGAGAGCACAGAGAAGAGAGCAGGAGAGGGTATGTGAGTGCTGAGAGAGCACAGAGAAGTGAAATAGCAGGAGAGGGTCTGAGAGTGCTGAGAGAGCACAGAGAAGAGATCAGGAGAGGGTCTGTGAGTGCAGAGAGAGCACAGAGAAGTGAACGAGAGCAGGAGAGGGTCTGTGAGTGTAAAGAGAGTACAGAGTAGTGAGAGAGAGCAGGAGAGGGTCTGGGAGTGCTGAGAGAGCACAGAGAAGTGAAAGAGAGCAGGAGAGGGGCTGTGAGTGCTGAGAGAGCACAGAGAAGTGAAAGAGAGCAGGAGAGGGGCTGTGAGTGCTGAGAGAGCACAGAGAAGTGAAAGAGAGCAGGAGAGGGTCTGGGAGTGCTGAGAGAGCACAGAGAAGTGAAAGAGAGCAGGAGAGGGGCTGTGAGTGCTGAGAGAGCACAGAGAAGTGAAAGAGAGCCGGAGAGGGTCTGGGAGTGCTGAGAGAGCACAGAGAAGTGAAAGAGAGCAGGAGAGAGGCTGTGAGTGCTGAGAGAGCACAGAGAAGTGAAAGAGAGCCGGAGAGGGTCTGGGAGTGCTGAGAGAGCACAGAGAAGTGAAAGAGAGCAGGAGAGTGTCTGTGAGTGCTGAGGGAGCACAGAGAAGTGAGAGAGAGCAGGAGAGGGTCTGTGAGTGCTGAGGGAGCACAGAGAAGCGAAAGAGAGCAGGAGAGTGTCTGTGAGTGCTGAGAGAGCACAGAGAAGTGAAAGAGAGCAGGAGAGGGTCTGGGAGTGCTGTGGGAGCACAGAGAAGAGAGCAGGAGAGGGTCTGTGAGTGCAGAGAGAGCACAGAGAAGTGAAAGAGAGCAGGTGAGGGTCTGTGAGTGCTGAGAGAGCACAGAGAAGTGAAAGAGAGCAGGAGAGGGTCTGGGAGTGCTGAGAGAGCACAGAGAAGTGAGAGAGCAGGAGAGGGTCTGTGAGTGCAGAGAGAGCACAGAGAAGTGAAAGAGAGCAGGAGAGGGCCTGTGAGTGCTGAGAGAGCACAGAGAAGTGAAAGAGAGCAGGAGAGGGCCTGTGAGTGCTGAGGGAGCACAGAGAAGTGAACGAGAGCAGGAGAGTGTCTGTGAGTGTAAAGAGAGTACAGAGAAGTGAGAGAGCAGGAGAGGGGCTGTGAGTGCCGAGAGAGCACAGAGAAGTGAAAGAGAGCAGGAGAGGGTCAGTGAGTGCTGAGAGAGCACAGAGAAGTGAAAGAGAGCAGGAGAGGGGCTGTGAGTGCAGAGAGAGCACAGAGAAGTGAAGGAGGGTCTGTGAGTGCTGAGAGAGCACAGAGAAGTGAAAGAGAGCAGGAGAGGGCCTGTGAGTGCTGAGAGAGCACAGAGAAGTGAAAGAGAGCAGGAGAGGGCCTGTGAGTGCTGAGGGAGCACAGAGAAGTGAACGAGAGCAGGAGAGTGTCTGTGAGTGTAAAGAGAGTACAGAGAAGTGAGAGAGAGCAGGAGAGGGTCTTGAGTGCAGAGGGAGCATAGAGAAGTGAGAGAGAGCAGGAGAGTGTCTGTGAGTGCCGAGAGAGCACAGAGAAGTGAAAGAGAGCAGGAGAGGGGCTGTGAGTGCTGAGAGAGCACAGAGAAGTGAAAGAGAGCAGGAGAGGGACTGGGAGTGCTGAGAGAGCACAGAGAAGTGAAAGAGAGCAGGAGAGGGTCTGGGAGTGCTGAGAGAGCACAGAGAAGTGAAAGAGAGCAGGAGAGGGTCTGTGAGTGCCGAGAGAGCACAGAGAAGTGAAAGAGAGCAGGAGAGGGGCTGTGAGTGCTGAGAGAGCACAGAGAAGTGAAAGAGAGCAGGAGAGGGACTGGGAGTGCTGAGAGAGCACAGAGAAGTGAAAGAGAGCAGGAGAGGGTCTGGGAGTGCTGAGAGAGCACAGAGAAGTGAAAGAGAGCAGGAGAGGGTCTGGGAGTGCTGAGAGAGCACAGAGAAGTGAAAGAGAGCAGGAGAGGGGCTGTGAGTGCTGAGAGAGCACAGAGAAGTGAAAGAGAGCAGGAGAGGGGCTGTGAGTGCTGAGAGAGCACAGAGAAGTGAAAGAGAGCAGGAGAGGGTCTGGGAGTGCTGAGAGAGCACAGAGAAGTGAAAGAGAGCAGGAGAGGGGCTGTGAGTGCTGCGAGAGCACAGAGAAGTGAAAGAGAGCAGGAGAGGGTCTGTGAGTGCTGAGAGAGCACAGAGAAGAGAGCAGGAGAGGGTCTGTGAGTGCTGAGAGAGCACAGAGAAGAGAGCCGGAGAGGGGCTGTGAGTGCTGAGAGAGCACAGAGAAGTGAAAGAGAGCCGGAGAGGGTCTGTGAGTGCTGAGAGAGCACAGAGAAGAGAGCAGGAGAGGGTCTGGGAGTGCTGAGAGAGCACAGAGAAGTGAAAGAGAGCAGGAGAGGGGCTGTGAGTGCTGAGAGAGCACAGAGAAGTGAAAGAGAGCAGGAGAGGGACTGGGAGTGCTGAGAGAGCACAGAGAAGTGAAAGAGAGCAGGAGAGGGACTGTGAGTGCCGAGAGAGCACAGAGAAGTGAAAGAGAGCAGGAGAGGGGCTGTGAGTGCTGAGAGAGCACAGAGAAGTGAAAGAGAGCAGGAGAGGGGCTGTGAGTGCTGAGAGAGCACAGAGAAGTGAAAGAGAGCAGGAGAGGGACTGGGAGTGCTGAGAGAGCACAGAGAAGTGAAAGAGAGCAGGAGAGGGTCTGGGAGTGCTGAGAGAGCACAGAGAAGTGAAAGAGAGCAGGAGAGGGTCTGTGAGTGTAAAGAGAGTACAGAGAAGTGAACGAGAGCAGGAGAGTGTCTGTGAGTGCCGAGAGAGCACAGAGAAGTGAAAGAGAGCAGGAGAGGGGCTGTGAGTGCTGAGAGAGCACAGAGAAGTGAAAGAGAGCAGGAGAGGGACTGGGAGTGCTGAGAGAGCACAGAGAAGTGAAAGAGAGCAGGAGAGGGTCTGGGAGTGCTGAGAGAGCACAGAGAAGTGAAAGAGAGCAGGAGAGGGGCTGTGAGTGCTGAGAGAGCACAGAGAAGTGAAAGAGAGCAGGAGAGGGGCTGTGAGTGCTGAGAGAGCACAGAGAAGTGAAAGAGAGCAGGAGAGGGTCTGGGAGTGCTGAGAGAGCACAGAGAAGTGAAAGAGAGCAGGAGAGGGGCTGTGAGTGCTGAGAGAGCACAGAGAAGTGAAAGAGAGCAGGAGAGGGGCTGTCAGTGCTGAGAGAGCACAGAGAAGTGAGAGAGAGCAGGAGAGGGACTGGGAGTGCTGAGAGAGCACAGAGAAGTGAAAGAGAGCAGGAGAGGGTCTGGGAGTGCTGAGAGAGCACAGAGAAGTGAAAGAGAGCAGGAGAGGGGCTGTGAGTGCTGAGAGAGCACAGAGAGATGAAAGAGAGCAGGAGAGGGGCTGTGAGTGCTGAGAGAGCACAGAGAAGTGAAAGAGAGCCGGAGAGGGTCTGGGAGTGCTGAGAGAGCACAGAGAAGTGAAAGAGAGCCGGAGAGGGTCTGTGAGTGCTGAGAGAGCACAGAGAAGTGAGAGAGAGCCGGAGAGGGTCTGTGAGTGCTGAGAGAGCACAGAGAAGTGAAAGAGAGCAGGAGAGGGTCTGTGAGTGTAGAGAGAGCACAGAGAAGTGAAAGAGAGCAGGAGAGGGTCTGTGAGTGTAGAGAGAGCACAGAGAAGTGAAAGAGAGCAGGAGAGGGCCTGTGAGTGATGAGAGAGCACAGAGAAGTGAAAGAGAGCAGGAGAGGGTCTGTGAGTGTAGAGAGAGCACAGAGAAGTGAAAGAGAGCAGGAGAGGGTCTGTGAGTGTAGAGAGAGCACAGAGAAGTGAACGAGAGCAGGAGAGGGTCTGTGAGTGTAAAGAGAGTACAGAGAAGTGAGAGAGAGCAGGAGAGGGTCTGGGAGTGCTGAGAGAGCACAGAGAAGTGAAAGAGAGCAGGAGAGGGGCTGTGAGTGCTGAGAGAGCACAGAGAAGTGAAAGAGAGCAGGAGAGGGGCTGTGAGTGCTGAGAGAGCACAGAGAAGTGAAAGAGAGCAGGAGAGGGTCTGGGAGTGCTGAGAGAGCACAGAGAAGTGAAAGAGAGCAGGAGAGGGGCTGTGAGTGCTGAGAGAGCACAGAGAAGTGAAAGAGAGCCGGAGAGGGTCTGGGAGTGCTGAGAGAGCACAGAGAAGTGAAAGAGAGCAGGAGAGAGGCTGTGAGTGCTGAGAGAGCACAGAGAAGTGAAAGAGAGCCGGAGAGGGTCTGGGAGTGCTGAGAGAGCACAGAGAAGTGAAAGAGAGCAGGAGAGTGTCTGTGAGTGCTGAGGGAGCACAGAGAAGTGAGAGAGAGCAGGAGAGGGTCTGTGAGTGCTGAGGGAGCACAGAGAAGCGAAAGAGAGCAGGAGAGTGTCTGTGAGTGCTGAGAGAGCACAGAGAAGTGAAAGAGAGCAGGAGAGGGTCTGGGAGTGCTGTGGGAGCACAGAGAAGAGAGCAGGAGAGGGTCTGTGAGTGCAGAGAGAGCACAGAGAAGTGAAAGAGAGCAGGTGAGGGTCTGTGAGTGCTGAGAGAGCACAGAGAAGTGAAAGAGAGCAGGAGAGGGTCTGGGAGTGCTGAGAGAGCACAGAGAAGTGAGAGAGCAGGAGAGGGTCTGTGAGTGCAGAGAGAGCACAGAGAAGTGAAAGAGAGCAGGAGAGGGCCTGTGAGTGCTGAGAGAGCACAGAGAAGTGAAAGAGAGCAGGAGAGGGCCTGTGAGTGCTGAGGGAGCACAGAGAAGTGAACGAGAGCAGGAGAGTGTCTGTGAGTGTAAAGAGAGTACAGAGAAGTGAGAGAGCAGGAGAGGGGCTGTGAGTGCCGAGAGAGCACAGAGAAGTGAAAGAGAGCAGGAGAGGGTCAGTGAGTGCTGAGAGAGCACAGAGAAGTGAAAGAGAGCAGGAGAGGGGCTGTGAGTGCAGAGAGAGCACAGAGAAGTGAAGGAGGGTCTGTGAGTGCTGAGAGAGCACAGAGAAGTGAAAGAGAGCAGGAGAGGGCCTGTGAGTGCTGAGAGAGCACAGAGAAGTGAAAGAGAGCAGGAGAGGGCCTGTGAGTGCTGAGGGAGCACAGAGAAGTGAACGAGAGCAGGAGAGTGTCTGTGAGTGTAAAGAGAGTACAGAGAAGTGAGAGAGAGCAGGAGAGGGTCTTGAGTGCAGAGGGAGCATAGAGAAGTGAGAGAGAGCAGGAGAGTGTCTGTGAGTGCCGAGAGAGCACAGAGAAGTGAAAGAGAGCAGGAGAGGGGCTGTGAGTGCTGAGAGAGCACAGAGAAGTGAAAGAGAGCAGGAGAGGGACTGGGAGTGCTGAGAGAGCACAGAGAAGTGAAAGAGAGCAGGAGAGGGTCTGGGAGTGCTGAGAGAGCACAGAGAAGTGAAAGAGAGCAGGAGAGGGTCTGTGAGTGCCGAGAGAGCACAGAGAAGTGAAAGAGAGCAGGAGAGGGGCTGTGAGTGCTGAGAGAGCACAGAGAAGTGAAAGAGAGCAGGAGAGGGACTGGGAGTGCTGAGAGAGCACAGAGAAGTGAAAGAGAGCAGGAGAGGGTCTGGGAGTGCTGGGAGTGCTGAGAGAGCACAGAGAAGTGAAAGAGAGCAGGAGAGGGTCTGGGAGTGCTGAGAGAGCACAGAGAAGTGAAAGAGAGCAGGAGAGGGGCTGTGAGTGCTGAGAGAGCACAGAGAAGTGAAAGAGAGCAGGAGAGGGGCTGTGAGTGCTGAGAGAGCACAGAGAAGTGAAAGAGAGCAGGAGAGGGTCTGGGAGTGCTGAGAGAGCACAGAGAAGTGAAAGAGAGCAGGAGAGGGGCTGTGAGTGCTGCGAGAGCACAGAGAAGTGAAAGAGAGCAGGAGAGGGTCTGTGAGTGCTGAGAGAGCACAGAGAAGAGAGCAGGAGAGGGTCTGTGAGTGCTGAGAGAGCACAGAGAAGAGAGCCGGAGAGGGGCTGTGAGTGCTGAGAGAGCACAGAGAAGTGAAAGAGAGCCGGAGAGGGTCTGTGAGTGCTGAGAGAGCACAGAGAAGAGAGCAGGAGAGGGTCTGGGAGTGCTGAGAGAGCACAGAGAAGTGAAAGAGAGCAGGAGAGGGGCTGTGAGTGCTGAGAGAGCACAGAGAAGTGAAAGAGAGCAGGAGAGGGACTGGGAGTGCTGAGAGAGCACAGAGAAGTGAAAGAGAGCAGGAGAGGGACTGTGAGTGCCGAGAGAGCACAGAGAAGTGAAAGAGAGCAGGAGAGGGGCTGTGAGTGCTGAGAGAGCACAGAGAAGTGAAAGAGAGCAGGAGAGGGGCTGTGAGTGCTGAGAGAGCACAGAGAAGTGAAAGAGAGCAGGAGAGGGACTGGGAGTGCTGAGAGAGCACAGAGAAGTGAAAGAGAGCAGGAGAGGGTCTGGGAGTGCTGAGAGAGCACAGAGAAGTGAAAGAGAGCAGGAGAGGGTCTGTGAGTGTAAAGAGAGTACAGAGAAGTGAACGAGAGCAGGAGAGTGTCTGTGAGTGCCGAGAGAGCACAGAGAAGTGAAAGAGAGCAGGAGAGGGGCTGTGAGTGCTGAGAGAGCACAGAGAAGTGAAAGAGAGCAGGAGAGGGACTGGGAGTGCTGAGAGAGCACAGAGAAGTGAAAGAGAGCAGGAGAGGGTCTGGGAGTGCTGAGAGAGCACAGAGAAGTGAAAGAGAGCAGGAGAGGGGCTGTGAGTGCTGAGAGAGCACAGAGAAGTGAAAGAGAGCAGGAGAGGGGCTGTGAGTGCTGAGAGAGCACAGAGAAGTGAAAGAGAGCAGGAGAGGGTCTGGGAGTGCTGAGAGAGCACAGAGAAGTGAAAGAGAGCAGGAGAGGGGCTGTGAGTGCTGAGAGAGCACAGAGAAGTGAAAGAGAGCAGGAGAGGGGCTGTCAGTGCTGAGAGAGCACAGAGAAGTGAGAGAGAGCAGGAGAGGGACTGGGAGTGCTGAGAGAGCACAGAGAAGTGAAAGAGAGCAGGAGAGGGTCTGGGAGTGCTGAGAGAGCACAGAGAAGTGAAAGAGAGCAGGAGAGGGGCTGTGAGTGCTGAGAGAGCACAGAGAGATGAAAGAGAGCAGGAGAGGGGCTGTGAGTGCTGAGAGAGCACAGAGAAGTGAAAGAGAGCCGGAGAGGGTCTGGGAGTGCTGAGAGAGCACAGAGAAGTGAAAGAGAGCCGGAGAGGGTCTGTGAGTGCTGAGAGAGCACAGAGAAGTGAGAGAGAGCCGGAGAGGGTCTGTGAGTGCTGAGAGAGCACAGAGAAGTGAAAGAGAGCAGGAGAGGGTCTGTGAGTGTAGAGAGAGCACAGAGAAGTGAAAGAGAGCAGGAGAGGGTCTGTGAGTGTAGAGAGAGCACAGAGAAGTGAAAGAGAGCAGGAGAGGGTCTGTGAGTGATGAGAGAGCACAGAGAAGTGAAAGAGAGCAGGAGAGGGTCTGTGAGTGTAGAGAGAGCACAGAGAAGTGAAAGAGAGCAGGAGAGGGTCTGTGAGTGTAGAGAGAGCACAGAGAAGTGAAAGAGAGCAGGAGAGGGTCTGTGAGTGCTGAGAGAGCACAGAGAAGTGAAAGAGAGCAGGAGAGGGTCTGTGAGTGTAGAGAGAGCACAGAGAAGTGAAAGAGAGCAGGAGAGGGTCTGTGAGTGCTGAGAGAGCACAGAGAAGTGAAAGAGAGCAGGAGAGGGTCTGTGAGTGATGAGAGAGCACAGAGAAGTGAAAGAGAGCAGGAGAGGGTCTGTGAGTGCAGAGAGAGCACAGAGAAGTGAAAGAGAGCAGGAGAGGGTCTGTGAGTGTAAAGAGAGAGCACAGAGAAGAGAGAGAGCAGGAGAGGGTCTGTGAGTGCTGAGAGAGCACAGAGAAGTGAGAGAGAGCCGGAGAGGGTCTGTGAGTGCTGAGAGAGCACAGAGAAGTGAAAGAGAGCCGGAGAGGGTCTGTGAGTGCTGAGAGAGCACAGAGAAGTGAAAGAGAGCAGGAGAGGGTCTGTGAGTGTAGAGAGAGCACAGAGAAGTGAAAGAGAGCAGGAGAGGGGCTGTGAGTGCTGAGAGAGCACAGAGAAGTGAAAGAGAGCCGGAGAGGGTCTGGGAGTGCTGAGAGAGCACAGAGAAGTGAAAGAGAGCCGGAGAGGGTCTGTGAGTGCTGAGAGAGCACAGAGAAGTGAGAGAGAGCCGGAGAGGGTCTGTGAGTGCTGAGAGAGCACAGAGAAGTGAAAGAGAGCAGGAGAGGGTCTGTGAGTGTAGAGAGAGCACAGAGAAGTGAAAGAGAGCAGGAGAGGGTCTGTGAGTGTAGAGAGAGCACAGAGAAGTGAAAGAGAGCAGGAGAGGGTCTGTGAGTGTAGAGAGAGCACAGAGAAGTGAAAGAGAGCAGGAGAGGGTCTGTGAGTGTAGAGAGAGCACAGAGAAGTGAAAGAGAGCAGGAGAGGGTCTGTGAGTGCTGAGAGAGCACAGAGAAGTGAAAGAGAGCAGGAGAGGGTCTGTGAGTGTAGAGAGAGCACAGAGAAGTGAAAGAGAGCAGGAGAGGGTCTGTGAGTGCTGAGAGAGCACAGAGAAGTGAAAGAGAGCAGGAGAGGGTCTGTGAGTGCTGAGAGAGCACAGAGAAGTGAAAGAGAGCAGGAGAGGGGCTGTCAGTGCTGAGAGAGCACAGAGAAGTGAAAGAGAGCAGGAGAGGGTCTGTGAGTGTAAAGAGAGAGCACAGAGAAGAGAGAGAGCAGGAGAGGGTCTGTGAGTGCTGAGAGAGCACAGAGAAGTGAGAGAGAGCCGGAGAGGGTCTGTGAGTGCTGAGAGAGCACAGAGAAGTGAGAGAGAGCAGGAGAGGGGCTGTGAGTGCTGAGAGAGCACAGAGAAGTGAAAGAGAGCAGGAGAGGGGCTGCGAGTGCTGAGAGAGCACAGAGAAGTGAAAGAGAGCAGGAGAGGGGCTGTGAGTGCTGAGAGAGCACAGAGAAGTGAAAGAGAGCCGGAGAGGGTCTGGGAGTGCTGAGAGAGCACAGAGAAGTGAAAGAGAGCCGGAGAGGGTCTGTGAGTGCTGAGAGAGCACAGAGAAGTGAGAGAGAGCCGGAGAGGGTCTGTGAGTGCTGAGAGAGCACAGAGAAGTGAAAGAGAGCAGGAGAGGGTCTGTGAGTGTAGAGAGAGCACAGAGAAGTGAAAGAGAGCAGGAGAGGGTCTGTGAGTGTAGAGAGAGCACAGAGAAGTGAAAGAGAGCAGGAGAGGGGCTGTGAGTGCAGAGAGAGCACAGAGAAGTGAAGGAGGGTCTGTGAGTGCTGAGAGAGCACAGAGAAGTGAAAGAGAGCAGGAGAGGGCCTGTGAGTGCTGAGAGAGCACAGAGAAGTGAAAGAGAGCAGGAGAGGGCCTGTGAGTGCTGAGGGAGCACAGAGAAGTGAACGAGAGCAGGAGAGTGTCTGTGAGTGTAAAGAGAGTACAGAGAAGTGAGAGAGAGCAGGAGAGGGTCTTGAGTGCAGAGGGAGAATAGAGAAGTGAGAGAAAGCAGGAGAGTGTCTGTGAGTGCCGAGAGAGCACAGAGAAGTGAAAGAGAGCAGGAGAGGGGATGTGAGTGCTGAGAGAGCACAGAGAAGTGAAAGAGAGCAGGAGAGGGACTGGGAGTGCTGAGAGAGCACAGAGAAGTGAAAGAGAGCAGGAGAGGGTCTGGGAGTGCTGAGAGAGCACAGAGAAGTGAAAGAGAGCAGGAGAGGGTCTGTGAGTGCCGAGAGAGCACAGAGAAGTGAAAGAGAGCAGGGGAGGGGCTGTGAGTGCTGAGAGAGCACAGAGAAGTGAAAGAGAGCAGGAGAGGGACTGGGAGTGCTGAGAGAGCACAGAGAAGTGAAAGAGAGCAGGAGAGGGTCTGGGAGTGCTGAGAGAGCACAGAGAAGTGAAAGAGAGCAGGAGTGGGTCTGGGAGTGCTGAGAGAGCACAGAGAAGTGAAAGAGAGCAGGAGAGGGGCTGTGAGTGCTGAGAGAGCACAGAGAAGTGAAAGAGAGCAGGAGAGGGGCTGTGAGTGCTGAGAGAGCACAGAGAAGTGAAAGAGAGCAGGAGAGGGTCTGGGAGTGCTGAGAGAGCACAGAGAAGTGAAAGAGAGCAGGAGAGGGGCTGTGAGTGCTGCGAGAGCACAGAGAAGTGAAAGAGAGCCGGAGAGGGTCTGGGAGTGCTGAGAGAGCACAGAGAAGTGAAAGAGAGCCGGAGAGGGTCTGTGAGTGCTGAGAGAGCACAGAGAAGAGAGCAGGAGAGGGTCTGTGAGTGCTGAGAGAGCACAGAGAAGAGAGCCGGAGAGGGGCTGTGAGTGCTGAGAGAGCACAGAGAAGTGAAAGAGAGCCGGAGAGGGTCTGTGAGTGCTGAGAGAGCACAGAGAAGAGAGCAGGAGAGGGTCTGGGAGTGCTGAGAGAGCACAGAGAAGTGAAAGAGAGCAGGAGAGGGGCTGTGAGTGCTGAGAGAGCACAGAGAAGTGAAAGAGAGCAGGAGAGGGACTGGGAGTGCTGAGAGAGCACAGAGAAGTGAAAGAGAGCAGGAGAGGGACTGTGAGTGCCGAGAGAGCACAGAGAAGTGAAAGAGAGCAGGAGAGGGGCTGTGAGTGCTGAGAGA
Organism: Lissotriton helveticus; assembly: GCF_964261635.1. Classification (NCBI taxonomy): domain Eukaryota; kingdom Metazoa; phylum Chordata; class Amphibia; order Caudata; family Salamandridae; genus Lissotriton; species Lissotriton helveticus. The sequence goes on along the minus strand of NC_136071.1, from coordinate 1,198,330,284 downwards.
GCACAGAGAAGTGAAAGAGAGCAGGAGAGGGGCTGTGAGTGCTGAGAGAGCACAGAGAAGTGAAAGAGAGCAGGAGAGGGACTGGGAGTGCTGAGAGAGCACAGAGAAGTGAAAGAGAGCAGGAGAGGGTCTGGGAGTGCTGAGAGAGCACAGAGAAGTGAAAGAGAGCAGGAGAGGGTCTGTGAGTGTAAAGAGAGTACAGAGAAGTGAACGAGAGCAGGAGAGTGTCTGTGAGTGCCGAGAGAGCACAGAGAAGTGAAAGAGAGCAGGAGAGGGGCTGTGAGTGCTGAGAGAGCACAGAGAAGTGAAAGAGAGCAGGAGAGGGACTGGGAGTGCTGAGAGAGCACAGAGAAGTGAAAGAGAGCAGGAGAGGGTCTGGGAGTACTGAGAGAGCACAGAGAAGTGAAAGAGAGCAGGAGAGGGGCTGTGAGTGCTGAGAGAGCACAGAGAAGTGAAAGAGAGCAGGAGAGGGGCTGTGAGTGCTGAGAGAGCACATAGAAGTGAAAGAGAGCAGGAGAGGGTCTGGGAGTGCTGAGAGAGCACAGAGAAGTGAAAGAGAGCAGGAGAGGGGCTGTGAGTGCTGAGAGAGCACAGAGAAGTGAAAGAGAGCAGGAGAGGGGATGTGAGTGCTGAGAGAGCACAGAGAAGTGAGAGAGAGCAGGAGAGGGACTGGGAGTGCTGAGAGAGCACAGAGAAGTGAAAGAGAGCAGGAGAGGGTCTGGGAGTGCTGAGAGAGCACAGAGAAGTGAAAGAGAGCAGGAGAGGGGCTGTGAGTGCTGAGAGAGCACAGAGAAGTGAAAGAGAGCAGGAGAGGGGCTGTGAGTGCTGAGAGAGCACAGAGAAGTGAAAGAGAGCAGGAGAGGGGCTGTGAGTGCTGAGAGAGCACAGAGAAGTGAAAGAGAGCCGGAGAGGGTCTGGGAGTGCTGAGAGAGCACAGAGAAGTGAAAGAGAGCCGGAGAGGGTCTGTGAGTGCTGAGAGAGCACAGAGAAGTGAGAGAGAGCCGGAGAGGGTCTGTGAGTGCTGAGAGAGCACAGAGAAGTGAAAGAGAGCAGGAGAGGGTCTGTGAGTGTAGAGAGAGCACAGAGAAGTGAAAGAGAGCAGGAGAGGGTCTGTGAGTGTAGAGAGAGCACAGAGAAGTGAAAGAGAGCAGGAGAGGGTCTGTGAGTGATGAGAGAGCACAGAGAAGTGAAAGAGAGCCGGAGAGGGTCTGTGAGTGTAGAGAGAGCACAGAGAAGTGAAAGAGAGCAGGAGAGGGTCTGTGAGTGTAGAGAGAGCACAGAGAAGTGAAAGAGAGCAGGAGAGGGTCTGTGAGTGTAGAGAGAGCACAGAGAAGTGAAAGAGAGCAGGAGAGGGTCTGTGAGTGTAGAGAGAGCACAGAGAAGTGAAAGAGAGCAGGAGAGGGTCTGTGAGTGCTGAGAGAGCACAGAGAAGTGAAAGAGAGCAGGAGAGGGTCTGTGAGTGTAGAGAGAGCACAGAGAAGTGAAAGAGAGCAGGAGAGGGTCTGTGAGTGCTGAGAGAGCACAGAGAAGTGAAAGAGAGCAGGAGAGGGTCTGTGAGTGATGAGAGAGCACAGAGAAGTGAAAGAGAGCAGGAGAGGGTCTGTGAGTGCAGAGAGAGCACAGAGAAGTGAAAGAGAGCAGGAGAGGGTCTGTGAGTGTAAAGAGAGAGCACAGAGAAGAGAGAGAGCAGGAGAGGGTCTGTGAGTGCTGAGAGAGCACAGAGAAGTGAGAGAGAGCCGGAGAGGGTCTGTGAGTGCTGAGAGAGCACAGAGAAGTGAAAGAGAGCCGGAGAGGGTCTGTGAGTGCTGAGAGAGCACAGAGAAGTGAAAGAGAGCAGGAGAGGGTCTGTGAGTGTAGAGAGAGCACAGAGAAGTGAAAGAGAGCAGGAGAGGGTCTGTGAGTGCTGAGAGAGCACAGAGAAGAGAGCAGGAGAGGGTCTGGGAGTGCTGAGAGAGCACAGAGAAGAGATCAGGAGAGGGTCTGTGAGTGCAGAGGGAGCACAGAGAAGAGATCAGGAGAGGGTCTGTGAGTGCTGAGAGAGCACAGAGAAGTGAAATAGCAGGAGAGGGTCTGAGAGTGCTGAGAGAGCACAGAGAAGAGATCAGGAGAGGGTCTGTGAGTGCAGAGGGAGCACAGAGAAGAGATCAGGAGAGGGTCTGTGAGTGCTGAGAGAGCACAGAGAAGTGAAAGAGAGCAGAAGAGGGTCTGTGAGTGCTGAGAGAGCACAGAGAAGTGAAGGAGGGTCTGTGAGTGCTGAGAGAGCACAGAGAAGTGAGAGAGCAGGAGAGGGTCTGTGAGTGCAGAGAGAGCACAGAGAAGTGAAAGAGAGCAGGAGAGGGCCTGTGAGTGCTGAGAGAGCACAGAGAAGTGAAAGAGAGCAGGAGAGGGCCTGTGAGTGCTGAGGGAGCACAGAGAAGTGAACGAGAGCAGGAGAGTGTCTGTGAGTGCCGAGAGAGCACAGAGAAGTGAAAGAGAGCAGGAGAGGGGCTGTGAGTGCTGAGAGAGCACAGAGAAGTGAAAGAGAGCAGGAGAGGGACTGGGAGTGCTGAGAGAGCACAGAGAAGTGAAAGAGAGCAGGAGAGGGTCTGGGAGTGCTGAGAGAGCACAGAGAAGTGAAAGAGAGCAGGAGAGGGGCTGTGAGTGCTGAGAGAGCACAGAGAAGTGAAAGAGAGCAGGAGAGGGACTGGGAGTGCTGAGAGAGCACAGAGAAGTGAAAGAGAGCAGGAGAGGGTCTGGGAGTGCTGAGAGAGCACAGAGAAGTGAAAGAGAGCAGGAGAGGGTCTGTGAGTGCTGAGAGTGCATAGAGAAGTGAAATAGAAGGTGAGAGTCTGTGAGTGCAGAGAGAGCACAGAGTAGTGAAAGAGAGCAGGAGAGGGTCTGTGAGTGCTGAGAGAGCACAGAGAAGTGAAATAGCAGGAGAGGGTCTGAGAGTGCTGAGAGAGCACAGAGAAGAGATCAGGAGAGGGTCTGTGAGTGCAGAGGGAGCACAGAGAAGAGATCAGGAGAGGGTCTGGGAGTGCTGAGAGAGCACAGAGAAGTGAAAGAGAGCAGGAGAGGGTCTGTGAGTGCTGAGAGAGCACAGAGAAGTGAAATAGAAGGTGAGAGTCTGTGAGTGCAGAGAGAGCACAGAGTAGTGAAAGAGAGCAGGAGAGGGTCTGGGAGGGCTGACAGAGCACAGAGAAGTGGAAGAGAGCAGGAGAGGGTCTGGGAGTGCTGAGAGAGCACCGAGAAGTGAGCAGGAGAGGGTCTGGGAGTGCTGAGAGAGCACAGAGAAGTGAAATAGAAGGTGAGAGTCTGTGAGTGCAGAGAGAGCACAGAGTAGTGAAAGAGAGCAGGAGAGGGTCTGTGAGTGGTGAGAGAGCACAGAGAAGTGAGCAGGAGAGGGACTGGGAGTGCTGAGAGAGCACAGAGAAGTGAAAGAGAGCAGGAGAGGGTCTGGGAGTGCTGAGAGAGCACAGAGAAGTGAAAGAGAGCAGGAGAGGGTCTGTGAGTGCTGAGAGAGCACAGAGAAGAGAGCAGGAGAGGGTCTGGGAGTGCTGAGAGAGCACAGAGAAGTGAAAGAGAGCAGGAGAGGGTCTGTGAGTGCTGAGAGAGCACAGAGAAGAGAGCAGGAGAGGGTCTGGGAGTGCTGAGAGAGCACAGAGAAGAGATCAGGAGAGGGTCTGTGAGTGCAGAGGGAGCACAGAGAAGAGATCAGGAGAGGGTCTGTGAGTGCTGAGAGAGCACAGAGAAGTGAAATAGCAGGAGAGGGTCTGAGAGTGCTGAGAGAGCACAGAGAAGAGATCAGGAGAGGGTCTGTGAGTGCAGAGGGAGCACAGAGAAGAGATCAGGAGAGGGTCTGTGAGTGCTGAGAGAGCACAGAGAAGTGAAATAGCAGGAGAGGGTATGAGAGTGCTGAGAGAGCACAGAGAAGAGATCAGGAGAGGGTCTGTGAGTGCAGAGGGAGCACAGAGAAGAGATCAGGAGAGGGTCTGTGAGTGCTGAGAGAGCACAGAGAAGTGAAAGAGAGCAGGAGAGGGGCTGTGAGTGCTGAGAGAGCACAGAGAAGTGAAAGAGAGCAGGAGAGGGTCTGTGAGTGCAGAGAGAGCACAGAGAAGTGAGCAGGAGAGGGTCTGTGAGTGCTGAGAGAGCACAGAGAAGTGAAATAGCAGGAGAGGGTCTGTGGGTGCAGAGAGAGCACAGAGAAGTGAAAGAGAGCAGGAGAGGGTCTGTGAGTGCAGAGAGAGCACAGAGAAGAGAGCAGGAGAGGGTCTGTGAGTGCAGAGGGAGCATAGAGATGTGAGAGAGCAGGAGAGGGTCTGTGAGTGCAGAGAGAGCACAGAGAAGTGAAAGAAAGCAGGAGATGGTTAGTGAGTGGTGAGAGGGCACAGAGAAGTGAAAGAGAGCGGGCGAGGGTCTGTGAGTGCTGAGAGAGCACAGAGAAGTGAGAGAGCCGGAGAGGGTTTGTGAGTGCTGAGAGAGCACAGAGATGTGAGAGAGCAGGAGAGTGTCTGTGAGTGCTGAGAGAGCACAGAGATGTGAGAGAGCAGGAGAGGGTCTGTGAGTGCTAAGAGGGAACAGTGAAGCTAGAGAGCAGGAGAGGGTCTGTTAGTGCCAGGAGAGCACAGACAAGAGTGAAGAGAGCAGGAGAGGGTCTGTGAGAGCTGAGGGAGCACAGAGAAGTGGGAGAGCCGGAAAGGGTCTATGAGTGCTGAGAGAGCACAGACAAGAGAGAAGAGAGCAGGAGAGGGTCTGTGAGAGTTTAGGGAGCACAGCAAAGTGAAAGAGCAGGAGAGGGGCTGTGAGTGCTGAGAGAGCACAGAGAAGTGAAAGAGAGCAGGAGAGGGTCTGGGAGTGCTGAGAGAGCACAGAGAAGTGAAAGAGAGCAGGAGAGGGGCTGTGAGTGCTGAGAGAGCACAGAGAAGTGAAAGAGAGCAGGAGAGGGACTGGGAGTGCTGAGAGAGCACAGAGAAGTGAAAGAGAGCAGGAGAGGGTCTGTGAGTGCTGAGAGAGCACAGAGAAGAGAGCAGGAGAGGGTCTGTGAGTGCTGAGAGAGCACAGAGAAGTGAAATAGCAGGAGAGGGTCTGAGAGTGCTGAGAGAGCACAGAGAAGAGATCAGGAGAGGGTCTGTGAGTGCAGAGGGAGCACAGAGAAGAGAGCAGGAGAGGGTCTGTGAGTGATGAGAGAGCACAGAGAAGTGAACGAGAGCAGGAGAGGGTCTGTGAGTGCAGAGGGAGCACAGAGAAGAGAGCAGGAGAGGGACTGGGAGTGCTGAGAGAGCACAGAGAAGAGAGCAGGAGAGGGTCTGTGAGTGCTGAGAGAGCACAGAGAAGTGAACGAGAGCAGGAGAGGGTCTGTGAGTGCTGAGAGAGCACAGAGAAGTGAAAGAGAGCAGGAGAGGGTCTGTGAGTGCTGAGAGAGCACAGAGAAGAGAGCAGGAGAGGGTCTGTGAGTGCTGAGAGAGCACAGAGAAGAGAGCAGGAGAGGGACTGGGAGTGCTGAGAGAGCACAGAGAAGTGAACGAGAGCAGGAGAGGGTCTGTGAGTGCTGAGAGAGCACAGAGAAGTGAAAGAGAGCAGGAGAGGGTCTGTGAGTGCTGAGAGAGCACAGAGAAGAGAGCAGGAGAGGGTCTGTGAGTGCTGAGAGAGCACAGAGAAGTGAAATAGCAGGAGAGGGTCTGTGAGTGCAGAGGGAGCACAGAGAAGAGAGCAGGAGAGGGTCTGTGAGTGATGAGAGAGCACAGAGAAGTGAACGAGAGCAGGAGAGGGTCTGTGAGTGTAAAGAGAGTACAGAGAAGTGAGAGAGAGCAGGAGAGGGACTGGGAGTGCTGAGAGAGCACAGAGAAGTGAACAAGAGCAGGAGAGGGTCTGTGAGTGTAAAGAGAGTACAGAGAAGTGAGAGAGATCAGGAGAGGGACTGGGAGTGCTGAGAGAGCACAGAGAAGTGAAAGAGAGCAGGAGAGGGACTGGGAGTGCTCAGAGAGCACAGAGAAGTGAAAGAGAGCAGGAAAGGTTCTGTGAGTGCTGAGAGAGCACAGAGAAGTGAAATAGCAGGAGAGGGTCTGTGGGTGCAGAGAGAGCACAGAGAAGTGAAAGAGAGCAGGAGAGGGTCTGTGAGTGCAGAGAGAGCACAGAGAAGAGAGCAGGAGAGGGTCTGTGAGTGCAGAGGGAGCATAGAGATGTGAGAGAGCAGGAGAGGGTCTGTGAGTGCAGAGAGAGCACAGAGAAGTGAAAGAAAGCAGGAGATGGTTAGTGAGTGGTGAGAGGGCACAGAGAAGTGAAAGAGAGCGGGCGAGGGTCTGTGAGTGCTGAGAGAGCACAGAGAAGTGAGAGAGCCGGAGAGGGTTTGTGAGTGCTGAGAGAGCACAGAGATGTGAGAGAGCAGGAGAGTGTCTGTGAGTGCTGAGAGAGCACAGAGATGTGAGAGAGCAGGAGAGGGTCTGTGAGTGCTGAGAGGGAACAGTGAAGCTAGAGAGCAGGAGAGGGTCTGTTAGTGCCAGGAGAGCACAGACAAGAGTGAAGAGAGCAGGAGAGGGTCTGTGAGAGCTGAGGGAGCACAGAGAAGTGAGAGAGCCGGAAAGGGTCTATGAGTGCTGAGAGAGCACAGACAAGAGAGAAGAGAGCAGGAGAGGGTCTGTGAGAGTTTAGGGAGCACAGCAAAGTGAAAGAGCAGGAGAGGGGCTGTGAGTGCTGAGAGAGCACAGAGAAGTGAAAGAGAGCAGGAGAGGGTCTGGGAGTGCTGAGAGAGCACAGAGAAGTGAAAGAGAGCAGGAGAGGGGCTGTGAGTGCTGAGAGAGCACAGAGAAGTGAAAGAGAGCAGGAGAGGGACTGGGAGTGCTGAGAGAGCACAGAGAAGTGAAAGAGAGCAGGAGAGGGTCTGTGAGTGCTGAGAGAGCACAGAGAAGAGAGCAGGAGAGGGTCTGTGAGTGCTGAGAGAGCACAGAGAAGTGAAATAGCAGGAGAGGGTCTGAGAGTGCTGAGAGAGCACAGAGAAGAGATCAGGAGAGGGTCTGTGAGTGCAGAGGGAGCACAGAGAAGAGAGCAGGAGAGGGTCTGTGAGTGATGAGAGAGCACAGAGAAGTGAACGAGAGCAGGAGAGGGTCTGTGAGTGTAAAGAGAGTACAGAGAAGTGAGAGAGAGCAGGAGAGGGTCTGTGAGTGCTGAGAGAGCACAGAGAAGAGAGCAGGAGAGGGTCTGTGAGTGCAGAGAGAGCACAGAGAAGAGAGCAGGAGAGGGTCTGTGAGTGCAGAGAGAGCACAGAGAAGCGAAAGAGAGCAGGTGAGGGCCTGTGAGTGCTGAGAGAGCACAGAGAAGTGAAAGAGAGCAGGAGAGGGTCTGTGAGTGCTGAGAGAGCACAGAGAAGAGATCAGGAGAGGGTCTGTGAGTGCAGAGAGAGCACAGAGAAGTGAAAGAGAGCAGGTGAGGGTCTGGGAGTGCTGAGAGAGCACAGAGTATTGAAAGAGAGCAGGAGAGGGGCTGTGAGTGCTGAGAGAGCACAGAGAAGTGAAAGAGAGCAGGAGAGGGACTGGGAGTGCTGAGAGAGCACAGAGAAGTGAAAGAGAGCAGGAGAGGGTCTGGGAGTGCTGAGAGAGCACAGAGAAGTGAAAGAGAGCAGGAGAGGGTCTATGAGTGTAGAGAGAGCACAGAGAAGAGAGCAGGAGAGGGGCTGTGAGTGCTGAGAGAGCACAGAGAAGTGAAAGAGAGCCGGAGAGGGTCTGGGAGTGCTGAGAGAGCACAGAGAAGTGAAAGAGAGCAGGAGAGTGTCTGTGAGTGCTGAGGGAGCACAGAGAAGTGAGAGAGAGCAGGAGAGGGGCTGTGAGTGCTGAGAGAGCACAGAGAAGTGAAAGAGAGCAGGAGAGGGTCTGTGAGTGCTGAGAGAGCACAGAGAAGAGAGCAGGAGAGGGTCTGTGAGTGCTGAGAGAGCACAGAGAAGTGAAATAGCAGGAGAGGGTCTGAGAGTGCTGAGAGAGCACAGAGAAGAGATCAGGAGAGGGTCTGTGAGTGCAGAGAGAGCACAGAGAAGTGAACGAGAGCAGGAGAGGGTCTGTGAGTGTAAAGAGAGTACAGAGAAGTGAGAGAGAGCAGGAGAGGGTCTGGGAGTGCTGAGAGAGCACAGAGAAGTGAAAGAGAGCAGGAGAGGGGCTGTGAGTGCTGAGAGAGCACAGAGAAGTGAAAGAGAGCAGGAGAGGGGCTGTGAGTGCTGAGAGAGCACAGAGAAGTGAAAGAGAGCAGGAGAGGGTCTGGGAGTGCTGAGAGAGCACAGAGAAGTGAAAGAGAGCAGGAGAGGGGCTGTGAGTGCTGAGAGAGCACAGAGAAGTGAAAGAGAGCCGGAGAGGGTCTGGGAGTGCTGAGAGAGCACAGAGAAGTGAAAGAGAGCAGGAGAGGGGCTGTGAGTGCTGAGAGAGCACAGAGAAGTGAAAGAGAGCCGGAGAGGGTCTGGGAGTGCTGAGAGAGCACAGAGAAGTGAAAGAGAGCAGGAGAGTGTCTGTGAGTGCTGAGGGAGCACAGAGAAGTGAGAGAAAGCAGGAGAGGGTCTGTGAGTGCTGAGGGAGCACAGAGAAGCGAAAGAGAGCAGGAGAGTGTCTGTGAGTGCTGAGAGAGCACAGAGAAGTGAAAGAGAGCAGGAGAGGGTCTGTGAGTGCAGAGAGAGCACAGAGAAGTGAAAGAGAGCAGGTGAGGGTCTGTGAGTGCTGAGAGAGCACAGAGAAGTGAAAGAGAGCAGGAGAGGGTCTGGGAGTGCTGAGAGAGCACAGAGAAGTGAGAGAGCAGGAGAGGGTCTGTGAGTGCAGAGAGAGCACAGAGAAGTGAAAGAGAGCAGGAGAGGGCCTGTGAGTGCTGAGAGAGCACAGAGAAGTGAAAGAGAGCAGGAGAGGGCCTGTGAGTGCTGAGGGAGCACAGAGAAGTGAACGAGAGCAGGAGAGTGTCTGTGAGTGTAAAGAGAGTACAGAGAAGTGAGAGAGCAGGAGAGGGGCTGTGAGTGCCGAGAGAGCACAGAGAAGTGAAAGAGAGCAGGAGAGGGTCAGTGAGTGCTGAGAGAGCAGAGAGAAGTGAAAGAGAGCAGGAGAGGGGCTGTGAGTGCAGAGAGAGCACAGAGAAGTGAAGGAGGGTCTGTGAGTGCTGAGAGAGCACAGAGAAGTGAAAGAGAGCAGGAGAGGGCCTGTGAGTGCTGAGAGAGCACAGAGAAGTGAAAGAGAGCAGGAGAGGGCCTGTGAGTGCTGAGGGAGCACAGAGAAGTGAACGAGAGCAGGAGAGTGTCTGTGAGTGTAAAGAGAGTACAGAGAAGTGAGAGAGAGCAGGAGAGGGTCTTGAGTGCAGAGGGAGCATAGAGAAGTGAGAGAGAGCAGGAGAGTGTCTGTGAGTGCCGAGAGAGCACAGAGAAGTGAAAGAGAGCAGGAGAGGGGCTGTGAGTGCTGAGAGAGCACAGAGAAGTGAAAGAGAGCAGGAGAGGGCCTATGAGTGCTGAGGGAGCACAGAGAAGTGAACGAGAGCAGGAGAGTGTCTGTGAGTGTAAAGAGAGTACAGAGAAGTGAGAGAGAGCAGGAGAGGGTCTTGAGTGCAGAGGGAGCATAGAGAAGTGAGAGAGAGCAGGAGAGTGTCTGTGAGTGCCGAGAGAGCACAGAGAAGTGAAAGAGAGCAGGAGAGGGGCTGTGAGTGCTGAGAGAGCACAGAGAAGTGAAAGAGAGCAGGAGAGGGACTGGGAGTGCTGAGAGAGCACAGAGAAGTGAAAGAGAGCAGGAGAGGGTCTGGGAGTGCTGAGAGAGCACAGAGAAGTGAAAGAGAGCAGGAGAGGGTCTGTGAGTGCCGAGAGAGCACAGAGAAGTGAAAGAGAGCAGGGGAGGGGCTGTGAGTGCTGAGAGAGCACAGAGAAGTGAAAGAGAGCAGGAGAGGGACTGGGAGTGCTGAGAGAGCACAGAGAAGTGAAAGAGAGCAGGAGAGGGTCTGGGAGTGCTGAGAGAGCACAGAGAAGTGAAAGAGAGCAGGAGTGGGTCTGGGAGTGCTGAGAGAGCACAGAGAAGTGAAAGAGAGCAGGAGAGGGGCTGTGAGTGCTGAGAGAGCACAGAGAAGTGAAAGAGAGCAGGAGAGGGGCTGTGAGTGCTGAGAGAGCACAGAGAAGTGAAAGAGAGCAGGAGAGGGTCTGGGAGTGCTGAGAGAGCACAGAGAAGTGAAAGAGAGCAGGAGAGGGGCTGTGAGTGCTGCGAGAGCACAGAGAAGTGAAAGAGAGCCGGAGAGGGTCTGGGAGTGCTGAGAGAGCACAGAGAAGTGAAAGAGAGCCGGAGAGGGTCTGTGAGTGCTGAGAGAGCACAGAGAAGAGAGCAGGAGAGGGTCTGTGAGTGCTGAGAGAGCACAGAGAAGAGAGCCGGAGAGGGGCTGTGAGTGCTGAGAGAGCACAGAGAAGTGAAAGAGAGCCGGAGAGGGTCTGTGAGTGCTGAGAGAGCACAGAGAAGAGAGCAGGAGAGGGTCTGGGAGTGCTGAGAGAGCACAGAGAAGTGAAAGAGAGCAGGAGAGGGGCTGTGAGTGCTGAGAGAGCACAGAGAAGTGAAAGAGAGCAGGAGAGGGACTGGGAGTGCTGAGAGAGCACAGAGAAGTGAAAGAGAGCAGGAGAGGGACTGTGAGTGCCGAGAGAGCACAGAGAAGTGAAAGAGAGCAGGAGAGGGGCTGTGAGTGCTGAGAGAGCACAGAGAAGTGAAAGAGAGCAGGAGAGGGGCTGTGAGTGCTGAGAGAGCACAGAGAAGTGAAAGAGAGCAGGAGAGGGACTGGGAGTGCTGAGAGAGCACAGAGAAGTGAAAGAGAGCAGGAGAGGGTCTGGGAGTGCTGAGAGAGCACAGAGAAGTGAAAGAGAGCAGGAGAGGGTCTGTGAGTGTAAAGAGAGCACAGAGAAGTGAAAGAGAGCAGGAGAGGGGCTGTGAGTGCTGAGAGAGCACAGAGAAGTGAACGAGAGCAGGAGAGGGTCTGTGAGTGTAGAGAGAGCACAGAGAAGTGAAAGAGAGCAGGAGAGGGTCTGTGAGTGTAGAGAGAGCACAGAGAAGTGAAAGAGAGCAGGAGAGGGTCTGTGAGTGTAGAGAGAGCACAGAGAAGTGAAAGAGAGCAGGAGAGGGTCTGTGAGTGCTGAGAGAGCACAGAGAAGTGAAAGAGAGCAGGAGAGGGTCTGTGAGTGTAGAGAGAGCACAGAGAAGTGAAAGAGAGCAGGAGAGGGTCTGTGAGTGCTGAGAGAGCACAGAGAAGTGAAAGAGAGCAGGAGAGGGTCTGTGAGTGATGAGAGAGCACAGAGAAGTGAAAGAGAGCAGGAGAGGGTCTGTGAGTGCAGAGAGAGCACAGAGAAGTGAAAGAGAGCAGGAGAGGGTCTGTGAATGTAAAGAGAGAGCACAGAGAAGAGAGAGAGCAGGAGAGGGTCTGTGAGTGCTGAGAGAGCACAGAGAAGTGAGAGAGAGCCGGAGAGGGTCTGTGAGTGCTGAGAGAGCACAGAGAAGTGAAAGAGAGCCGGAGAGGGTCTGTGAGTGCTGAGAGAGCACAGAGAAGTGAAAGAGAGCAGGAGAGGGTCTGTGAGTGTAGAGAGAGCACAGAGAAGTGAAAGAGAGCAGGAGAGGGTCTGTGAGTGATGAGAGAGCACAGAGAAGTGAAAGAGAGCCGGAGAGGGTCTGTGAGTGTAGAGAGAGCACAGAGAAGTGAAAGAGAGCAGGAGAGGGTCTGTGAGTGTAGAGAGAGCACAGAGAAGTGAAAGAGAGCAGGAGAGGGTCTGTGAGTGTAGAGAGAGCACAGAGAAGTGAAAGAGAGCAGGAGAGGGTCTGTGAGTGTAGAGAGAGCACAGAGAAGTGAAAGAGAGCAGGAGAGGGTCTGTGAGTGCTGAGAGAGCACAGAGAAGTGAAAGAGAGCAGGAGAGGGGCTGTGAGTGCTGAGAGAGCACAGAGAAGTGAAAGAGAGCAGGAGAGGGTCTGGGAGTGCTGAGAGAGCACAGAGAAGTGAAAGAGAGCAGGAGAGGGGCTGTGAGTGCTGAGAGAGCACAGAGAAGTGAAAGAGAGCCGGAGAGGGTCTGGGAGTGCTGAGAGAGCACAGAGAAGTAAAAGAGAGCAGGAGAGGGGCTGTGAGTGCTGAGAGAGCACAGAGAAGTGAAAGAGAGCCGGAGAGGGTCTGGGAGTGCTGAGAGAGCACAGAGAAGTGAAAGAGAGCAGGAGAGGGTCTGTGAGTGCTGAGAGAGCACAGAGAAGAGAGCAGGAGAGGGTCTGTGAGTGCTGAGAGAGCACCGAGAAGTGAAAGAGAGCAGGAGAGTGTCTGTGAGTGCTGAGGGAGCACAGAGAAGTGAGAGAGAGCAGGAGAGGGGCTGTGAGTGCTGAGAGAGCACAGAGAAGTGAAAGAGAGCAGGAGAGGGTCTGTGAGTGCTGAGAGAGCACAGAGAAGAGAGCAGGAGAGGGTATGTGAGTGCTGAGAGAGCACAGAGAAGTGAAATAGCAGGAGAGGGTCTGAGAGTGCTGAGAGAGCACAGAGAAGAGATCAGGAGAGGGTCTGTGAGTGCAGAGAGAGCACAGAGAAGTGAACGAGAGCAGGAGAGGGTCTGTGAGTGTAAAGAGAGTACAGAGTAGTGAGAGAGAGCAGGAGAGGGTCTGGGAGTGCTGAGAGAGCACAGAGAAGTGAAAGAGAGCAGGAGAGGGGCTGTGAGTGCTGAGAGAGCATAGAGAAGTGAAAGAGAGCAGGAGAGGGGCTGTGAGTGCTGAGAGAGCACAGAGAAGTGAAAGAGAGCAGGAGAGGGTCTGGGAGTGCTGAGAGAGCACAGAGAAGTGAAAGAGAGCAGGAGAGGGGCTGTGAGTGCTGAGAGAGCACAGAGAAGTGAAAGAGAGCCGGAGAGGGTCTGGGAGTGCTGAGAGAGCACAGAGAAGTGAAAGAGAGCAGGAGAGAGGCTGTGAGTGCTGAGAGAGCACAGAGAAGTGAAAGAGAGCCGGAGAGGGTCTGGGAGTGCTGAGAGAGCACAGAGAAGTGAAAGAGAGCAGGAGAGTGTCTGTGAGTGCTGAGGGAGCACAGAGAAGTGAGAGAGAGCAGGAGAGGGTCTGTGAGTGCTGAGGGAGCACAGAGAAGCGAAAGAGAGCAGGAGAGTGTCTGTGAGTGCTGAGAGAGCACAGAGAAGTGAAAGAGAGCAGGAGAGGGTCTGGGAGTGCTGTGGGAGCACAGAGAAGAGAGCAGGAGAGGGTCTGTGAGTGCAGAGAGAGCACAGAGAAGTGAAAGAGAGCAGGTGAGGGTCTGTGAGTGCTGAGAGAGCACAGAGAAGTGAAAGAGAGCAGGAGAGGGTCTGGGAGTGCTGAGAGAGCACAGAGAAGTGAGAGAGCAGGAGAGGGTCTGTGAGTGCAGAGAGAGCACAGAGAAGTGAAAGAGAGCAGGAGAGGGCCTGTGAGTGCTGAGAGAGCACAGAGAAGTGAAAGAGAGCAGGAGAGGGCCTGTGAGTGCTGAGGGAGCACAGAGAAGTGAACGAGAGCAGGAGAGTGTCTGTGAGTGTAAAGAGAGTACAGAGAAGTGAGAGAGCAGGAGAGGGGCTGTGAGTGCCGAGAGAGCACAGAGAAGTGAAAGAGAGCAGGAGAGGGTCAGTGAGTGCTGAGAGAGCACAGAGAAGTGAAAGAGAGCAGGAGAGGGGCTGTGAGTGCAGAGAGAGCACAGAGAAGTGAAGGAGGGTCTGTGAGTGCTGAGAGAGCACAGAGAAGTGAAAGAGAGCAGGAGAGGGCCTGTGAGTGCTGAGAGAGCACAGAGAAGTGAAAGAGAGCAGGAGAGGGCCTGTGAGTGCTGAGGGAGCACAGAGAAGTGAACGAGAGCAGGAGAGTGTCTGTGAGTGTAAAGAGAGTACAGAGAAGTGAGAGAGAGCAGGAGAGGGTCTTGAGTGCAGAGGGAGCATAGAGAAGTGAGAGAGAGCAGGAGAGTGTCTGTGAGTGCCGAGAGAGCACAGAGAAGTGAAAGAGAGCAGGAGAGGGGCTGTGAGTGCTGAGAGAGCACAGAGAAGTGAAAGAGAGCAGGAGAGGGACTGGGAGTGCTGAGAGAGCACAGAGAAGTGAAAGAGAGCAGGAGAGGGTCTGGGAGTGCTGAGAGAGCACAGAGAAGTGAAAGAGAGCAGGAGAGGGTCTGTGAGTGCCGAGAGAGCACAGAGAAGTGAAAGAGAGCAGGAGAGGGGCTGTGAGTGCTGAGAGAGCACAGAGAAGTGAAAGAGAGCAGGAGAGGGACTGGGAGTGCTGAGAGAGCACAGAGAAGTGAAAGAGAGCAGGAGAGGGTCTGGGAGTGCTGAGAGAGCACAGAGAAGTGAAAGAGAGCAGGAGAGGGTCTGGGAGTGCTGAGAGAGCACAGAGAAGTGAAAGAGAGCAGGAGAGGGGCTGTGAGTGCTGAGAGAGCACAGAGAAGTGAAAGAGAGCAGGAGAGGGGCTGTGAGTGCTGAGAGAGCACAGAGAAGTGAAAGAGAGCAGGAGAGGGTCTGGGAGTGCTGAGAGAGCACAGAGAAGTGAAAGAGAGCAGGAGAGGGGCTGTGAGTGCTGCGAGAGCACAGAGAAGTGAAAGAGAGCAGGAGAGGGTCTGTGAGTGCTGAGAGAGCACAGAGAAGAGAGCAGGAGAGGGTCTGTGAGTGCTGAGAGAGCACAGAGAAGAGAGCCGGAGAGGGGCTGTGAGTGCTGAGAGAGCACAGAGAAGTGAAAGAGAGCCGGAGAGGGTCTGTGAGTGCTGAGAGAGCACAGAGAAGAGAGCAGGAGAGGGTCTGGGAGTGCTGAGAGAGCACAGAGAAGTGAAAGAGAGCAGGAGAGGGGCTGTGAGTGCTGAGAGAGCACAGAGAAGTGAAAGAGAGCAGGAGAGGGACTGGGAGTGCTGAGAGAGCACAGAGAAGTGAAAGAGAGCAGGAGAGGGACTGTGAGTGCCGAGAGAGCACAGAGAAGTGAAAGAGAGCAGGAGAGGGGCTGTGAGTGCTGAGAGAGCACAGAGAAGTGAAAGAGAGCAGGAGAGGGGCTGTGAGTGCCGAGAGAGCACAGAGAAGTGAAAGAGAGCAGGAGAGGGACTGTGAGTGCCGAGAGAGCACAGAGAAGTGAACGAGAGCAGGAGAGTGTCTGTGAGTGCTGAGAGAGCACAGAGAAGTGAAAGAGAGCAGGAGAGGGACTGGGAGTGCTGAGAGAGCACAGAGAAGTGAAAGAGAGCAGGAGAGGGTCTGGGAGTGCTGAGAGAGCACAGAGAAGTGAAAGAGAGCAGGAGAGGGTCTGTGAGTGTAAAGAGAGTACAGAGAAGTGAACGAGAGCAGGAGAGTGTCTGTGAGTGCCGAGAGAGCACAGAGAAGTGAAAGAGAGCAGGAGAGGGGCTGTGAGTGCTGAGAGAGCACAGAGAAGTGAAAGAGAGCAGGAGAGGGACTGGGAGTGCTGAGAGAGCACAGAGAAGTGAAAGAGAGCAGGAGAGGGTCTGGGAGTGCTGAGAGAGCACAGAGAAGTGAAAGAGAGCAGGAGAGGGGCTGTGAGTGCTGAGAGAGCACAGAGAAGTGAAAGAGAGCAGGAGAGGGGCTGTGAGTGCTGAGAGAGCACAGAGAAGTGAAAGAGAGCAGGAGAGGGTCTGGGAGTGCTGAGAGAGCACAGAGAAGTGAAAGAGAGCAGGAGAGGGGCTGTGAGTGCTGAGAGAGCACAGAGAAGTGAAAGAGAGCAGGAGAGGGGCTGTCAGTGCTGAGAGAGCACAGAGAAGTGAGAGAGAGCAGGAGAGGGACTGGGAGTGCTGAGAGAGCACAGAGAAGTGAAAGAGAGCAGGAGAGGGTCTGGGAGTGCTGAGAGAGCACAGAGAAGTGAAAGAGAGCAGGAGAGGGGCTGTGAGTGCTGAGAGAGCACAGAGAGATGAAAGAGAGCAGGAGAGGGGCTGTGAGTGCTGAGAGAGCACAGAGAAGTGAAAGAGAGCCGGAGAGGGTCTGGGAGTGCTGAGAGAGCACAGAGAAGTGAAAGAGAGCCGGAGAGGGTCTGTGAGTGCTGAGAGAGCACAGAGAAGTGAGAGAGAGCCGGAGAGGGTCTGTGAGTGCTGAGAGAGCACAGAGAAGTGAAAGAGAGCAGGAGAGGGTCTGTGAGTGTAGAGAGAGCACAGAGAAGTGAAAGAGAGCAGGAGAGGGTCTGTGAGTGTAGAGAGAGCACAGAGAAGTGAAAGAGAGCAGGAGAGGGTCTGTGAGTGATGAGAGAGCACAGAGAAGTGAAAGAGAGCAGGAGAGGGTCTGTGAGTGTAGAGAGAGCACAGAGAAGTGAAAGAGAGCAGGAGAGGGTCTGTGAGTGTAGAGAGAGCACAGAGAAGTGAACGAGAGCAGGAGAGGGTCTGTGAGTGTAAAGAGAGTACAGAGAAGTGAGAGAGAGCAGGAGAGGGTCTGGGAGTGCTGAGAGAGCACAGAGAAGTGAAAGAGAGCAGGAGAGGGGCTGTGAGTGCTGAGAGAGCACAGAGAAGTGAAAGAGAGCAGGAGAGGGGCTGTGAGTGCTGAGAGAGCACAGAGAAGTGAAAGAGAGCAGGAGAGGGTCTGGGAGTGCTGAGAGAGCACAGAGAAGTGAAAGAGAGCAGGAGAGGGGCTGTGAGTGCTGAGAGAGCACAGAGAAGTGAAAGAGAGCCGGAGAGGGTCTGGGAGTGCTGAGAGAGCACAGAGAAGTGAAAGAGAGCAGGAGAGAGGCTGTGAGTGCTGAGAGAGCACAGAGAAGTGAAAGAGAGCCGGAGAGGGTCTGGGAGTGCTGAGAGAGCACAGAGAAGTGAAAGAGAGCAGGAGAGTGTCTGTGAGTGCTGAGGGAGCACAGAGAAGTGAGAGAGAGCAGGAGAGGGTCTGTGAGTGCTGAGGGAGCACAGAGAAGCGAAAGAGAGCAGGAGAGTGTCTGTGAGTGCTGAGAGAGCACAGAGAAGTGAAAGAGAGCAGGAGAGGGTCTGGGAGTGCTGTGGGAGCACAGAGAAGAGAGCAGGAGAGGGTCTGTGAGTGCAGAGAGAGCACAGAGAAGTGAAAGAGAGCAGGTGAGGGTCTGTGAGTGCTGAGAGAGCACAGAGAAGTGAAAGAGAGCAGGAGAGGGTCTGGGAGTGCTGAGAGAGCACAGAGAAGTGAGAGAGCAGGAGAGGGTCTGTGAGTGCAGAGAGAGCACAGAGAAGTGAAAGAGAGCAGGAGAGGGCCTGTGAGTGCTGAGAGAGCACAGAGAAGTGAAAGAGAGCAGGAGAGGGCCTGTGAGTGCTGAGGGAGCACAGAGAAGTGAACGAGAGCAGGAGAGTGTCTGTGAGTGTAAAGAGAGTACAGAGAAGTGAGAGAGCAGGAGAGGGGCTGTGAGTGCCGAGAGAGCACAGAGAAGTGAAAGAGAGCAGGAGAGGGTCAGTGAGTGCTGAGAGAGCACAGAGAAGTGAAAGAGAGCAGGAGAGGGCCTGTGAGTGCTGAGAGAGCACAGAGAAGTGAAAGAGAGCAGGAGAGGGCCTGTGAGTGCTGAGGGAGCACAGAGAAGTGAACGAGAGCAGGAGAGTGTCTGTGAGTGTAAAGAGAGTACAGAGAAGTGAGAGAGAGCAGGAGAGGGTCTTGAGTGCAGAGGGAGCATAGAGAAGTGAGAGAGAGCAGGAGAGTGTCTGTGAGTGCAGAGAGAGCACAGAGAAGTGAAAGAGAGCAGGAGAGGGGCTGTGAGTGCTGAGAGAGCACAGAGAAGTGAAAGAGAGCAGGAGAGGGACTGGGAGTGCTGAGAGAGCACAGAGAAGTGAAAGAGAGCAGGAGAGGGTCTGGGAGTGCTGAGAGAGCACAGAGAAGTGAAAGAGAGCAGGAGAGGGTCTGTGAGTGCCGAGAGAGCACAGAGAAGTGAAAGAGAGCAGGAGAGGGGCTGTGAGTGCTGAGAGAGCACAGAGAAGTGAAAGAGAGCAGGAGAGGGACTGGGAGTGCTGAGAGAGCACAGAGAAGTGAAAGAGAGCAGGAGAGGGTCTGGGAGTGCTGAGAGAGCACAGAGAAGTGAAAGAGAGCAGGAGAGGGTCTGGGAGTGCTGAGAGAGCACAGAGAAGTGAAAGAGAGCAGGAGAGGGGCTGTGAGTGCTGAGAGAGCACAGAGAAGTGAAAGAGAGCAGGAGAGGGGCTGTGAGTGCTGAGAGAGCACAGAGAAGTGAAAGAGAGCAGGAGAGGGTCTGGGAGTGCTGAGAGAGCACAGAGAAGTGAAAGAGAGCAGGAGAGGGGCTGTGAGTGCTGCGAGAGCACAGAGAAGTGAAAGAGAGCAGGAGAGGGTCTGTGAGTGCTGAGAGAGCACAGAGAAGAGAGCAGGAGAGGGTCTGTGAGTGCTGAGAGAGCACAGAGAAGAGAGCCGGAGAGGGGCTGTGAGTGCTGAGAGAGCACAGAGAAGTGAAAGAGAGCCGGAGAGGGTCTGTGAGTGCTGAGAGAGCACAGAGAAGAGAGCAGGAGAGGGTCTGGGAGTGCTGAGAGAGCACAGAGAAGTGAAAGAGAGCAGGAGAGGGGCTGTGAGTGCTGAGAGAGCACAGAGAAGTGAAAGAGAGCAGGAGAGGGACTGGGAGTGCTGAGAGAGCACAGAGAAGTGAAAGAGAGCAGGAGAGGGACTGTGAGTGCCGAGAGAGCACAGAGAAGTGAAAGAGAGCAGGAGAGGGGCTGTGAGTGCTGAGAGAGCACAGAGAAGTGAAAGAGAGCAGGAGAGGGGCTGTGAGTGCTGAGAGAGCACAGAGAAGTGAAAGAGAGCAGGAGAGGGACTGGGAGTGCTGAGAGAGCACAGAGAAGTGAAAGAGAGCAGGAGAGGGTCTGGGAGTGCTGAGAGAGCACAGAGAAGTGAAAGAGAGCAGGAGAGGGTCTGTGAGTGTAAAGAGAGTACAGAGAAGTGAACGAGAGCAGGAGAGTGTCTGTGAGTGCCGAGAGAGCACAGAGAAGTGAAAGAGAGCAGGAGAGGGGCTGTGAGTGCTGAGAGAGCACAGAGAAGTGAAAGAGAGCAGGAGAGGGACTGGGAGTGCTGAGAGAGCACAGAGAAGTGAAAGAGAGCAGGAGAGGGTCTGGGAGTGCTGAGAGAGCACAGAGAAGTGAAAGAGAGCAGGAGAGGGGCTGTGAGTGCTGAGAGAGCACAGAGAAGTGAAAGAGAGCAGGAGAGGGGCTGTGAGTGCTGAGAGAGCACAGAGAAGTGAAAGAGAGCAGGAGAGGGTCTGGGAGTGCTGAGAGAGCACAGAGAAGTGAAAGAGAGCAGGAGAGGGGCTGTGAGTGCTGAGAGAGCACAGAGAAGTGAAAGAGAGCAGGAGAGGGGCTGTCAGTGCTGAGAGAGCACAGAGAAGTGAGAGAGAGCAGGAGAGGGACTGGGAGTGCTGAGAGAGCACAGAGAAGTGAAAGAGAGCAGGAGAGGGTCTGGGAGTGCTGAGAGAGCACAGAGAAGTGAAAGAGAGCAGGAGAGGGGCTGTGAGTGCTGAGAGAGCACAGAGAGATGAAAGAGAGCAGGAGAGGGGCTGTGAGTGCTGAGAGAGCACAGAGAAGTGAAAGAGAGCCGGGTAGGGTCTGGGAGTGCTGAGAGAGCACAGAGAAGTGAAAGAGAGCCGGAGAGGGTCTGTGAGTGCTGAGAGAGCACAGAGAAGTGAGAGAGAGCCGGAGAGGGTCTGTGAGTGCTGAGAGAGCACAGAGAAGTGAAAGAGAGCAGGAGAGGGTCTGTGAGTGTAGAGAGAGCACAGAGAAGTGAAAGAGAGCAGGAGAGGGTCTGTGAGTGTAGAGAGAGCACAGAGAAGTGAAAGAGAGCAGGAGAGGGTCTGTGAGTGATGAGAGAGCACAGAGAAGTGAAAGAGAGCAGGAGAGGGTCTGTGAGTGTAGAGAGAGCACAGAGAAGTGAAAGAGAGCAGGAGAGGGTCTGTGAGTGTAGAGAGAGCACAGAGAAGTGAAAGAGAGCAGGAGAGGGTCTGTGAGTGCTGAGAGAGCACAGAGAAGTGAAAGAGAGCAGGAGAGGGTCTGTGAGTGTAGAGAGAGCACAGAGAAGTGAAAGAGAGCAGGAGAGGGTCTGTGAGTGCTGAGAGAGCACAGAGAAGTGAAAGAGAGCAGGAGAGGGTCTGTGAGTGATGAGAGAGCACAGAGAAGTGAAAGAGAGCAGGAGAGGGTCTGTGAGTGCAGAGAGAGCACAGAGAAGTGAAAGAGAGCAGGAGAGGGTCTGTGATTGTAAAGAGAGAGCACAGAGAAGAGAGAGAGCAGGAGAGGGTCTGTGAGTGCTGAGAGAGCACAGAGAAGTGAGAGAGAGCCGGAGAGGGTCTGTGAGTGCTGAGAGAGCACAGAGAAGTGAAAGAGAGCCGGAGAGGGTCTGTGAGTGCTGAGAGAGCACAGAGAAGTGAAAGAGAGCAGGAGAGGGTCTGTGAGTGTAGAGAGAGCACAGAGAAGTGAAAGAGAGCAGGAGAGGGGCTGTGAGTGCTGAGAGAGCACAGAGAAGTGAAAGAGAGCCGGAGAGGGTCTGGGAGTGCTGAGAGAGCACAGAGAAGTGAAAGAGAGCCGGAGAGGGTCTGTGAGTGCTGAGAGAGCACAGAGAAGTGAGAGAGAGCCGGAGAGGGTCTGTGAGTGCTGAGAGAGCACAGAGAAGTGAAAGAGAGCAGGAGAGGGTCTGTGAGTGTAGAGAGAGCACAGAGAAGTGAAAGAGAGCAGGAGAGGGTCTGTGAGTGTAGAGAGAGCACAGAGAAGTGAAAGAGAGCAGGAGAGGGTCTGTGAGTGTAGAGAGAGCACAGAGAAGTGAAAGAGAGCAGGAGAGGGTCTGTGAGTGCTGAGAGAGCACAGAGAAGTGAAAGAGAGCAGGAGAGGGTCTGTGAGTGTAGAGAGAGCACAGAGAAGTGAAAGAGAGCAGGAGAGGGTCTGTGAGTGCTGAGAGAGCACAGAGAAGTGAAAGAGAGCAGGAGAGGGGCTGTCAGTGCTGAGAGAGCACAGAGAAGTGAAAGAGAGCAGGAGAGGGTCTGTGAGTGTAAAGAGAGAGCACAGAGAAGAGAGAGAGCAGGAGAGGGTCTGTGAGTGCTGAGAGAGCACAGAGAAGTGAGAGAGAGCCGGAGAGGGTCTGTGAGTGCTGAGAGAGCACAGAGAAGTGAGAGAGAGCAGGAGAGGGGCTGTGAGTGCTGAGAGAGCACAGAGAAGTGAAAGAGAGCAGGAGAGGGGCTGTGAGTGCTGAGAGAGCACAGAGAAGTGAAAGAGAGCAGGAGAGGGGCTGTGAGTGCTGAGAGAGCACAGAGAAGTGAAAGAGAGCCGGAGAGGGTCTGGGAGTGCTGAGAGAGCACAGAGAAGTGAAAGAGAGCCGGAGAGGGTCTGTGAGTGCTGAGAGAGCACAGAGAAGTGAGAGAGAGCCGGAGAGGGTCTGTGAGTGCTGAGAGAGCACAGAGAAGTGAAAGAGAGCAGGAGAGGGTCTGTGAGTGTAGAGAGAGCACAGAGAAGTGAAAGAGAGCAGGAGAGGGTCTGTGAGTGTAGAGAGAGCACAGAGAAGTGAAAGAGAGCAGGAGAGGGTCTGTGAGTGATGAGAGAGCACAGAGAAGTGAAAGAGAGCAGGAGAGGGTCTGTGAGTGTAGAGAGAGCACAGAGAAGTGAAAGAGAGCAGGAGAGGGTCTGTGAGTGTAGAGAGAGCACAGAGAAGTGAAAGAGAGCAGGAGAGGGTCTGTGAGTGTAGAGAGAGCACAGAGAAGTGAAAGAGAGCAGGAGAGGGTCTGTGAGTGTAGAGAGAGCACAGAGAAGTGAAAGAGAGCAGGAGAGGGTCTGTGAGTGCTGAGAGAGCACAGAGAAGTGAAAGAGAGCAGGAGAGGGTCTGTGAGTGTAGAGAGAGCACAGAGAAGTGAAAGAGAGCAGGAGAGGGTCTGTGAGTGCTGAGAGAGCACAGAGAAGTGAAAGAGAGCAGGAGAGGGTCTGTGAGTGCAGAGAGAGCACAGAGAAGTGAAAGAGAGCAGGAGAGGGTCTGTGAGTGTAAAGAGAGAGCACAGAGAAGAGAGAGAGCAGGAGAGGGTCTGGGAGTGCTGAGAGAGCACAGAGAAGTGAAATAGCAGGAGAGGGTCTGGGAGTGCTGAGAGAGCACAGAGAAGTGAGAGAGAGCAGGAGAGGGTCTGTGAGTGCTGAGAGAGCACAGAGAAGTGAAAGAGAGCAGGAGAGGGTCTGTGAGTGTAGAGAGAGCACAGAGAAGTGAAAGAGAGCAGGAGAGGGTCTGTGAGTGATGAGAGAGCACAGAGAAGTGAAATAGCAGGAGAGGGTCTGGGAGTGCTGAGAGAGCACAGAGAAGTGAAAGAGAGCAGGAGAGGGTCTGTGAGTGTAGAGAGAGCACAGAGAAGTGAAAGAGAGCAGGAGAGGTTCTGTGAGTGTAGAGAGAGCACAGAGAAGTGAAAGAGAGCAGGAGAGGGTCTGTGAGTGATGAGAGAGCACAGAGAAGTGAAATAGCAGGAGAGGGTCTGGGAGTGCTGAGAGAGCACAGAGAAGTGAGAGAGAGCCGGAGAGGGTCTGTGAGTGCTGAGAGAGCACAGAGAAGTGAAAGAGAGCCGGAGAGGGTCTGTGAGTGCTGAGAGAGCACAGAGAAGTGAAAGAGAGCAGGAGAGGGTCTGTGAGTGTAGAGAGAGCACAGAGAAGTGAAAGAGAGCAGGAGAGGGTCTGTGAGTGATGAGAGAGCACAGAGAAGTGAAAGAGAGCCGGAGAGGGTCTGTGAGTGTAGAGAGAGCACAGAGAAGTGAAAGAGAGCAGGAGAGGGTCTGTGAGTGTAGAGAGAGCACAGAGAAGTGAAAGAGAGCAGGAGAGGTTCTGTGAGTGTAGAGAGAGCACAGAGAAGTGAAAGAGAGCAGGAGAGGGTCTGTGAGTGTAGAGAGAGCACAGAGAAGTGAAAGAGAGCAGGAGAGGGTCTGTGAGTGTAGAGAGAGCACAGAGAAGTGAAAGAGAGCAGGAGAGGGTCTGTGAGTGCTGAGAGAGCACAGAGAAGTGAAAGAGAGCAGGAGAGGGTCTGTGAGTGTAGAGAGAGCACAGAGAAGTGAAAGAGAGCAGGAGAGGGTCTGTGAGTGCTGAGAGAGCACAGAGAAGTGAAAGAGAGCCGGAGAGGGTCTGTGAGTGCTGAGAGAGCACAGAGAAGTGAAAGAGAGCAGGAGAGGGTCTGTGAGTGCTGAGAGAGCACAGAGAAGTGAAAGAGAGCAGGAGAGGGTCTGTGAGTGCTGAGAGAGCACAGAGAAGTGAAAGAGAGCAGGAGAGGGTCTGTGAGTGCTGAGAGAGCACAGAGAAGTGAAAGAGAGCCGGAGAGGGTCTGTGAGTGCTGAGAGAGCACAGAGAAGTGAAAGAGAGCAGGAGAGGGTCTGTGAGTGCTGAGAGAGCACAGAGAAGTGAAAGAGAGCAGGAGAGGGTCTGTGAGTGTACAGAGAGCACAGAGAAGTGAAAGAGAGCAGGAGAGGGTCTGTGAGTGCTGAGAGAGCACAGAGAAGTGAAAGAGAGCAGGAGAGGGTCTGTGAGTGTAGAGAGAGCACAGAGAAGTGAAAGAGAGCAGGAGAGGGTCTGTGAGTGCTGAGAGAGCACAGAGAAGTGAAAGAGAGCAGGAGAGGGTCTGTGAGTGTAGAGAGAGCACAGAGAAGTGAAAGAGAGCAGGAGAGGGTCTGTGAGTGCTGAGAGAGCACAGAGAAGTGAAAGAGAGCAGGAGAGGGTCTGTGAGTGTAGAGAGAGCACAGAGAAGTGAAAGAGAGCAGGAGAGGGTCTGTGAGTGCTGAGAGAGCACAGAGAAGTGAAAGAGAGCCGGAGAGGGTCTGTGAGTGCTGAGAGAGCACAGAGAAGTGAAAGAGAGCAGGAGAGGGTCTGTGAGTGCTGAGAGAGCACAGAGAAGTGAAAGAGAGCCGGAGAGGGTCTGTGAGTGTAGAGAGAGCACAGAGAAGTGAAAGAGAGCAGGAGAGGGTCTGTGAGTGCTGAGAGAGCACAGAGAAGTGAAAGAGAGCAGGAGAGGGTCTGTGAGTGCTGAGAGAGCACAGAGAAGTGAAAGAGAGCAGGAGAGGGTCTGTGAGTGCTGAGAGAGCACAGAGAAGTGAAAGAGAGCAGGAGAGGGTCTGTGAGTGCTGAGAGAGCACAGAGAAGTGAAAGAGAGCAGGAGAGGGTCTGTGAGTGCTGAGAGAGCACAGAGAAGTGAAAGAGAGCAGGAGAGGGTCTGTGAGTGCTGAGAGAGCACAGAGAAGTGAAAGAGAGCCGGAGAGGGTCTGTGAGTGCTGAGAGAGCACAGAGAAGAGAGAGAGCAGGAGAGGGCCTGTGAGTGCTGAGAGAGCACAGAGAAGTGAAAGAGAGCAGGAGAGGGTCTGTGAGTGCTGAGAGAGCACAGAGTAGTGAAAGAGAGCAGGAGAGGGTCTGTGAGTGGTGAGAGAGCACAGAGAAGTGAAAGAGAGCAGGAGAGGGTCTGTGAGTGCTGAGAGAGCACAGAGAAGAGAGCAGGAGAGGGTCTGGGAGTGCTGAGAGAGCACAGAGAAGTGAAAGAGAGCAGGAGAGGGTCTGTGAGTGCTGAGAGAGCACAGAGAAGTGAAAGAGAGCAGGAGAGGGTCTGTGAGTGCTGAGAGAGCACAGAGAAGTGAAAGAGAGCCGGAGAGGGTCTGTGAGTGCTGAGAGAGCACAGAGAAGTGAAAGAGAGCAGGAGAGGGACTGGGAGTGCTGAGAGAGCACAGAGAAGTGAAAGAGAGCAGGAGAGGGACTGGGAGTGCTGAGAGAGCACAGAGAAGTGAAAGAGAGCAGGAGAGGGTCTGTAAGTGCTGAGAGAGCACAGAGAAGTGAAAGAGAGCAGGAGAGGGTCTGTGAGTGCTGAGAGAGCACAGAGAAGTGAAAGAGAGCCAGAGAGGGTCTGTGAGTGCTGAGAGAGCACAGAGAAGTGAAAGAGAGCAGGAGAGGGTCTGTGAGTGCTGAGAGAGCACAGAGAAGTGAAAGAGAGCAGGAGAGGGCCTGTGAGTGTAGAGAGAGCACAGAGAAGTGAAAGAGAGCAGGAGAGGGTCTGTGAGTGCTGAGAGAGCACAGAGAAGTGAAAGAGAGCAGGAGAGGGACTGTGAGTGCAGAGAGAGCACAGAGAAGTGAAAGAGATCAGGAGAGGGTCTGGGAGTGCTGAGAGAGCACAGAGAAGTGAAAGAGAGCAGGAGAGGGTCTGTGAGTGCTGAGAGAGCACAGAGAAGTGAAAGAGAGCCGGAGAGGGGCTGTCAGTGCTGAGAGAGCACAGAGAAGTGAAAGAGAGCAGGAGAGGGACTGGGAGTGCTGAGAGAGCACAGATAAGTGAAAGAGAGCAGTAGAGGGTCTGTGAGTGCTGAGAGAGCACAGAGAAGTGAAAGAGAGCCGGAGAGGGTCTGTGAGTGTAAAGAGAGAGCACAGAGAAGAGAGAGAGCAGGAGAGGGTCTGTGAGTGCTGAGAGAGCACAGAGAAGTGAAAGAGAGCAGGAGAGGGTCTGTGAGTGCTGAGAGAGCACAGAGAAGTGAAAGAGAGCAGGAGAGGGGCTGTGAGTGCTGAGAGAGCACAGAGAAGTGAAAGAGAGCAGGAGAGGGACTGTGAGTGCTGAGAGAGCACAGAGAAGAGAGCAGGAGAGGGTCTGTGAGTGCTGAGAGAGCACAGAGAAGAGAGCCGGAGAGGGTCTGTGAGTGCTGAGAGAGCACAGAGAAGAGAGAGAGCAGGAGAGGGTCTGTGAATGCTGAGGGCACTCACAGGTCTGAGAGAGAGTGGGGGGGCTGTGAGTGGGGGGAGGCCTCAGATATTGTCGGGTCTGTGATTGCTGAGGGGGCACTGAGCCGTGATAGGTAGGAGGCCTGGAAGTCCAGGGCCTGTAAACAGCCCCCCCCCCCCCCCCCACTTGCTTGCCTCCAGCAGCTCTGCAGTGCGCCCCTGTTGTGCCTGCGGCGGCGCCTGGGGCGCGCAGCGCTGCCTGTGATCTTCGGCAGAGGCTGGTCGCCCCGGGCGAGCACCGAGCTCGGCCTCCGCGGCTGCTTTTCACACTCTCAGCCGGGGTGGAAACAGAGGAGCTGTGAACACGGCCTTGGGTCCAAAAAGACCCCGTGGACGGCCCGGGAGCAGCACACGTGACACGCCCTCTTATTACCACTGTGTTTCATCACAGTCTTGTCTCTGCGGGTCCACGGGCAGTGCCAGTAGAGCAGCAGGGCCCAACGGGCAGTGCCAGGGGTCCAGAGGGGTCTCAGAGACAGTGCCAGAAGTGCAGCAGGGTTTAACGGGCAGTGCCAGAAGAGACGCTGGGTCCCACGCGTAGTGCCAGAAGTGCAGCAGACCTCCACAGGCAGTGCCAGAAGTGCAGCAGGGTCAACAGGCAGTGCCAGAAGTGCAGCAGGGTTTCACAGGGCAGTGCCAGAAGTGTAGCAGGGTTTCATTGACAGTGCCAGAAGTGTAGTAGGGCCTCACAGGCAGTGCCAGGGGTCCAGAGAGGTCCCAGAGACAGGGCCAGAAGTGCAGAAGGGTTTCACGGGCAGAGCCAGAAGTGCAGCAGGGTCCCACGCGTAGTGCCAGAAGTGCAGCAGGGTTTCACAGGGCAGTGCCAGAAGTGTAGCAGGGTCTCACGCGTAGTGCCAGAAGTGCAGCAGGGTTTCACGGGCAGTGCCAGAAGTGTAGCAGGGCCCCACAGGTAGTGCCAGCGGTCCAGGGGGGTCCCACTGGCAGTGCCATAAGAGCAGCAGTGACCCATTTGCAGTGCCAGAAGTGTAGCAAGGTGCCACAGGCAGTGCCAGGGGTCCAGATGGGCCACACACGCGGTGCCAGAAGAGACGCTGGGTCCCATGCGCAGTGCCAGAAGTGCAGCAGGGTCCACAGGCAGTGCCAGAAGTGCAGCAGGGTCCCACGCGTAGTGCCAGAAGTGCAGCAGACCTCCACAGGCAGTGCCATAAGTGCAGCAGGGTCCACGGGCAGTGCCAGAGGATCAGCTGGGCCCACGGGCAGTGCCAGTAGAGCAGCAGGCCCAACGGGCAGTGCCAGGGGTCCAGAGGGGTCCCAGAGACAGTGCCAGAAGTACAGCAGGTCCCACGGGCAGTGCCAGAAGAGCAGCAGTGTCCCATGTGCAATGCCAGAAGAGCAGCAAGGTGCCACAGGCAGTACCAGGGGTCCAGATGGGCCCCCACGCACGGTGCCAGAAGAGACGCTGGGTCCACAGGCAGTGCCAGAAGTGCAGCAGACCTCCACAGGCA
Organism: Lissotriton helveticus; assembly: GCF_964261635.1. NCBI lineage: Eukaryota > Metazoa > Chordata > Amphibia > Caudata > Salamandridae > Lissotriton > Lissotriton helveticus. The sequence goes on along the minus strand of NC_136071.1, from coordinate 1,198,303,264 downwards.
GTGCCAGAAGTGCAGCAGGGTCCACAGGCAGTGCCAGAAGTGTAGCAGGGCCTCACGTGTAGTGCCAGAAGTGCAGCAGGGTTTCACGCGTACTGCCAGAAGTGCATCAGGGTTTCACGGGCAGTGCCAGAAGTGTAGCAGGGCCTCACGCGTAGTGCCAGAAGTGCAGCAGGGTGTCATTGACAGTGCCAGAAGTGTTGTAGGGCCTCACATGCAGTGCCAGGGGTCCAGAGAGGTCCCAGAGACAGTGCCAGAAGTGCAGCAGGGTTTCACGGGCAGAGCCAGAAGTGCAGCAGACCTCCACGGGCAGTGCCAGAAGTGCAGCAGGGTTTCACGGGCACTGCCAAAAGTGCAGCAGGGCCTCACGTGTAGTGCCAGAAGTGCAGCAGGGTCCACAGGCAGTGCCAGAAGTGTAGCAGGGCCTCACGCGTAGTGCCAGAAGTGCAGCAGGGTTTCACGAGCAGTGCCAGAAGTGTAGCAGGGCCTCACGCCTAGTGCCAGATGTGCAGCAGGGTTTCATTGACAGTGCCAGAAGTGTAGTAGGGCCTCACAGGCAATGCCAGGGGTCCAGAGAGGTCCCATAGACAGTGCCAGAAGTGCAGCAGGGTTTCACGGGCAGAGCCAGAAGTGCAGCAGGGCCTCACGCGTAGTGCCAGAAGTGCAGCAGGGTCCCATGGGCAGGGCCAGAAGTGCAGTAGTGCCCCACGAGCAGTGCGAGAAGTGCAGCTGTGTCCCTTAGGCAGTACCAGGGGTCCAGAGGGGCCAACAGGCAGTTCCAAAAGTGTAGCAGGGCCTCACAGGCAGTGCCAGGGGCCCAGGGGGGTCCCACAGGCAGTGCCATAAGAGCAGCAGTGTCCCATTTGCAGTGCCAGAAGTGTAGTATTGTGCGACAGTCAGTACCAGGGGTCCAGATGGGCCACACACGCTGTGCCAGAAGAGACGCAGGGTCCACAGGCAGTGCCAGAAGTGCAGCAGGCCTCCACAGGCAGTGCCAGAAGTGCAGCAGGGTCCACAGGCAGTGCCAGAAGTGCAGCAGGCCTCCACAGGCAGTGCCAGAAGTGCAGCAGGGTCCACGGGCAGTGCCAGAGGATCAGCTGGGCTCACGGACAGTGCCAGAAGCGCAGCACAGTTTCACGGGCAGTGCCAGAAGTGCAGCAGGGCCTCACGCGTAGTGCCAGAAGTGCAGCAGGGTTTCACAGGCAGTGCCAGAAGTGCAGCGGGGCCTCACGCGTAGTGCCAGAGGTGCAGCAGGGTTTCATTGACAGTGCCAGAAGTGTAGCAGGGCCTCACAGGCAGTGCCAGGGGTCCAGAGGGGTCCCAGAAACAGTGCCATAAGGGCAGCAGGGTTTCACGCGCAGTACCAGATGTGCAGCAGGATTTCATGCGCAGTGCCAGAAGTGCAGCAGGTCCCATGGGCAGTGCCAGAACTGCAGCAGGGTTTCACACACAGTGCCAGAAGTGCAGCAGGTCCCATGGGCAGTGCTAGAAGTGCAGTAGTGCCCCACGAGCAGTGTCAGAAGTGCAGCAGGGCCTCATGGGCATCGCCAGAAGTACAGCAAGGCCCAACGGACAGTGCGAGAAGTGCATCTGTGTCCCATAGGCAGTACCCGGGGTCCAGAGGGGCCCACAGGCAGTTCCAAAAGTGAAGCAGGGCCTGACAGGTAGTGCCAGGGGTCCAGGGGGGTCCCACTGGCAGTGCCATAAGAGCAGCAGTGTCCCATTTGCAGTGCCAGAAGTGTAGCAAGGTGCCACAGGCAGTACCAGGGGTCCTTATGGGCCACACACGTGGTGCTATAAGTGCAGCAGGGTCCACAGGCAGTGCCAGAGGATCAGCTGGGCCCACGGGCAGTGCCAGAAGTGTAGCAGGGTGTTAGACGGGGACCCTGAGGGTCGGCCGGATACCGAGGGAGAGATCCCCGAGGGGGACCGTCTCCGGCGATCGTACAGACAAGTTACCTCCCTCCCCACAAACAGGCACCACACCAGGTTGAGTTCAAGGCTTTATATAAGGTTCTTAAGGCAAGGATATCAGCGATACAGGATATCGTGGACCCGGGGGTCCTCTCACTTCTAGTCTCTGTAGGGAAAGGGGGTAGCGGGACAGTCTTGGTACCGGATCGGTACAGGTAGTGGTCAACGGCGAGCTCACAATCCTCGAGCTGGAGTGTCTGTGGATCGGGCCGCGGCAGCGCCAGCAGGCCAAGGTGATAGTCTCATAAAGCAGAGGGCCGCGGCAGCGCCAGCAGGCCAAGTCGATGGTTTCACGAGGCAGAGGGCCGCGGCAGCGCCAGCAGGCCAAGACGATGGTTTCACGAGGCAGAGGGCCGCGGCAGCGCCAGCAGGCCAAGACGATGGTTTCACGAGGCAGAGGGCCGCGGCAGCGCCAGCAGGCCAAGTCACGGATGAGTTCTTCTCGGGTCTCTCGACTCCAGGATACAACTGCCTTCCTGGTCTGGCCCTGCCCCAGTTATAGGTCTGGTCCCCTTTGATGTCCGGACCCTCGCGCCTGGGGGCCGGGAGGTCCGGGATGAGGGAGTCCAGACACCCAGCAGGGGGGTGGAGCCAGCGCCCAGGCGGCCTGGGGTGATCGACACCTGGCGGAGGAGAGCCGTTGACGATTCCTTCTCCCATTGACTCGCCAAGTGGTCACTCTGCCTCCTGGGAGGATGGTGGGGCCTCGATGTCGGGGCCGGCCGGGCCCGGGGTTAGGGTCGAGTTGAGGCCACGCGGCCTCGTGCTGCAGTGCCCCAAGATGGCGGCCGGGTCGATGTCGTGGGGTAGATGGTGACCCGGGCCAGCTGGGTCCGGAGCTGGTGTCTTGTAGTGGAGGGATTGCAGGGTACTTCGGGTGGTCGTTTGTGGACTCTGGCTGGGGATGCAGGGAGAGCCAGGGTCCTGGTCCCATTGCGGGGAGGGGGGACAGCTCGAACATGCGGCCTGTCCAACATGCGTCCCCCCCAGCTGAAGGCGGGGAGAGTCAGCCATCTTCCTGGGGACTCTCCTCGCTGAGGCGGAAAAAGCGTGACAGGCCGTCGGCGTTGGCGTGGTCCTGGCCTGGACGATGTTCCACCGTGAAGTCCATCCCCTGCAGGGAGATGGACCAGCGCAACAGCTTCGGGTTCTCCCCCCGCATTTGCATCAGCCATTGCAGGGGTCGGTGGTCTGTTTGCACCCGGAAGTGGGTGCCGAAGAGGTATGGCCGGAGCTTCTTGAGTGCCCAGACTACGGCGAAGGCCTCCCTCTCAATGGTGCTCCAGCGCTGTTCTCGGGGCAAGAGGCGTCTGCTGATGAAGACCACCGGATGGTCGACCCCTTCGGTGTTGAGTTGGGAGAGGACGGCCCCCACACCATGATCGGAGGCGTCCGTCTGCACAATGAATTCCCGGCTGTAGTCGGGAGCCTGGAGCACGGGGGCCGTGCACATGGCGGTCTTTAGCTTCTCGAAGGCTGATTGGCAGTCCGGGGTCCAGTTGACGGTTTTGGGGCTCTTTTTGGAGGTGAGCTCTGTGAGGGGCCCCACGATGCTGCCATAGTCCTTCACGAACCGCCGGTAGTATCCGGTGAGCCCCAGGAAGGCCCGGACCTCCGTTTGGCTCGTAGGGGGTTGCCAGGCCTGGATGGCAGCAATCTTGAGTTGGAGAGGGGCCACCAGCCCGCTTCCCACTTGGTGTCCCAGGTAGGTCACGGACCCTTGGCCAACTTGGCACTTGCTGGCCTTGATGGTGAGCCCGGCTTGCTGGAGGGCGTGTAGAACCTCCCGCAGGTGGCGGAGGTGGTCGGTCCACTGGTGGCTGTACACAGCAATGTCGTCCAGGTAGGCGGCGCTGAAGTCTTCCAGGCCCGCCAGTACCTGGTTTACCAGCCGTTGGAACGTTGCCGGGGCGTTTTTCATGCCGAAGGGCATGACTTTAAAGTGGTAGTGCCCGTCTGGGGTAGAGAAGGCGGATCGTTCTTGGGCCCTAGGGGTGAGGCCGATCTGCCAGTAGCCCGCTGTTAGGTCGAAGATGCTCAGGTAGCGGGCGGCCCCCATCCGGTCAATTAGCTCGTCTGCCCGGGGGATGGGATGAGCGTCGGTCCGGGTAACTGCATTCAGCCCTCGATAGTCCACGCAGAACCGGAGCTCAGGGGCAACGCCCGGGGCAGCTGCCTTGGGAACCAGGACGACTGGGCTCGCCCAGGGACTGTCTGAGGGTTCGATCACGCCTAGGGTCAGCATCTTGGACACCTCGGTCTGGATGCAGGCTCGTACCCGGTCTGGTACGCGGTATGCTCGGTGTCGAATAGGAGGGCTGTCCCCGGTGTCTACATCGTGGAGGCACCAGGGGGTGACTCCGGGGGTGAGGGAGAACAGGGAGGCGAACCGCCTCAGGAGCGTTTGGCAGTCTTGGCGTTGCTCCGGGGACAGGGCCTCGGAGAGCTGGACCCCTTCCACTGAGCCATCCTGCTCGAGGGCCCTCAGTAAGTCCGGAAGGGGTTCGGAGTCTTCTTCTGTCCCAGTATCGGTAGCCATCAGGAGGCTGAGTTCGGATCGCACAAAATGGGGTTTGAGCCTGTTGGCATGGAGGACCCGTAGGGGGTTCCGGGCAGTCTCCATGTCGATTAAATAGGTGACGGGCCCCTTGCGTTCGATTACCTTGAAGGGCCCGGACCATCTGTCTTGGAGGGCACAGGGCTCAACCGGGGACATCACCCAGACCTGTTGTCCACTTTCGAACTCAATGGAGGACGTGTGCTGATCGTACCACCTCTTCATGTCCTCCTGACTGGCCTCGAGGTTGGCTTTGGCGGTGTCTCGGAACCGCCGGGTCTGGTTGCGGAGAGCCAGGAGATACCGGTAGATGTCCGGGGGAGTTTTCTGGGGAGGCTGCTCCCAACCTTCCTTGACTAGGCTGAGGGGGCCCCGGACGGGGTGCCCGTACAGTAGTTCAAAGGGGCTGAAGCCGAGGGACTTCTGCGGGACCTCCCGATAGGCAAACAGGAGGCATGGAAGCAGTACGTCCCACTGGCGTCGAAGGGGTTCTTCTAAACCCATAATCATCCCCTTGAGGGTGCGGTTGAATCTCTCGACCAGTCCGTTTCCTTGCGGGTGATAAGGGGTCGTGAATTTGTAGGTGACCCCGCATTGCTGCCAGAGGGACTTCATATATCTGGAGATAAAGTTCGTGCCCCTGTCACTGACGACCTCCCGGGGGAACCCCACCCGGGAGAAGATCCCCATCAGGGCCCGGCCCACCACGGGGGCCGTCACAGTCCGAAGAGGGATGGCCTCGGGATAGCGGGTGGCGTGGTCTACAAGGACCAGGATGAACCGGTGTCCTTGGGCTGTTCGGGGGTCGAGGGGCCCCACAATGTCTATTCCCACTCGTTCAAACGGGGTGGTGACGACAGGAAAGGGTTGTAATGGTGCTTTGATTTTTCGGCCACTTTTTCCGCTGGCCTGGCAGGTGGGGCAGGCCTTGCAGTGGTTGGTGACATCCTTCCGCATGTGGGGCCAGAAAAAATGGGTCACCAGGCGGTCGTAGGTTTTATCCTGCCCCAGGTGTCCGGCAAGGGGGACATCGTGGGCTAAGTTCAGGAGGAAGTCTCGGAAGCGAAGGGGCACCACCAGCACCCGACTGGCCCCTAGTTCTGCAATTTTCTGCTCGCTGTAGAGCAGGTCTTGGTCCCAGTAGATCCAGTGGGCCCCCGAGGTATCCCCGGTGCGCTGGGCCAGGGCTTGCTGCCGGAGTCCTTCGAGAGAAGGACAGGTTTTTTGCTCGGCCCGGAATTGTTCCTGCGTGGGGCCTCCCTCCTGCCGCCATTGTGCCAGGTCAGGGACGTCCCGAAGCTGGTCGGGTCCTTCTTCGGTTTGGGTCAAGGGAATGGCTTCTGGGGCGGCCTCCTCTGGGATGAGCGCGGGAGGAGGTTCTGGCCACTCGGGCTCTTCTGGGCGGGGGACCGCGCGGGCGGTCATGGATCGGGTCGTGACGCAGACCCATTCGGGGAGGCCAAGCATCCCCAGGTGCTCCCTCCGTTCGACAGCTGCCCAGGGAGAGCTTTCAAGGTCGTTTCCTAGGAGGCAGTCCACGGGGGCATCATCGCGGACAGTTACTTTTAACATCCCTGTTACTCCTCCCCACTCGAAGGGGACGCAGGCCATGTGGCATAGGCTTTCGGAGTTGTCGGCTGATCGAACAGGGCAAAGAATGTTCGGCAAGATTTGGTCTGGAGTGACGAGGTGGCGTCGGACCGCCGTTACACTGGCCCCGGTGTCGCGGAGGGCTTCCGCCCGGCGGCCATTGATGTTGACCCATTGACCGTACTTCTGTGTGTTGGCGGGAAGGGGGGCCCGCGGAATCATGTCTCTCTCCCCTAAGCAGACCAGTGCCATGGCGGCGGGTGCCCATTCAGAAGGATCGGTCTCGTACTCCTCTTGGTCTTCCGGGATTATTTCTTCCCCTAGGGCCGCCGCTGCAACTTGGCGGGGAGTAGTGTTCGGATTCTTTGGGCAGTTGGGATCACTGGCGTAGTGGCCGGGTCGCTGGCACCTGTGGCACGTAATGTTGGCCCGGAAACCGGCCCGGACGGCAGGGCTTCCCCGCCAACCGGGGTCGAGGGGTTTCTGGGGGGTGACGAGGGGCCGGGGTCTCTCCCCCGACCCTGACTTCCTCCTCCCCCTCGGGGGCGATACGATCTGGATACTTCGCTGGGTGCGCTCCGGCCAACTCGGGTGCTTTCCCACCGATCGGCTTCGGCGGCGAGTTGTCGAGGGTCGGTTAGCTTGCTGTCCAGGAGGTGTTGCCGGATGTTGGACAGGCCACATGAAGGGCCGCTCTCCCCCGGCCCAACCAGGCCCGAACCAGCCACGCAAGTACCACACACCACCATTGCACGTCCACCGTCCCCGCAGGGACCCCTACACTCGAACCTGTTGACCGCGTAGGCCGACCCACTACCGGCCTGCGCGCCCATCCTGGGCGCCATCTTGGACACTCCACCACGAGGCCGCCTGGCCCCCGATCGACCTCAACCCTGGGCCCGGCCAGGCCTCAGACATTCCGGCACCAACATCCACCCAGGAGGTGAGCGGGCTACTTGGTCAGTCAATGGGAGCAAGAGGTGTCGATGGCTCTCCCCCGCCAAGTACCGCTCGCCCATCGCCTCCCCGGGCGCTGGCTCCACCCCCCTGCTGGGTGTCTGAACCCCCTCATCCCGGACCTCCCGACCTCGAAGTGCGAGGGTCCGGACATCAAAGCACACCAGCCCTATAACTGGGACAGCTCCAGAGCCAGACGGCAGTTGTATCTTGGAGTCGAGAGACGCAAAGAAGAACTCATCCTTGACGGACTACTGGCGCTGCCGTAGCTCTGTCTTGTGCACCCTCGTCTTGCCTGCTGGCGCTGCCGCGGCTTTGGGAACCACCCTATCCTTCATCGTCGTCGGGACCTGCTGGCGTGGCCGCGGACCGTTTGTAACCACCACCTTCATCGGGACCTGCTGGCTCTGCCGCGGACCGTCGTCTTCCTTCATCCATCACGGGACCTGCTGGCTCCGCCGCGGCCCGTTCATCTACACCACCGAGCTCGAGGATTGAGAGCTATTTCCATCTCTTTGGTAACAAGACTGTCCCGCTACCCTTTCCCCAAACAGAGACCAGAATAGAGGGGACCCCTGAGTCCAGACCTCCTTGTACCATTCTACCGTACTTGAAGAATTGCCTATAAAGTATCGTTGAACTTTATCACTGTGTGGTGTCCGTCTGTGGGGGGGGAGTTACTTGTCTGTACGATTCACTGGAGACGGCTCTCCCCGGAGACCTCTCCCCTTATCCTCGGCCGACCCTCCCGGTCCGTCTAACATTGGTGGCCAGCGACGGGATCCGAATCACCGCATAAACCGTACAGAGAGTAGCTCACCCCACGGCGAATCACGATGTCAACTAAAGACAGCGGATCAACGGAGAAATTCCAGATGGAGAAATTGGACGAGTACAGCCATCGTGAACTTAAACAGTTCTGTATCGAATTAGGTATCGCTACCACCGGACTAAATACCAAAGATGACTTTAAGCAGGCCCTGGAATCTTGGGCAGAAACCGGGGCTGCCGGAACCCCCGATCAAGACATAGCAGCACAAACCCCCATGGCCCCTGAAGAACGAAGAACGGGTCTCTCGCCAGACGAGATCCAGGAACGAGAAAGAACCCGACTACACGAGCTGGAAATGGCCCGGCTCAAAATGGACGTTGAACTAAAGTTGGCCGAACAGAAAATCAACTTAGAGCACCTGCGTCTCCGAGAAGAAAGAGAGGAGAAACAGAGACAAAGGGAGCTCGAGGAAAAGAAACTGGCATATGAACATGAGCGGAAATTAGCTGAAATCGACCTACGCAAACAGAATAAAGAAGCAGGGGTGCCCGAGCAACCCCACACTCCAGGGGCAACAGAGAAGAAGGTACACATCCCCAAGGATGTCGTTCGAGAATACTTCCGAGAGGACGACATCCAGCAATGGTTTAAGGCCTATGAAATCGCTATGACTGCACACCGGATCGATAAAAGCGATTGGGGGGCCGGTCTGTGGGGGAGATTCCTCAATGAGGGCCGCGACGCCCTGCTGCAACTCCCGGACCACCAGATGACCTCCTATGACCATATGAAAGCTGCACTCCTCACCCGCTATGGCCTCACACCCGAGATGTACCGTCAGAGGTTCCGAGACTGCACCCGCATCCCAGGTACAACTTGGGTGGACTATGTCAATTACTTTAGCCGAGCCTTCGAGGGCTGGATCAAAGGAAGCAGGGTCACAACCTACGAACAACTGTTCAATCTTATGGTATGGGAGCATCTGTCGAACAATTGCTTCATTGAACTTCGTCAGCACCTCCTCGACAGCAAGTTAACGGATCCCCGACAGCTCGCAGCTGAAGCAGACCGGTGGGAGATCACCAGAGTGAGTCGAAATGGGCCCTCCGAACAGAACCGGAACAACAATGGTCAGCACCGTCCCCGAGGAGGTGGAGGCCAAGGACGCGGAAGAAGCAACGCTCCGGTCACCCTCACTACCAGCCCCACCCCCCCGGCCAACCGGGGCAGCACCCCAGCGCGACCGGGACATCGAGCCAATGTTACCTGCCATCGATGCCAACGAGTCGGACACTATGCAAACGACCCAAACTGCCCCCAGTACCAGAGCCCAAGACCCCGCCAAGTAGCCGCTGCTGCTCTGGGGGAGGAACAGATCTCAGAGGAACAAGAAGAATATGAACAGGAACACCAAGAATGGGAGCCAGCCGCCATGGCTCTCGCCTGCCTAGGGGGGAGAGACATGGTCCCGCGGGTCCCCCTACCCGCTAATACCCAGAAGTACAGCCAATGGGTGGGCATCAATGGACGCCGGGCTGAAGCCCTTCGTGACACTGGGGCCAGCGTAACAGCCGTCCGCTGTCACCTGGTGACCCCCGAACAATACTTACCAAACATTCTCTGCCCTGTACGTTCAGCCGATAACTCAGAAAGTCTGTGTCGGATGGCCTGCGTCCCCTTCGAATGGGGAGGGGTCTCCGGCATGTTGAAGGTGACGGTCCGAGATGATGCCCCCGTAGACTGCCTCCTGGGTAATGACCTGGAAAGCTCTCCATGGGCAGCAGTCGAACGAAAAGAGCACCTGGGGATGCTGGGCGTCCCGGACTGGGCGTGCGTCACCACCCGGTCCATGACCGCCCGTGCCAACACCCGCCCAGAGGAACTCGAATGGCCGGCGCCACCGCCTCCGGTCGCCCCCGCCGAAACCACCGACCGTGACGTCCCCCCCGAACCAGCTCAACCTCCAGACCTCGCTAACCTCGACCAGTGGCCTCAAGAGGGGGGGCCCACGCAAGAACAATTTCGCCAAGAACAAAAGACCTGTCCCTCCCTCGAGGGACTCCGCCAGCAAGCGCTAGCCCAAAGCGCAGGGGATACCTCCGGAACTCACTGGGTCTACTGGGACAATGATCTGCTGTACAGTGAGCAAAGAATCGCGGAGCTGGGGGCCAGCCGAGTCCTAGTGGTACCCCTCCGTTTTAGAGACTTTCTGCTAAACCTGGCCCACGATGTCCCCCTGGCAGGACACTTGGGTCAAGACAAAACCTATAGCCGCCTGGTGACCCACTTCTTCTGGCCCAAAATGAGGGACAATGTACACCAGCATTGCCGATCTTGCCCCACGTGCCAAGCCAGTGGGAAGAGCGGCCGCAAACTGAAAGCCCCCCTGCAACCTTTTCCCGTGGTCACCACCCCGTTCGAGAGGGTCGGAATCGATATCGTAGGGCCCCTGGACCCGCGCACAAAACAAGGCCATCGATTCATCCTGGTGCTAGTGGACCACGCCACCCGCTACCCGGAGGCTGTTCCCCTGCGGACTGTGACAGCCCCGGTAGTCGGCCGGGCTCTGATGGGGATCTTCTCCCGGGTGGGCTTCCCCCGGGAGGTCGTCAGTGACAGAGGCACGAACTTTATTTCGAAATATATGAAATCTCTCTGGCAACAGTGCGGGGTTACCTACCGGTTCACGACCCCCTATCACCCTCAAGGAAACGGCCTCGTTGAGCGGTTCAACCGCACGCTCAAAGGGATGATCGGGGGGTTGGAAGAGCCCCTCCGTCGCCAGTGGGATGTGCTGCTGCCGTGCCTCCTCTTCGCATATCGAGAGGTCCCCCAGAAGTCCCTGGGCTTCAGCCCATTTGAACTGCTATATGGGCACCCCGTGCGCGGGCCGCTCAGCCTAGTTAAGGAAGGCTGGGAGATGCCCCCTCTAAAGAACCCACCAGATGTTTTTCGCTACCTCCTAACACTCCGCAACCAGACCCGGCGATTCCGAGGACTAGCAAAAGCCAACCTAGAGGCCAGTCAAGAGGACATGAAAAGGTGGTATGACCGGAATGCCTCCTCCATCGAATTTGAACCTGGGCAACAGGTATGGGTGATGTCCCCCACCGAACCCTGCGCCCTACAAGACAAGTGGACAGGGCCCTTCAAAGTGGTCGAGCGCAAGGGTCCGGCTACCTACCTCATCGACTTGGAATCTTCCCGGAACCCCCTCCGGGTCCTCCACGCTAACAGACTGAAACCGCACTTTGTACGGACAGAACTCAGCCTCCTGATGGCCACAGACAATGGGGCTGAAGAGGACTCCGAGCCCCTCCCGGACCTCCTACGAACGCGGGAGAAAGATGGTTCCGTAGAGGGGGTCCGACTCTCAGAGGCCCTCACCCGAGAGCAACGCCAGGAGTGCCAAGTTCTCCTGTCACAATTCGCCAGCCTGTTCTCCCTCACCCCAGGTGTCACTTCCTGGTGTACGCACGATGTGGACACGGGGGACAGCCCCCCTATCCGCCACCGGGCCTACCGCGTGCCAGATCGGGTACGGGCCTGCATCCAGGAGGAAGTAGCCAAAATGCTCACGCTCGGGGTCATCGAGCCCTCAGACAGCCCCTGGGCCAGCCCTGTAGTACTGGTCCCCAAAGCAGCTGCCCCCGGCACCACACCAGAACTCCGGTTCTGCGTCGACTACCGGGGCTTGAATGCGGTCACCAGGACAGACGCACATCCCATCCCCCGGGCAGATGAACTAATCGACCGCATGGGAGCTGCCCGCTACCTCAGTATCTTCGACCTGACGGCGGGCTACTGGCAAATCGGCCTCACACCCCGGGCACAAGAACGTTCTGCCTTCTCCACTCCCGATGGCCATTACCATTTCACAGTCATGCCCTTCGGCATGAAGAATGCCCCAGCAACATTCCAACGACTCGTCAATCATGTCCTGGCGGGGCTCGAAGGATTCAGCGCCGCCTACCTAGACGACATCGCTGTATACAGCAACCAGTGGTCCGAGCACCTCCGCCACCTCCGAGCAGTGCTGCACGCCCTTCAGCAAGCTGGCCTCACGATCAAGGCCAGCAAATGTCAAATTGGGCAAGGGTCTGTAACCTACCTCGGGCACCAGGTGGGAAGCGGCCTGGTGGCCCCTCTGCAGCTAAAAATTGCCGCCATCCAGTCCTGGCAGCCCCCCATTACCCAGACCGAGGTACGGGCCTTCCTGGGCCTCACGGGCTATTACCGAAGGTTCGTGAAAGACTATGGTACTATCGTGAGGCCCCTCACAGAGCTCACGTCAAAAAATCAGCCCCAGAAAGTCAACTGGACCCCAGAGTGTCAAGCTGCATTTGAACAATTGAAAGCCGCCATGTGCTCCGCCCCTGTGCTCCAGGCCCCCGACTACAGCCGGGAGTTCATCGTCCAGACGGATGCCTCCGACCATGGCATTGGGGCAGTCCTGTCTCAAGTGAACACCGAAGGCCGTGATCAGCCGGTGGCCTTCATCAGCCGGCGACTCCTACCACGGGAACAACGCTGGAGCACCATAGAGAGGGAGGCCTTTGCGGTGGTATGGGCCCTCAAGAAGCTCCGGCCCTACCTTTTTGGCACACCCTTTCGGGTACAGACCGACCACCGACCCCTGCAGTGGCTGATGCAGATGCGGGGGGAAAACCCGAAGTTACTACGCTGGTCCATCTCCCTACAAGGGATGGACTTCACAGTTGAACATCGGCCTGGGCCAGATCACGCCAACGCAGATGGCCTGTCCCGGTTCTTCCGCCTCGACGATAAGAGTCCCCAAGAGAATGGGTAACTCTCCCCGCCTTCAGCTGGGGGGGACGCATGTTGGACAGGCCACATGAAGGGCCGCTCTCCCCCGGCCCAACCAGGCCCGAACCAGCCACGCAAGTACCACACACCACCATTGCACGTCCACCGTCCCCGCAGGGACCCCTACACTCGAACCTGTTGACCGCGTAGGCCGACCCACTACCGGCCTGCGCGCCCATCCTGGGCGCCATCTTGGACACTCCACCCGAGGCCGCCTGGCCCCCGATCGACCTCAACCCTGGGCCCGGCCAGGCCTCAGACATTCCGGCACCAACATCCACCCAGGAGGTGAGCGGGCTACTTGGTCAGTCAATGGGAGCAAGAGGTGTCGATGGCTCTCCCCCGCCAAGTACCGCTCGCCCATCGCCTCCCCGGGCGCTGGCTCCACCCCCCTGCTGGGTGTCTGAACCCCCTCATCCCGGACCTCCCGACCTCGAAGTGCGAGGGTCCGGACATCAAAGCACACCAGCCCTATAACTGGGACAGCTCCAGAGCCAGACGGCAGTTGTATCTTGGAGTCGAGAGACGCAAAGAAGAACTCATCCTTGACGGACTACTGGCGCTGCCGTAGCTCTGTCTTGTGCACCCTCGTCTTGCCTGCTGGCGCTGCCGCGGCTTTGGGAACCACCCTATCCTTCATCGTCGTCGGGACCTGCTGGCGTGGCCGCGGACCGTTTGTAACCACCACCTTCATCGGGACCTGCTGGCTCTGCCGCGGACCGTCGTCTTCCTTCATCCATCACGGGACCTGCTGGCTCCGCCGCGGCCCGTTCATCTACACCACCGAGCTCGAGGATTGAGAGCTATTTCCATCTCTTTGGTAACAAGACTGTCCCGCTACCCTTTCCCCAAACAGAGACCAGAATAGAGGGGACCTCCTTGTACCATTCTACCGTACTTGAAGAATTGCCTATAAAGTATCGTTGAACTTTATCACTGTGTGGTGTCCGTCTGTGGGGGGGGAGTTACTTGTCTGTACGATTCACTGGAGACGGCTCTCCCCGGAGACCTCTCCCCTTATCCTCGGCCGACCCTCCCGGTCCGTCTAACACCGGAGCTCCACGAAGCAGTTGTTCGACAGGTGTTCCCATATGATAAGGTCAAAGAGTTGTTCGTAGGTGGTTACTTTGTTGCCCTTGATCCACCCCTCGAAGGCTCGGCTAAAAAAGTTCACGTACTCCACCCAAGTTGTACCCGGAATCCGTTTGCAGTCGCGGAACCGTTGGCGGTACATCTCAGGTGTGAGCCCGTATCGAGTGAGGAGGGCGGCCTTCATGTGGTCGTAGGAGGTCATCAGCTGGTCCGGGAGTTGCAGCAGGGCGTCCCGCCCTTCGTTGACAAACCTCCCCCATAATCCGGCTCCCCAATCGCTTCGGGGAATCCGGTGGGAGGTCATTGCCACCTCATAGGCTTTAAACCACTGCTGGATATCATCGTTCTTGTGGTATTCCCGGATGACATCTTTGGGGATGTGAACCTTGGGTTCGGTCGAGGCAGACGGGGTCGGTCGTTCGGGGAGCCCGAGGTCTTTATTCTGTTTCTGGATCTCCAGTGCTTTGAGATTGCGCTCATGTTCGTACTCTAGTCTCTTTTCCTCTAGCTCCCTCTGTCTTTGCTTGTCTTCCCGCTCTTCCCTGAGCCGTAAGTGTTCCAGGGTTATTTTTTGTTCCGCCAGCTTGAGTTCCCCATCCAAGCGAAGTCGGGCAAGTTCTAACTCGTGGAGTCTGGTTTTTTCTCTTTCTCGGATCTCTTCCAGGGAGAGATCCGCTCTTTCTTTAGTTGGTGCGGGGCTCGTTTCGGTTGTTTGTGTTCGGGGTACGGCCGTACCCGTTTCTGCCCAAGCTTCTAGGGCTCGTTTGAAGTCTTCCTTTGTGCTAAGACCTGTGGTTGGAAGTCCCAGTTCTATGCAATATTGCTTCAGTTCCCGGTGGTTGTAGTCTTCCAATTTTTCCATCTGAAATTTTTCCGTTGTTCCGCTCTCTATTGACATGGTTGTTGTGTGTGGTGGGGCGAGTGACTTTCTGTACGATTATGCGTAGGTTCGGATCCCGTCGCTGGCCACCAATGTTAGACGGGGACCCTGAGGGTCGGCCGGATACCGAGGGAGAGATCCCCGAGGGGGACCGTCTCCGGCGATCGTACAGACAAGTTACCTCCCTCCCCACAAACAGGCACCACACCAGGTTGAGTTCAAGGTTTTATATAAGGTTCTTAAGGCAAGGATATCAGCGATACAGGATATCTCGGACCCGGGGGTCCTCTCACTTCTAGTCTCTGTAGGGAAAGGGGGTAGCGGGACAGTCTTGGTACCGGATCGGTACAGGTAGTGGTCAACGGCGAGCTCACAATCCTCGAGCTGGAGTGTCTGTGGATCGGGCCGCGGCAGCGCCAGCAGGCCAAGGTGATAGTCTCATAAAGCAGAGGGCCGCGGCAGCGCCAGCAGGCCAAGTCGATGGTTTCACGAGGCAGAGGGCCGCGGCAGCGCCAGCAGGCCAAGACGATGGTTTCACGAGGCAGAGGGCCGCGGCAGCGCCAGCAGGCCAAGACGATGGTTTCACGAGGCAGAGGGCCGCGGCAGCGCCAGCAGGCCAAGTCACGGATGAGTTCTTCTCGGGTCTCTCGACTCCAGGATACAACTGCCTTCCTGGTCTGGCCCTGCCCCAGTTATAGGTCTGGTCCCCTTTGATGTCCGGACCCTCGCGCCTGGGGGCCGGGAGGTCCGGGATGAGGGAGTCCAGACACCCAGCAGGGGGGTGGAGCCAGCGCCCAGGCGGCCTGGGGTGATCGACACCTGGCGGAGGAGAGCCGTTGACGATTCCTTCTCCCATTGACTCGCCAAGTGGTCACTCTGCCTCCTGGGAGGATGGTGGGGCCTCGATGTCGGGGCCGGCCGGGCCCGGGGTTAGGGTCGAGTTGAGGCCACGCGGCCTCGTGCTGCAGTGCCCCAAGATGGCGGCCGGGTCGATGTCGTGGGGTAGATGGTGACCCGGGCCAGCTGGGTCCGGAGCTGGTGTCTTGTAGTGGAGGGATTGCAGGGTACTTCGGGTGGTCGTTTGTGGACTCTGGCTGGGGATGCAGGGAGAGCCAGGGTCCTGGTCCCATTGCGGGGAGGGGGGACAGCTCGAACATGCGGCCTGTCCAACACAGGGTTTCACGGGCAGTGCCGAAGTACAGCAGGGCCCAACGGGCAGTGCGAGAAGTGCATATGTGTCCCATAGGCAGTACCCGGGGTCCAGAGGGGCCCACAGGGCCCCATGGACGGTACCAGAAGTGCAACAGGGCCCTGGGGGCAGTTCTAGCAGTGCAGCAGGGCCCCAGAGGCAGTACCAGAAGTGCAGCAGGGCCCACAGGCAGTACCAGAAGTGCAGCAGGGCCCCACACTCAGTGCCAGAAGTGCAGCAGGGCCCCTCACTCAGTGCCAGAAGTGCAGCAGGGCCCCTCACTCAGTGCCAGAAGTGCAGCAGGGCCCCACACTCAGTGCCAGAAGTGCAGCAGGGCCCCTCACCCAGTACCATAAGTGCAGCAGGGCCCACAGGCAGTGCCATAAGTGCTTTAGGGTCCGACGGCAGTACCAGGGGTCCAGAGGGCCCCTACGTGCAGTGCCAGAAGAGTAGCCAGCCCCATGTATAGTACAAGGGGTCCAGAGGGGCCCCACAGACAGTGCCAGAAGTGCAGCAGGGCCCCACAGGCAGTGCCAGGGGTCCAGAGGGATCCCACTGGCAGTGCCAGGAGAGCAGCAGGGTTCCACGGGCAGTGCGAGAAGTGCAGCTGTGTCCCAAAGGCAATACCCGGGGTTCAGAGGGGCCCCACAGACAGTACCAGAAGTGCAGCAGGGCCCCGCTGGCAGTGAATGAAGAGCAGCAGGGCCCCACACTCAGTGCCAGTAGTGCAGCAGGGCCCAACGGGCAGTACCAGAAGTGCAGCAGGGCCCAACGGGCAGTACCAGAAGAGCAGCAGGATCCCATGGACAGTGCCAAAAGAGCAGCAGGGCCCACGTACAGTGCCAGAAGTGCAACAGGGTCCTAC
This sequence comes from Lissotriton helveticus, assembly GCF_964261635.1. Classification (NCBI taxonomy): domain Eukaryota; kingdom Metazoa; phylum Chordata; class Amphibia; order Caudata; family Salamandridae; genus Lissotriton; species Lissotriton helveticus. The sequence goes on along the minus strand of NC_136071.1, from coordinate 1,198,286,564 downwards.
GGGCAGTGCCAGAAGTCCTGCAGGGTCCCACGGGCAGAACCAGAGATCCTGGGGGCCCCAGGAGTAGTGCTAGAAGTTAAGTAACATGCCACAGGCAGTACCAGAATAGCAGCAGGGTCCCACAGGCAGTGCCAGAAGACCAGCAGGGCCTCACGGGCATTGCCAGAAGTGCTGCAGGGTACCGCTGGCAGTGCCAGAAGAGCAGTAGAGTTCCACGGGCAGTGCCAGAAGTGCTACAGTGCCCCGCAGGCAGTGCCAGATATGTAACTGGGCCCACGGACAGTGCTAGAGGCCCAGCAGGGCCCCACGAGCTGTACCAGAGGTACAGAGGGGCCTTTCGAGCCGTGTCAGAAGTGAAGCAGGGTCCCACGGGCAGTGCTAGTAGTTCAGCATGGTTGATGGGCAGTGCCAGAGTTTCAGCAGGGCCATACGAGCAGTGCTGACAGTCTGGCAGGGCTCCAAGGGCAGTGCCAGCTGAGCTGATGGGCAGTGCCAGAGCTCCAGAGAAGCTGTTGGGCGGTGCCAGAGGTCCAGTGGGGGCCCTCGAGTAGTGCCAGAAGTTGTGCAGTGTGCCACAGGCAGTGCCCGAAGTCTATCAGGGCTGATGGGCAGTGGCAGAGGTCCTTCAGGGCCCCACAAGCACTACTATAAGGGGCCCATGACCGGTGCCAGAGGTCCAGCAGAGGGACGATGGCCGTGTCAGAGGTCCACAGGGGCCCTACAAGACATGCTGACAGTCTAGCAGCGCCCCATAGGCAGTGCCAGCCGCCCAGCATGTTGGGATGAAAATGTTTTCTTTGTTTTGCCTGTGTATTATTCTATGTAAGTTAGCATTCGCGGCACCATTTCATGTTTGGCCACCATTTTGAACCATGATCGAAACGAATCCTTGATTTTTGGAGAAACGGATAGTGGTACGTTTTGTTTCTCCAAGGTTGGACTTTACTTTGCTAATAAATACACTGTCCTTCTTAGCGAATATCTTTCCCACTAGATAGAGGCCCTCTCCCACTAGTCTAGCGGCGGGCATGGACAGAGTGACCTTGGGTAGCAGATAGTGTGTTCCTGGCCTCAGAATCTAAACCTATCTTTCTGTACTTCTTTGTTTTGCTCCATCTGCCTGGAAAATTCCATTATGGGTGGGCATTCATTGGTTCTGAGTTGTACATAATGTATCTCCATGTTTGCTGATGTCAGTCCCTCTGCAGCACTCCTAAGAGACTGGGCAGACCGGGCTCTGCTCGAGTGTATCTGATTAAACATGTATTGGTTTGTATTCTCTGCTGTCTGACCCACTCTCTATTTGCTATGGAAGGCTGAGAGGTGGGCGTGAGGGACCAGGGTGACCATAAGTGGGCACTTCCTTCAAGCAGGGCCAATGTGCAGTGCCAGAGGTCCAACTGGGTCCTTCGAACGGTTCTGGCAGTCTAGCAGGACTCCACGGGCACTGCCAGATGTCTAGCAGGGCTCCACGGACAGTGCCAGATGTCTAGCAGGGCTCCACGGGCAGTGCCAGATGTCTAGCAGGGCTCCACGGGCAGTGCCAGGTGTCTAGCAGGGCTCCACGGGCAGTGCCAGATGTCTAGCAGGGCTCCACGGGCAGTGCCAGGTGTCCAGCAGGACTCCACGGGCATTGCCAGATGTCTAGCAGGGCTCCACGGGCAGTGCCAGATGTCTAGCAGGGCTCCACGGGCAGTGCCAGATGTCCAGTGGGGCTAGTGGGCAGTGCCAGAGGCCCAGCAGGACCCCACAAGCACTACAAAGGTCCAGAGGGGCCCCATAAGCAGTGCCAGATGTCCAACAGGGCTCTACAGGCAGTGCCAGATGTCTAGCAGGGCTCCACGGGCAGTGCCAGATGTCTAGCAGGGCTCCACGGGCAGTGCCAGGTGTCCAGCAGGACTCCACGGGCAGTGCCAGATGTCTAGCAGGGCTCCACGGGCAGTGCCAGATGTCTAGCAGGGCTCCATGGGCAGTGCCAGATGTCTAGCAGGGCTCCACGGGCAGTGCCAGATGTCCAGTGGGGCTAGTGGGCAGTGCCAGAGGCCCAGCAGGACCCCACAAGCACTACAAAGGTCCAGAGGGGCCCCATAAGCAGTGCCAGATGTCCAACAGGGCTCTACAGGCAGTGCCAGATGTCTAGCAGGGCTCCACGGGCAGTGCCAGATGTCTTGGGGGGGCTTGCCAGCCAATGCCAGCAGCCACAGTGTCTAGAGATGAGCACTTCCACCCTTTCTCTGTGGTCACCCCTCTGCGTGGTCAAAGGGAAGATGGGCCCACTGCCCACAGCAAGACCCAGTTACCAAGATATAGGGGTGCCATGTCTGGACTGTGCCAGAGATTAGGGATCTGCAGTTTTGCCAGGGAAACCATCAAAGGCTCTTCCTGTGCCCCTCACCCACCCCCACCCCCACCCATCTCCCACAGAGAGGGCGGAGTGGACATTTATTCCATTGGCACCGGAGCCACGGGCAACTTTTAAAGACTCTGTCACCTGCTCCTGGGAAGGTGAAAGCTAGGTTGTGTGTGAGTGAGAGAGAGGGAGGGAGATGAAGGGGGAGAGAGAGAGAGAGAGAGAGAGAGAGAGAGGGGGAGGGTGAGGGAGACTGGAGAGGAAAGAGAGAGAGAGAGAGAGAGAGAGATGGGCACATTGCAGAAATATGTGGCTGTGGAAGAGTTCCCTGGGGTTCCTACTGTGATCAGCAGTGCTTAATTTGAGCCAGAGCTTTCCAGTACTTAATTGGTGTCCGGTGCTCGGCACCGGTACCTAATTGTCATCATCGTACGTAAAACAGTCTACCACATGGTGGCGCTTTTCATCTAATTTAGAGATGAGCAGAACAATGGTAGTTTAGGACTACAATGTACATTAAAATTGCTGCGTGGTCCTTCAAGGCGTGCACACCTCACCTGACCAGTGTGGTCCTCCAAGGCGCAGACTCCTCACCTGGCCTGCGTGGCCCTTTAATGTGCACACACCTCACCTGACCTGTGTAGTTCATCAAGGCACACACACCTTACCGGATCAGTGTGGCCCTTCAAGGCACACACACCACACCTAACCTGCCTGGTCCTTCAGGTTGCGCACATACCTCACCTGTGTGGTCATTCAAGGTGCACACACCTCGCCTCACTTGCCTGGTCTTTCAAGGCGCACACGCCACACCTGTGTGGTCCTTCTAGGCGCACACACCTCACATCACCTGTGTGGTCCTTCTAGGCGCACACTCCTCACCTGTGTGGTCCTTCAAGGCGCACAGGGCTCACAGGCCCCGTCCTGCTCCCCTCGCGGCTGCCCTTCCCCCTCCCCCTGAGTCACAATCCCTGCATTGATTTTGGATTTCGTCTCATCCGGCCTCTCCCTCTCGTTAGCTCCGGATCAGGTTTAGGCGCCATAATCTGGGCCTCTCATCCGGGTCTTAGAATCGGATTTACTTGAAGCCTCCTCGCGGCCCCAATGATGCCGCCTGTAATGTGCCACACACCCCTGCCCCCCTCCGGCTCCCCGGCAGGGGGGGGGGGGGGCATGGCACAGTCTACCTCTCGCCACCCGTGCTGCTGGGAGCGCGACCTGCGCCGCACACGTGTGTGTCTGCCTCCAGGCGCTACAGGAGCACGAACAGTGTCCAATCATTCCATTGACATCAAACATAACTGCCTCTTGGCGCTTTATTAGCAATACCGTTATACCATACACATCTGTGTTGGTTTGTGTCATCTGAACATTCTCCTTGGTGTACAAAAGGCAGCAGTTTTGTTTTTAAATCGCATTTTTCACAATCGCGTCGAGTTCTGCTGGTCTTCCAGGCAGAACAAGTGCTAATTGGGGAGTCCGTTCTGCGCACAAAGCTGAGGGGCCAAGTGTCCTGAAGGGGCAGGGGCTCTGCCTGCCTGTGAGGGGATTGAAAGCTCGAAGCGAGTCGTGGCTTCGAGTCCATCGGATGCTCAATCTCAGCGTCCCTCCTTGCTCGCCTTGTGATGCTATTATGCAGTGTCAACTTTCACAGTAGTAGTAATCCGGAATATCGCGAGATAAATGTCGTTTATTACAATATCGAGGCCGAAATATCACAGATAAAAATATGAAGGAAGTAAGTGCATACAGGTAGGTGTCCAGTTACAATTATTAACTACACATCTAGTACCGTGAAGACATATCTATCTATCTATCTATCTATCTATCTATCTATCTATCTATCTATCTATCTATCTATCTATCTATCTATCTATCTATCTATCTATCTATCTATCTATCTATCTATCTATCGCCCTCACTCTATCTATCTATCTATCTATATATCTATCTATCTATCTATCTATCTATCTATCTATCTATCTATCTATCTATCTATCTATCTATCTATCTATCTATCTATCTATCTATCTCTCTCACTCTATCAATCTATCTATCTATCTATCTATCTATCTATCTATCTATCTATCTATCTATCTATCTATCTATCTATCTCTCTCACTCTATCTATCTATCTATCTATCTATCTATCTATCTATCTATCTATCTATCTATCGCCCTCACTCTATCTATCTATCTATCTATCTATCTATCTATCTATCTATCTATCTATCTATCTATCTATCTATCTATCTATCTATCTCTCTCACTCTATCAATCTATCTATCTATCTATCTATCTATCTATCTATCTATCTATCTATCTATCTATCTATCTATCTCTCTCACTCTATCTATCTATCTATCTATCTATCTATCTATCTATCTATCTATCTAGCTATCTATCTATCTATCTATCTATCTAGCTATCTATCTCTGTAGTAATAGATAGATAGATAAATAGATATACACATACACGAATAGAGATATTTATACAGATATAAATGATCTACTGCCAGTAGGTAGTTATAGTTAGGACCAACTTTCCCCATAAACAAAGTTTTTTTAGTTTTGCTAATACAGTTGGCTCCATTGAAAAATCTTCCCAAAGTTTTCAAACGTAGAATGCACGTTTTGGGGGTGATTCATGAAGTGAAGCGAGGGCCAAGAAAAAAGAGGGCACCCAAAACTCTTTTTCCCTGTGCAATGTCTATGGGGATTTTGCAGTTTTCAGACACAATCACAGCCCGAACTGCTGAATGGAATTACACCAAACTTTGCACAAAGGTAGATCTCGGTTTATAAAGAGACCTTTTGTAATCTTGTGCAAATCTGTTCAGTTGTTTAGATGTTAAATGTATAGATATCTATAGCCCACTGGGAAAAAAACTCACCCTCTATTTCTTTACGTAGACCATTAGAAATTCACAGAAAAAAACATCAGACCCGCCCCTGCACATCAGACCCGCCCCTGCACATCAGACCCGCCCCTGCACATCAGACCCGCCCCTGCACATCAGACCCGCCCCTGCACATCAGACCCGCCCCTTCAGTTCAGACCCACCCCTGCACATCAGACCCGCCCCTGCACATCAGACCCACCCCTGCACATCAGACCCGCCCCTGCACATCAGACCCGCCCCTGCACATCAGACCCACCCCTGCACATCAGACCCGCCCCTTCAGTTCAGACCCACCCCTGCACATCAGACCCGCCCCTGCACATCAGACCCGCCCCTGCACTTCAGACCCGCCCCTGCACATCAGACCCACCCCTGCACATCAGACCCGCCCCTTCAGTTCAGACCCACCCCTGCACATCAGACCCGCCCCTTCAGTTCAGACCCACCCCTGCACATCAGACCCACCCCTGCACATCAGACCCGCCCCTGCACATCAGACCCGCCCCTTCAGTTCAGACCCACCCCTGCACATCAGACCCGCCCCTGCACATCAGACCCACCCCTGCACATCAGACCCGCCCCTGCACATCAGACCCGCCCCGGCACATCAGACCCACCCCTGCACATCAGACCCACCCCTTCAGTTCAGACCCACCCCTGCACATCAGACCCACCCCTGCACATCAGACCCACCCCTGCACATCAGACCCGCCCCTGCACATCAGACCCACCCCTGCACATCAGACCCGCCCCTGCACATCAGACCCACCCCTGCACATCAGACCCACCCCTGCACATCAGACCCACCCCTGCACATCAGACCCGCCCCTTCAGTTCAGACCCGCCCCTGCACATCAGACCCACCCCTGCACATCAGACCCACCCCTGCACATCAGACCCGCCCCTTCAGTTCAGTCCCACCCCTGCACATCAGACCCACCCCTTCAGTTCAGACCCACCCCTGCACATCAGACCCACCCCTGCACATCAGACCCGCCCCTGCACATCAGACCCACCCCTGCACATCAGACCCACCCCTTCAGTTCAGACCCACCCCTGCACATCAGACCCACCCCTGCACATCAGACCCACCCCTGCACATCAGACCCACCCCTGCACATCAGACCCACCCCTGCACATCAGACCCACCCCTGCACATCAGACCCACCCTTGCACATAAGACCCACCCCTGCACATCAGACCCACCCCTGCACATCAGACCCACCCCTTCAGTTCAGACCCACCCCTGCACATCAGACCCACCCCTGCACATCAGACCCGCCCCTGCACATCAGACCCACCCCTGCACATCAGACCCACCCCTTCAGTTCAGACCCACCCCTGCACATCAGACCCACCCCTGCACATCAGACCCACCCCTGCACATCAGACCCACCCCTTCAGTTCAGACCCACCCCTGCACATCAGACCCACCCCTGCACATCAGACCCACCCCTGCACATCAGACCCACCCCTGCACATCAGACCCGCCCCTGCACATCAGACCCACCCCTGCACATCAGACCCGCCCCTGCACATCAGACCCACCCCTGCACATCAGACCCACCCCTGCACATCAGACCCACCCCTGCACATCAGACCCGCCCCTGCACATCAGACCCACCCCTTCAGTTCAGACCCACCCCTGCACATCAGACCCACCCCTGCACATCAGACCCGCCCCTTCAGTTCAGACCCGCCCCTGCACATCAGACCCACCCCTGCACATCAGACCCACCCCTGCACATCAGACCCGCCCCTGCACATCAGACCCACCCCTGCACATCAGACCCGCCCCTTCAGTTCAGACCCACCCCTGCACATCAGACCCACCCCTGCACATCAGACCCACCCCTGCACATCAGACCCACCCCTGCACATCAGACCCACCCCTGCACATCAGACCCGCCCCTTCAGTTCAGACCCACCCCTGCACATCAGACCCACCCCTGCACATCAGACCCACCCCTGCACATCAGACCCGCCCCTTCAGTTCAGACCCACCCCTGCACATCAGACCCACCCCTGCACATCAGACCCACCCCTGCACATCAGACCCGCCCCTGCACATCAGACCCACCCCTGCACATCAGACCCACCCCTTCAGTTCAGACCCACCCCTGCACATCAGACCCGCCCCTTCAGTTCAGACCCACCCCTGCACATCAGACCCGCCCCTGCACATCAGACCCACCCCTGCACATCAGACCCGCCCCTTCAGTTCAGACCCACCCCTGCACATCAGACCCGCCCCTGCACATCAGACCCACCCCTGCACATCAGACCCGCCCCTGCACATCAGACCCGCCCCTGCACATCAGACCCGCCCCTTCAGTTCAGACCCACCCCTGCACATCAGACCCACCCCTGCACATCAGACCCGCCCCTGCACATCAGACCCGCCCCTTCAGTTCAGACCCACCCCTGCACATCAGACCCGCCCCTGCACATCAGACCCACCCCTGCACATCAGACCCACCCCTGCACATCAGACCCGCCCCTGCACATCAGACCCACCCCTGCACATCAGACCCACCCCTTCAGTTCAGACCCACCCCTGCACATCAGACCCACCCCTGCACATCAGACCCACCCCTGCACATCAGACCCGCCCCTGCACATCAGACCCACCCCTGCACATCAGACCCGCCCCTGCACATCAGACCCACCCCTGCACATCAGACCCACCCCTGCACATCAGACCCACCCCTGCACATCAGACCCGCCCCTTCAGTTCAGACCCGCCCCTGCACATCAGACCCACCCCTGCACATCAGACCCGCCCCTTCAGTTCAGACCCACCCCTGCACATCAGACCCACCCCTTCAGTTCAGACCCACCCCTGCACATCAGACCCACCCCTGCACATCAGACCCGCCCCTGCACATCAGACCCACCCCTGCACATCAGACCCACCCCTTCAGTTCAGACCCACCCCTGCACTTCAGACCCACCCCTGCACATCAGACCCACCCCTGCACATCAGACCCACCCCTGCACATCAGACCCACCCCTGCACATCAGACCCGCCCCTGCACATCAGACCCACCCCTGCACATCAGACCCACCCCTGCACATCAGACCCGCCCCTTCAGTTCAGACCCACCCCTGCACATCAGACCCACCCCTGCACATCAGACCCGCCCCTTCAGTTCAGACCCGCCCCTGCACATCAGACCCACCCCTGCACATCAGACCCACCCCTGCACATCAGACCCGCCCCTGCACATCAGACCCACCCCTGCACATCAGACCCGCCCCTTCAGTTCAGACCCACCCCTGCACATCAGACCCACCCCTGCACATCAGACCCACCCCTGCACATCAGACCCACCCCTGCACATCAGACCCGCCCCTTCAGTTCAGACCCACCCCTGCACATCAGACCCACCCCTGCACATCAGACCCGCCCCTTCAGTTCAGACCCACCCCTGCACATCAGACCCACCCCTGCACATCAGACCCACCCCTGCACATCAGACCCGCCCCTGCACATCAGACCCACCCCTGCACATCAGACCCGCCCCTTCAGTTCAGACCCACCCCTGCACATCAGACCCACCCCTGCACATCAGACCCACCCCTGCACATCAGACCCGCCCCTGCACATCAGACCCACCCCTGCACATCAGACCCACCCCTTCAGTTCAGACCCACCCCTGCACATCAGACCCACCCCTGCACATCAGACCCACCCCTGCACATCAGACCCACCCCTGCACATCAGACCCGCCCCTGCACATCAGACCCGCCCCTGCACATCAGACCCACCCCTGCACATCAGACCCACCCCTGCACATCAGACCCACCCCTGCACATCAGACCCACCCCTGCACATCAGACCCACCCCTGCACATCAGACCCACCCCTGCACATCAGACCCACCCCTGCACATCAGACCCGCCCCTGCACATCAGACCCACCCCTGCACATCAGACCCGCCCCTTCAGTTCAGACCCACCCCTGCACATCAATCCCACCCCTGCACATCAGACCCACCCCTGCACATCAGACCCACCCCTGCACATCAGACCCACCCCTGCACATCAGACCCACCCCTTCAGTTCAGACCCACCCCTGCACATCAGACCCACCCCTGCACATCAGACCCACCCCTGCACATCAGACCCGCCCCTGCACAACAGACCCACCCCTGCACATCAGACCCGCCCCTGCACATCAGACCCACCCCTGCACATCAGACCCACCCCTGCACATCAGACCCACCCCTGCACATCAGACCCGCCCCTTCAGTTCAGACCCGCCCCTGCACATCAGACCCACCCCTGCACATCAGACCCGCCCCTTCAGTTCAGACCCACCCCTGCACATCAGACCCACCCCTGCACATCAGACCCACCCCTGCACATCAGACCCACCCCTTCAGTTCAGACCCACCCCTGCACATCAGACCCACCCCTGCACATCAGACCCACCCCTGCACATCAGACCCGCCCCTGCACATCAGACCCACCCCTGCACATCAGACCCACCCCTGCACATCAGACCCGCCCCTGCACATCAGACCCGCCCCTGCACATCAGACCCACCCCTGCACATCAGACCCACCCCTGCACATCAGACCCACCCCTGCACATCAGACCCGCCCCTTCAGTTCAGACCCACCCCTGCACATCAGACCCGCCCCTTCAGTTCAGACCCACCCCTGCACATCAGACCCACCCCTGCACATCAGACCCGCCCCTTCAGTTCAGACCCACCCCTGCACATCAGACCCACCCCTTCAGTTCAGACCCACCCCTGCACATCAGACCCACCCCTGCACATCAGACCCACCCCTGCACATCAGACCCGCCCCTGCACATCAGACCCACCCCTGCACATCAGACCCACCCCTTCAGTTCAGACCCACCCCTGCACATCAGACCCACCCCTGCACATCAGACCCACCCCTGCACATCAGACCCACCCCTGCACATCAGACCCACCCCTGCACATCAGACCTGCCCCTGCACATCAGACCCACCCCTGCACATCAGACCCACCCCTGCACATCAGACCCGCCCCTGCACATCAGACCCACCCCTGCACATCAGACCCACCCCTGCACATCAGACCCGCCCCTGCACATCAGACCCGCCCCTGCACATCAGACCCACCCCTGCACATCAGACCCACCCCTGCACATCAGACCCGCCCCTGCACATCAGACCCACCCCTGCACATCAGACCCACCCCTGCACATCAGACCCACCCCTGCACATCAGACCCACCCCTGCACATCAGACCCACCCCTGCACATCAGACCCACCCCTGCACATCAGACCCGCCCCTGCACATCAGACCCACCCCTGCACATCAGACCCGCCCCTTCAGTTCAGACCCACCCCTGCACATCAGACCCGCCCCTGCACATCAGACCCACCCCTGCACATCAGACCCACCCCTGCACATCAGACCCACCCCTGCACATCAGACCCACCCCTGCACATCAGACCCACCCCTGCACATCAGGCCCGCCCCTGCACATCAGACCCACCCCTGCACATCAGACCCGCCCCTGCACATCAGACCCACCCCTGCACATCAGACCCGCCCCTTCAGTTCAGACCCACCCCTGCACATCAGACCCACCCCTGCACATCAGACCCACCCCTGCACATCAGACCCACCCCTGCACATCAGACCCGCCCCTGCACATCAGACCCGCCCCTGAACATCAGACCCGCCCCTTCAGTTCAGACCCACCCCTGCACATCAGACCCACCCATGCACATCAGACCCGCCCCTTCAGTTCAGACCCGCCCCTTCAGTTCAGACCCGCCCCTTCAGTTCAGACCCGCCCCTGCACATCAGACCCACCCCTGCACATCAGACCCACCCCTGCACATCAGACCCACCCCTGCACATCAGACCCGCCCCTGCACATCAGACCCACCCCTGCACATCAGACCCGCCCCTGCACATCAGACCCGCCCCTTCAGTTCAGACCCACCCCTGCACATCAGACCCGCCCCTGCACATCAGACCCACCCCTGCACATCAGACCCGCCCCTGCACATCAGACCCACCCCTTCAGTTCAGACCCGCCCCTGCACATCAGACTCGCCCCTTCAGTTCAGACCCGCCCCTGCACATCAGACCCACCCCTGCACATCAGACCCGCCCCTTCAGTTCAGACCCGCCCCTGCACATCAGACCCACCCCTGCACATCAGACCCGCCCCTGCACATCAGACCCGCCCCTGAACATCAGACCCGCCCCTTCAGTTCAGACCCACCCCTGCACATCAGACCCACCCCTGCACATCAGACCCGCCCCTTCAGTTCAGACCCGCCCCTTCAGTTCAGACCCGCCCCTTCAGTTCAGACCCGCCCCTGCACATCAGACCCACCCCTGCACATCAGACCCACCCCTGCACATCAGACCCACCCCTGCACATCAGACCCGCCCCTGCACATCAGACCCACCCCTGCACATCAGACCCGCCCCTGCACATCAGACCCGCCCCTTCAGTTCAGACCCACCCCTGCACATCAGACCCGCCCCTGCACATCAGACCCACCCCTGCACATCAGACCCGCCCCTGCACATCAGACCCACCCCTGCACATCAGACCCGCCCCTTCAGTTCAGACCCGCCCCTGCACATCAGACCCGCCCCTTCAGTTCAGACCCGCCCCTGCACATCAGACCCGCCCCTGCACATCAGACCCGCCCCTGCACATCAGACCCGCCCCTTCACATCAGACCCGCCCCTGCACATCAGACCCACCCCTTCAGTTCAGACCCGCCCCTGCACATCAGACCGGCCCCTGCACATCAGACCCACCCCTGCACATCAGACCCGCCCCTGCACATCAGACCCGCCCCTGCACATCAGACCCGCCCCTGCACATCAGACCCGCCCCTGCACATCAGACCCACCCCTTCAGTTCAGACCCGCCCCTGCACATCAGACCCGCCCCTGCACATCAGACCCACCCCTGCACATCAGACCCGCCCCTGCACATCAGACCCACCCCTGCACATCAGACCCGCCCCTGCACATCAGACCCGCCCCTGCACATCAGACCCGCCCCTGCACATCAGACCCGCCCCTGCACATCAGACCCGCCCCTGCACATCAGACCCACCCCTGCACATCAGACCCGCCCCTGCACATCAGACCCACCCCTGCACATCAGACCCGCCCCTGCACATCAGACCCGCCCCTGCACATCAGACCCGCCCCTGCACATCAGACCCGCCCCTGCACATCAGACCCGCCCCTGCACATCAGACCCGCCCCTGCACATCAGACCCGCCCCTGCACATCAGACCCACCCCTGCACATCAGACCCACCCCTGCACATCAGACCCACCCCTGCACATCAGACCCACCCCTGCACATCAGACCCGCCCCTGCACATCAGACCCGCCCCTGCACATCAGACCCACCCCTGCACATCAGACCCACCCCTGCACATCAGACCCACCCCTGCACATCAGACCCACCCCTGCACATCAGACCCACCCCTGCACATCAGACCCACCCCTGCACATCAGACCCACCCCTGCACATCAGACCCACCCCTGCACATCAGACCCGCCCCTGCACATCAGACCCACCCCTGCACATCAGACCCGCCCCTTCAGTTCAGACCCACCCCTGCACATCAGACCCACCCCTGCACATCAGACCCACCCCTGCACATCAGACCCACCCCTGCACATCAGACCCACCCCTGCACATCAGACCCACCCCTGCACATCAGACCCGCCCCTTCAGTTCAGACCCGCCCCTGCACATCAGACCCGCCCCTTCAGTTCAGACCCGCCCCTGCACATCAGACCCGCCCCTGCACATCAGACCCGCCCCTGCACATCAGACCCGCCCCTGCACATCAGACCCGCCCCTGCACATCAGACCCGCCCCTGCACATCAGACCCGCCCCTGCACATCAGACCCACCCCTGCACATCAGACCCACCCCTGCACATCAGACCCACCCCTGCACATCAGACCCACCCCTGCACATCAGACCCGCCCCTGCACATCAGACCCGCCCCTGCACATCAGACCCACCCCTGCACATCAGACCCACCCCTGCACATCAGACCCACCCCTGCACATCAGACCCACCCCTGCACATCAGACCCACCCCTGCACATCAGACCCACCCCTGCACATCAGACCCACCCCTGCACATCAGACCCACCCCTGCACATCAGACCCGCCCCTGCACATCAGACCCACCCCTGCACATCAGACCCGCCCCTTCAGTTCAGACCCGCCCCTGCACATCAGACCCACCCCTGCACATCAGACCCACCCCTGCACATCAGACCCGCCCCTGCACAGCCGACTCACCCCAACCCAGCTCATTGGACCCGCGTCCTCGGTTCCTGAAATCCTCAAGAAACTGAAGACCTTCATATGGAGCAAGGCCTTGAAATCTACAGAGAATAAAAATGCCAATAAATCTTACACATATCGCAGGACTAGCTGCCCCCAGTCCTTGCTTGTACTCTTGGCATGCTGGCGAAACCCCACAGTTCTGCTCCGACCACCTTCATGCTCGACGCTTTGGTGGGTCTGGGTCAGCTTGCAAGCTGCTGTCTGCCTCTGGTGAGAGCATGCAAACTTCCCTCGCGGATATACTGTCTGTGTGCACGTTAATACCACCTTCATCCTCCGCGACTGTAGAATTAGCACAGATACTAGGCAAAGTCTCATCTTGTTTGTGGCAAGAGTTCCCTCAGCCCCCAGTGACTGCACTTGCAATTTGTTTTTGGGGTTAGTCTTGCCAAGGTTAATCAAAGTTTTTAGTCTTTCCTCACTGAGAACAAGCCGATCATAAACAGGTCGCAGTTTTCGGTTTATTAATTACCCAAGTTGCCCACTTATTTTGGTCCTCACATCTGGCCCCTGATGTGTTGGGGGTGGTGCCTCCCACTGCTCCTGTGTTACCGGTGCCCGATTTGGATTACTCAGTTTAGGTTTTGGCAACCTTTTTCTTTGTTTTGCTACTGGTTCTGGATCTGGAGAGCAAGGGATAGATTTGGGACTTCTACTCAAAACTGGGCCTCCCCCTTTCATTTCTTTCATCCTCAGCCTCAGTTTCTTCAATAACTTCGCCTCGCTCTGCCAGCGAGGTTTGTATACTGGCTTGGCAGGCAGGAGGCACCGTAACTAGTGGGTTGCCAGATGGTGAAGACCTAGGTAGCCTGGGTGACGCTGACAGAGCCAGATCCTCGACTGTCATAGAAAGCCTCCATTCGACTAACCTTATCTCATTTGATGTGACACTCGGCCGTAAGCATCGGCTGCAGTGGTGGTTCCAGGCATCGGGTTTCTTTGTCCTCAACAGGCTCAGAGTCTTTTTTTGGTGTTTCTTTTGAACAGAGCTGCTGTTCACAGGAGATTAAGGGCCCGATGTAGGTAATTTAATTTTACCACTTCTTAAATACCGAATCATACCGATTCGGTATTTAAGAAGTGGTAAAATGGAGGGGGTGGGGGGGATGTAGGTATTTCAGAATCGGTAAATACCGAATTGTTGAGATTCGGTATTTTCCGATTCTGTAAATACCGATTCGGTAATGCCCATTGATTCCTATGGGCATTGAAACCCATAGGAATCAATGGGCATTACCGAATCGGTATTTACAGAATCGGAAAATACCGATTGCAGCAAGGGTGCAGGGGGTGTCACTTTGACACCCTCTAGCACCCCAAATACAGGCATGTGTGACATGTGGCACACATACATGCCCTAAGGGCATGTCTGTCTGTCACATGGCATAGGTGTGCATGCACACATGTGCATGCACACCTGGATTCGGTATTTCACCACCCAATTGGATTGGGTGGTAAAATACTGAATTCTGAAGTGCCAGTGCGACCTACATCTGGAATTTACCGATTCGGTAAATTTACCGATTGTGCAAAATATTGGCTCCTACATCTCAATCACCAAATACCGGTCGGTAACGGCCGAATTCGGCCATTACCGACCGGTATTTGGTGACCTACATCGGGCCCTAAGTCTTTTTTTAAGGCAGTCAGTCCTCCCTTGGGTTCTAGAGGTTGCTGACTGCAGGATGAGGTGAATTTTGACGCAGAATCTCTGGAAACTGCAGATGGGCTGGTAGGGCTGGGGCCAAGACAGTTCTTCTCTCGGTTGTAGGAATCTGTCTTCTTGGTTCAGGGCTGCCCCATAAATACCGTATTTAGGGAGCGTTTTAGGGGTCTCAAGGTCAGTAGCCCATGGGCTACTGACCTTAGGGTGACTACACCCTTGATGTGGTCACCCCACGTGGGGGAGAGGGTCCAATCCCTAATTCTGATTGGAGAGTGCCTGCCATCTGCAAAATGACGTGCACTAAGAGGTGGGCTTCACCTCGCCTCCCTTTCCGGGGGGTGGGGTTGGCAGAGGTGAGCCCACCTTCTGAGCTGCTCTAATTTTTCCTGCCTGTCTTCCCATGAAAAAGGGGGTGAGACAGGAAGGGGGCCTGCTCCTGATAGCAGGAAAGGCTGGAGGTCACGTTACAAAGGCCTTTGAAGCTCCCCTGCCACAGATGGCTCATTCTGACCTGGGAGAGGTGTGAACACCTCTGCCCAGGAAAAGCTTTTTTTCTTGGCCTAGGGAGTGCAGGCTCCCACCCCAGGGGCCCAGAAACATGCCTTGTGGTGGCAGGCTGGTGTTTACCAGTCAGGGAACCCACCAGAGGCCTGACGTTTTTCAGGGGGTTTATTATGCTGAGACGTTTGATACCAAACATCCCAGAATTCAGTGAAGCCAATATGGTGCTGTGGAGTTCGTAATGACAAACTCCCAGACCATATACTCTTCTATGGCTTTACTGCACTTATAGTATCTAACAATGGACTTAGACACTGTTGGGGTGCAGTGCTCATGCAACTGTACCACCAAAAGTGGTATTGTGCACCCAGCTATGGGGGTGTCTTACTTATACAACAAGCAGTGCGTTGCAGCCATGGCACACAAGTATGTGTGTCATGTTGAGTCTTCACTTTTCTCGGCACCAAAACACGTAGCCTGCAATGGAGGTGTGTGTGTGAAGGTACAGGGCCTTTAAGGGTGGCACAATATGTGCTGCAGTCCACAGAGACCTTCCCTGGTCACGGTGCCCTGGGTACCCATGGGACCTTTTATAAGGGACTTACATGTGGCCAGAAATGTGCCAATTGTGAGTAACAATGTAACATTTTGGGAAAGAACACAGGCTCCGGGAATCTGATTGGCAGGGACCCAGTGTAAAGTGCATCATAAATCTGGCAAAAAGTGGAAGGGTTACTGCAACGAAACCCAGCTTCCTACAAGTGTTGTTCTATTCTTCCTTTTCTGATGTTTTGGGAGGGGGCGGCAATCCTCCGCCACAGCCCAGGAGCTGCATGCGGGTGGCACATAGTGTCATGGAGTGGAGTGTTGGAGAGTAGGGTCTGCTTCCTATGGTCACCCCCACTTTTTGCTGTGATTTTCTGGTTTTTCGACTTTAGTATGGCTGTGGGCCTGCTAATCAGACCCACAGCCCAGCTGTTCTCTCTCTACATTGATACCATGTACTTTAGGTACATACCAGATTGGTTATTGGGTCACCTCTGTGAGTCCCTGTATAGTGTACCATAGGTACCCAGGGCATAGGTGCACCCAAGGCCTACCAGGGGCTGCAGCATGTTTTATGCCACCCCTGGCCGGCCCTCCAAACTGACACCACAGGCTGTTCACACAGCCTGGGTAAGGTGGTGTAATCACCCCTTACTTAGATATAGTATACCTATATCTACCGATATATATATAGACACATAGTAACCCATAAGTCCCTCCTATGGCAAGCCTTAAGGATCCTGGAGGCAGAGTGCTTGGTTTTATGTGAGAGTTTGCCCTAGCATGAGCTGAGCCCCTCTGCACCTTTCGGAACCATCTCCTTATAGCTGTTCTATGATATAGCCATACCATATACCCTTAAGTGCATTATAATCCTCGCATTTATTGCTAACTTTGGTTTAGCTTTATCAAAACATGTCGCGTAAGGTGCGAAACACTTTGGAATACTACCCCCTCCACCAGTTCTGGCGGCGTGGGTAGCATTCCACCCTTCTAGAGGGAGAAGACGTAAGTACTGGTTTACCCGGTTAAAGTTTAACAGAGCCTCAGCATCACAAAATGGATGCTGCTGCCACAGACACGAGTCTGACCTCCTGCTGCTGGACGAAACTCCGGCAGGGAAGGCCTGGACAATTGGTTTCCTGTCCAGGGAGGTGCCAGCACCTCCCCGGAGAGGGTTTTGTGTATTGTGCAGGGAAGGCAGACACTGCCGGGGGCACAGAAGGTGCTCCAAGCATAGGCCGGTTCAAACCAGTTGCTGGGGCACTCCAGCCCGCTCTGGTGCAAAACTGGACAAAGGGAAAGGGGTGTAACCACCCCCTTCCCAGGTCCACCCATAGGAGGGACCTACCAGATAGTCCAGCCCCTAATCTTAGTAAAAGTATAGGAGCTGTGTCCCTAGGACTTTAGATTACCCTGGACGAATCTTTGCAAGACATATCCTGGACCTTCGACGTTCCATTTCGACTGGAAGATGGAAGACATCTCCCTTGTGGTCAAGGAGTGACCACCCTGTGCAAACAGGCACCACCAGCAACTTGCCCGTCTGATTTGTTGAAGGCTCCCGCTGGAACTCAAAGACTCTGCGACTCAGGACATAGACTTCCAGACATCTCTGACCCTGCTCGTCCACCCCAGCAAAACTGTGGCCCGTGTTGGACACGAGAGACGTGGGACTGGAACTCCTGGACATCCTGCATTTTGCTAAATGCATCAACTCCTGAGGTAACTTGCAGTTGTGCTTAGGGGTACAAGAAGCCCCAGAAACAAGCACTATTTGTACCAAAGCTCAGCCCTCCATACTCCACGAGTGTCCGGTGGAGAACGCTCTTGCATTTCAGCTTGACGTGTCTTCCCGGTTCCTAGTCCGTTAGCTAGCGAGCCCCCGGAGGACTCCATCTTGAATTTAACTTGCTTTCCTGATTGCTCCAGGCTTGCACCAGCTTCCCTACAAAGGAGAAGCGCCACAGATCTTGCTGGTCTGCACCAAAGCCAATCTTAATCTCCGTCATGGATTGCATTTGCCAAGGCTTGTTGGGTTATATCCGGATACTGACACCGCAGTCAACTAGATCCTTTGTGGGACAGCTCAAATCCAGCTCCTGGTTGTCGTCAACACCTCCTGGACCTCGTGGCTGAAGAGACAAGCACACCTTCTTCACTTGAGATCAACGCAACATCGCCTGGTTCCTTCCTGGTCACTGGCTAGTGACCCAGACTCTGTCCCCTCTGCTTTCAGGTGCTTCAGATCTTCGATCCACCCTTGGATCCACCCAGACACTTTTCCTCTGGTCGCCTGCAGTACTTCTTTGTAGATTTCCATAGAAAACGACGACGAAACCCGACACCAAAAGACACCTATGCACCCGGCTTCCCTGGGTAAGGTAACACGAGTACTCCGGTGCTCCCGTGGGTCTAGACTCTCGAAGTATCCTAGTCTAAAGGGGTTTTGTCATAGTCCATCCGGAAGTGCCCTAAAACAGTAACTTTGTAACTTCTTTGTTTCCCATAGAAAGTCAATGTTAACTCGCGACTGTGTTTAGACACTGCACGCGTCTCCCGTGGGCCTCCTACTTCCTAACCTTTGGTTGTTTAGTGTAGCCCCAGCGATACCCTAGGCCTACTTTCTATTCCAGACGTAGTTCTTATACCACTATTTTAGTATATGGCCTTTGTAAGGCCCCTAGGACAAAACGTATACAGTGAAACTTATCGTATGCTAATTGAGTAACTTGTGATGTACTTCGACCTCTGACCTCATAAAGAGTGCAGAGGGGTTGTGTTTAGAATAAATACATATATATTTGATATGCACCTTGTGGGGTGTCCTTTCATTTGGTATTCAAGGGATTATAATTGGTAAAACAACTTGCTTCACATGCTCTCTGAAGTCTTAGCCTGATGACTGCTGGTCCATGCTACCACTAGGATAGCTTTCTATAAGGTTGACTTTACAACCACCATCAATAAGGGTTGATTAGACTGGTGCAAGGTGCCCACTAGAACTAGTGGACATCATATGCCAGGCTAACTTCTCACAACCGGCAAGATTCTTCTGTGGTGCCTGTTTGAACAGGGGAGTCACTCTTTGACCCCAAGGGGGAGTCTTCGGTCTTCTAGTTGTGCAGAATGTTGAAGTTCCAGGATATATGTTGCAGAGTTTCGTCCAGGTGTAATCTAAAGTCCTAAGGACTGGGGTCCCCTACTAATACTAAGTTAGGGGGTTGGACATGCTATGGGGATCCACCTATGCGAGGATCAGGGAGGGGGTGGTTACACCCCTTTCCCTTTGTCTAGTTTCTTGCCAGAGCAGGGGCTGAGTGCCCCTGCAACCGGTTTGAACTGGGGTATGCACAGGGACACCAAGTGTGCCCCCAGCACTGTCTGAAAAGCATTCTCTGAATGCACCCATCCAGCCCCAATACACTAAAGCCTGTCTGGGAGGTGGTTACACCTCCCTGTGACAGGAAACCTATTGTCCAGGCCTCCCCTGCCGGAGTTTCGTCCAGCAGCAGGAGGTCAGACCCATGGCTGTGGCATCCATTTTGTGATGCCAGGGCTCTTTAAAACTATTTACGGTTAGACCAGTGTGTACATGTCTCTCCCTCTAGAAGGGTGGAATTCTACCCCCGCCGACAGGACTGACAGGAGGTGGGGATAGGATTCCAAAGTGTTCGACACCAATCACAACATGTCTCCATGCAGCCATTTCAAAGTTAGCATTTACAGCAAGGTTATAATGCACTTAAGAGTAAATGGTCTGGCTGCATCACAGATCAGCCTCAGATAATAGATTCCGAAAGCTGCAGAGGGGTCCTGCTCATGCATGGGCACCCTCTCACACAAAACCAAGCACTCTGCCTTCAGGATTGGTAAGGCCTGCCATAGGAGTGACTTATAGGTTTATATGTGTCAGTGATTAAAGGTGGATATAGGTAACCTATATCTCAGTAAGGGGTGCCTGCACCACCTTACCCAGGCTGCAGTAGCAGACCTGTGGTGTCATTTTGGAAGGCTTCCCATGGGTGGCATAATACATGCATCAGCCCCTGGTTGGCCTTTGGGGTACCTATGCCATTAGTACCTAAGGTACCATATACTAGGTACTCACAAGGGTAACCCAGTAAGCAATCTGGAGATTTACCTAGAGTACATGCAATCAATTTAGAGAGGAGGCAGCTAGGCTGGGGTCCTGGATAGCAGGATCCCAGCCAGACTAAGTAAAAGACCATCAAAACACCAGAAAAAAAGTGGGGGCAACCATGTAGTCAGATTCTACCTTTCTACAATCCGGAGGGGGCCATCTGACGCAGAGAGGGTCCCAGAGGGCCTCCAGAGGCAGAGCATGTCACTGAAACATAGTATCCGAAGAGGTCCCTTTGGCACAGAGAGAGACCCAGTCTGTCACTGAAACAGAGTGTAGGAGAGTAGGATCTACCTCTTATGGTTACCCCCCCTCTTTGCTTATGTTTCACTGTTTTTGACTTAGTCTGACTGGGATCCTGCTATTCAGTACCCCAGTCTGTCTGCTTTCTCCTGTAGATTGATTACATGTAATGTAGGTACACTGCAGATTGGATTCTGGGGTGCCCTTATCAGTCCCTAGTATATGGTATACTATGTGCCCAGGGCATAGGTACCCCAGAGGCCTCCCAGGGGCTGCAGAATGTATTATGCCACCCCTGGGAGACCATGCAAAATGACACCACAGGTCTGCTACTGCAACCCGTGTAAGGTGGTGTAAGCACCCCTGTTGGACAGGCCACATGAAGGGCCGCTCTCCCCCG
Organism: Lissotriton helveticus; assembly: GCF_964261635.1. Lineage (NCBI taxonomy): Eukaryota > Metazoa > Chordata > Amphibia > Caudata > Salamandridae > Lissotriton > Lissotriton helveticus. The sequence continues at coordinate 1,198,265,452 of NC_136071.1, read as the reverse complement.
GCCCAACCAGGCCCGAGCCAGCCACGCAAGTACCCCACACCACCATTGCACGTCCACCGTCCCCGCAGGGACCCCTACACTCGAACCTGTTGACCGCGTAGGCCGACCCACTACCGGCCTGCGCGCCCATCCTGGGCGCCATCTTGGACACTCCACCACGAGGCCGCCTGGCCCCCGATCGACCTCAACCCTGGGCCTGGCCAGGGCCCAGACATTCCGGCACCAACATCCACCCAGGAGGTGAGCGGGCTACTTGGTCAAGTCAATGGGAGCAAGAGGTGTCGATGGCTCTCCCCCGCCAAGTACCGCTCGCCCATCGCCTCCCCGGGCGCTGGCTCCACCCCCCTGCTGGGTGTCTGAGCTCCCTCATCCCGGACCTCCCGACCTCCAAGTGCGAGGGTCCGGACATCAAAGCACACCAGCCCTATAACTGGGGCAGCTCCAGAGCAGGACGGGAGTTGTATCTTGGAGTCGAGAGACGCAAAGAAGAACTCATCCTTGACGGACTACTGGCGCTGCCGTAGCTCTGTCTTGTGCACCCTCGTCTTGCCTGCTGGCGCTGCCGCGGCTTTGGGAACCACCCTATCCTTCATCATCGTCGGGACCTGCTGGCGTGGCCGCGGACCGTTTGTAACCACCCCCTTCATCGGGACCTGCTGGCTCTGCCGCGGACCGTCGTCTTCCTTCATCCATCTCGGGACCTGCTGGCTCCGCCGCGGCCCGTTCATCTACACCACCGAGCTCGAGGATTGAGAGCTATTTCCATCTTTTTGGTAACAAGACTGTCCCGCTACCCCTTTCCCAAACAGAGACCAGAATAGAGGGGACCCCTGAGTCCAGACCTCCTTGTACCCTGCTACCGTACTTGAAGAATTGCCTATAAAGTATCGTTGAACTTTATCATTGTGTGGTGTCCGTCTGTGGGGGGGAAGTTACTTGTCTGTACGATTCACTGGAGACGGCTCTCCCCGGAGACCTCTCCCCTTATCCTCGGCCGACCCTCCCGGTCCGTCTAACATTGGTGGCCAGCGACGGGATCCGAATCACCGCATAAACCGTACAGAGAGTAGCTCACCCCACGGCGAATCACGATGTCAACTAAAGACAGCGGATCAACGGAGAAATTCCAGATGGAGAAATTGGACGAGTACAGCCATCGTGAACTTAAACAGTTCTGTATCGAATTAGGTATCGCTACCACCGGACTAAATACCAAAGATGACTTTAAGCAGGCCCTAGAATCCTGGGCAGAAACCGGGGCTGCCGGAACCCCCGATCAAGACATCGCAGCACAAACCCCCATGGCCCCTGAAGAACGAAGAATGGGTCTCTCGCCAGACGAGATCCAGGAACGAGAAAGAACCCGACTACACGAGCTGGAAATGGCCCGGCTCAAAATGGACGTTGAACTGAAGTTGGCCGAACAGAAAATCAACTTAGAGCACCTGCGTCTCCGAGAAGAAAGAGAGGAGAAACAGAGACAAAGGGAGCTCGAAGAAAAGAAACTGGCATATGAACATGAGCGGAAATTAGCTGAAATCGACCTACGCAAACAGAATAAAGAAGCAGGGGTGCCCGAGCAACCCCACACTCCAGGGGCAACAGAGAAGAAGGTACACATCCCCAAGGATGTCGTTCGAGAATACTTCCGAGAGGACGACATCCAGCAATGGTTTAAGGCCTATGAAATCGCTATGACTGCACACCGGATCGATAGAAGCGATTGGGGGGCCGGTCTGTGGGGGAGATTCCTCAATGAGGGCCGCGACGCCCTGCTGCAACTCCCGGACCACCAGATGACCTCCTATGACCATATGAAAGCTGCACTCCTCACCCGCTATGGCCTCACACCCGAGATGTACCGGCAGAGGTTCCGAGACTGCACCCGCATCCCAGGTACAACTTGGGTGGACTATGTCAATTACTTTAGCCGAGCCTTCGAGGGCTGGATCAAAGGAAGCAAGGTCACAACCTACGAACAACTGTTCAATCTTATGGTATGGGAGCACCTGTCGAACAATTGCTTCATTGAACTTCGCCAGCACCTCCTCGACAGCAAGTTAACGGATCCCCGGCAGCTCGCAGCCGAAGCAGACCGGTGGGAGATCACCAGAGTGAGTCGAAATGGGTCCTGCGAACAGAGCCGGAACAACAATGGTCAGCACCGTCCCCGAGGAGGTGGAGGCCACGGACGCGGAAGAAGCAACGCTCCGGTCACCCCCACTACCAGCCCCACCCCCCCGACCAACCGGGGCAGCACCCCAGCGCGACCGGGACATCGAGCCAATGTTACCTGCCATCGATGCCAACGAGTCGGACACTATGCAAACGACCCAAACTGCCCCCAGTACCAGAGCCCAAGACCCCGCCAAGTAGCCGCTGCTGCTCTGGGGGAGGAACAGATCTCAGAGGAACAAGAAGAATATGAACAGGAACACCAAGAATGGGAGCCAGCCGCCATGGCTCTCGCCTGCCTAGGGGGGAGAGACATGGTCCCGCGGGCCCCCCTACCCGCTAATACCCAGAAGTACAGCCAATGGGTGGGCATCAATGGACGCCGGGCTGAAGCCCTTCGTGACACTGGGGCCAGTGTAACAGCCGTCCGCTGTCACCTGGTGAACCCCGAACAATACTTACCAAACATTCTCTGCCCTGTACGCTCAGCCGATAACTCAGAAAGTCTGTGTCGGATGGCCTGCGTCCCCTTCGAATGGGGAGGGGTCTCCGGCATGTTGAAGGTGACGGTCCGAGATGATGCCCCCGTAGACTGCCTCCTGGGTAATGACCTGGAAAGCTCTCCATGGGCAGCAGTCGAACGAAAAGAGCACCTGGGGATGCTGGGCGTCCCGGACTGGGCGTGCGTCACCACCCGGTCCATGACCGCCCGTGCCAACACCCGCCCAGAGGAACTCGAATGGCCGGCGCCACCGCCTCCGGTCGCCCCCGCCGAAACCACCGACCGTGACGTCCCCCCCGGACCAGCTCAACCTCCAGACCTCGCTAACCTCGACCAGTGGCCTCAAGAGGGGGGGCCCACGCAAGAACAATTTCGCCAAGAACAAAAGACCTGTCCCTCCCTCGAGGGACTCCGCCAGCAAGCGCTAGCCCAAAGCGCAGGGGATACCTCCGGAACTCACTGGGTCTACTGGGACAATGATCTGCTGTACAGTGAGCAAAGAATCGCGGAGCTGGGGGCCAGCCGAGTCCTAGTGGTACCCCTCCGTTTTAGAGACTTTCTGCTAAACCTGGCCCACGATGTCCCCCTGGCAGGACACTTGGGTCAAGACAAAACCTATAGCCGCCTGGTGACCCACTTCTTCTGGCCCAAGATGAGGGACAATGTACACCAGCATTGCCGATCTTGCCCCACGTGCCAAGCCAGTGGGAAGAGCGGCCGCAAACTGAAAGCCCCCCTGCAACCTTTTCCCGTGGTCACCACCCCGTTCGAGAGGGTCGGAATCGATATCGTAGGGCCCCTGGACCCGCGCACAAAACAAGGCCATCGATTCATCCTGGTGCTAGTGGACCACGCCACCCGCTAACCGGAGGCTGTTCCCCTGCGGACTGTGACAGCCCCGGTAGTCGGCCGGGCTCTGATGGGGATCTTCTCCCGGGTGGGCTTCCCCCGGGAGGTCGTCAGTGACAGAGGCACGAACTTTATTTCGAAATATATGAAATCTCTCTGGCAACAGTGCGGGGTTACCTACCGGTTCACGACCCCCTATCACCCTCAAGGAAACGGACTCGTTGAGCGGTTCAACCGCACACTCAAAGGGATGATCGGGGGGTTGGAAGAGCCCCTCCGTCGCCAGTGGGATGTGCTGCTGCCGTGCCTCCTCTTCGCATATCGAGAGGTTCCCCAGAAGTCCCTGGGCTTCAGCCCATTTGAACTGCTATATGGACACCCCGTGCGCGGGCCGCTCAGCCTAGTTAAGGAAGGCTGGGAGATGCCCCCTCTAAAGAACCCACCAGATGTTTTCCGCTACCTCCTAACACTCCGCAACCAGACCCGACGATTCCGAGAACTAGCAAAAGCCAACCTAGAGGCCAGTCAAGAGGACATGAAAAGGTGGTATGACCGGAATGCCTCCTCCATCGAATTTGAACCTGGGCAACAGGTATGGGTGATGTCCCCCACCGAACCCTGCGCCCTACAAGACAAGTGGACAGGGCCCTTCAAAGTGGTCGAGCGCAAGGGTCCGGCTACCTATCTCATCGACTTGGAATCTTCCCGGAACCCCCTCCGGGTCCTCCACGCTAACAGACTGAAACCGCACTTTGTACGGACAGAACTCAGCCTCCTGATGGCCACAGACAATGGGGCTGAAGAGGACTCCGAGCCCCTCCCGGACCTCCTACGAACGCAGGAGAAAGACGGCTCCGTAGATGGGGTCCGACTCTCAGAGGCCCTCACCCGAGAGCAACGCCAGGAGTGCCAAGTTCTCCTGTCACAATTCGCCAGCCTGTTCTCCCTCACCCCAGGTGTCACTTCCTGGTGTACGCACGATGTGGACACGGGGGACAGCCCCCCTATCCGCCACCGGGCCTACCGCGTGCCAGATCGGGTACGGGCCTGCATCCAGGAAGAAGTAGCCAAAATGCTCACGCTCGGGGTCATCGAGCCCTCAGACAGCCCCTGGGCCAGCCCTGTAGTGCTGGTCCCCAAAGCAGCTGCCCCCGGCACCACACCAGAACTCCGGTTCTGCGTCGACTACCGGGGCTTGAATGCGGTCACCAGGACAGACGCACATCCCATCCCCCGGGCAGATGAACTAATCGACCGCATGGGAGCTGCCCGCTACCTCAGTATCTTCGACCTGACGGCGGGCTACTGGCAAATCGGCCTCACACCCCGGGCACAAGAACGTTCTGCCTTTTTCACTCCCGATGGCCATTACCATTTCACCGTCATGCCCTTCGGCATGAAGAATGCCCCAGCAACATTCCAACGGCTCGTCAATCAGGTCCTGGCGGGGCTCGAAGGATTCAGCGCCGCCTACCTAGACGACATCGCTGTATACAGCAACCAGTGGTCCGAGCACCTCCACCACCTCCGAGCAGTGCTGCACGCCCTTCAGCGAGCCGGCCTCACGATCAAGGCCAGCAAATGTCAAATTGGGCAAGGGTCTGTAACCTACCTCGGGCACCAGGTGGGAAGCGGCCTGGTGGCCCCTCTGCAGCTAAAAATTGCCGCCATCCAGTCCTGGCAGCCCCCCATTACCCAGACCGAGGTACGAGCGCTCTCCCCGGAGACCTCTCCCCTTATCCTCGGCCGACCCTCCCGGTCCGTCTAACAACCCCTTACTGAGATATAGACTCACTATATCTATTTTAAATCACTGCACATATAAACCTTATGGCAGGCCTTATCAATCCTGAAGGCAGGGTGCTGGGTTTTATGTCAGAGAGTGCACCTGCATGAGCAGAGCCCCTCTGCAGCCTTCGGAACCTATTTTCCGGGGTTGTTTGGGATGCAGCCAACCATACATATTTAAGTGCATCATAACTTGCGGTAAATGCTAACTTTAAAATGGCTGCTTAGAAACATGTTGTGCTTGTTGTCAAACACCTTGGAATCATACCTCCCCCGCTAGTAACTGGTGGGGGAGGTATAATTCCACCCTTCTAGAGGGACATATGTAACACACAGGGTTATCCGATACCAGCTTTCTCGACCTGGGCATCACAAAATAGATGCTGCCATCTAGAGACAAGAGTCTGCCCTCCTGCTGCTGAGCCACGCTCGAGCAGGGGAAGGCTTGACAATAGGTTTCCTGTCACAGGGAGGTTTGAACACCTCCCAGACAGTATTTAGTGTATTGGGGCTGGGTGGGTGCACTCTGAGAGTGTTTGAAGTCTGCACTGGGGGCACATTTGGTGTCCCTGTGTATGGTCCAGTTCAAACCGGTTGCAGGAGCCATTTGATCCTGCTCTGGCATGAAACTGGACAAAGGACATGGGTGTAGCCAGCCCTCTGTCCTGCCCTCCCATAGATGGGTCCATTAGTTTGTCCCACTCCTTCTTTGGGTATAAAGTAGGAACCCCTGACTACAGGACTTTAGATTTTACCTGGACTAAACTCTGAAACAGAAACCAAGTCGTTTGACAATCTACACTATGCTGGATGACTGAAGAATCTTCCTTGGAGTATAGGAGTTACTCCCCTGCAAGGCAGGCACCTTTAGGGCATCTGACCGGTTTGCATCTCCTGAGCTCCTGAGGACTCTGAAGATTTCTGCAACACATGAGATGGGTTCCCGAGCATCCCTGAGGTTGATCTGACCTCTCAGCAATTTTGAGACCAGTATCGTGGGGACTGTGCAACCCAAACCCCAGCAGCATATGCTTTTCGGCGATCCCCGAGGCTGTGCTTTGGGCTACTTGTAGTCCTGACTGTGAGAAGTTGGCCTGGTATACGCTGACCATTAATTAAAGTAGTCACCTTGTACCAGTCCAAAAGACCCTTATTGATGATTAGGTTAAAGACAACCTTTATTGAAAGCTATCCTAGTGGTAGCTGTGGAGAGCAGCTTTCAGGCTATGTGTCGAAGGAATGTAAAGCAGCTTGTTTTACCAGAACAGAACCTCCTGAAGGACCAAATGAAAGGAGAACCACACAAGTGTTATTAGAAAAATATGTATTTATTACTAAACGCTCTCTTTATGAGATTAGAGCACAAATTACACAATATTAAATCACTAGAATGACAGTAAATAGCACAATACACAGTGGGCTCCAAGGGGAGACCAAACCATATACTAAGAAAGTGGTATAACAACCACGACTTGACTAGACACAGTGCCTAGAGCATGTAGAATCACTGGGACCCCAAGGAACCACCCAAGGTAGTGACACAGGGGACCCACGGAGGACGGGTGCAGTGTGTGATCACAGGTGCGAGCTCCGTACAATCCTATGGGAAAGTCGTGGTTGGAATTTTAAAGATTAAGGACACCTCGGAGAGGACTTTAAGCAAACCCTTTCAAACATAGAAGGTTCTAAGGCCCGCACCCTTGAGAGTACCGAGATACCCGTATTACCTATCCCAGAGGAGCCGGGTGCATAGGGGTCAAGTGATGTCGGAAACCTTTGTCGTTTTCAGTGGCGTCATGCGGAAAAGTGCTGCTGCCGGGAAGATGAAAAGTGTCCGGTGAGATCTAAGCCTGGATCCAAGTTGAGAAGAACCTGAAAGCAGAGGGGACAGAGTCTGGGTCACTTCACAGTGACATGGGGCACCATAGACGAATTCTCACTGATGTTGGGTGCTTCAGGTGAAAAGAGGTGAGGCTTGACTCTGCAGCCACGGGGACAGGGAGACGTCAACAATGACCAAAGTCTGAAGGTGAGCTGTCCCATGAAGGATGTCAAGTGCTGGGGTTCGGCGGCCGGATGGAATACCAACAAGCCTTGGCAACGGCAACCCACGCCGGCAGAGGAAACAAGTTACGGTGAGGACCAGCAAGGTCCTGGGGACTCTTCAAGCAATGAAGAGTCAGGGCACATCTGGAGCATCCAGGGAAGTCCACGGGAAATAAAAGTTACCTTAACAGGGACCCACAGGCCAGGGATCACAAAGGGACCTCGAGCTGAATCACGAAATACAAGTCCACGGAACACTCGTAGAGTGTAGGCCGGAAATCTTCAGTGAAAATACTGCTCAGGGTCAGGACTATACGTAGCCCAAAGCACAGACTCAGGAATTGCCAAAAAGCATATGCTGCTGCAAAAGTACATGGTGCACAGGGGTTTGGGTTGCACTGTTCCCACGAGGGATACTGGTCTCAGAATTGCTGAGAGGTCAGATCAACCTCAGGGACACTCGGGAACCCACCTCCTGTCTTGCAGAAATCTTCAGAGTCCACAGGAGCTCAGGAGATGCAAACCAGTTAGATGCATTAAGGTGCCTGCTGCTACAGGGGAGTAACTCCTTTACTCCAAGGGAGATTCTTCTGTCGTCCAGCGAAGTGTAGACCGTAGAAGTATCTTTTATTTCTGCTTGCAGAGTTTAGGCCAGGTAAAGTCCAAAGTCCTGTAGTCAGGGTTCCTACTTTATAACTAGGGAAGGGGTTGGACAAACTCTGGGTACCCACCTATGGGAGGGTCAGGACAGAGGGGTGGCTACACCCCTGTCCTTTGTCCAGTGATGTGCCAGAGCAGGAGCAAGTGGCTCGGGCAACTGGTTTGAGCTGGACTATGCACAGGGGCACCAAATGTGCCCCAAGTGCAAACTTTCTGGCACTCTCAGAGTGCATCCACCCTGCCCCAATACACTGAAGTCTGTCTGGGAGGTGGTCACCTCTCCCTGTGACAGGAAACCTAATGAGTTATCAAGAAGGTGTACAGAGTTCCCCAAGGGGTGAGTTAACTACGGGAAGGGGGGGGCGAAAGGGGGAGTAGCCGCTCTCTCTAAGGAAGATAGCAATTTACAGCAGGGAATCAAGTAAACCCTTAACGGAGTAGAGGATGCCTCACACAATTAAAAGGCTGGACAACTGTAGCCATCCGACCTAATGACTGTATTGTGTCATCATTGGCCTCCTGCTCCAGCGACAGGCTGGCGGTGCAATGCCTGCCGGGTAGCACGTAGTGCTACTCTTTTGGCGGAGTTCTTTTATTCCTGGCCAATGGGTGCATGCGTGTGAGGGACCTAGGGAGTGCAATTGTGAGCGTGAGTGGAAGTTTAAAATAAGTCAGTAGAGTCCATTAGAGCAACTTTAATGCTTAGTTAAAATTGGTAAAGGGAGGGGTAGCGAAGCGTAACAAGTAAGGTAATGTGGCCTCGTTCAACCCTCGCCTATGGTGTGGTCGACATGTTTCATGCCAGTTATGGCAATTCTTCAGGACCTCTGGTAGCTCATCAGTTAGTGCGAAATCTCCACCTAATTGAAGAAAATTTCATATACAACCTGTGTATCAGGGCAGGGGATGATCCTTCGGAGGTCCATGCCCCTTAATCCCTGGTGGCCGGGCCCCACGAACTGTCCTTGGGAAAGCCTGAGCAGCGAGGAGTCCCCTGGATTGCTCTAGGCAAAGCGGGTCAGCACCTACCCATCCCACGGCGACGGTAACGCAGGACAGGAAACCTAATGTCAGGCCTTCCTCTACTCGAGCTAGGCTCAGCAGCAGGAGGGCAGACTCGTGTCTGTGGATGGCAGCATCCATTTTGTGATGCCCAGGTCGAGAAAGCTGGTACAGGGGGTACCAGTGTTTCACATAAGTCTCTCTAGAAGGGTGGAATCATACCTCCCCTGCCAGTTACTGGCGGGGAGGTATGATTCCAAGGTGTTTGACACCAAACACGATATCTTTCTAAGCAGCCGTTTCAAAGTTAGCATTTAAAGCGAGGTTATAATGCACTTAAATATATATGGTTTCTTGCATCACAGACAACCCCGATAAATAGGTTCCGAAGACCGCAGAGGGGTTCTGCTTATGCAGGGGCACCTTCTCACATAAAACCCAGCACCCTGTCTTCAGGATGGATAAGGCCTGCCATAGGGTTTATATGTGCAGTGATTTAGAATAGATATAGGTAACCTATATCTAAGTAAGGGGTGCATGCACCACCTTACACAGGCTGCAGTACCAGACCTGTGGTGCCATTTCTAATGGTCTCTCAGGGGTGGCATAATACATGCTGCAGCCCCTGGGAGGCCTCTGGGGTACCTATACCAGGCATACAATACACCAGGGACTGATAAGGGTCCCCCAGTATCCACCTGGAGTGTACAGAAAGTACATGCAATCAATTTAGAGGAGAACGCGGATAGACCGGGGTCCTGAATAGCAGGATCCCAGTCAGTCTAAGTCGAAAACAGTGAAACACCAGCAAAAAGTAGGGGTAACCATAAGAAGCAGATCCTACTCTCCTACAGAGAGCTCAGAGAGAGTGCTTGGCCGGTCTCACGGGCAGAGGGTCTCGGAGTGAATGACCAGCACAGACAGAGAGCTCCGAGTGTGTTCCATTGGGAGTGACCAGCACAGAGAGGGTGTCAGAGTGATTTCTTGCCACAGAGAGTGTCTCATTGGGAGTGACTAGCACAGGGGGGATATCAAGTTATCGACCAGCACAGAGAGGGTATCAGAGAGATTCCTTGCCATAGAGAATGTCTCAAAGGGAGTGCTCAGCACAGTGAGGGTTGTAGGGGAGTAGGATCTGCTTACTTTGGTTATCCCACTTTTTGCTGGTGTTTCACTGTTTCTCGACTTTAGTCTGGCTGGGGCCCTGCTAATCAGGACCCCAGCCTAGCTGCTTCCTCTCTAAATTGATTGCATGTACTCTAGGTACACTCCTGATTCGTTACTAGGTTACGCTTGTGAGTCCCTAGTATATGGTACCTTAGGTACTAAGGGCAAAGGTACCCCAGAGGCCTACCAGGGGCTGAAGCATGTATTATGCCACCCCTGGGAAGCCTTCAAATGGCACCACAAGTCTGCTACTGCGGCCCTGGTAAGGTGGTGCATGCATACCTTACTGAGATATAGGTTACCTTTATCTACCTTTAATCACTGACACATATAAACATATAAGTCACTCCTATGGCAGGCCTTATCAATCCTGAAGGCAGAGTGCTTGGTTTTGTGTGAGTGTGTGCAGGGAGTGTGAGTGGCACAGAGAGGGTCTCAGGGGAAGTGAGTGGCAAAGAGAGTCTCTCAGAGTGAGTGAGTGGCACAGAGAGGGTCTTAGAGGGAGTGACTGGCACAGAGAGGGTCTCAGAGGAAGTGACCGGCACAGAGAGGGTCTTAGAGGGAGTGACTGGCACAGAGCGGGTCTCAGAGGAAGTGACTGGCACAGAGAGGGTCTCAGGGGGAGTGAATGGCAAAGAGAGTCTCTCAGAGTGAGTAACTGGCACAGAGAGGGTCTGAGAGGGAGTGACTGGCAAAGAGAGTCTCTCAGAGTGAGTAACTGGCACAGAGAGGGTCTGAGAGGGAGTGACTGGCAAAGGGAGTCTCTCAGAGTGAGTAACTGGCACAGAGAGGGTCTGAGAGGGAGTGACTGGCAAAGAGAGTCTCTCAGAGGGAGTGACTGGCACAGAGAGGGTCTTAGAGGGAGTGACTGGCACAGAGAGGGTCTTAGAGGGAGTGACTGGCACAGAGAGGGTCTCAGAGGAAGTGACTGGCACAGAGAGGGTCTCAGAGGAAGTGACTGGCACAGAGAGGGTCTCAGGGGGAGTGACTGGCAAAGAGAGTCTCTCAGAGTGAGTGACTGGCACAGAGAGGGTCTGAGAGGGAGTGACTGGCAAAGGGAGTCTCTCAGAGTGAGTAACTGGCACAGAGAGGGTCTGAGAGGGAGTGACTGGCAAAGAGAGTCTCTCAGAGGGAGTGACTGGCACAGAGAGGGTCTTAGAGGGAGTGACTGGCACAGAGAGGGTCTTAGAGGGAGTGACTGGCACAGAGAGGGTCTCAGAGGAAGTGACTGGCACAGAGAGGGTCTCAGAGGAAGTGACTGGCACAGAGAGGGTCTCAGAGGAAGTGACTGGCACAGAGAGGGTCTCAGGGGGAGTGACTGGCAAAGAGAGTCTCTCAGAGTGAGTGACTGGCACAGAGAGGGTCTCAGGGGGAGTGAATGGCAAAGAGAGTCTCTCAGAGTGAGTAACTGGCACAGAGACTGTCTGAGAGGGAGTGACTGGCAAAGGGAGTCTCTCAGAGTGAGTGACTGGCACAGTGAGGATCTCAGATGGAGTGACTGGCAAAGAGAGGGTCTTAGAGGGAGTGACTGGCACAGAGAGGGTCTCAGGGGAGTGACTGGCACAGAGAGGGTCTCAGGGGAGTGAGTGGCAAAGGGAGTCTCTCAGAGTGAGTGATTGGCACAGAGAGGGTCTCAGGGGGAGTGAGTGGCACAGACAGGGTCTCAGGGGAGTGAGTGGCACAGAGAGGGTCTCAGATAGAGTGACTGGCATAGAAAGGGTCTCAGGGGGAGTGAGTGGCACAGAGAGGGTCTCAGGGGGGGTGAGTGGCACAGAGAGGGTCTCAGGGGAGTGAGTGGCAAAGAGAGGGTCTCAGAGGAAGTGAGTGGCAAAGTGAGTCTATCAGATTGAGAGACTAGCACAGAGAGGGTCTCAGGGGGAGTGATTGGCACAGAGAGGGTCTCAGGGGATTTAGTGGCACAAAGAGGGTCTCAGGGTAGTGATTGGCACAGAGAGGGTCTCAGATGGAGTGAGTGGCACAGAGAGGGTCTCAGAGGAGTGAGTGGCACAGAGAGGGTCTCAGGGGGAGTGAGTGGCACAGAGAGGGTCTCAGATGGAGTGAGTGGCACAGAGAGGGTCTCGGAGGAGTGAATGGCACAGAGAGGGTCTCAGGGGAGTGAGTGGCACAGAGAGGGTCTCAGAGGAGTGAGTGGCACAGAGAGGGTCTCAGGGGGAGTGAGTGGCACAGAGAGGGTCTCAGAGGATTTAGTGGCAAAGAGAGTCTCTCAGAGGGAGTGACTGGCACAGAGAGGGTCTCAGGGGGAGTGAGTGGCACAGAGAGGGTCTCAGGGGGAGTGAGTGGCACAGAGAGGGTCTCAGAGGAAGTGACTGGCACAGAGAGGGTCTCAGGGGAGTGATTGGCACAGAGAGAGTCTCAGGGGGGGTGAGTGGCACGGAGAGGGTCTCAGATGGAGTGAGTGGCACAGAGGGGGTCTCAGAGGGAGTGAATGGCACAGAGAGGGTCTCAGGGGGAGTGAGTGGCACAGAGAGGGTCTCAGATGGAGTGATTGGCACAGAGAGGGTCTCGGGGGGGGGGGTGAGTGGCACAGAGAGGGTCTCAGATGGAGTGATTGGCACAGAGAGGGTCTCAGGGGGGGTGAGTGGCACAGAGAGGGTCTCAGGGGAGTGAGTGGCACAGAGAGGGTCTCAGATGGAGTGATTGGCACAGAGAGGGTCTCAGGGGGGGTGAGTGGCACAGAGAGGGTCTCAGGGGGGGTGAGTGGTACAGAGAGGGTCTCAGGGGAGTGAGTGGCACAGAGAGGGTCTCAGGGGGGGTGAGTGGCACAGAGAGGGTCTCAGATGGAGTGAGTGGCACAGAGAGGGTCTCAGGGGAGTGAGTGGCACAGAGAGGGTCTCAGATGGAGTGATTGGCACAGAGAGGGTCTCAGGGGAGTGAGTGGCACAGAGAGGGTCTCAGATGGAGTGATTGGCACAGAGAGGGTCTCAGGGGGAGTGAGTGGCACAGAGAGGGTCTCAGATGGAGTGATTGGCACAGAGAGGGTCTCAGGGGGGGTGAGTGGCACAGAGAGGGTCTCAGATGGAGTGATTGGCACAGAGAGGGTCTCAGGGGGGGTGAGTGGCACAGAGAGGGTCTCAGGGGGAGTGAGTGGCACAGTGAGGGTCTCAGATGGAGTGATTGGCACAGAGAGGGTCTCAGGGGGGTGAGTGGCACAGAGAGGGTGTCAGGGGAGTGACTGGCACAGAGAGGGTCTCAGGGGGGGTGAGTGGCACAGAGAGGGTCTCAGGGGGAGTGAGTGGCACAGAGAGGGTCTCAGATGGAGTGATTGGCACAGAGAGGGTCTCAGGGGGGGGGTGAGTGGCACAGAGAGGGTCTCAGGGGATTTAGTGGCACAAAGAGGGTCTCAGGGGAGTGATTGGCACAGAGAGGGTCTCAGAGGAAGTGACTGGCACAGAGAGGGTCTCAGATGGAGTGAGTGGCACAGAGAGGGTCTCAGGGGGAGTGAGTGGCACAGAGAGGGTCTCAGGGGATTTAGTGGCACAAAGAGGGTCTCAGGGGAGTGACTGGCAAAGAGAGTCTCTCAGAGTGAGTGACTGGCACAGAGAGGGTCTCAGGGGGAGTGAGTGGTACAGAGAGGGTCTCAGGGGGAGTGAGTGGTACAGAGAGGGTCTCAGGGGAGTGACTGGCACAGAGAGGGTCTCAGGGGAGTGAGTGGCACAGAGAGGGTCTCAGAGGAGTGACTGGCAAAGAGAGTCTCTCGGAGTGAGTGACTGGCACAGAGAGGGTCTCAGGGGAGTGAGTGGCACAGAGAGGGTCTTAGAGGGAGTGAGTGGCACAGAGAGGGTCTCAGATGGAGTGAGTGGCACAGAGAGGGTCTTAGAGGGAGTGAGTGGCACAGAGAGGGTCTCAGGGGAGTGACTGGCACAGAGAGGGTCTCAGGGGAGTGAGTGGCACAGAGGGGGTCTCAGGGGAGTGATTGGCACAGAGAGGGTCTCAGATGGAGTGATTGGCACAGAGAGGGTCTCAGGGGAGTGAGTGGCACAGAGAGGGTCTTGGCGGGAGTGAGTGGCACAGAGAGGGTCTCAGGGGAGTGAGTGGCACAGAGAGGGTCTTCGCATATCCTTAAGTATGTGGAATATATATTTGGACTCACCATTCCACATCTACAGACTGAGTTAGTGAAATTGAGTTTTAAACTCATTTTCTGCAGTGTGTAAAAGTGTTTTTTAATAATGAGTTTAGAGATGCCACGTTTCTGTGCAAACTCTCATCTTGCACGTTCCTGTTCTTTGAAGGGTTTTTGAAATAAACCCATCTCGATTCGTTGGTTTTCTTCATTGTTTAGAGGTGGCTTCCATTTCTTTCCCCCTGTGCGCTGGTTTTCCCTCCACGTCTCCTCTTTATTCCACCCTTCTCCTCGCTCCTTCTCTCTGTCTCTGCCTCTTCTCCCTTCCTTGCTGCTTCATTATCCCCGTGTCCTGTCCCCCCACGCGCCGGCCCGGAGCTCAGATCCCCCCAGAATCATTACGGCTCCACCTTTCAGCCTCGGCGGGCCCGGGGGCAGCCCTAATGAGCTCTGCTGGGACTTCCCGCCTTCTTCTCATACAAGGGATGTAAAAATGGAAAGGAAGAACTGCTCCTTTCTTAAAGGTTTTTTTTATCACTTCACAGACTTTACATACTGAACAAATCTGGTGCCTGATGCCAGCCGTGTATTAATTAGGAGAACTGACCCCAGACTCCCGCCCTCCCTCCGTCGGAGAGATAAACAGGCAAGGGGCCCAATCTCAGAGCTCCCCTGTTTGTAGCCCACTTCCGGTTAGCTCACAGTTACTAGCCAGGGTCAGACTGGTACAGAAAGCACACCTGGGCAGGGAAATAAAAGTAGCCCCCCTTCCGAATGAGATAGCTCAAGAAAGTGGCCACATTTGCTAATAGGGTAGTTCTGAACTTGAAAAGAGGTGTTGTATTGATGTTTGCAAGTTGTGGGAGACTGCATGTATGTGTGCTTGCTACAGGCAATGGGGCATATTAGCAAGAACCTCGTTAAAATTATCGCCGTTTTAGAGGCAGGAAACTGCAGCTAAAACGGCGATAACGGGCATGCTAATATGCGCTATGGAATTCCAATAGAAGCCCAGGTTAGAGGTGCAGGACATCTAATCTGGGCTTCTATTGGAAATCTATAACGCATATTAGCAAGCCCATTATCGCCGTTTTAGCGGCAGTTTCCTGCCGCTAAAACGGCGACAATTTTAACGAGGTTCTTGCTAACATGCCGCAAACCTTATGGTTAAATGGGGCAAGACAACAGTAAAAACAGGCCCACCAGACCACAAAACTGGCCTACAAACCTCCAAACAGCCAACCCTCACACTGCTCTATTACACCAGCCCTTCGGGACTGCCTGATTGCCCCATTGGTCAGTCCGACGCTATTACTAACGAGAAGAGGCTTTCAATGCTAGCTTATCTGGAGAAAGGTACAGAAAGAACATTCTGGAATCTGATTGTTATTGTTGTTATTGTTATCAGTACTTATAAAGCGCACTGTAACTCTACGGGCACCCTGGCGCTGTATCATTACAACTCGCAGCTGGGACACCTTTGACTGCCCTCCGAAAACATTTAGCATTTCTAGACCACAGAGGCAATGCCCTCCAGAACCCACCTGCAAAGAGATTGCACTACTGAGGCCCGGCATACAAGTTTGTCAGAGTTTTCACCTGTTTATGCAGGCGTTGGAATTCCTGGTTGGGTGAATGTTAGAATTGGTGGTCTCTGGTTGGCGCAGGTATACACTTGTGTCAAACAGGGACCCTCTCCTCTAGTCAGGGCAAAGGACTACTCCTAGAAATAACCCCTGCTCACCCTCTAGGCGGCGTGGCGCGAGCAGACAAGGCTAATTCCCAGAGCATATATGGTTAAGCATTTACAATAATACATACAGTAACTCATCAACCCACACACAGAGACACAAGGCTGTTCTGATGTAAAAATATATCCTTTATATTAAAAACTCTCAATCAGGCTTTAGTACTGAAAAATGGTTCCAGTAACTTTTAAAAGCAGTTCCACAATACCCAAAGCAAGATGTAGACCTTGGTTGCAATGTTCAGAAGGGCTGTGCGCTTCGTATCGCTCCTGTGCGCTCCGTTCAGTTCACCAAGCAATGCCCTGTGAAGTCTCACG
This sequence comes from Lissotriton helveticus, assembly GCF_964261635.1. Taxonomy (NCBI): domain Eukaryota; kingdom Metazoa; phylum Chordata; class Amphibia; order Caudata; family Salamandridae; genus Lissotriton; species Lissotriton helveticus. The sequence continues at coordinate 1,198,249,114 of NC_136071.1, read as the reverse complement.
TGCCTCACGTTACGACGCGTATGGCGAGGCTGGCGTACACAAGGGGTACGAGTCGTAGCACTCCTGTGCGACTCGTACTCCATTAGCAGAAAGCGGCTTTCAAAGTACACGCGCCTCGCGGACACTGCAGTCCGGAGCGCGGCGTACGATCCAGACATACTCGGGCTGGTGTAGCAAAAAGAGGTTGGCGCGGGACTCGCACGGTGCACAGTTCGGGGCTTAGAATGCACAGTACCTTCCTTTGTTGTTCGGTGCGAACGGGGAGGAGAAGATCCGACGTCCCACGCAGCGGTGCCTTCCTCCTTATACGCGAGCTACGGCTCGTTGGCTCAGCAGCTCTTTTCTTTGAGGGCAGCGATGCGTTGTGGGGCAGGTTCTGGACCTCGGCGTACGTTCCGGTCCTGAAGGGGGGGGAAGCAGCGGACGGTGAAGCAGGGTGCGGTGCGATCCCAGGCTCGGGACGTACACCAACCGCACTACGCGCTGAAGCCGGTCACTCACAGCGGCGGGGCGCTTCGAACAGGATGCCACACGGGGGAAAGAGAACAAGGGCAGCAGTCCGGTCTTTACGATGCGAGCTACGGCTCGGGGGCCACAGGGTCGCGGTGCTCGGACCGGACGGGTTCTTTGCTTGGCGTTGCGAGCTACGGCTCGGAGGGACACAGTCACGGCGTTCGGGTCAGGCGGGGCTGGCCTTTACTTTGCGAGCTGCCGCTCAGCGGGCAGAAGTCACGGTTCTTGGCAAGACAGGGGGTTGCACAGGCTCTTCAGAGTGCGCGATGACGGGGCACAGCACACTCAACTTTCCGTGGGCAGCACTGCAGGGACACGCAACACCAGCAGCAGCTTCTCCTTCAGGGGTAGCGCCTAATGTTCCTGTTCAGGGGGCAGGCTCACACGCAAGCCCTTGGAGATTGTTCACAAAAAGGCACAAGTTGAAATAAAGTCTTTCTCAGTCTTTGTCTTCTCTCCTTCTTGCAGAAAGGCACCCACCACAGGCCAGTCTCTCAGGCTAGAGACAGTAGTCCTCCATGCAGCTTTCCCAGGTCCTTCTCTTCGGCAGAGTTTCTTCTTGGCGTAAACAGGATCTAATGTTTAGGAGCAGGGCTCCTACTTTTATACACAGTTTCTTTTGTCTTTGCATGCCAGGGGGCCTAAGCCTGGTTCAACCCAGTTTTGGAGCACTTTGTTAACATGAAGCTGCCTTCTTCTTTCAGGGTGCAGGGCAGAGGCATCAGACGCTCCGCAGGAGGTGGAGCCAGCATTGTGGTAGCAGAGCACAGCCCTATTCAGAGTCAAGGGGCACTCCTCCCACATATCCTGGGGGTAATCCCTCTATTCACCACCTGGCAGCCCAGACTGTCTCCTGGAATTCCCCAGCCCTGTCACTCACACAAACCAGACAGCAGATACACATCCTAGCAGAGGTGGGCTGAAATAATCAGGTAAGAAAATGCTAACTTTCTAAAAGTAGCATTTGCAAACACAGGATATTAAAATAAACTTTACTAAAAGAAGTATTTTATTATTGTGAGTTCAGGCATACTAAACTTGACTTTCTACCATGTTCCCTGAGCCTGCTGGGATTATAGAGGGTAATAATTCCAGCAGCCCATTCTGGCCTATGAGAACAGGTAGCCTTACAATAGTGAAAAACAAAAATGACTGTAATTCACTATTAGGACATGTCACACTCATCAGGGCTTGTCCTACCTTATGCTTACAATGCACCCTGCCCTTGGGCCTACCATAGGGGTGACTAATATGAAGCTAAGGGAAGGTTTAGGGACTGGCCAGTAGGTGTACTTGCGCAATCAGCATGACAGTACCAGACTGCACGCAGGTTCTGCAATGGTAGACACTAGACACATTTTACTAGGCCGCTTCTGTGGGTGGCGCAACCAGTGCTGCAAGCCCACCAGCAGCATTTTTATTAACAAGCCCTGCCACTCCTGGTGCACTTTACTGGGGACTGACAGTAAACCAAATATGGTCGCGACTCCACCGGCTGACCTGCGGTAATACCGACGTGGGAGGGGTAGGTGACTAGACGCCCTCTGCCAGCGATAATCAGGTAAGGCGCACTGATTCATGCAAGGACCCCCGCGAGCGGTCCTTTCCGATCGCTGTGGCGGACCCTCTGCGGGACCACAGATGACGATGAGCCGTCCCGCTAAGCAACAACACCCTGACTTGGCGGCACTGTTGATTTGTTTCAGGTTCCGTAACCTATTACTGGCCCCACCAGGTCAGCGCGTGAGAGCTGTCCGACCCTGGGATCACGGGTAAGGCTTGCATGGCGACCGTCCCCAGCGTGTTGAATATCTCACATTAAGGCTTGTTCACCACACAGGCGCCAACTTGCGGTGGCCATTGATTTGTTGAGCTAGAGTGTCGATGTGGTTCTCTTTCTTCTGATTGTCTGGAAATAATTTTAATTTGAATTTTACGTGTGTGAATGTGCACACTTACAGTTGCTTGCTCAAATGAAATGTAGGCATGGCATGTCACGATAGACGATATGAGTATAGACCACTGTGCGAGCCATTTTCAGTGCACACATATCACATGCCGGCTTAATGAGCACTGTTTACACATATACAATGTGGTGATTCCTCTTCCACGAGGGATTTGGACCGTCTCTCTCACTCAAAAGTGTCTCCATGATGGGGTCTTCACAAACCCATCTACACCCCGATATGCATCACCAGCATGTTATTGGTTTTAATTTAACGATAGCTAGGGGAACATAGACACATTTCTAATTATATCTCTGATAACACTCTTTCTCCTTTTCCTTGCCTAGCTCTTGGGAGGGACTGGACGAAGGATTGTCCCTACGACACACTCCAGGTCGTATACTTGATTCCTCTGATTACTGAGGGATCTGTCAGCAATTATATGAGCTTCTTTTTGGTCCTGATGAATTGCCTGAGCGGCAAGAAACATGTTGACCACACGTTCACTAAGGGTTGAATGAGGCACGATTACTTTAATTGTCCCGCCTCAATACCCCTTATCGTTCCTTTTAATAAAGCAGTGAGCCATACTATTAAATTCTTTTCCCCATGGACTCCACTGACTTTTTTTAGACCACACTCACGCTCACTATTGCACTTTTTTAGGCCCCTCACACTCACACACCCTTTGGCTAAGGAATAAAAGAACCCCGCCAAAGTGCAGCATCCGGTGCTGCCCGACAGGCATTGCACCGCCAGTCTGTCGCAGGGGCAGGATACCGATGATGACGCTGGACGATCGCCGGGTGGGATGACAATAGTCGTCCAACCGGTGACCTGTGTGAGGCATCCCCAAATTCCGTAAAGGGTTCACAACATTCACTTTTTTCTGTTGAACTCAATATGAGAGAGAGGTTCACGTTAGTCATTTAGTTGACTTTGTCCGGGGAACTCTGTAAATTCTTTGTTGTTAGTAAACCAAATAAGCCAATCATGGAAACCAATCAATGTATACACCTTTCATAGGGAGCACTTGCACTGTGACTTGGGACTGTCTCGAGGCGGTTTTCGAGTGGTTCCGCTGTCAGGGTCTTATTTGCAACTCCAACAAATCTGAGTTGCTTTTCTTTGGCTGCACTCCTGTTTCCAACTGGAAGACCTGGTGGCCACAGGAGATGTTTCCCCCGGACACTGCCTCTGTGAAGGCAAAGAATTTAGGAATTCTGATTGATTGTGACCTATCCTTTCGGCCCCATGTCATCGGGCTCTCAGGGAAATGCTTTGGCATTCTCAGGATGCTTAGGAAATTTCTTCCTTTGCTGTCACTTCACCACGAAAGAACCATCGTGCAGGCATTAATAGGGTCGCGTTTAGACTATGCGAACGCCCTCTATTTGGGTCTACCCAAATATCTTTTGACCCGCCTGCAAGTGGTGCAGAATTCTGCGGCCCGAGCTATTTACCGACTTTCGAGACGAGCCAACGCTGCTTAGCTTTTAAAAGCTTTGCATTGGTTGCCCATCTCTAAGAGGATCCTTTTTAAAAGCCTCACTCTTGTTTTCAAAGCCCTTCATGGTATTGGTCCCAAGTATATCGGGAAAAGTTTTTCTTTTTACCAGCCTAGCAGGGCTCTACGTTCTGCTTCATTGGCCAAAGTGGCTGTGCCGGTCATTAAGCGCTCCAGAACTGGAGGCCGGGCATTTCGTTACCTGGCCTCGCGGGGCTGGAATGAGCTCCCTTTGGCTTTAAGAAGGGCAAGTAATCTTCTTGTTTTCAGGAAGGAACTAAAGACCTGGCTTTTTTCTGTATAGGGTTTTCTATTTTGGTTTCTTTTCTTCTTTCAGTTTTTAGTTGTTATGTTTGTCACTCTGCATAAGTTTTCTTCGCTAAAGCGCCGGGATGCTCCTTTGGAGTAGCCGTGCGCTATAGAAGACATAAATAACATAACATAACATAACATAACTGTGGCACTGATTGGCAGTTGCAAAACCAACAGTTGATGGACAGAATGCAAAACAATGTCATACATTCACCCCAGTACAGAGATCTGGGCCTAAATCCATAGTTTTTTTGCACTCCACACCACCCCAGTTCAGACATGGCCATATGCAAATCAGCCTTGACCCTGTGCCTCATGGGAACAGTCCAGCCCGAACTGCCAAGCCATGTCTTGCCTGGACCGGAATCAAGCATCCTAGGGCCGGTTTCTGGCTATCACCTGTCTTCAGCCAGGATAGCTTGACTCCAGTGGTGTGGAGAGCATGGGACTCACGTCTGAGCATGCCCGTCCCACTCGGGGTGACAAATGCAAAACCAACAGTTGATGGACAGAATGCAGAACAATGTCATACATTCACCCCAGTACAGAGATCTGGGCCTAAATCCATCGTTTTTTTTTGCACACCACCCAGGTTCAGACATGGCCATATGCAAATCAGTCTTGACCCTGTGCCTCATGGGAACAGTCCAGCCCGAACTGCCAAGCCATGTCTTTCCTGGACCGGAATCAAGCATCCTGGGACCCGAGAGCATGGGACTCACATCTGAGCAGTCCCTTGCTCACTACGCCACTGGAGTCAAGCTATCCTGGCTGAAGACGGCTGATAGCCAGAAACCGGTCCTAAATTTGAATTTTGAATTTAAGGGTAGTTGTTAAGCGCTCGTTTACCTATCGGTTTCATGGCGCTGTGGGGGAGGAATCCTGAGTCAGATGGCAAAGCGGTTTAGATAGTAAAAGCCTGTGAGAACAAAAGAGTTTTCAGTGTGCTGCGAAACTCCAGATAAGATGGTATCGATCTCATTGAGAGAGGTAAAGAGTTCCAAAATAGCGGAGCAAGGACAGAGAACTTAGAACCTCCCATTCTGCTCTTCCTGAACCTGGGCACCACCAAGAGAGACAGAGTGGAGGAGTGCAGTTGTCTACTGGGGATGTAGGGTTCAATTTTGGACTTAATAAAAGTCGGAGCTGTTCCCGCAAGGGCCTGAAACGTAATACATCCCAACTTAAAAAGGGCCCTTTCTCTAATAGGGAGCCAATGGAGGGATCTGAGGAGAGGTGTAATGTGATGTGATTTAGGTAAGCCGTAGACCAAGCGGGCAGCTTGGTTCTGCACAAGTTGGAGCCGCCGGATGGCGTAGGCAGGGACACCGTTGTACAGTACGTTGCCGTAATCTAAACGGGAAAGAACCATAGCCATAAGAATCAGCTTAAGAGCTGGAAAGGAAAAAACCGTGAGATCTTTTGAATGGTGCACAAAATAAAAAAACAAGAGGAGACCACCGTGCCAATCTGGGAGTGTAAGGTAAGGTGTTGATTAAGCGTAATCCCCAGTGTCTTAACGGAGGGAGAAGGAGAAGGGGGAAGACCAAAAGAGGGGGGCCAGAAAATAGGAGACCAAGGGTTGAGTTTACCACCAGTGAGGAGAAGCTCGGTCTTATCGGGGTTAAGCTTGAGATGGTTGAAGCTCATCCAATCCCTGATAAAGACCATCACCGAATGGAAATTGTGAATAGAGTCAGGAGAATCAGAGAGGTTAAAAATGAGCTGGAGGTCATTAGCGTAATTAAACACCGTGACCTCCATCCTCTGCAAAGCAAAAGTAAGTGGAAAGATATACAAATCAAAAAGAAGAGGGGAGAGAGAAGAACCCTGGGGGACGCCACATTGCACCTTACGAGCAGGGGAGGAAAAATCCGCCAAATGGACTGCCTGTGAGCGGTCGCTCAGGAATGAACTAAGCCAGGCCAGGGCAGAACCTCTAATGCCTGCCGCCTCGACACGGGAAAGAAGAATGGTATAGTCCACCGTGTCGAAGGCGGCCGACAGGTCAAGAAGAACCAGTGCCTGTGGGAGGTTAGCATCTAGCCCCTCTCTAAGTGTGTCCATGACGGAGACCACCACTTTTTCAGTGTAATAGAGGTGGCGGAACCCTGCTTGGCACGGAGCGAGGTAGCCACTGTCCTCAATGAAAGAACTGAGGACTTTGGTGGCGTGGCGTTCAAGGACTTTGGCCAGGTAAGGAAGGAGGGACATAGGCCGATAGTTTACTAACGCTGTTGGATCTGCGCCTGTTTTTTTTAAGATTGGGATGATGGTAGCTGATTTATGGCAAAGAGGGACAATTCCTGACTGGAGGGTCTCGTTGAGAAAAATTAAGAGGAGGGGAAGGGCAAGTCAGGAAGATATCGCACAAGATATAGGCCGGGCAGATATCGGAAGGGGATCCAGACTTAACACAGGGGAGCAAGGAAACAAAAGTTTCTTTAGACAGGGGAGTTATATGATCAAGGTGAAGGGTATTGAGTGGTGGGTCAGGGTTTAAAAAGGCTGGGGAGGGAGGGGGAATATTGGCCTTAATGTCTGCAATTTTATTAATAAAAAAATTATTCAGTGGGTCGCACAGGGGTTGGGAAGGTACAGGCTTGGAAGTGGTCCTGTCCGAAGAGGCCAATTCAAAGACTGTAGCGAAGATTTCTCTAGGTTGGTTCTCTGCCCGGAGGATCTTATTGGAGAAATAGCTGGTTTTGGCGTCGAGGATGGCTTTCTTGTACTCAGCCTGGATGGAGGAGTACAGTAATTTAGAGGCAGTGCAATAGGTGCGTCTCCAAGCACGCTCTGCTCGGCGAACAGCCAGCTTTTTCTCCTTGAGCTCCGGGCTGAACCATTTGTTAACGTCATGGGCGCGTCTTACCCTAATGCGCCTTAGAGGGGCCACCTGATCACAGGCATTGGACAGCCATTTATTTAAGGTCTCTGCTTGAAGCGGTATGGAGAGTTCCTCTATAGCTGGGCTAGAGGCTGATAGAGAGGAGCAGAGAGAGGAAATGTCAGCTTTGCACCAGTTACGAGCCCAGGTATTCTTGGGCAGGGGGGGGTTGTGGTTAAACTTAAATCCAGGCGAAAGGAAATCAAATAATGGTCGGACCACAAACAGGGGGTGACAATAGGAACAGGGATAGGGATATTGAGAGACCAAACTTGGTCCAAAATATGGCCTTGAACGTGGGTTGAGTATGAATATGTCCTAGGATGCTTGATTCCGGTCCAGGAAAGACATGGCTTGGCAGTTCGGGCTGGACTGTTCCCATGAGGCACAGGGCCAAGACTGATTTGCATATGGCCATGTCTGAACTGGGGTGGCTTGGTGAGCAATATAACGATGGATTAAACCCAGATCTGTGACTGGGGGTGAATGTTTTGCCATTGTTATTATATTATAAGAAAATAAAAAGAAAAAATATTTTTTGAATAAACTTCTGGCTCCTTTGATTGACTTTAAATTTGGTGCTGCCTCCATTTACTCTTGGCATCTTACGTCTGGGATTCCAGTGGGACCTAATCACAGCAAGTCCTGGAGGTTTACAGCACAACCATATTTATTACTTTTGGGACTCTGGAAATTTGAGGTGCTTGTTAGTTGATCCACTGTGGGACATTTTTCTTTGCCTTGCTCAATACGCCACTGAAGTCAAGCTATCCTGCTGAAGACGGCTGATAGCCAGAAACCGGTCCTAGGATTCTTGATTCCGGTCCAGGAAAGACATGGCTTGGCAGTTCGGGCTAGACTGTTCCCATGAGGCACAGGGCCAAGACTGATTTGCATATGGCCATGTCTGAACTGGGGTGGTTTGGTGAGCAAAATAACGATGGATTAAACCCAGATCTGTGACTGGGGGTGAATGTTTTGCCATTGTGCAACATTCCGTCCATCATCTTGTTTGTTTTACTGATTGGCAGTGGCACAGTGCCCTGAGCAGCTAACACCAGCAAAACATCTGAGGCACATCAGAAAAAAGTGGAAGGGAGACTCACGCAAGGTGCCAGGTCTAACACGTGTCCCCTCCAGCTGAAATGTGGGAGGAACTACCCTACCCCAGGGAGTTCCTCATCACTAAGACAGAAAAATCTGGACAGACCGTCAGCATTGGCGTGATCTGTGCCAGGGTGATTTTCCACCGTGAAGTCCATACCCTGTAGGGAGATGGACCACCTCAACAGTTTTGGGTTCTCACCCCTCATTTGCATCAACCATCTGAGGGGCCTGTGGTCTGTTTGAACCCAGAAGTGAGACCCAAACAAGTAGGGTCGTAGCTTCTTCAATGCCCAGACCACAGCAAATGCTTCTTACTCAATTGCACTCCACCTTTGTTCCCGTGGAAGTAACCTCCTACTGAGGAAGGCTACAGGTTGGTCCCAGCCCTCCTCAGTCATCTGTGAGAGAACAGCCCCTACACCATGCTCTGAAGCGTCTGTTTGCACTAGGAATTCTTTGGAGAAATCAGGAGCCAGGAGCACGGGCCCCATGCACATGGCAGTCTTCAGGGTGTCAAAAGCTTTCTGACAGGTGTCAGTCCAGATCACTTTCCTGGGCTGCTTCTTAGAAGTCAGCTCTGTCAAGGATGCAACAATGCTGCCATACCCCTTGACAAACCTCCTGTCGTACCCTGTGAGTCCTATAAAGGCCCTCACCTCTGTCTGGGTCTTTGGGGGTTCCCAAGCCAGGATGGTTTCAATCTTGGGTTGGAGAGGCACCACCTGCCCGCTCCCCACTTGGTGTCCCAAGTACACCACAGAACCCTGCCCGATCTGACACTTGCTTGCCTTGATTGTGAAGCCTGCCTTGCGCAGTGCCGTCAACACTTCCCATAGGTGGTGCAGGTGTTCTTTCCAGGTACCACTGAACACTGCGATGTCATCCAGGTAGGCGGCGCTGAACTCAGCCAGCCCAGACAATACCTGGTTGACCAACCTCTGGAAGGTCAACCAGGTATTGCCAGGTGCATTCTTCATCCCAAAGGGCTTAACCCGGAACTGGAAATGCCCATCTGGTGTGGAGAATGCTGACCTCTCTTTGGCCCCATCGGTCAAGGCGATCTGCCAGTACCCAGACGTCAAATCAAATGTGCTGAGGTACCTGGCAGCCCCTAACTGGAGTTAACCCATACCTGGTCATCAAAGCTTCCTTTATGTGGGGATAAGAGTTATAGACTTCAGAGGGCAAATCTAAGAGTGTGTCCCTCCCCTCACTAAGGAACTGCACCCACAACCCCGCTCCCCAATCTCTCTCAGGGACCCGGTGGGAGGACATGGCTACCCCATAGGCCTTGAACCACTGCCCTATGTCATCATTTTTAAAATACTCTTTTACTACATCTTTTGGCATGTACACCCTTGACTCTACCTGCACCGGCGTTGTGCTGCCACCAGAGGGAGTGTTCTCCAAACTTTTGGCTTTCAGCTCCAGCTCCCTCATTTCATCTCATGCTCCATCTGAATTTTCCTTTCTTCCAGAGCCATCTTCTTGCTTTCTAGCTCCAATTAGCCGTTTACATTCAGCTCTGCCAACTTCGTTTCATGATCCCGGGTTGCCTGTCTATCTGCCAGCTCCTCTGGCGACAGGCCTCTGCCAAAGCTATGGATGTTCTCTGCTGATTCAGCCATCACAATATCCTCAGGTGCATTCCTTGATTCAAGCCAGGCTTTCAGAGCCTTGTGGAGATTCGGCTTGGTTCTGCATCCCACATGTGGAACCTTGAACTTCCTGCAGAAGCCCTTCAATTCAGATTTCTTGTAGATGTCCAGTTTTGACTCCTCCCATTCTACCTCTACTGCATCAGAGGTTTCAGATGCTGCTTTTTCTATGCTGTTTGAGCCAGGCATGACTTCAAGCACAAGGGATCTCTTCCAGCAAAGTACAAATTAAAAAGAGTATGTGGCTAAGTTACTGGACTGTACTCACTATGCATTGGTCAATAATCACTGTATATATACCACAAATGCAAATTCGTGATCCTTTCAGCTGCCTCCAATGTTAGAATTGGTGGTCTCTGGTTGGCGCAGGTTTACACTTGTGTCAAACAGGGACCCTCTCCTCTATTCAGGGCAAAGGACTACTCCTAGAAATAACCCCTGCTCACCCTCTAGGCGGCGTGGCGCGAGCAGACAAGGCTAATCCCCAGAGCATATATGGTTAAGCATTTGCAATAATGCATACAGTAACTCATCAACCCGCCACACAGAGACACAAGGCTGTTCTGATGTAAAAATATATCCTTTATATTAAAAACTCTCATGCAGGCTTTAGTACTTAAAAATGGTTCCAGTAACTTTTAAAAGCAGTTCCACAATACCCAAAGCAAGATGTAGACCTTGGTTGCAATGTTTAGAAGGGCTGTGCGCTTCGTATCGTTCTTGTGTGCTCCGTTCAGTTCACCAAGCAATGCCCTGTGAAGTCTCACGCACCTCGCGTTACGACGCGTACGGCATGGATGGCATACACAAGGGGTACGAGTTGTAGCACTCCTGTGCGACTCGCACTCTGTTTGCAGAAAGCGGCTTTCAAAGTACACGCGCCTCGCGGAAACTGTAGTCCGGAGCGCGGCGTACAAACCGGCGTTGCTGGTTTAGCAAAAAGCGGCAGTGCGAGTCGTAGGTTGGAGTGGGACTCGCACAGTGCACAGTTCGGGGCTTAGAATACACAGTACCTTCCTTTGTTGTTCGGTGCGGACGGGGAGGAGATGATCTGATGTCCCACGCAGCGGTGCCTTTCTCCTTAGACGCGAGCTACGGCTCGATGGCTCAGCAGGCTCTTTTCTTTGAGGGCAGCGATGTGTTGTGGGGCAGGTTCTGGACCTCGGCGTACATTCCAGTCCTGAAGGGGGGGAAGCGGCGGACGGTGGAACAGGGTGCAGTGCGATCCCAGGCTCGGGACATACACCAACTGCACTACGCGCTGCAGCCGGTCACTCAAAGCGGCGGGGCGCTTCGAACAGGATGCCACACGGGGGAAAGCGAACACGGGCAGGAGTCCGGTCTTTATGATGTGAGCTACGCCTCGGGGGCCACAGGGTGGCGGTGCTCGGACCGGACGGGTCCTTTGCTTGGCGTTGCGAGCTACGGCTCAGAGGGACACAGTCACAGCGCTCAGGTCAGACGGGGCTGACCTTTACTTTGCGAGCTGCGGCTTGGCGGGCAGAAGTCAGGGTGCTTGGCAGGACAGGGGGTTGCACAGACTCTTCAAAGTGCGTGATGACGGGGCACAGCACACTCAACTTTCCGTGGGCAGCACTGCAGAGACACGCAACACCAGCAGCAGCTTCTCCTTCAGGGGTAGCGCCCAATGTTCCTGGGGCACTGTTCAGGGGGCAGGCTCACACGCAAGCCCTTGGAGATTGTTCACAAAAATGCACAAGTTGATATAAAGTCTTTCTCAGTCTTTGTCTTCTCTCCTTCTTGCAGCAAGGCACCCACCACAGGCCAGTCTCTCTGGCTAGAGACAGTAGTCCTCCATGCAGCTTTCCCAGGTCCTTCTCTTCGGCAGAGTTTCTTCTTGGCGTAAACAGGATCTAATGTTCAGGAGCAGGGCTCCTACTTTTATACACAGTTTCTTTTGTCTTTGCAGGCCAGGGGGCCTGAGCCTGGTTCAACCCAGTTTTGGAGCCCTTTGTTGACATGAAGCTGCCTTCTTCTTTCAGGGTGCAGGGCAGAGACCTCAGACGCTCCGCAGGAGGTGGAGCCAGCATTGTGGTGGCAGAGTACAGCCCTATTCAGAGTCAAGGGGCACTCCTCCCACCTATCCTGGGAGTAATCCCTCTATTCACCACCTGGCAGCCCAGACTGTCTCCTGGAATTCCCCAGCCCTGTCAATCACACAAACCAGACAGCAGATACACATCCTAGCAGAGGCGGGCTGAAATAGTCAGGCAAGCAAATGCTAACTTTCTAAAAGTAGCATTTGCAAACACAGGATATTTAAATAAACTTTACTAAAATAAGTATTTTATTATTCTGAGTTCAGGCATACTAAACTTGACTTTCTACCATGTTCCCTGAGCCTGCTGGGATTATAGAGTGTAATATTTCCAGCATCCCATTCTGGCCTATGAGAACAGGTAGCCTTACAATAGTGAAAAACGAAAATGGCTGTAATTCACTATTAGGACATGCCACACACATCAGGGCTTGTCCTACCTTACACTTACAATGCACCCTGCCCTTGGGCCTACCATAGGGGTGACTAATATGAAGTTAAGGGAAGGTTTAGGGACTGGCAAGTAGGTGCACTTGCGCAGTCAGCATGACAGTACCAGACTGCATGCAGGTTCTGCAATGGCAGACCCTAGATACATTTTACTAGGCCGCTTCTGTGGGTGGCACAACCAGTGCTGCAAGCCCACCAGCAGCATTGGTATTTACAAGCCCTGGCACTCCTGGTGCACTTTACTGGGGTCTGACAGTAAACCAAATAAGCCAATCATGGAAACCAATCAATGTATACACCTTTCATAGGGAGCACTTGCACTGTGGCACTGATTGGCAGTGGGACAGTGCCCTGAGCAGCTAACACCAGCAAAACACATGAGGCACATCAGCAAAAAGTAGAAGGGAGAGTCACGCCAAGGTGCCAGGTCTAACAGTGGTGTTTACCAAACCCCATAATTAACACGTGTGTTAAATACGCCAGGTTCAATCTGTGTGAAGATACGATGTCCAGCCAGTAGAACGGTTTTTACTATAGCCTTATAGCCCGCCGTAGAGGGCTATACCGGCTATTAAAGGACCTCTCCTGTGTTAAAGGCCAGAGCCAAAGGCGAGGGCCTTTAACAAGGGAGAGGGACATTAATAGCCGGTATAGCCCAACTACGAAGGGCTATAAGGTGTTGGACAGGCCCCACGAAGGGCTCGCTCCCTCCCCGCATGACAGGGCCCAGACATCGGCCCTCCCGGTGCTACCCGCAGGAGCAACCCGCAACCCGTCCCCCTCCGGGACGCCTGCTCCCGGATATCTCTGTGCCACGGGCCCAGGCCCCCGTCAACCCCATTGCCCGGCACAGCCGCCATCTTGGACACTGCACCACGCGGCCGCGTGGCCTCGGCTCGACCCCAACCCTGGGCCTGGCCGGGCCCCGACATCCCGGCACCACCATCCACCCAGGAGGTGAACGGACCACTTGGCAGGTTACTGGGAGAAAGAAGTGTCGATGGCTCTCCCCCGCCAGGTGCCGATCGCCCCCAGCCTCCCCGGGTGCTGGCTCCACCCCCCTGCTGGGTGTCTGGACTCCCTCATCCCGGACCTCCCGACCTCCCAGTGCGAGGGTCCAGACATCAAAGGGCGCCAGACCTATAACTGAGGCAGCCCCAGAGCAGGAAGGCAGTTGTATCCTGGAGTCGAGAGACATCGAGAAGAACTCATCCTTGACGGACTGCTGGCGCTGCCGCAGCCCTGCCTTGTGAACTATTATCCTGCCTGCTGGCGCTGCCGCGGCCTTCTGCAACCTTCATCCTCGTGGGACCTGCTGGCGCTGCCGCGGCCAGTTGTAACCGTCATCCTCGTTGGGACCTGCTGGCGCTGCCGCATTGGAGTTCTGGACTTTTTGGTACCGTCCAGAGGTGTCAGGGACAACACCCGAAGACCCCTGAGTTCTACCTGTCTCGGTGCACACATAAACAGAAACACGGGCTTCTCGGTGGTGGCGTCAAAGACCAAAGGTTTATTACTGCAGGGACACAGAAATCACAGAATCTACACACGGGCAGAGTCTAGGAGACTGTTCAATTTGTACAAAGTGAGTTGCTCCTTAAATACTATATTTTCAGCTTGGGGCAAATTCTTTGCATGCTAGTACGTATCTAAACCTTTGTGTCTTAAACAATAAATATTTGGCGTTACACAAGAATCGTCCACAGTATCTGATGTCAAAATATTACGAACGAGGGGTTCCCACTGTTCCATCACAATCCCACGTCAACTTTTCATTCACGAGCCGGACCGCCTCATTGTAAATTTCGTTACCTCCCCCTAATAAAGGCCCAGAAGGAAAAGAGCCGAGCCAGGTGCAGAAGATAGCAAAGTAGGATAAGAGATGTTTGTGGGTCGTAAATGGGCAAGGCTACCAGCTTCGGTCGCTTTATCATGATCAGGCCAACGAACACGGAAACCAGTATAGCAGGACTGGCCTCAGGCTGGGGAGGCAGTTATTTGCCGAGTCATGCGGCCACAGCGTTACTGACCCAAGGTGCACGTGTCACTAGCAAGGTGAATCGCCGGCTAAAGCCTACGTGTCATTTAACTGAAATCAAGTAATCAGAGGTCACTGTGTGTTCATTGGCTATGTGAGGGCAAGAAGACAAGATGGATGCCATGATCTAAAATGGATGCCCTCGCTGTATCGGAAATGTGTTTATAACAGGAGTGCTCTTATTCGTAACGTAGTGAAAACACCAGGATATACTAAATGGATCATTTGCGGTTCAACGGTACCAAAATTATGAGTTTACGACAATGTTGAAAACACGGGTTCAAATCGTCGCGGAACCTCAGACCCTCCTTTTGCCCTTACATAGGCAATTACTCAGTCTGTCTCCGAGTCTATCTCGATGTTCATCAGGTCAGTGATATGCTGCTGTGTCATCATTCTTTCTCGTACCTTGTCTCCAAATACAGGTGGTTTTCTGAAACAGGTTGCGGCACAGAGGCTACACAAAGCAGGACCACATTGGATAATAAGGCAGCACGAGAACAGGAACACTAGAATAACACCTACGACCATCAGAACCTTCCATCCCCACGCTGACAGCAGAGTCCAAAACCACTCCATTAAGGACCAGTTTCCTTTGTCTACGTGAATAGAGTCGGAAATTTTGTGTAGCTTAGAGATCGCTTCGTATACTGTCGGAGCATTATTGGGTATAAAAACACAGCAGCTCGATTGGATCATTCTACATACCCCACCTCGATCTGCAAGTATTACGTCTAGAACCATACGATTCTGCAACGTCATGAGACGATCCGCCTGAAGCTCAGCTGTTAAATTACTAAGGGCACCAGCAGTTTCTGTAATAGTAGATTCAACTACCCGTGTTAGCTGGCGTAGATTTCTACTATTGGCCATAGGCCCCCAGAACGGAATGAAACCTTTGAAGAAGTCTCCAGCTTCCTGACCAGCGGTATCTTCCTTGCTGAAAACGCCTCTTGCTACTCTAGTCTTGTGATAATCTGTGGCAGTGTATGTCGGAGGCAATAGTCGAGCAATATAACATGAACCTGAAAAGTCAGCAGGCAGCCATGTATATGCTCTATCCTGACAGATGAAGTAGGTACCCGTAGCAGTCAGAAAGGCAGGGGAAGAGTTAGACGGATATACGTAGGTCTCAACACACTCACTCTTCCCTAGCTGAGCTCTCGGATTTCTCCGATTTCCTTGCAAACAGACTTGACCTCGGTGAGGTACGACCCAAATTGGAGTGGAGCTCTTACGCTTGTTTTCACCCAAACTAATGCTATACTCCGTAGAATTCCAACTCAAATAAACTCGTAGTTCATCTCTAGGGATAGGCGGTGAGTTATTAACGTCTCTAACCATATCAGTTACTCCCTTTATCAAGGCTTTATTAACAGATGTATACCTAGTGGAGCGAGGAGGGCGCGGGGGATAGGTTTCGAGAGCATAGACGAATATGGTTTGGAAGGCCCAACATGATCCATTATAGCTGAAAGGCAAGACCAGGTAGGGAATGCCTTTATCCATGGTGTGGGGTATCAAACCACATACCCAGCAGTCTGTTGTGTTAACTACCAGTTGGTGTTGGTGCAAGAGCTGTACAAAAGTGTTGTTTATGAATTCAGAGCGTCGAGCTTGTTCGTGTTCAGGAAACGGATGAAAGGAATGGTAAGAAGAAATAGTAGGAGGCATAGGATCAAAGGGAGGCACTGTGGTTGCTATCGGTGTAAAAATTAAATGTACACCAAAGACGATTCCACCCACCAACGTTATTAAAACGATCAAAAACGTAATTGCACATTGCATCAAGAAACATTTGTTATGAAGAATCTTGTAAAGTCTATTTCTGCGGACATAAGTTACATTCTCTCGGTGCAGCCCAGGAAGCTCCATCTTCTACAACCGCTCGCGACCACTGATGATGTGTACGTAGTTGAAAATGCCTCTATCAGCCCTGGGAGTTCCCAGAACTAACAGAAAGGCCGACCTTGTGTCTGGCCCCCGCAGATTCAATTAGGCACACAGCCACGACCCTACGGCTACCCAGACGGCAAGGTAATTCAAAACAACATAACATGCATGTTAGCAAACTTCCTGGCTGGAGGTAATGTATCGAGATTCAAATATGTAAAATAGGCAGTTTCCTGCTTTATTTGTCCTTTGTGTGAGAACGTAGGTTATATCTCAATTTTCCTGTAGTTGTTTGATCCGGAAACAGTTTATCTTCCGCAGGGGCGGCAATGTTCAAATTCGCAGATGGCGAATGTTCTGTTGGGGCAGAGGACAAATTTCCAGAGTTCAAAAGAGTAGTTTCAGAAGGGGAGTCAGAGTTCGGTGTATCAGTGATCAGTTCTGCATCGCTGAACGGTATGTATTTTGGAATCGGTTCAACTTCGGAGGCCCCAACCCCTTTCCTCACCCAATTATCATACGGGAGTGGTAAGGGCACACGCTTGGTGTGTGTTGCGTGGATCCAATTTTTTCTACCGGCCACTCGTACAGCAGTTCTTGTCGCCAAAAGCACCTGATATGGTCCAATGAATTTTGGTTGAAGATTTCTGGTTCGTCCAAAATTCTTCACAACGACGAAGTCTCCAGGTTTTAGCTGATGGCCTGGACTTTCCGGAGGTTTTGGCAATGCATCGAAAACCTGTTGATGAATAAGACTCAATTTAGCAGTCAAGTCAAAAAGATAATCGATTAACATCGGGTATTCCAGCTGCTTAAACTCCCTCGGTCTCGGTACTCCTCAAACATTTGCGGGTCGACCGAACACAATCTCATAAGGGCTAAGCCCTACTCGAGAATGCACAGTCGCTCTTGTGGATAGCAGGGCCAAAGGTAAGGCGTCTGGCCAGGACAAGCCCGTGGAGGCTTGTACCTTAGCCAGCTTCAGTTTGAGGGTGCCATTGTAGCCTTCAACTAAACCTGCTGACTGGGGATGATTTGCACTGTGGAACTTTTGCTTTATGCCTAAGCCTGCACACACATTCTGCATGACTTTCCCTACGAACTCACTTCCGTTATCTGACCATACAATCCGTGGCATGCCAAACCTAGGGAAATATTCTTTGAGGAGAATTTTGGCAGTCGACAAAGCAGTATTGTCTTTAAGTGGATAAGCTTCAATCCATCTTGAAAAGGCACAGACTACCACTAGGACGTACTTGAGATTATTACACCGGTCCATGTGAATGAAGTCTAACTGAATCACTTCAAAGGGACAGGAAGGTGGAGCGAAATGACCAGCAGGTGTTGGGGTTCCCTTGCCAGGATTATGCATCAGGCATATCATGCAGTTTCTCACCACTCGCTCTGCACACTTATTAATTCCATCATTCTTCCAAACTGGGGCCAACATCTTACAAATCTCTTTCGAACTGATGTGCGCTGTTCCATGCGCCATTGTTACTACCGCAAGCACATACGCATCAGGCAACATCCAACGCTGCTGTTCCGTCAAATCAATCCAACATCCATTCGAGTCCAACTTACCCGTATTCTCTTTCCATGCAAGCCTTTCCTCTTCAGTTGCTTCTTCTTGAATCATTCTCACACTTTCCATTGTGTCTTCACACATTCCTGAATCAGTAACCCACTTTGCAGACGTTGCAACATACATTCTACTCATCAAATTCCTAGCTGTCTGTTTCGCTGTCTCATCAGCAAAGGCATTTCCTCGACCGACATCATCCGTGATTGCTCGATGAGCACTGCACTTCACAATCGCAACTTCCATTGGTAAGGTTAGAGATTCCAGCAGGTCATTAACTAGTTGACCATGCTGTATTTTAGTCCCATGTGACGTAATAAAACCTCTTTCCTTCCACAATCGTCCAAAACTATGGGCTACGCCAAATGCGTACTGACTATCTGTGAACACATTCACTCTCTTTCCCTTAGCTAAAACACACGCTCTAGTCAACGCAATCAATTCTGCAGCTTGGGCAGAATTCTGACTCACTCTTGCAGTCTCCACAATTGTATTCAAAGTTGTTACCGCATAGGCAGCTGTCACATCACCATTCTCCAATTTAAAACACGACCCATCAACATACAACGTGCCATCTGGATCTGACAACGGAGTGTCTTTTAAATCAATTCGTCCTTTTGTCTCTTCCTCTGTTCTGAAACAACAATCATGTGGTTCGGAATCACTCGACTCTTGACTCGTCGGCAACAATGTGGCTGGATTCAATACATTGCATCTTTTGATCTGAATATGACTTGCAAGTAGTGTCAGCTCATAGCCTGATAATCTAGCACTGGTAAGGTGTTGTGTCTTTGTTCGGTTCATGAGTGTGTCCACAGCATGAGGTACCATGACCACCAGCATGTTGTTCATAACCAACCCAGCAGATTGTCGAATGGACGCTGCAGCTGCCGCTGTAGCTCTCAAACAACTAGGCAACGCTCTGGCTACCGGATCTAACGTTGATGAAAAATACGCACACGGGCGTTGTTTATCACCAAATTGCTGTGTCAGAACACTCAATGCGCAACCTTCTCTCTCGTGGACATAGAGTGTAAATGGCTTACTGTAGTCAGGAGTACCCAACACAGGAGCTGAACATAGTGCATTTCGTAACTCAGAAAAGCTCTGCTGACATTCGTCAGACCATGGTACTGGATTTGGAACACCTTTCCCCGTCAAAGCCACCAACGGCTTTGCCAGGAGGGAAAAATTTGGAATCCATTGCCTACAGTATGAAGTAATACCCAAAAACGCACGCAGTTCTCTCTGTGTGCTAGGAACATTCATCTGCGTAATTGCTTTTATTCTCTCTGGGGTCAACCTTCTTCCCTCTTTTGACAAGAGATGACCTAGGTAGGTCACTTCTTGGCAACAGTATTGCATTTTTGAAGGTGACACCTTATGATTTAAATTAGACAAATGATGCAATAAGGAAATTGTAGCTGCTTTGCAAGTTTCCTTGTCATCGGCAGCCACTAGAAGATCATCGACATATTGCACTAGGGCAGAACCAGGAGGAAGGACAAAGGAGTCTAACTGACTTTTTAATGCCTGACTGTAAATGGACGGGCTCTCACAATAGCCTTGTGGAGCACGTTTAAACCTAAAGCTTCGTCCTCCTAGAGAGAAACCGAAAATATCTCTGCTTTCTTCGGCTATCGGAATGCTGAAAAAGGCATTCTTCAAGTCGATCACTGAGAACCATGTGGCTGTGGCAGGGATCAGCGTTAGCAATGCCGTAATGTCTGGAACCACAGGAAACTGTGGAATTACAATTTTATTAACCTCTCTAAGATCGATTACAAATCTATATACTGGAGGCTTTGTTGGGTCAGTTCGTTTCAGAATAGGCAGTACAGGACTATTACAGACATTTCCTCTGGTTTCCTCTATTACATCTCTTTTTATCAAATCTTGCACTATTAATAGGAGCGCACGCTCACCCTCACTAGAAATTTTGTATTGTGGGATTCGTGGAAATTTAACGTTTGCTTTCAACGTCACTACATATGGCGGGATTTCCAAAAGGCCTACATCGTTAGGACCAGTCGCCCAAAGAGTATCGGGGAGAGAACGCAGCTCCAGTGGGAGCGCATCCATTGATAAGTACATCGGGGAGATGATTCTTTTACCTAATGTAAGCTGTACTCCTGAAGGAGAACAGTACAATGTCGCATATAGGCGTTTCAACAAGTCTAAACCAAGCAGGTTTTCATTACAACCAGTCGTCAAAATCAAGGGTGCTTTTAATTGACGAGGCCCAACAGAAATAGACAAAGGACCAGAAACAGGTTGTGAACGGGGGCGCCTGAAAAACATACAGAAACATTTGTTAAGCCGGACAAGGGTGCGCCAGGGAGTTTCGCATGTATGATAGAACTTTTTGCTGCACCAGTATCCAACAGAAACGGTTCGACTACACCTGATGTGGCTACTGCGACATAAGGCCCACTCTGGTCTACTGGAACTGACACTACTCCCTCTCTTTGTCCATGGCTGTCCTAGTATTCATTTTGCTGGAATTCCTCACCAATTTCACAGTAATCTTCCACGTGATACTGTTGAGATCTAACTGGCTGTGTAGACTGACCATTTCGTTGGTCAAAATAATTAGAGGGGCGATCACTTGTTTGTGGAGGCATAGCACCTCGTCCTCGACCTCTAGAACCTTGCATAGAACCACCACGACCTCTCTGAGCTGTAGCAGCATTATTCTGCGCTAATACTGGACACTCATTCTTGTAATGACCTTCCTTTTTGCAATACGCACATTGATTCCATTGGTATTGCGGTCTCTGTGAACTATAGTCATTTCTCTGATATGACCTTTGCTGCGTATTCGTTTGATTCGTGTGAGGCGGATAAGCTTGTTGCAAAAGGACCTTAGTTTTTAAATCTTTCGTCTTTTTATCTGATTTTTCCTTCTCTTCTTTATCCCTATTTTCATAGTACTGGGCAGTGGCAAGTATCTGCGCAGTCGTAGAGACAGCCCACGCACTTTCAGAATTCTTTAACTTATTGCTGAGCTCTGGTATCAGGTTGTGCACAAATTTATCGACAAATAATCTCTGACCTCCTTCCGTGCTCATATCTTGACCACTGTGATCTACAAAAGTCTCTTCGAATCTGGTGAAAAAGTCGGAGACGCTTTCGTCTTTCTTCTGCCTGCATGCGGACAACTTGTCCCAGTTAACGCGCAACGCGGGCATCAGAGTTTTCATTAAGTCAATTATTCTACCGGGCAAATTAGCAATTAAAGGTTCAGGTTTAGATCCCCCAATTTGTTGGCCATCTGCCACAATAATAGCTGCCCAGTCTCCACCCAGGGCCACTGGATGATTTTCTCTACGAATTTTAGCCCAAATTGGTTGCGGTACTACGTTACCGAATAGCATATCAATGTCCGCTAGATTCATCACACAAGCTTCAACCGTCTGAGCCAATTCCTTGTAATATCCAGCTGGATTTTTACGCGGATCTGGCAAGGCCTGTTTTAATGCTAACACTTCAGCTCGTTTCCACGGGATGTGTATCCACACTCTCTGAAATTGGGCTGGAGCGGCTGCAATACCAAGTGTTGGAAATGGGATCCCCGGCTGGCCAGGGCTTTCGCCAAAGTCAGTCAGAGACCACCACTCCCAAGTCAGGGCAAGGGAGTTACACGCCAAGATAACCCCTACTCACCCTCTAGGTAACGTGGCGCGAGCAGCAAGGCTAAACTTGGAGGCGATATAAGTTAAGTATTTGCGCACGCACCCCAGCAACAACACCCAGGACCCACCACAAAGGAAACTCCACACAAGGTTATATAAAAATAGCCTTTGTATTACACCAAAACACATTAGATAAAACACACACTTTACAATGTGCCAGAGGCACGGGCAGAATTTACAGGGGTTATGTACAAGACAGGGCCATGCCAGCCAGCTCCAGCCAATCACACGCCAGCACCCTCACAGCACACGTACAGCCATGTCTAGAAATGGCGCTTCGCTACTAGACACATACATGCTGCATACACCATCTCGCAGCATTCACTCTCACGAGTTCACACATACCAGACTCAAGCCTGTACACCCCACGCATCAGGAACTACCAGGGACACATACATTCCCCATGCATTCCTATGGGCGGGCAGGCCTAGCTCAGCACATGCACTCAGAGTGCGCACGCACTTTCCACTGGGACACAGTGAAAGTGCGCAGAATCCCAAAAATCACCATTGCCAGGTCACCATTTCACGCAAAAAGTCTAGGGGTGAACCTGCCCTAAGGGCCAAAGTCCAACACCAAGGTTTACATTAGCTTGCACAGCTTCACGCCAAATTGGTGGAACCTCTCTCATTGGATATTGACGATTTTGTTTCGTGTTACGTTTCTCTGAATCTCTTGGTGAGGGCCGGGAAGGGTCAAATCTAAAATCTAAAACTAATTCCATTGCTTCCTTTATCTCTCGACCAACTATCATACCTGCAGCAAATTTCTGCTGAACCTGAATTAATTCGTCTGGAACTTGTTCGGAATCGTTCTCTTCCCAGTCTTCACGCAAAAGAGAACACATGACATCAAACACATAGCGTTGTGTCGGCTCGTTCCATTGCATAAATGTATCTAATATATCTTGTATACTATATCTTCCCACTTTCGAAACCCATCTAAAAGCAGTGGAATCCAATATTCCTCGTTCTTCGATACTAGGAAGCTGACTGCGTCTCTGAACAGATTCAGAGGCAGGACTCCTAATCAAAGTTTTGTAGAAAGGAGAGAGAATATTAGAGACAGAGTCAGTGATCCTCCGACGAACAGAAAGCGGAGTCGCATAGCTTGCGGAAGTCTGAAGTAGTGTAGTAGTTGGGACAAGAGGAACAGCACTAGTAGGAGTAGTAGGCAAGATAGCTTGCGAAAGAAAAGGTGTTAGCGGTACATGCACAGGCAGAGGAGCTGGCAACCCTGGAAGAGGGGGTGCCGTAGGAACATTGATAACCACGGGGGGTGCAGGAGCTTGATTTAGGGGAACAGGAGCCGGTATACCAGGCTGTCCAGCAACCGGTAACACGACATTCGGCAGAGGTGGAGCTGTAGCACCCTGTGCATACGGTGGAGGTGACCTTAACAAATAAGACAGCAAAGGATCATTTTCCGGATCCTCCAATATCTTAGTTGTACTAGATGGCAAGGCAGGGTAGCACTTATCTATCGCTAAATTACGTTGTCTATCGGCTACCTCTATCGCTTTCTCAGATTCATTGAGTTGCAGCTGCTTGGCCGACTGTTCCAAAGTCAATTCCTGTTCTTTCTGTTCTTTCTTCAACTTTTTAATCTCTCTCTGTTTAGATTCTTTCCGCCAATAACGGAAAGAATCAAACATTGCCGGCCGGGCTTTCTTTTTAAACAACCTTCTTTCTAAATTATCGAGAACTCCAGGTTCAAAACTACCATGTAGTGGCCAACTAAAGACACCATCTTTCTCTGTATAGCGGATCCATACCTCGTTATAAGAGATAGGGCCCACACCAAATTTGCAATAAAGATCATAAAGAGGAGTTCCAATCGGAGGGACCGAACACGAGTCCTGCAACCGGGAATCGCTGTTGCAACCAAAACATGAAAACACAGAATTTTTCCGACTTACCATTTTTAGAAACCGGAACACAGAACAAACACAAATAACAGTGCACACTCAGACTTAGGCCTACCAAAGAGAACAAAATGTATCGATACCTAGACTAAACCAAAAAGGTTATCGTAACCAGAATAACCAACGATAATCTTATAAAACCAAACCAAGCCAAGGAACTAAAAATTATCTGGACCTTTACGAAGTAACAAAGCAACTCACAACCGCTTAATACTTAACTGAGGTACTGAAGACGTCACCAAGGAGAAACCCGTCACGTCCCGCTGTACTAAGGTCTGCACCTCGGGTCCAAGACAGGGCGACGGTCAAGGCAACGGACCACTGCAGCCGTCCGAACGGGAACCCTCGTGGAAGAGAACGTCAGGCCACTTTTGCGATATACCGGGATCGATGAAGTGGGGCGCCTCCCTCCGGAATCTTCACACGAAGTTTCTCGAACTCTTCAGGCTTTTGGACCGGAACCAAATGACGTCGCCCCACGTTGGGCGCCAATTGGAGTTCTGGACTTTTTGGTACCGTCCAGAGGTGTCAGGGACAACACCAGAAGACCCCTGAGTTCTACCTGTCTCGGTGCACACATAAACAGAAACACGGGCTTCTCGGTGGTGGCGTCAAAGACCAAAGGTTTATTACTGCAGGGACACAGAAATCCCAGAATCTACACACGGGCAGAGTCTAGGAGACTGTTCAATTTGTACAAAGTGAGTTGCTCCTTAAATACTATATTTTCAGCTTGGGGCAAATTCTTTGCATGCTAGTACGTATCTAAACCTTTGTGTCTTAAACAATAAATATTTGGCGTTACACAAGAATCGTCCACAGTATCTGATGTCAAAATATTACGAACGAGGGGTTCCCACTGTTCCATCACAATCCCACGTCAACTTTTCATTCACGAGCCGGACCGCCTCATTGTAAATTTCGTTACCTCCCCCTAATAAAGGCCCAGAAGGAAAAGAGCCGAGCCAGGTGCAGAAGATAGCAAAGTAGGATAAGAGATGTTTGTGGGTCGTAAATGGGCAAGGCTACCAGCTTCGGTCGCTTTATCATGATCAGGCCAACGAACACGGAAACCAGTATAGCAGGACTGGCCTCAGGCTGGGGAGGCAGTTATTTGCAGAGTCATGCGGCCACAGCGTTACTGACCCAAGGTGCACGTGTCACTAGCAAGGTGAATCGCCGGCTAAAGCCTACGTGTCATTTAACGGAAATCAAGTAATCAGAGGTCACTGTGTGTTCATTGGCTATGTGAGGGCAAGAAGACAAGATGGATGCCATGATCTAAAATGGATGCCCTCGCTGTATCGGAAATGTGTTTATAACAGGAGTGCTCTTATTCGTAACGTAGTGAAAACACCAGGATATACTAAATGGATCATTTGCGGTTCAACGGTACCAAAATTATGAGTTTACGACAATGTTGAAAACACGGGTTCAAATCGTCGCGGAACCTCAGCGGCCCGTTGCCACCTACGACCTCTTCGGGACCTGCTGGCGCTGCCGCGGCCTGACCCGTCCGAACGCCGAGCTCGAGGATTGTGAGCTACCACCGTTTCACCTCAGTACCTGTAGGTACCAAGACTGTCCCGCTACCCCCTTTTCCTAATAGAGACTAGAATTGAGAGGATCATCGTGTCCTGATCTCCTTGTATCGTACCACCTTACTCAAAGAATTGCCTATAAAAGGTGTTAAGCTGATCTTCGTGTGGTGTCCATCTGTGGGGGGGAAGTTACTTGTCTGTACGACCGCTGGAGACGGCCCTCACCGGAGGCCTCTCCCCTTGTGCTCGGCCGACCCTCCAGGTCCCCGTCTAACATTGGTGGCCAGCGGCGCGATCCGAACCAACGCGTACCGTACAGAGAGTAACTCACCCTACGACTAATCCACAATGACGACCAGAGAGAGCGGATCTGCAGAGAAATTCCAGATGGAAAAACTGGAAGAGTACAACCACCGAGAGCTAAAACAATTTTGCATAGAACTAGGCATTGCTACCACCGGTCTGAGCACGAAAGAGGACTTCAAACACGCCCTAGAATCCTGGGCAGAGACAAATACCGCCGGACCCCGGGACCCCGAAGCCCCGGAAACAAACACCACTCTGACAGAAGAAAGGAGAACGGATCTCTCCCGGGAAGAGATCCGAGAACGAGAGAAAAATAGACTTCACGAGTTAGAGCTGGCACGGCTCAAATTAGACGGAGAATTGAAACTGGCAGAACAAAAGATGAACTTAGAACACTTACGGCTCCAAGAAGAGCGAGAGGAGAAGCAGAGACAGAGAGAACTCGAAGAAAAAAGACTGGCATACGAACACGAGTGCAAGCTAGCGGAGATAGAGATGCGCAAACAGAACAAAGACCTAGGGGTGCCCGAGCAACCGCGCCCCCCAGGTACTACCGAACAGAAGGTCCACATCCCCAAAGATGTGGTCCGGGAATATGTTCGGAACGACGACATACAGCAGTGGTTCAAGGCCTACGAGATCGCCATGACTGCCCACCGGATCGCTCGAAGTGACTGGGGAGCCGGTCTATGGGGGAGATTCGTCAATGAAGGCCGTGATGCCCTGCTGCAGCTTCCGGACCATCAAATGACGTCCTATGACCACATGAAGGCCGCCCTCCTCAGTCGATATGGGCTGACGTCCGAGATGTACCGCCAGAGGTTCCGCAACTGCACCCGCATCCCGGGTACAACCTGGATAGAATATGTGAACTATTTCAGCCGAGCCTTCGAGGGATGGATCAAGGGTAGCAACGTAACAACCTACGAACAGCTCTTCAACCTCATTGTGTGGGAGCACCTCTCCAACAACTGCTTCGTCGAGCTCAGGCAGCACCTCCTCGACAGTAAATTGACTGACCCACGGCAGCTCGCCGCCGAGGCTGACCGATGGGAGAGCACCCGAGTGGCCCGATGTGGGCCCAATGAGCAGAACAGAACCAACCAAGGTCATCATCGTCCCCGAGGAGGAGGAGGAGGCCCGGGCCGGGGCAGAGACGCCGTCCCGGCCGCTTCCACAAACTACACCCCGCCCCCGGCCGGCCGGGGCAACCCCCCGATGCGCCCGGGGTTCCGAGCCAACGTTACGTGTCATCGATGCCAGCGAGTCGGCCACTATGCCAGTGACCCGACCTGCCCAAAGAACCAGACCCCCGGGCCCCGCCAGGTGGCTGCCGCCGCCCTAGGAGAAGAGCAAGTCTCCGAAGAGCCTGAAGAGTACGAGCAGGAGCTGCCCGAGTGGGAACCTGCCGCACTGACCCTGGCCTGCCTAGGGGGGAGAGACCTGATCCCGCGGGCTCCCCTACCAGCCAACACCAGGAAGTACAGCCAGTGGGTGAACATAAATGGGCGTAAGGCCGAAGCCCTGCGTGACACAGGGGCCAGTGTGACGGCCGTCCGTTGTCACCTGGTGACCCCAGAACAAATCCTGCCAAATGTTCTTTGCCCCGTCCGATCGGCCGACAATTCGGAGAGCCTGTGTCGGATGGCCTGCGTCCCCTTCGAATGGGGAGGAGTGTCCGGGATGCTAAAAGTGACTGTCCGCGACGATGCCCCCGTGGACTGCCTCCTGGGGAACGATCTCGAGAGTTCGCCGTGGGCAGCCGTTGAAAGAAGAGAGCACCTGGGGATGTTAGGCCTCCCGGGCTGGGCGTGCGTAACAACCCGGTCCATGGCCGCCGACACCGTCCCTAGATCTGAAGAACCCGCATGGCCAGCACCTCCTCCCCCGATCGCTCCGGAGGGAGACTCCATCCCTACCGACACCCCGGAACAAACCCAAGAAGAGCCCGCTCAGCGCCAAGACCTTCCGGACCTGGCTCAGTGGCGTCAGGAAGGGGGGCCCACCCAAGAACAATTCCGGCAAGAGCAAAAGACCTGTCCCTCCCTCGAGGGACTGCGACAGCAAGCGCTCGCCCAGAGCGCAGGAGACACCGCAGGGGCCCACTGGATCTATTGGGACAATGACCTGCTGTACAGCGAACAAAGAGTAGCGGAGCTGGGGACCAGTCGAGTGCTGGTGGTGCCCCTCCGCTTCAGAGACTTCCTTTTGAACCTGGCCCATGATGTCCCCCTGGCTGGACACTTGGGGCAAGACAAAACATACAACCGCCTGGTGACTCACTTTTACTGGCCGAGAATGAGAAATGACGTCTCCAACCACTGCCGGTCCTGCCCGACCTGCCAGGCCAGCGGGAAGAGCGGCCGCAAACTCAAGGCACCCCTGCAACCATTCCCCGTGGTGACCACCCCGTTCGAAAGGGTGGGAATAGACATTGTGGGGCCCCTGGACCCCCGAACAGCACAAGGGCATCGCTTCATCCTGGTCCTGGTGGACCACGCCACCCGCTATCCTGAGGCGGTTCCCCTTCGAACTGTAACAGCACCAGTGGTAGGGCGAGCCTTAATGGGGATCTTCTCTCGAGTGAGCTTCCCCAGGGAGGTCGTCAGTGACAGGGGCACGAACTTTATTTCAAAATATACGAAATCTCTATGGCAACAGTGCGGAGTCACCTACCGATTCACAACCCCCTATCACCCGCAAGGAAACGGACTGGTCGAGCGATTCAACCGCACTCTCAAGGGGATGATCATGGGGCTGGAAGAACCCCTACGCCGCCAGTGGGACGTGCTACTACCGTGCCTCCTCTTCGCCTACCGAGAAGTCCCCCAGAAGTCCCTCGGCTTCAGCCCCTTCGAACTCCTGTACGGACACCCTGTTCGCGGGCCTCTCAGCCTAGTTAAGGAGGAGTGGGAAATGGCCCCCCTGAAGACCCCTCCAGACATCTACAAGTACCTCCTGACCCTCCGTAATCAGACCCGGCGATTCAGAGAGCTCGCCAAAGCCAATCTTGAGGCCAGTCAGGAGGACATGAAGAAGTGGTACGATCAACATGCCTCCTCCATCGAATTCGAGCATGGCCAGCAGGTGTGGGTGATGTCCCCCATCGAACCCTGTGCCTTACAGGACAAGTGGACGGGGCCCTTCAAGGTGATCGAGCGTAAGAGCCCCGTCACCTACCTCATCGACATGGAATCCCCCCGGAACCCCCTCCAGGTCCTCCACGCCAACAGACTCAAACCCCACTTCATGCGCTCGGAGCTCAGCCTGCTGATGGCCACAGACAGTGGAGCTGAAGAGGACTCCGAGCCCCTCCCTGACCTGCTGGGGACCGGGGAAAAAGATGGTTCAGTGGACGGGGTCCAACTCTCCGAGGCCCTGACCCCGGAGCAGCGCCAAGACTGTCGGGCCCTCCTGCTGCAATTTGCACGCCTATTCTCCCTCACACTCGGGGTCACCCCCTGGTGCCTGCACGACGTGGACACTGGCGACAGTCCTCCTATCCGACACCGGCCGTACCGAGTACCAGATCGGGTACGCACCTGCATCCAAGAAGAAGTCTCCAAGATGCTCGCCCTCGGAGTCATCGAACCCTCGGACAGCCCCTGGGCCAGCCCGGTTGTACTGGTCCCCAAAGCTGCGGCCCCGGGCACCACACCCGAGCTCCGGTTCTGCGTCGACTATCGGGGTCTGAACGCTGTCACCCGAACCGACGCTCACCCCATCCCCCGAGCCGACGAACTAGTTGACCGCATGGGGGCGGCCCGCTACCTAAGCATCTTCGACCTGACGGCGGGCTACTGGCAGATCGGCCTCACCCCCAGGGCACAAGAACGATCCACCCCGGATGGACACTACCATTTCAGAGTGATGCCCTTCGGCATGAAAAACGCTCCAGCCACGTTTCAACGACTTGTGAACCAGGTATTGGCGGGCCTCGAAGAGTTCAGCGCCGCCTACCTGGACAACATCGCGGTGTATAGCCGCCACTGGTCAGACCACCTCCGCCACCTCCGAGGGGTCCTGCAGGCCCTCCAACAGGCCGGCCTCACAATCAAGGCCAGCAAGTGCCAAATAGGCCAGGGGTCCGTGACCTACCTCGGACACTAAGTGGGGAGCGGTCTGGTGGCCCCCCTCCAGCTCAAGATCGCTGCCATCCAGTCCTAGCGGCCCCCCATAACTCAAACCGAGGTCCGAGCCTTCTTGGGGTCACCGGATACTATCGGCGGTTCGTGAAGGACTATGGCAGCATTGTTCGGCCCCTCACGGAACTCACATCCAAGACCAACCCAAAAACCGTCAACTGGACTCCCGACTGTCAAGCGGCCTTCGAGAGGCTGAAAGCCGCCATGTGCACCGCTCCTGTGCTCCAGGCCCCCGACTACAGCCGTGAGTTCATCGTCCAGACTGATGCCTCAGACCATGGCATCGGGGCCGTCCTCTCCCAACTGAACCCCGAGGGAGTCGACCAACCAGTGGCCTTCCTCAGCAGACGCCTCCTGCCCCGAGAACAGCGCTGGAGCACCATTGAGCGAGAGGCCTTCACAGTAGTATGGGCCCTCAAGAAGCTCCGGCCTTACCTCTTCGGAACCCACTTCCGGGTACAAACAGATCATCGGCCCCTGCAATGGCTAATGCAAATGCGGGGAGAGAACCCCAAACTATTGCGATGGTCCATCTCCCTGCAGGGGATGGACTTCACTATGGAGCATCGCCCTGGCCAAGACCACGCCAACGCGGATGGCCTGTCCCGCTTTTTCCGCCTCGACGAGGAGAGTCCCCAAGAGGATGGGTGACTCTCCCCGCCTTCAGCTGGGGGGGACGCATGTTGGACAGGCCCCACGAAGGGCTCGCTCCCTCCCCGCATGACAGGGCCCAGACATCGGCCCTCCGGGTTCTACCCGCAGGAGCAACCCGCAACCCGTCCCCCTCCGGGACGCCTGCTCCCGGATATCTCTGTGCCACGGGCCCAGGCCCCCGTCAACCCCATTGCCCGGCCCAGCCGCCATCTTGGACACTGCACCACGCGGCCGCGTGGCCTCGGCTCGACCCCAACCCTGGGCCTGGCCGGGCCCCGACATCCCGGCACCACCATCCACCCAGGAGGTGAACGGACCACTTGGCAGGTTAATGGGAGAAAGAAGTGTCGATGGCTCTCCCCCGCCAGGTGCCGATCGCCCCCAGCCTCCCCGGGTGCTGGCTCCACCCCCCTGCTGGGTGTCTGGACTCCCTCATCCCGGACCTCCCGACCTCCCAGTGCGAGGGTCCAGACATCAAAGGGCGCCAGACCTATAACTGAGGCAGCCCCAGAGCAGGAAGGCAGTTGTATCCTGGAGTCGAGAGACACCGAGAAGAACTCATCCTTGACGGACTGCTGGCGCTGCCGCAGCCCTGCCTTGTGAACTATTATCCTGCCTGCTGGCGCTGCCGCGGCCTTCTGCAACCTTCATCCTCGTGGGACCTGCTGGCGCTGCCGCGGCCCGTTGTAACCGTCATCCTCGTTGGGACCTGCTGGCGCTGCCGCGGCCCGTTGCCACCTACGACCTCTTTGGGACCTGCTGGCGCTGCCGCGGCCTGACCCGTCCGAACGCTGAGCTCGAGGATTGTGAGCTACCACCGTTTCACCTCAGTACCTGTAGGTACCAAGACTGTCCCGCTACCCCCTTTTCCTAATAGAGACTAGAATTGAGAGGATCATCGTGTCCTGATCTCCTTGTATCGTACCACCTTACTCAAAGAATTGCCTATAAAAGGTGTTAAGCTGATCTTCGTGTGGTGTCCATCTGTGGGGGGGAAGTTACTTGTCTGTACGACCGCTGGAGACGGCCCTCACCGGAGGCCTCTCCCCTTGTGCTCGGCCGACCCTCCAGGTCCCCGTCTAACATAAGGCTATTAGAACATTCTGCCACAAGAGGGCAGAATGTTCTACAAATAAGAACAAAGCCTTATGGGAGCGTGAGGGGATTGGAATCCCCTCGGGCTCCCTGAAGCCTTTGTTCACAGCCAGAGCTGCGAACAAAGAAACATTGGAATGTTGGAGCTCCGGGCTTATACCAGCCATTATAAGCCCGGAGCACTCCATTGTTTTCAATGGTGCTCCCAACATTCCAATGTTCTAATTGTATTTATTAATTCAGATCAACAGTCACAGGTACAAAGGGCCCAGGAGGTCAGCCCCAACTTCCCCACATTCCACAGCCCACATCATCACATTATTCCCACTACATTCTCTACAGCATTGTCTAATATAAGTCCATCAAGACACCACATATCTACCCCTTTTATAAAAGTAAAATAATACGTAGCACAAATATTCAAAACAAATCATTATAAATAAAAAATACATATAATAATATACGTTTTTTCTTTTAAAAAAAGTACTAATTATGGAATTTGCTAGATTTTATTGAGCCCTTGTGCTTCTAGATAATACTTGCTTTGATCATACTCAAGATGTTTGCCCATTTCTAAATCATGAGATTCTATCCTAAGTGTCTAATATTTTTATAGATTTTTAATTTCTTATTGTGATCAGTGAAGGAGAGTGTCTCTAAAGATGTTTAGAGAAAAGCACTATGTGTTTTTAAAATACCCCTCACACACTATGAATCCCATAGTGTCATGTTTCATCATAGGGGTCTTCCCGTCCCTCTGCGGGGCGGGGCGTGCTACGACTTACGACTACGCTGGAGCACTTTGTTGGTGAAAAGACTATGTGTGTGATGAATTTGTGAGAGTGATAGGGAAAGTGAAATTGGTGCAGAATATAAAAAAAAAAAAAATTCCCTGGCTAGTGGAAAAAATACACTTTATTCTGCTCCCTAGCTGGAACATTAAAAACGAGGAAGAATAGTAACGGGAAAAATGTTTTTTTAACCCCTACTCGGTCGACATGTTTCGAACGCAGTCCCCACTGCGTTTCTCATCAGGAACCAAATATGATCCCTATTACACTCTACACGAATCTAGTGGATATATAGTATGCCTATTATCGCACTGAACTGACCGCAAAAATAGGCAGGCCGGTGTAGTCCTAAAGGGTGGAATCGCCCCTCAAAAATTACCAAATTGGTATACGTTGTCTCTGGATAGTGGGCCACATGAGCAAGTTACGGGGAAGATTTCCTAATTGGAATCAATGGTTTTTCATTGTGTACACAGGAAAGCTCTTGCCTGCATCATACCTCCGTACAGCTCCTGGTTGTCCTCGACACCTCTTGGTCCTCGTGGCTGAAGAGTCAAGCTTCACCTCTTCGCACCTGAAGCACCCGACGTCGGTGGGCATTCGTCTATTGTGCTCCTGGTCACTGGCAAGGGACCCAGACTCTGTCCCCTCTGCTTTCAGGTTCTTATCATTTTCAATCCTGGCTTGGATCTCTCCAGACACTTTCCTTTACAGCAGGTCACCATTGAAATCAACGACGATTCCTGACACCATTTGACACCTATGCACCCTGCTTCCCTGGGTGAGGTAACTCAAGTACTCCGGTGCTCCTGGGGGTGTTGGCCCTCGAACCCCTTAAGTCTAAAGGGGTTTGGTCAAAGTGGTCTCCTAAGTGTCCTTTAACTTTAAAATTCCAACCGCGACTTTCCCCATAGAAGCTAACGGAGCTCGCGGCTGTGTTCTCACACTGCACACGTCCCCCGTGGGTCCCCTGTGTCACTACCTTGGGTGGTTCCTTGGGGTCCCAGTGATTCTACGTGCTCTAGGCACAATGTCTAGTCAAGCCGTGGTTCTTATACCGCTTTTTTAATATATGGTTTGGTCTCCCCCTGGGGCCCATTGTATATTGTGCTATTTACTGAAGTTCTAAAGTATTGATATTGTGTATCGTGTTCTCTAATCTCATAAAGAGGTTAGTAGAGAGTGTTAAGTAATAAATACATATATTTTATTTATATACCTGCGGTGGTTCTCCTTTCATTTAGCCATTCACGAGATTATAGACTGGTAAACCAAGCTGCTTTACACTCCCTCAAGACTTAGCCTGAAGGCTGCTCTCCATAACTACCACTAGGATAGCTTTCTATAAAGGT
This sequence comes from Lissotriton helveticus, assembly GCF_964261635.1. NCBI lineage: Eukaryota > Metazoa > Chordata > Amphibia > Caudata > Salamandridae > Lissotriton > Lissotriton helveticus. The sequence continues at coordinate 1,198,215,659 of NC_136071.1, read as the reverse complement.
TGTCTTAAACCTACCATCAATAAGGGGTAGTTTGGACTGGTGCAAGGTGCCCACTAGAATAGTGGACAGCATATGCCAGGTCAACTTCTCACACAGGGGTGTTGTGGATGGAAGAAGGCAGGGGGTGCAGGGGGTTTGTAGATAGAAGAAGGCAGGGGGTGCAGGGGGCTCGTGGATGGAAGAATGCAGAGGGCATACGGCTTGTGAATGGCAGAAGGCAGGGGAAGCAGGGGGCTTGGGGATGGCAGAAAGCAGGGGAACCAGGGGAAGCAGGGGGCTTGTGGATACCAGAAGGCAGGAGATGCAGGGGGCTTGTGGATGGCAGAAGGCAGGGGAAGCAGAGGGCTTGTGAATGGCAGAAGGCAGGGGAAGCAGGGGGCTTGTGAATGGCAGAAGGCAGGGGAAGCAGGGGGCTTGGGGATGGCAGAAAGCAGGGGAAGCAGGGGGCTTGTGGATGGCAAAAGGCAGGGGTGCATAGGGGTCATGGATGGCTGAGGACAGGAGACGCAAGGGGCTTATGGATGGCAGAAGGCAGAGGACGCATGGGGCTCATGGATGGAAGAAGTCAGGGAATACAAGGGGCTTGAAGATGGCTGAGGGAAGGGGACACAGGGGCCTCTAGGTGGAAGAAGTCAGGGGGTGCAGGGGGCTTGTAGATTGAAAAAGTCAGTGGATGTAGGGGACTAGAGGATAGCAGAAGGCAAGGGGCGCAGGGGGTTGATGGATGGCAGAAGGCATGGATATAGGGGGTTGTGGATGGCAGAAGTCAGGGGACGCAAGGGGCTTGTGGATGGAAGAAGGCAAGGGATGCAGGGGGCTCATGGGTGGCAGAAGACAGAGGATGCAGGGTTCTTGTGGACAGATAAATGCAGGGGACAAAGGGGGTTCGTGTATGGAAGAAGGCAGGGGACGAAAGGGGCTTGTGGATGGCAGAAGGATAGGGACACAAGGGGTTTGTGGATGGCTGAGGGCAGGCAACACAGGGGGCTTGTGGATGGCAGAAGGCAGGAGATGCAGGGGGCTTGTGGATGGCAGAATGCAGGGGGCACAGGAGGGTTGTCGATGGCAGAAGGTTGAGTAAGCAGGGGGCTTGTGGATGGTAGAAGGAAGGGGACGCAGGGGTCTTGTGGATAGCAGAATGTTGGAGACACAGGGATTGTGAATGGCAGAAGACAGCCGACGTAGAGGGCTTGTGATTGGCAGAAGGCAGGGGACTCAGGGTGCTTTTGGATGACAGATGTCAGGGAGTGCAGGGGGCTTGCGGATGACACAGGAGTCTTGAGGATGGCAGAATGCCGGGGACGCAGGAGTCTATGGGCATTATTAGGATGGCGGGCAGACTTTGTCCGCCCGCCATCCTATCGTAGAATTGGACCCTCCGCCATTGGTGCGGGGTCCAGTTGGTGGCATTAGGATGCGCCCGCCACACTGACGGGCGCATCCTGCATTCTTGACATTGCGCTGGGCCGTGCTCCCAGCACCGCCCGCCGCAATGCCAAGAAGGCGTGTTGTGCAGTTCCATGCACAACGTGGCAGGCACCGCGCGGTGCCTGCCATGTTGTGCATGGAACTGCAGTGGGGTACCATAGGTACCCCCCATTTGCACCCCTACGACCCAGAACCCCTGGGGGCCCGCTACAGGCCCCCAATGGTGAAAAACATGGCGGCGTTGCCACCACGGAAAGGCATGTGCCCGCTGATATGCTAATATGGATGGCCGTGTCTCCCAGACACCACCACCATGTTAACAGCTTTTTCGCCCGGTCGACTCTTTGACCGGGCGGAAAACTGGTGGACGGTCTTTCCGTTCGATGGGGTTCCCCCCCCACCCCACCATGGTAATGTGGCGGGGTGAATTTCAAAATGGGCGGTGGTTTTTAGCGGGCGGATTGCCACCACCATACGGGCAGTGGCGATCCGCCCGCTATCCTAATGACCCCCTACGTGTGCAAAGTCAGATGGAATGCTGCACCACATAGAATACTGTCTGGTGAGTGGTTCTCCGATTGTAGGGTTGACTTTCTAATGTCTGACTATAAATGATTCATATTTGATTGTTGTTCTTTCCTGTCTTATCTATCTCCCCTGCAGTGTAGCCTCTTTACAATCCTCTAGGCTGGCTGGCTTGTATTTTTCCACTGCTCACTTTTAGGCAACTATTTTTTTTCCTTTTTGGTGAAGCCCTCCATGAAAGTGCATGTGTTTTCCAGCTCTCTCCCTTGTGTGCTTATCCCCTGCCAAATACCTAACACCCCATGCTTTGTGTTCCTATCTCCCATGTGTGCTGCTCACTCTGCCTCACCTTCTTCTCCCTCCCCCGCCCCTGTCCTCCATGTTGTCCTCTCCGCCGTGTGCTTCCCCTCCTCAAGCCTGTGTGGCACCCTCTTTTGTCTGCTGCTTTTACCCTCGTCCCACCACCCTGCTCTGCTTTTTGAGTTCCCTCCAACCACAACCCAGTGCACCCCTTCCCCGCTGATCCTTTATTTACTTTAATTTAATTTTTAAATGTTTGCAATTTGCCTTTTTACCTTACAAAAAAATGCTTTTGCTCTATTCTAATTACATTTTCCTTATTTACGGAGCCATCTTGGATGGGTAAATAAGACAGTGACACCTGCCTCCTTCCGATTGTGCACGGCTGGGGGCAATTCGTTGTGGTCATGTCATGTTGTCTTTTTTTAGGTTTTGCCTGCAAGTGCGCACGTAGTGCGCATGCGCTAAAAAACCTCTTGAGTTCTATATCGGATCGATGACCCGCCTCTGCCTCTCATTGGCTAGCTCCATAAATGGAGGCTAGCCATTGGGAGACAGAGGCTGTCCGTCACTCTTTGCCCGTCCGGACGCGAATCGGGGGCGTTCCCGTGCCTTTTTTTAAGTCCCGCCCCCTTCTTTCGTCAGCCGCCCCTTCGCCCCTTTTTTCATCACGGCATTTGTTTTTGTCGGCTTTTGTTTGCCGCCCCTTTTTTCGTCACCGCCCCTTCGCCCCTTTTTTCATCACGGCATTTGTTTTTGTCGGACTAGCACTCCGTCTTTTTTCCAGTTGCAACACGAGGAGCAGAGGCAGCGTCTGGCCCTTAATATGTGAGGAGGTAAGCGGGGCGTAATTTAGCCTTACTTTTTTAATTCAAAGTTAAATGCTGCACACAATACTAAAATACTGTCCTGCCTGCTAAATGAGTTAACTTTCAAGTGCATCGATCAATCCACGATCAGCGAGGAAAGCAGCAGGCCCGGGACACCCCAGTGACGTCATCCAATCACAGCACGGCCCGGGACCTGACTTGTTGTTTTTGTTTGCAGCTGGCCATTCTGCTTTAACTATCATAATGCCGGCCGCGCTTCTTTCTTTCTACACGGCTCACCGTTTTCCCCTTGTTTTATTAGCTGACTAGCACTCTGTCTTTTTTCCGGTTGCAACACGAGGAGCAGAGGCAGCGTCTGGCCCTTAATATGTGAGGAGGTAAGCGGGGCGTAATTTAGCCTTACTTTTTTAATTCAAAGTTAAATGCTGCACACAATACTAAAATACTGTCCTGTCTGCTAAATGAGTTAACTTTCAAGTGCATCGATCAATCCACGATCAGTGAGGTAAGCACACTCGCAGCATCTGATGGGTCTTTATGGAGCTGTTTATTCATCAGCCACTCAGTTTCTCGCTTCTCAAGCCCTGACTGAGCACACAGCTGAATAGTAGTACAAGATTACCCGTCAACCCGCCTACAATTCTTTTCAGAACCGTCTACTAAGATGAAAATGTGGTGCACATATCCCTGTTATTTGTAAGAATACTTGCTCATAACGCACACTGGCCAACCGCCTGGTAGGTCTGCAACCACTACATGCCTACGCACACCACCGAGCAGTTGCTGGACTGAAAACTCCCCTCCAGCATTAGAAGCAAAGGAGGAAGTGTAGTCAAATTCAGTTTATTTGTGCCTCCTTTTCAGAACAGAATAATATTTTTTGCTTCAATGTACTGTTAAATCCATGATGTCCTGGGCCTAGTCTCCATGCAGAGTATATATTCGTCAAAGCCTATTCCCTCCATTACAATTCCATATAAGTCCTGGGTACTAGCTCTTCGTTCATAATATTGCATACATTACAACCTATGACACTCTACACGTCTTTCCCACCAGCCCACCGTGCTTATGGCACGCAACAACTGGTTTCCGCCAGAAGTCTCTTAGCTGCTTTTCCTTCAGCTGCAGGTCTACCAATCCACACAGTTTTCTTTACCTTCTTGTTTAACCAATCTGCATGCCTGTACTTGTGGCCCAAGCACTGGCAGACAGAGTCAGCTTAACCCCCTAGAACAGGACATGAGGACAAGACAGCCGTGCTATGCAGCGCAAGACCTGCATTGTCCTTCATCCTGCAATCTTTTCAAAGCCTCACAGAAGGACAGTGCCGCCCAGCAAGACCCCTCTGCCCGCACCTCCACTCCTACAGCCATGTACACTCACCAGCCATGGGCCTCACTACAGCGTCACTTGCCACTACCCTCTAGACTCAAGTGGACGTGAAAGAAGTTGTGGGCCTGGTTATGCCCCCTACCTGTCGCCACTGCTAATGAAAGTGACCGCATACACCTGGACATCATGGCATCAGTTAAACGAGGAATAGACAATCATAAGCCTTGAAAGAAACTACGACCATAAAAGATACCATATATCAATATCTCCATTAGGAATCGGCAGAAACTACAGAATCCCTTAAATTCCTTCATTGGATTGAATGCTGCAAATATGTACCAGGCCCACATAAAGACCGTATGTGGCCTGCAACCATTCTTCACCCTTCCAGTTGGTCCCCCGTTAAGGGAGCTGAACCTAGATTGTACATTAGATTCTGGATGAACAACATGCATGTTTAAACTATGCTGATTAAATTACACATCAATGTACAACAAACCAAGAGAAATCTTGTAAAGAGCTACAGACTGTGCAACAGGTTTTTGAGACGGCATGAGGTGGAGTAGGATTCCCACTACATTACTTAGTGTTTCTTCTGTTTTGCCAGTTTAGTGCACGTTTTTCCAGGTCTAGTAACAAGGATCAGGGGACAGGCAGCATATACTTACAAGTAGTGTCTTACAAGGATAAACAGGATGCAAGAATCCCCCACCACCCTTTTAGGTCTCTCCCAGACAGCACATGTGCTGTCTCTTCCGGATTGGTGTCAGTATAACGCGTTGTATTACAACGCATTCCGTTACAACGCAGATTTTACAACGCGGGATCCATTACAACGGATGTCATTACAATGCATGGCATTACATCGCAGATGCTATTACAACGCATGGCATTACATCGTAAGTATAGGTAAGTTGAATTTTTTGTTAAAAATGTTATTTAGTTTATTGTAAATAATTTTTTTTAAATAATTTAATTAAAAGACATTTAAAAATTGTCATTAATTTAATTTAATAAAATAATATCTATTTAATAAATGTAAATATAATAGAAATTGTAATTAATTTAATTTAATTAAAAAAAGTAATTAGTTTAATGTACATATTTTTTATAATGAAATTAAATTAAATTAATAATATTAATTTATTTAATTTAATTAATTTAATAAAAAATGTTATTAATGTAAAATAATTAATTTAATTTATTAAATATATTTCAATTAATTTTAAAATGGTAAATATAATTTAATTATCCCTAAACCCAAACCCTACCCTAAAACCTAAAAACACCCCTGTACCCCAAAACCCAAACCCTGCCCTAAAACCTAAAAGCACCCCTGTACCCCAAAACCCAAACCCTGCCCTAAAACCTAAAAACACCCCTGTACCCCAAAACCCAAACCCTGCCCTAAAACCTAAAAACACCCCTGTACCCCAAAACCCAAACCCTGCCCTAAAACCTAAAAACACCCCTGTACCCCAAAACCCAAACCCTGCCCTAAAACCTAAAAACACCCCTGTACCCCAAAACCCAAACCCTGCCCTAAAACCTAAAAGCACCCCTGTACCCCAAAACCCAAACCCTGCCCTAAAACCTAAAAACACCCCTGTACCCCAAAACCCAAACCCTGCCCTAAAACCTAAAAACACCCCTGTATCCCAAAACCCAAACCCTGCCCTAAAACCTAAAAACACCCCTGTACCCCAAAACCCAAAACCTACCCTAAAACCTAAAAACACCCCTGTACCCCAAAACCCAAACCCTACCCTAAAACCTAAAAACACCCCTGTACCCCAAAACCCAAACCCTGCCCTAAAACCTATAAATACCCAAACACCCCAAAACATATACCTCAGTACCCCAAAACATATACTCCTATACTCATACTTATTTAAAAAATCACTTAAATTAATATATTTAATTTATAATATTTAAAAACAAAAATAAATATTTTTTTTATAATTAATAATAATTAAATCAATTAAATAATATTAAATGAAATAAAAAAAAATTAAATACTTACCAATACTTACGATGTAATAGTATGCGTTGTAATAGCATCTGCGATGTAATGCCATGCATTGTAATGACATACGATGTAATGGATCCCGCGTTGTAAAATCTGCGTTGTAACGGAATGCTACGTAAAAGTTGCGTTGTAGGTGTAACATACCGTCTCTTCCAGACCTTTTGTTTCCTACTAGTGGGCTTCGAGGCTGCTTGTTGCATACCATTGGTTGGCTTACGGTCACTTTCATTTGATTGCTTCTTATTGGTCAGCTGCTGTAGGCGTCCTTCCTCTTCATGTGTTTGTCTCACCCCTGGAGAATAATGCATTACTTGTGTCCTTCCACTGTTTATTTATTTAGGCACTGCTTTTTTAAGCACTCTACCAGGATGCATCTTTTTTAACTGGCTCCCTTGTGTCCTTCTCCTCCCTCCGTGCTCCTCCCTCCCTTGTTGCTTGTCCACACCCACCCACCCTCATGCCCTCTCTGGTCAGGGTTGCTTACCCCCACCCGCCTTCCCTTCTTTGTGTTGCTTGCCCGTATCTGCCCTTACTCCATTGGTGTTTGTGTTGTTGCTTGCTCACACTAGCCTTCCATCCTTCTGCTGTTTTCCACATTGTGGTTTGCCTCCACTGGTCGGTGCCTGCCCCTCCCACTCTCTGTTGTTGTTTGCAAACATTCCGCTGTGCTTGCCCCCACCCACCCTCCCTCCTTCCATTGTAACTTACCCCTATTCTCCCCCCGTCCTCCGTTACCCATCAGCTTACCCCATTCCACTCTCCACTGTCCATGTGCCATCAATGGTGGTGTCATCATGCTGTTTTCTCACACCCTCCGTTGTCGGTGTTGACAGCCCCACCCCTCCTGTGTTGCCTCCTACCCCGCCAGCAATTTAAACAAGCATTTACAATGCAACGGTTTCGCCTTTGGAAAAGTTTGAGCTATTGGCATTGTAAATGACAAAATTTGTATTTATGTGTTGGTTTTGAAAACAGATAAATAAATGGCATTGTCATTTACAGTGCTAATAGCTCTAACTTTTCCGAAGGCAAAACCGTTGCATTGTAAATGCTTGTTTTTTTTGCGAGGCTGTACAGCGTCAGCAGAAAACGTTTTTCCAGTGCTTTAGGCAAGCGAACGGATCCCAAAGGCGAGACCTGCTGGCTTTGCCAATGCTTGTTGTATTTGCTATTCTCTGCTTTCTCTCTATTGTCATGGTTTCCCTTTCTCGGTTTCCTTGTAGTGCACGTCAGCCAACGCCCCACAGCCCTCTGCCATGATATCCCCTAAAAGCGTTTTTATGAGCATTTTGTCTGCAAACCGCAGGCAGGAGAGGTCATAAATAGCTAATTCATGTTTTAGTGGAGCCCACTGCAACCACCCTGTGGCAGCCCAGCGCCTCGAGGCTGCTAAAGTGGGGGGTTTACTGCCCACTGCTTGTGTGAGCTGGGAGGACTGTGACTGAAAGGGCACAGGGCAGTGGGGACAGCGAGGGCAGAGATAGCAGGGAGAGGGCACTGAAGGGTGGGTGAGTTAATGACAGAAGGGTAGGATGGCAGTGTTAGGTGGCAGAGGGCACAGAGCGGTGATTGGCGGATTGGTGAAAGTATAGGGGTAGGAGGGCAGTGTTAGCTGGGAGAGGGCGCAAGGCAGTGAAGGGCGAATAGGACACATTACAGCGCAAACTTTTACAACGCATGCCTTTACAACAAGGTTTTCACATCGCAATACCCATTACAATGTATGATTTTACAACGCACGCCATTACAACGCATTTTTAGAAACTACACTTACAATGCATTCCATTACAACGCATACCTTTACAACACATAATACTTTTAAGGCAACAGTGGTGTAACTGGTGGATAGTGTAGCGGTAAAAATTACTATTTCCCATTACTTATTTTATAATGCGTTGTAATAGCATGCGTCGTCATGGCATGCGATGTAAAGGATGTTGCAGTTTAATGAATGCGTTTTAAAGGTAGTGCGTTGTAATGACTGTGTTGTAATGGTTGTTTCCTGTGAAGGGCGGTTTGGTGAGAGCAGTGTTAGCTGGCAGAGGGCACAGGGCAGTGAAGGGCAGGTTGGTGAGGGCCGTGTTAGCTGGCAGAGGACACAGGGCAGTGAAGGGCGGTTTGGTGAGGGCAGTGTTAGCTGGCAGAGGGCACAGGGCAGTGAAGGGCAGTTTGGTGAGGGCAGTGTTAGCTGGCAGAGGGCACAGGGCAGTGAAGGGCAGTTTGGTGAGGGCAGTGTTAGCTGGCAGAGGGCACAGGGCAGTGAAGGGCAGTTTGGTGAGGACCATGTTAGCTGGCAGAGGGTACAGGGCAGTGAAGGGCAGTTTGGTGAGGGCCGTGTTAGCTGGCAGAGGGCACAGTGCAGTGAAGGGTGGTTTGGTGAGTGCAGGAGGGCTTGTGTACGCAGAGTTGCACTGGGTGTCTGCCTTATGAGCAGAGCCTTTGGAATTATGCAACTGTGCCGCCGGTGAAATCTCCGCATAATTGTAGATTTATTGCATTTGTCACATAATCCATCACCTGCCGCATAATCTGCTCGTTTTAACAAAAGAAACTGTTTGCAGCTCAAACGGTTCCAAAGTTAGGAAAAACACCTCGACACGTGTCGCTGCGCAGCGGAAGGTCCTTTGCTAAGGTTGACTGGTCCAGGGCTTTAAGTGGGGTGAATAAACTGGAGGGTCTCTCAAAGGGGCGTGGTCAATGTAATTAAGGGGGTGGCTTAAAAACACCTAAGCCAAAAATCCTTGCTTCGCATAGAGTGCCACCCGACTTATATTTTGCTGTTTCTGTATTTAATATAAGACAAGTAAGCAGCAACTATGGCTTGTATATAATATTGAAAAAGCCCTGGTGACACCACAACAATGTTGCTGCTCCTGCGTTTAAAAAGAAAGAAGGGAGATCCAGAGAGAAAATGATTCTCTTTAAAGGATTTCCTATCCCCGACCACACTCACCTGGCATGACGTCATGCAGTAACTGCTCCACTACTGAGAAGAGAGCAGTGTGAGCAGCGCACATTGATGCACTAGTGAGAAGTGAGCAGTGTGAGCAGAGCACATTGATGCACTAGTGAGAAGTGAGCAGTGTGAGCAGCGCACATCGATGTGCCGCCGTCACTGCCGCTGTCACTGCAGTCCGTCTGTGCCAGGGCACAAAACAGACCTCCTTTTAAAAACTGCCGGTGCTCAGCACCGGTGAGACCCGGCCCACTTAAAGCCCTGCTTGTCGCCTTTCTGTAGCTTGTTGCTATAATTGGGGTGTGACCTGGTACTAACGAGTTGCAACCACTGCCCAGACAGTGTTCACAAGTTTAAAAATGACAAAACAATGAAGTAATATTGTAATAAAATGTGCCGCATAATGTTGCAGAATTTCCCACTTGTTGCCGCATAATTTACTCAGCCCTGCTGCATAATTTGACCCTCCTCCCCAGCAGCATCCTTCCAGCAGCCCTGCTTCTGAGCTCTGCTGTGCTGACGGTGCAGCCACGCCGCAGTCCTGCTGGTGTTCACGAGAGTGCACAGCCGAGCACACAGATGTGCACTCCCGGACCGCAGAGCACTCCCGCGGCGGGGCCGATAATCTCCAGAAAGGCCCTCTCTCCTCTCTGACTCATCTCTGGTCCCGGAGGAGACGGTGACGCAGCACTCAAAACCCTGCTCGAGGAGGGGCGTCCAGGGCCCTTCTGGCTCTCTGGGGCACAAGATGAGGTAAAATACCCCGCCTCTCTCACAGCATCCGGAATAAAAGAAAACACACTGCGTCCCACTCAGCACCGCCAGAAACGGAAGCCGCAGGCCGGGGCAGGGACAAGGACTCACGGGGCCCTGGACGGAAAGGGAACGTGAGAGGCCCCTCTGATTTACATAGGACTTGACATCACAGGAAGTGACATCACAGGAAGTGACATCACAGGAAGTGCCATAACTTAACTGTTAATCCTCTGGCATCCTTAAAGTGTCTTTGCAAAAAGCAACTTTCCTCGTGCACTTAGCAGTAAAACAAAAATATAAAGAATAGCCTTGAAACATAAGTCCATGTGTTTTAAATCTGTATTAAGTGGAAATACATAATATTAGTCACACTGAGAGAAAAATCTTGGCTTAGGTTGATACAAAACCTATACTTTTGCTTCAATGTTAACATTTCCAGGTTAGTAGTACATTATCATCTGGGCCACTAGAGTTATGCGGCAGGGAAAGACCACATTGCACAGCAAGAAAAGGCACATTATGCAGCGTAGTGCAGCACATTTTGTGATAGAATCACCTCTTTATTTTGCCAATTTATCATTACCTGGCCAAAAGGTTCTCATCTAATTCGTATCCGGCTGACACCCAAAGACAGCAAGAAGCAACAGAAAGGGGACCAGGCAACGTCAAGGACAAGGCGTCACTATTTGATGTCAGAAAGAGATGCTCATATAGATGCTGAATTGCACAGTGTGAAATTGGAAGATCTGGGATCAATCTATTCTTTCCTACTTGACCAAACTGTGATCCTCGGCAAATACTTTATTTCACCAAGCCTCCATTGTGTTCACTATTACATTTGCAAGCACCTTCAAATGCCTGAGTTCAGTTTGGGTGCTGTCTAAAGACCTCTCTTTTGATTGATTTAATAAACTATCATTGTCTTCATGCTCTAAAAGAATCTAGCCCACATATAGGGTACACATGACCCCTGGCTTGCCTTTTAGTTCACTAACAGCATTGCATCAGGGCGAGGGGGGGAATGTTTCTCAGTTCAAGTTAAAAAACGGTCCTTTTAATAAATACTTCTCAATGCAGTGATATAATTTGTCGTGCTAGGGTGAAACACTTCCGTGTGTTAAAGAAATGCACTTTTTTCAATTCTGAAGACACCTTTTCATATTCTAACATTGTGTTTGTTGCATGATTTACATACCAAATATTTTCAAGGATCGGCTCGCACGCGGGCTCTGAGCGTCAGAGCCAGCCCTCGGCTCTTGCTTGGCTCCCTCTGTGAGTTTGTTGACTCGCCCACCTCTGGTATAAGGCAGCAGTGCTGACATCTGTCCTAGGAAGCTGCAGCATTATGTACTGATACGACCTTACACTCTAGGCAGTAGCAGACACAGGTGAGCCACTAAGTGCTCAAGCCAGATGTCCGGCTCTGGCTCGGCCTGAGGTCCTTTTGGACACTCGAGCCCAAAATTAGCTCAGCGTTCATGTCTTTTGTGGTCACCCATGCTCTATCCCTATGCACCAAAAATAAAAAACAAAACTATAACGTTTGGTGCAACATAGGACAGAGAAGGAGATACCCTTCTCATGGCCGAAATGCACAGTCAAAAAACAGAGAACCTGGGGTCAAACTCAGGGGCATATTTACGAGGAAGTGGCGGAGCACGGCCTCCTTGGCTTAACGCCATGCTCCGCCACTTCTGAAACACAGGCTGCCCCATATTTACTAGGATATGGTGCAGCCCTGGGTTTCCCCCTGTGCTGGCGCTAATTTAGCCACCTAGCGCCAAGGCAGGCACCCTTGCACCATAGTAAAAAATCCACTCCTACACATTGCCATGCTCTGCTGGGACACAACCCAACCAAATCAATCAAACCATCACTTTTCAGAACTCTATCGCTTACTGTGCATTTAGCACACATTTTTACAAACTTGTCAATGTCCCCATCCATCCGTGGCCACCAAAAAGCCTCCCTCACCTTCCTTTTGGTCACCGTTGACCCCACTCTCCTGAATGTGCCACTTCAATGATCCTCTGTCGAAAGCACAAAGGTGGAATCAGTTTATCTACCCGTACTAGTTCTCCACCTTCCACTGACAATTCATCTGAAAGTTTCCAAAATATTTGCAATCCATCAAACCTTTCTACTTTGGCCAACCTGACTCAACCAGTTGTAAGATATATTTTAACACGACATCTTCATCAACAGCTTTTACCCAATCTTCATCCTTCTAGCAGATGCTAACATCTCCAATGTGGGCTATAAAACACTTGTCTAATTCGGACTCCCACTCATAAGCACCAGAGTCTTCAATAGCTAACCTTGAAAGACAATCTCTACTGCTATTTTACCCCCAGGAGTATTCGTCACTGAAAACGTGAATTCTAACAGTCTAGGAGATAGTCTGGCAATCCTAGCAGTAGAACGTATCAATTTCCTTCTTGATAATATATCTACCAAGGGGCGATGGTCTGATTTCAATACAAATGGCCTTCCCCAAAGATACGCCCTGACCTCTCCACACTCCAAACACACGCTAGGAGTTCCTTTTCTATAATTGAATATTTATGTTCTGGCTGATGTAATGTCCTAGAAGCAAAACCCACTGCGTTTTCATGATTGCCATTCAACTGTATCAACACTGCTCCCAAATCATAATCACACGCATCCACTGTGACAATTGGTTTTCTGCCTTCTACAAATTATTGCAGTGCAGGTGCTGTAATTATCTCCTGTTTGCCTCTTTCAAAAGTGCTCTGGCATTGCTCAGAACATTCAAACTCCACCCCCTTTTTCAACATCACTTTAAAGAACTCTATGACATTCGCAAATTAGTGTGTGAGCTTTGCATAGCACTCGCGGAGTCCTAGAAAAGATAGCAACTGTTCTCTATCTTTGGGAGCTGGGGCATCCTCTATACTCTTAGCCAGACTAGGTCTGAGTTCCGAAAAAACATGACCCGGATATTCGATTTCTCTTGTTTTAAACATGCACTTCTCTTTCCGCAGTGTAGCACCGCTTCTTTCTAACACTCCCAACACTTCATTCAAAACACTATCATATTCACATTCCGTATTCAAAAATATTAAAATGTCATCCTGAAAGATCACATTTGCCATACCACTAAACATATCTGATATTAATCTTTGAGATACTGCCGCAGCAGAAGCTATGCTGAACGGCATTCTTCAAAATTGAAAATCCCCATCAGGAGTTGCGAATGCAGTTGGATGACGAGAAGTTTTGTCAAGTTCTACTTGATGGTATGCTGCTGTTAAGTCCAATTTGCTGAACCAACTGGACTGGCCGACTTTTGCGATCAGGTCTTCAATCCTACGTAACGGATAGTTATCCACCCATATGGCTCCATTAACATTCATCAAGTCCATACACATTCAAAGCTTGCCTGACATGTTCTTTGCCAACACAATGGGGTACAACCATAAAGTTGCTTCAGTTTTATCAATAAGCCCTGTGCGCACATGTCTTTTAACATTGAGAAGGATCTTCCCTTACACTGAGAGGAATATTATGCAACTTTTGTTTCACTGGTGGAATACCCTGCTTGACCTTAATAGTATAAGTAAAGTCTGATATATTTCCCAATTTGACTTGAAACACAATGCTGAATTTTTCTTCCCAAAATTCTTTAGTGCTGCATACTGATCCATATTTATTCTTTTTGATAGTTACTGGTATGTCCAGCCCTGGTCTTATTGTAGTTCCAAATTCAGCTTGATGGACCCATCCTAGTACATTAATACCTTTCATAGCCATATGTACTTTATCTTTAATTGACTCAGCAAGCACTTCTATGACAGCCCAAAAGAAACCAATTAGACTACACTGCATCCTCCAAATGCCACTATTAGAATGTCCGGTGGAAACAAAATTTTGTCTGACCACGGTTTCTCAAATTTCTCTTGAGAAATAATGGTGATACTGGCACCAGTGTCAACCAGGAGTTTGATTTCATGTCCTTCAATTATGACATCAATGTCAGGATCAGCAATGTGATTCCCTTCTTCACCATTTTCATTCCTCACTCCCAATGCCAGTTCCTTACACTCTTCATATCTATCATCATTGCTATCCTCATATTGTTAATTGATTACACAATGAACACCTCTGATCTTACCTCCTCTACACACCCTAAAGAAATTACCCAATTTCCTGCATTTCTTACATTCTTGCCCTTGGGCAGGACAATACTTGAATGATGATGTGTGCGATGGTGAACCACACCTAAAACATCTCATCCTTTGATGTTGTTGAGATGCAGCATTGGATCCATACATTATTTTGGGTTTTTTCCTACCTGAGGAAACTTTTTAACTAGTTTACTGACTACAGCCCAGAATGTGACGTTTTGGCTAAAGACTCTTCTGACAATTTTGCTCCTTGAAAGATCCTTTGATGCTCTTATCTATGGCTACAGCTTTATCCAATGATGGATTTTTGCATGCCAATAAATGCTCCTGAATTTATTTTAATAACATCTTGCCAACTGGTCTTGGATTAATTCTGCCGTGAAGCTGTCGCCCTCACATCTGGCTGCTAACATTTTTAGAGCTATGACATAGGTATCTATACTTTCATTAGGCTATTGCGTTCTTGTAACAAATGTATACTTGTGTACAACCATATTCTTAGTTTTCGAAAGTACTTGTCCAGCTGAGTTACAATTATGTCTAACTTATCCAAATCTTCGTCTTCCGTTGGAACATGCTCAGGTAAATGATCATATGTATTCTAAAGCTCAGCTCCTACTTGGTAGTACATTCGATTCTTAACCCTTGCTGGTCTAAATTTCTGCACATCAATGTCTCCTAAATATGTTTTAAATAACATAGCCATAGATTCCATTCCATGGGGGGTTCACTGGGGTCTTGTGGAAAAGGAGCAGGGGGTTGTACATTTTGCATTTTGCAATATGTTGAAAAGTCTTGAGAACAATAAAATCACTGACAAAAATTATACTGTCCTCACCAGAACTCCTAAGGTGAATTGAGCAAATAACACATTTAAAAGAGAAAGAAGAACATTTGAAAACTTTCATAGCATGCAAATTGCTGTAATTTTCACAAAAAAAACATTGTTTTTCTTTATAAAAGCTTGTAAATTGCTGAAGAAAAATGTACACTTTAAGAGTTTTACATTTTTTATTTTTTGTTGTCTTGCTCAATGAAAAACAATGAACAGTATTATTTCCCTTTCCATTCAGATCTCTCCATAGAAGTTGTCCTACTTCTTTTTCCATAGAGGAGGTCAGACTCAGCACCGAAACTTGTAGTAAGGTCCCGGACAAGAAGGATGAACACACTAAGACCAGGTCCGGCCTAAGGCATGTGCAAGCTGTGCACCTGCACAGGGCCGCCAAACCCCAGGGGCCGCCACGCCAATATATATCCTTAGATACATATTTGCGTGGCGGCCCCTGGCAGGGATTTGGCGGCCTCGGGCCCCCTACCTACACTCCCTGCTCAGGGCCTCCGTGAGCCTAGAGCCGGCCCTGCTAAGACAGATGTGTAAACTGTGATTGCCGTTGTGCTGCTCGCATACTTCACAGACACAGCACGGCTTTAAGCAGGCTTTGTTTCACGTCGGTGCTCGTGCTTTCCTGGCAACAAGTCCTCTTGTGCACGTGGTATATGATACCGGGCACTTTCCTCTGCGCACATGGCAAGCGATCCAAGCGCCAACTTCAATTGCCCTTGGAGTCAGTGTGCACTAAAAGTCTATAAAAGTCCCCCCACAAAATTCAGGTCGCTACAAACACCGTGATCATAGAAATTGTACACCACACGCCTCTCACCTTTATATCATGGCGAGAAGCGGCTGTCTTGAATATAGCCCGAAGAACTTCTGTGTACCAACCTCTCTGACCCTCTGTTCTTCAGTGAGACGTGTAGGGGTCTCTTCTTCCTTGCTTTGTGGGTTAGGTCGTCGCCCAAATCTTGAAGTGAAGAGGCACACAAGTTGCTGAACAGCCAAAGTGTTTAGCAGACAAGGCGAGTCACGTCTCTTTTAACAGGGGCCCAGAGACAGTACTAACCCCCAGATGCATCAAGCATCCATTTTGCGATTCCTTATTAGCGAAAAATAAGGATTCGCTAATAAGGAATAGCAAAAGGCTATGCATGAAGAAATCGCAAAAAAAATTGCGATTTCTTAATATTCCTTAATTGCGACTCGCAAATTGCGAGTTGCAATTAAGGAATACCTCCCCATTCATTCCTATGGGGCCATAGGAATGAATGGGAAGACAATCTCAATTTGCGAATCGCAAATTGAGAATGCAATTTCAAGGATGCAGGGGGGGTCCAAAGGACACCCTGTTGCACCCCTGAAATCAATCTGTGCACATATGTTGTGCACACACATGTCCTAAGGCAATGTGTGTGTACAACATGAAACTTTGAAAAATGCACAAAAGTGCATTTTTCAAAGTTTTTACAAATTACCATGAAGTTCAACTTCATGGTAATTTGCTCCCCCTGTTAGCGAAATCGCTAATTTTTTTACTTTGTTGCATTGCATTTAAGGAATCTCAATTTGGGATTCCTTAAATGCAATCGCAATTTAAGGAATCTCAATTTAGAGATTCCTTAAATTGGGATTTTTGCATTTGGGATGATGCATCCCAAATGCAAAAATACCGGTCGCAAAGGGGCAGATTCTGAGAATCAGCCCCTTTGCGACAAGATTTTCCTTTCATGCATCTGGGTCTTAATTTGTAAAAAATTAAGTGCTAGGGCCCTTCTCAAAAGTCCACTGCGCCCTGCAGCACACATCGCCCCTGCCAGCACTGCCAATGATGGCACCAACATAACACCTGACATCACACTCCTGCAGGTGGGATCATTCTGACTATCTCAGGCCACACAAAGCGATAATAATGGCTCCAGAGGCTGTAGACACCACAGAAGACGTGGCCACCCCTCGGGTGCTGAGGTCTGACACTGTCGAGAGTCTGCCCAGTGTGGTGGGGGAGTGGAGACGGATACACACTGCATTCGGGGGTGCACACAGGGGCTGCAGCTGCACCCCTCCCCCCACCCTCCACCCCCCAAAGATTGAGCCTCCATGGGCGGCCTGAGCGAACACCTGCAGAGAAGCGCTACATGGCTCCTGGAAGCAGAGTATGAAACTATGCAATGTGCACGCACTGGAACTGTATAGGAAATGCAGTATGTGTGTGCGTTGTGTGTGTGTGTGTGTGTGCGTGTGTGCGTGGGCGTGTGTCTGTGCGTTTGTGTGTCAGTGCATGAGTGTGCGCGTGTGTGTGTGTATGCCTGTCTGTGCGTGTGTTAGTGCATGTGTGTGCCCGTTTGTGTGTCTGTGTGTGCGTGCGTTTGTCTGTGCGCAGTGCGTGTATGTCGGTGCATGTGTGTGCGTGTCTGTGCGTGTGTGTGCGTGCGCGTACATATGTTTAGATGTTATGAAGACAGTGAAATATTTACGTGCGCGTTAGGGTGTGTGCAGTATGCGCACACCGGGAGAGTTTGGAAACTGTGGTGTGCGGAATGCATATATTGGGTGACTGTGGATGTTTTAATGACGTGTGCATTAATGCTGCCTGCGTTGAGAATTAACCTTTACTTGCAATAACCTAAAGTGCACCGTGTTATATATCGGCTCGTGATGGAAGAGACACGTCCGATGCACACTTTCCATAAGCGCTGTCCTCCCTTGCACTCGTGCACCCGGGAGGATGGGACAGAAGCAGCCCACACCTGTGGGATTATGAGCACCAGCAGGTGCACGACAGACACAATCAATACAAACCCATCAATGATCGCTGATTAGCCTCCAAACATACTTTCCACCCAAGATTACTGTGGAGCACAGAGGCCTCTCATCACAGCATCTAATCCCTCTCAGCTGCCTCTAACACGGCCAGCCTGTGCATGTGTGTGCCCAAAACAAACATCCTGGACACAGGGGCAACCTTTGACCCTCTGACCCTGAGTCTGCCCACCACACCCGTGGCAGCCTGGGCACAGATGAGATTCTATTCTGTAATATCACAGGTTACTGAGTGTTCAGTGTCCAGAAAGTAACACCAGGGCAGTGTCAGTGGAACTCTCCCCCCCCCCCCCCCCCCCCCCATGCCCTGAAGCTTGGCACATCCCATGAAGGCACTGCCCATCCTGTGGCAAGGAAACATGGCGGCGTGTGCTTGTCTGGCTTGTGAAAGATCCCTGGGCTGTCTCTTGACCAGGCCAGGGGGGCGGGGGGGGGGGGGTAGTTGCAGTGTCTGAAGCTGGTAGAATGTAAGCAGGGTAACAAGAACCAGACTAGGCTTCGGGTAACCAGGCGAAGGTACTACTTACTGCCATGCCCAAAGTAACACCCATGCCCACCAGCTGTGCCACTGTGGGTAATCACTAATCTAGAAGGAGTTTGAAATAACAGGTGAGGGGCGCAATTGTAGTTGAACGGCGGATATTGGGGCATCCTACGCAGCCCGGGAGCACGTCATTGAAACGCGCCACACACAGAGCTCTGTAACAGACGTCTTTATTCTTCAACATACCATCACACAACTCCCTAATGGTACCCACTACGTCATGATTTTACTAACCACATCTTAACACCTTCGGTGCTCATGACAAGCTGAGCTCGTCATCACCGCCGCGGCGCTCCCATGTGGGGATAATTCCCCTACTGTGCTGAGCATTCTATTCAAACTGGTGAGGTCATTACGAGCTCAGCTCGTCATGAGCACAGTGCCACCGTGCTGCGGGACGAGCCAAGCTCGTCACAAGCACCGCTGCGCCGCTCGCAGCCCCCTCCCCCCCGCACCGCGGGGGAATTAGCCCCGCGGCATAGATGTTAACACCTCCCAGCAGCTTATGTGATTCCTGTTTCAGGTCCTCTCAGCACCGCGAGGGTCCTAATACTCATAAAATCGTGACTCTACAGATATTACATTTGCCGTGCCCATAAAGATACCACCCTTCTGCCTTCACAGGCATCCCATGGGCCGAGCAAGCAAGAGGAGGTGCAGCTGCACAATCTGTGGGTTGGGAAAGGGCCCCTCGTGACACAGGGCGTCCGCCTCCCTCATTGGAACCAATAGGCCAATGGGTACAGGTCCAAAATGAAGATTGATATTCTCCGTACATCACATATTATATTACATATTATATGTAAATATATTACATATTGTATTGCAGGAAATCATTTTCCGCGTCGATGTTGCCTTCACCACAGACGTGGACAGAGAGTCTCTGTGGCTAGTTTCTTCGAGTCCGCTGCCGCCGCCTGCAGACTAGGGCTGTTTGGAGTTTTTGCTAACCGTGCACACTCTTGCGTAGTACTCCTCTGTGCTTTTGCATGTAGCTCGCAGATTTATACCATTAACTGGACCTACACATTTGCATAATTGCTTTGTCTGACCTGTGTCCCTGTGTCCTACTCTGGTGTATATATTTGTACAAGTTGTGATACCTACATCCTGCTTCCAACATTTTTTTCTACCAGGTTTTGAACTTTGATGAAAAATTTCCTAGAGACACAGCACTGGCGGTGTCGAATGCATCACATGACTTTTATCTCTGGCGGTTATTTATGTGACTACACAACTCACAGTACACACAACGCGCTATAGTTTCTCTTAATCAATACACAGAGCCCGCAATGTTCTTGCCTGAACTATGTGTACTTTAAACAGAAAAAGCTAGGCAGCTTCCCACAGCCCAACTCCAGACAGCCACAGGTGAGCGAACCAGAGAGGCTCCAGCAAAGAGGTCTGGCCGTACCCATTGGGGAGTCACTCAGCTGGGAGGGTTCCACCTCCAGGGGTCACAGGCCATGTCTGAGGACAGCAGGAGAGGACACATCACTATGAGACCTGTGTAGCAGAGCAGCTGCTGAAAACCTCCAGGTGTCAAAGTGGAAATACGGTGATCAGCTGAGGTAGTAGGTGTTTGTAGGGAAGGCACAAGGTATTCACAGCACTATTATGGTCCTTTTTAGCTATTTGAGAAAGTTAATACAGTGAGTAAACCTTGTATTGATCCAATGAGCTAGAAGCAACTAATACATCATCAACAAATTGAACCAGTATTAATCGTTCGGTTAGGATGTCCAGAGCTTGTGAGAAGCTAGAAGGTGACTCTGTATTAGGCCTGGACGGAGTTTGCAGAGTTCCGCTATATAGTACTCCGCGAAGTGACAAAAAATCTCCAGCAAGCTACGCAAAGTTCCGTGAACAGTGGAATGCGTTACCTCGCCCTGTTCGCGATGATTTACAGCGCCAGATATTTGTTCAGTGCTGTAAAATCAGCGTGAATGGCATCATGCAGAGCGCAAGAGGGCGCAGCTAGTTTCCGCTGCTAGAGTAGAAGTTCTCCTCAAGCGTCAGCTTCCTCAACATGAACGTAAGGTTTCTTAATGCGAGCAGTAGCGGGCATCCTCTACCACCCGTGTTGAGAAACCTCGCTAGGAAGCAGTCTAGCACTGGATTTTCCTCACTCGTGCTCACCAACTTACCATTGGTGAGCGCAAGTGGGGAAAAACTCCACTTCCCTCCACGGAGTAGAGTTTTTAGGTACTCAGCGAGCTCCACGGAGTGCAAAAAACTTTGCAAATTCCGCCCAGGCTTGCTCTATATAGCCTGGTAGTAATCCAGCCGATATGGTTTGGGAAGGCAACAAAGAAGTGACTTTCAGGGAACATTCAGATGAAAAAGAAGGCAGAACACAGATCTGCAACAGTGAATGATAAGGCCATTGCTGATATGCATGGCAACACAGTAGCAAGATTAGGTACAACTGGAAAAACAGTCACTACAACAGCATTTATAGCACTTAAATCCTGTACAAACCAATTTGTTTGTTTACCGGGCTTTTTGATCAGTGAAATGGGGGTATTTATTAAACTCACATTAGGGATCAGAATTCTTTATTTGAACAGAGCAGCCATGACTGGGTGGACCCTCAGCCTCTACTTCAGAAAATAGAGGGTAATGGGGTATACAGGGGAGCTTTTTCATAGGATTCACTCTGATCTTTACTTGCTCTGCAGTAAGAACACATCCTACATCCTTAGCAGGCTCGCACTACAGGGTCTGAGGGGCCTGATCACGCATATGGAGCTCGGATTGGCATGAGGGCGTGGGTTTATCATTATTACGTGACATTACCTTAGCATAGGGCCACTGAAACAGCATTTTTTGTTTGAAGAGGCACAGACAGACGGACACCATAACTAGTTTAATCCACAGTGAATTTCAATGTACATAGTAGCTCTTTCCATGGTAGATTGACTGGTGAAGAAGAGCTCAAGAGAAAAGGGATGTCAGTCACTACTAGCACCAATGAAACAGACACTACTAGGACCAACGATAAAGTCACAGGATCGGTAACTAGCACCAGTATCAATACAACTTGAAGTGGATTTTCTGCTAATGACACCTCATAAACATTGAGAGAGCACTCAGCTTCTCTGGGGCTGTCCTAAAAGGTGGGGTGTTAATCATTCAGAGCTCTAGCTAAACTCAGGTTATTCACACTGATTCTGTGAGTCCAGGGACAAACAGAGGCAGTCGTGTTTCCAGTGTCCCAATTGGCCACAGTTATAATATTAGGATCCACCAAGTGCAAATGAATTTCTCCTTCTCCGCCCCTGTTTTCTTCTGGGCCGTATTTCTCTGCCCACCTTGGTAAGTCCATTGGCTTAGCATGAGTTGACTTTTTTTTCTTTCTTGCACAACATAATTAATTGCAACAGACCCCAGCTCAGAAAGACAATTAACCTGCCACCCAATGCCCATGCTTCTCGGCAGTTTTCTTCACTTCGGATAACTGTCCCTGAACAAATGCAGTAACAACAACATATTCAGCATTTTCCGCAGCATTAGCAATACCAGAGTAGCGATCAAGTGTAGATAATCAGCAGGAGCTTCAGCTTTGTTTGCAATGGTTAATCTTCATCCAATGCGTGTTCACAGGCTGGGACTCAATGGCAGCTTTTGCAAGTGCATCTCTGACAGCAATGCGAGCAGCTTCGTAAACAGGGACTCGCCAAGTGGAGCTTCATAATAACTGGTCTCTCACTTCACTTGTCCGAGCAATATGTAGCAGATGTCTCACGTCAGCCCAATTAGGTTTGAAATATTGAAATACTGTCTGAAATTCTTCACAAAACTTTTGAGGCTTATCTCATCTTTTATGCATCTGGTTTTAGATATTGACTAGTTCAGCTGGCGACCAGGGAGCATGGACAGTGACTGGACTGCATCTTCTAGAACCTGGGTCCTCTGGACCCTCTTGTAGGGGAAGAAGAGTAAGGAGGTGGTCTTGGGCACAGCCAATGGGATTGTCAATGTCTTCATCATTCCTTCGGGGAGGGCTATTCCAGTTGAGGTGCTCTCTCAGTCTCCCTTGCCCGTTGCCTCGGGGTGCCTTAAGCTTTCTAGACCGCGAGCCCAACCTCTCTGACGCATTGCTTCGGAACACTGAGGTAAGGAGTGAACCTGACTTAGAGTGGTAACAAGGGTGTGGTTGACCTCACGTCAGGTGAGTACCCTTGGTGCAGGTATAAATCTCTCACCTTGAAGTGCACTCCCAGCACCTCCTGCTGGCATGAGTTTGCCTTGATTATTTAGGGAAACATACAAGCAGAAGGTGACCGAAGCCCTAACTCTGTCCTTCAAGTGGCTAATTCTGTATCTCAGTTTCTCAGTTCCCACACCTATTATTCTTGCTGACACTTCACATCTTCTTCACACCAGTTCAAGGAGGCTGCCGGCAGTCCTGGAGAAGGTTTGAATTTAGGATCCCTGTTCAGGGGGGCCACTGGCAGTCTTCAAGACGGTTTGTATTTAGGATCCCAGTTCAGGGAGGCTGTTGGATGTCCTGGAGAAGGCTTGTATTTAGATTCCCAGTTCAGGGATACTTCCCTCTTGTCTGGAGAAGGTTTGCATTTAGAATTCCAGTTCAAGGAGGCTGCCGGCTGTCCTCGAGACGGTTTGTATTTGGGATCCTAGTTGAGGAAGGCTACCAGCTGTCCCAGAGAGGGCTAGTATTTAGATCCCAGTTTAGGGAGGCATCCAACTGTCCTAGAGACGGTTTGCATTTAGGGTCCCAGTTCAGAGAGACTGCCGGCTGTCCCAGAGAAGGCTTGTATTTAGGATCCTAGTTCATGGAGGCTGTCCGCTATCCTGAATAAGGTTTGTATTTAGGATCCCAGTTCAGGGAGGCAGCCGGCTGTCCTCGAGACTGTTTGCATTTAGGATCTGAGTTCAGGGAGGTTGCCACCTGTCCGGGAGAAGGTTTGTATTCAGGATCCCAGTTCAGGGAAGCTTCCGGCAATCCTGGAGAAGGTTTGTATTTAGGATGCAAGTTAGGGAGGCTGCCCACTCTGCTGGAGAAGGTTTGCATTTAAGATCCCCCAGGGCCTCTCCCTCAGCCTCACACTCTTCAAAGTCTACATGGCCCCCTCACAACCATCGTCAGAAACCACGTGCTCAACATCGTCTCCAATGCCGATGACACCCAGCGCATCCTCTCCCCCACAAAGGAACCCAAGATCACCAGGCACAACTTCCAAGAAGGGATGAAAGCTGTCATGACTTGGATGAGGAACAGCTGCCTGATGCTCAACTTGTAGAAAACAGAAGCCCTCATCCTCGGCTCCAGTCCCTCTGCAAGGGATGACACACAGTGGCCCCTAGCCCTCAGAAACACGCCCACCCCAACGGGCCATGCACACAACCTCAGCACCATACTCGAAGCATCACTCACCATGAATCATCACATCAACACCGTATCGCCCTCTTGCTTCATCACCCTCAGTATACTTTGCAAGACGTTCAAGTGGATCCCTCCAGACTCCAGGAAAACCATCACTCACACACTCATCACCAGCAGACTGGACTACGGCAACGCTCTCTACATCAGAATCAATAAAAAACTCCTCCGCAAACTCAAGACCGTCCAGAATGCCGCAGCAAAACTTATCCTTGATGTCCCACGAAACAACCTCATCACCCAACACCTCTGTGACCTCCACTGGCTCTGTCAGAATAAGAATCACCTTCAAGCTGCTCACACACGCCTATACAGCCCTACACAGCACCGGACCCCAATACCTCAACGACCGAATCTCTTACCACGCCCCCAAGATAAACCTCCGATCTGCCGACCTTGCTCTGGCCACCGTCCTACGTTTTCACAGGACCAGAGCAGGTGGAACATCCTTCTACTACCTCGCAGACAAGACTGGAAACAAACTTCCCCTTCACCACTGACAGAGCCGACACTGCAGCAATCCAGGGAGGACCTCAAGACCTGGCTCTTCGAATGACCTCAACGGAGCTGCCCACACCCTCCCCCAGCGCCTTGAGACCCTCAAGGGTGAGTGGGGCGCTTTACACACACTGACTGATTGATCCTAATTCAGGAAGGGTGCCGGCTGTCCCAGAAATGGTTTGGATTTAGGGTCCCGGTTTAGGGGGCTGCGGCTGTCCTGGAAATGGTTTGTATTAGGATCCTTTAAAGATGTCTCTAGGTAGTTTAACCCCTTCCATGCTGATGACGGCCGGGAGCCGTCATGGCACACAGTGCTCGTGTGCTGATGACGGCTCCCGGCCGTCAAGACCGCACCCGCGATCGGAATGTGCCGCAGAGGCGCAGAATCGCGGCCGCGCCCAAGGGGTTAAGCACTCGAGGTCAAAAGTACATTTTTCTGGAATCTATTTATTATGTTTATCACAAGTGCACTGTCCTTCGTCACTTACATACCTGCACATGCCTTTTCCATGCTGGTGGTGCGTGGCATGGACGGCGACCCATGTGTTGGGGCTTTTTCAACTTTGAATGTTTCTGTGCACTTCTCCTTTCTGAACCGCCACTCACAGCCAGGTACACCCTTAGGGGTCTGTCAGCCTCGTGGGGTAGCTCAGGCCTTGGAGGGTGTGAGGCAGAAGACCAGAAGGTGGTAAGGGGTGTGTTCCTGGGATGAGGGTCAGGATGTGTCTGATAATATGGCCAAGGGAGGGATCAGGTAAAGAGTGGAGTCGTGAGGCAGGAACATGTTCGGGACTCCTTCAAAGAGTAGGGAATGATTGTATGGAGCCCTGCAAGGGTCAGCCCTCAGCAGCCCTCCGTGCAGCTTCACTCCTGGCTGTGACCCATGACCCTAAAGAGAGGTCAAGGGTCGCAAAACTGCTTGAAATGGGAAAATAGAAGTGCAGGTACTCTGCACCAGAGTACCTGTTGTTTCCGAGAAGTGCCGGCACTCTCCAATTAAAAGTACAGCATTTATTTTGAGAAGTACCACTACTTTCCCTCTCAAAAACTGCTGGTTCTCCGTACTGGACAATACCGGCCCATTTAAAGCACTGGTCGAAAAGCCACAAACCCTGTGAATGTGACACCAGGGGTTCACGCAGTGCGTGGACACCTTAACTGCACCCCGATGTTGCAGAGTGCAAGGCGCTGAATGGTTCCAACCTGCCCCTGTAGGCGCTACGCATTCCAGGGTCCATGACCTCAAAGGCAGTCACAAAGCACTGGCGCAGGAGCAGCGTGGCCTCGTGACCGCCCCTTTGCCCTGGGAATGAAATGATTCATAATGTGCCCGGTTTTGCCTCAACCCGGGTCCCCTCTTTCCTATTTGAAGACGGAGTGCACCCAGTGTGCTGAGCTCGAGTCTGTACCGGAGGGAGGGTCATGTGAGTTCACAAACTCCTGCACAATGACGGGGATGCCAAGGGCCTCCTTTAAGAGAAGTGATGCATCGCTGCGTGAAAGCAGCGATGCGCCACTTCTCCGTGCGCACTCCTTGCGACATACCTGATGCGTCATATTTACTGTATGACGCATCATGTCGCAAGGAGTTACAGATTCTCATCAGTGTTTTTCCGTCCGTCCGATGTGCAATAGAAAGGAAAAACGTTGATTACGTTTAAGGGCCCAGGGATAAGGTCTCCACTGGCTCCAGGGATTAATTCGTTTTTGGGCCACCGAACACAGAATCAAGGTGCCCACGTCCATTCACACAACGTGTTGGTGAGTTGTGTCTTCAATGTCTAACCTACACTAAGGGACTACATTTATGGATCTAAGAAGAAATCTTTTGTCCTGATGAGAACCCCGAAATTGGGGGTTCGAAACGCGTCGACCTAACCTGGCCTACCGTCAATAAAATTAATTAGAAGGACTATGTTAGGAATTAAAGATTGGTGTCTAAATTCCATTCCTTGCTAAAAAATCTTCAGAAACAAGCACTTTTTGTTTATTGATTAGTATAACAAAATAGCATTGACAAAGGGCCTTGTGTGTTTATGTGGTTTGTTTATTTTTTGGTTTGGACTGAATGTGTGATGGATGTTTTGGCCAATAGTTTGGAGTGAATGTGTTGAAAATTTATAAAATTGTATAGATATTGGATTTAACTGCAACATTTTGTATGTTTTTTGTAAATTTCTGTTTATGCACAAAAAATCTTCAAGTCAATGAAAAAAGAAAAAAAGTCTGACTAGTGAAATAAATGACTAAATAAACTAGAGACGTAATTCATAAAACGGACTGGTATGCTTGCTTCATTACGGTCATAGTGGAAAGGATGAAGTGATGTTCAGTATTGGCATCTACCTAGCTGCATTACTTTGTAAATATGGTGCAACATGGCGCATTTTTTACGCTGCTGGTGCATCACAAAAAGTGACGCACCGGTGGCGCAAAAGTGACGGACGGCCTCATAAATGAGGCCCAAAGTATCCAAGAGACGGTGCCAGGCAGCGGTAAACGATGGCCATGCTCTGATGTTTTAATTAATTAACGCAGTCAAGAGGGGAGCCATTATGTTTTGCATAAACAATGGGATTAATTAGCAGTAATTGCATAAACGAGCTGTTTCCCAGATTGTTGTCACCAGTCCTTTACTGGGGGAATAGTCATGGTGGTTTGTGCTGTATGCGGAAGTGCGGTGCCACATTACAGGATATATGTGGAAGTCTGTTTATAAATGTGTCATAATTCTATTGCCGGAAACGACCCTGAGGCCTGGGGCAAAACTTCACGCGGGGCAGCTTGGTGCCTCTGCCCTGTGGCCAGAGGTGACGCTCAGCGCCGGATTCAAGCATTGAACAAGATGCACCATAGGAGAAGAGAAAACAGGGCCTCTGGCGCCATCTAGTGATCGGCCACGGAGCTGCTTTATACTAAAAATTACTGGCGTGCTTACACTTAAATATCAACCGAGGGTGACATTTACATAGTTTTCTTGTGCATAATTACACAACATTTTGGGGAGATTTCAGATAATTACATAAAATTCATGACATCAGAGCAGCGCCAGCCCTCCTAAAATCCAGGAAGAAACTGGAAACACACACTTTCAAGGAGCACTGTCTCAGACAAGCTGACTTCTCACCACATCCGATAGCTCGGCCTCCTCCCCTCCCCCTCACCTGCATGAATATATACTGGTCTTGCCCCCATGCAGCATTCCAAAACTTGCCAGCTAGGTTCGTGCTGTAGAAATACCAAAACATACATACCTCATAATTGCGATAGATGCGGTTATGCCACTTATTGATAATTATCGGCGAGCTCATAATGACCGCCTAATAGACATGTAACATTCCACACCTGCCCCTTCCTTCGTGACCCCTGACACTAGGGGTAACAAGGGTAGTGCCAGGGTACCAAGGGGCCGACTAGCTCTGACTGCTGCCTGCGGCTCACGCTCCGGAGCGTTCCACCTCACCCTGGTCGCAGTGGCCAGTCAGAGGCTATAGCATGACAGGATCACCCTGAATCCAGAGGTCGAAGTGGATGGGATCTGAGGGGTATAACATGGCCATACTTTCTAAATATGACGCAAACAGTTCCCCTATTTAGGGGCCGATTCCGATCTCGGTCGGAAGGACTCCGAATCGGGTTCGGGATTAGCGGGTCGGATTCGGAGGCTGAATTTCCGTCCGGTTCGTACACGGGTCCGGACGACGAAGTACGATGCGAGCAAGCGTGAAAACTCCGTCCGAATCATTTCCGGGTCCGAACAGCTTTGTACGACCCGGCCGTAAGCTAACCGCGGCACGCAATGGAGCCGAATTCCGACCGAGCCAGTACGATGTTCGATTCGGACAGCCGGATGGAGTCGGAGCTTCCGGCTCGCAATAGCTCCCGGAGCAGGACTTTGGGCTTGGACACAGGGGGAGTCCCAGCTCCCCAACACAGGCAAGTACGGTGCGGATAGCACTGATGTGTACCCACTGTAGGTGGCGCACTTGTCCGGAATGTACTCATTCAGTCAGTGGGAGCCCATGTACGTGTTGTACGACCGGCTCCCATTGACTTCAATGGGAGTACGACCGAAACGAGTCCGACAGCATACGGCCGCCTCGTACTCGCTCGGTCGTACTGTAGGAGTCCGGATCGGTCGGAAAATACCCCGGATCCGGCTTGGCCAGAGTGATTTCAAAAGGGAACCGTCCCTAGACAGTTGGTTCTGACATTTAGGAGGCTCTGAAAAAGAGACAGGCCTTCCTGCCGGGGTGTCTTTCAACTGAAAGAAATGTAGACGGGCACATTTGGTTAATCAGCAAATGTAGAAGGTGCTTGGAAGCCGGTACTGGAAGCGTATTCTATTGTAAGGTGACCTGATGAACTGTGGAGTGCGGGCTCTTAATAGACAGTTATAAAAAAAAAACACTTCTGCACTAGCTACAGTCTGTTAGTACTCAGTTCTATATTTTGTAAGCACTTTACAACAAAATCTTAAACCTTAATTTTTAGTGTGCACTTTGGGTCTGTCTATCTTATACTGTATGTAATGCAGATTAAAAAATACTGACTTACATATGCACAGTGCTCACTGTCACAGGCTCGGCTCTCGTAACACTGGCCCCGCCCCCACTGTAAGCAGTGTCACAGTTCCTAGACTTCTTTTTATTGCTCTTCCACGGCTTCCTAAGTCCCTGTCGGCGGCGGGTCCCTTCTAATGAGGGGCCCGGGGTCTGCCAGGGTAGAAGAGCTGTCCTGCCTCAGCCATGGATCTTGAAACTCTTCATTTAGACGACAGAGGACAATTCTAAGGCTGTGCGCTGGCGCCATCTGGCGGCCAGTTGTGGCAGCGCAGACATTGACAGGTTGCACAGGCAGAGAGCAGCACTGCAGCCAGAGCTTCATGTGAACACGTGGCCGGTGCCACAGGGGGGTGACTTACAACAACGGGGGCACCAGCCATCCCCCACAAGCCGCTACAGCCATCCGAGGCCACAAACAGGGGGGCTGGGGAAAAGGGCACGTCTCATGACGTAACAGGTGTCAATAAAAACAGCAAATCCCCCCCTGTCTAAACATTCAACTTACTCGTAAGGGCTTTTAATTCCAACAGGAATTGTCCTGCAGCTGAGGGAGGTGACCTTGTTCACTCGGGGTCACTCTATAATAAGGCAGTGGGAGTACAGGGAAGGAATCCTGCTTTAGGAAGTGGCCATTCCATCTTCAGTTTCACTTGTTCAGTTTCAACAATAGGTTATGATCTCTAGGAACGCACAGCTTTATATATATATATCCAAAACAGAAGGAGAGAACTCTGGGTGGTTCCCAAGTTTAGGTGGAAGGCAACTCCTGTATAGAGCACCCGGAGGGTCTATACAGGAGCTGCCTTCCACCTAAACTTGGGAACTACCCAGAGGTCTCTCCTTTTTTGCATAATTTATGCGTCACTCTATGCCTGCAAGGGTATTGTTTTCCTATATATATATATATTTTTTTTTTTGGGGGGGGATTTTTTTGTTATATTTGCTTAGAGTCTGTCTGACACAAAAAAGTACAATAGCCAAGTGCCCACAGCCCAGACCAGGACCTGGTGAAGCAGGGTTTTACATGTGGCATGGGTGTGCCCCGGGGTAACTTAATTCTGGAAGGTGTAGGAGAAGAGGGTCCAGGCATGTTCACCGGAGAGGGTTGGATAAGACAGAGCAGTGCTAGATGGGGCTTTTGGGTCAGGCAATGTTGCTGGCCAAGAGAGCTATCGCCGTGGCTCGGAAAGTGATGGAGGTACACTGACGTAGGCACCAGAGTAAGATGGATGAGAAGTGGGCTGGCAGTGGGAGTATGCGGTGGGTGAATCACGGAAATACGACGACTAATTGAAACTGCAGCGCTAGTGCTTGGGGGTTGAACAGCAATGCTCTGAGGCTGACGGGGGAACTTCTAGGGGGTCATTAGGATGGCGGGCGGACTTTGCCCGCCCGCCATCCTCCCGGGGATTGGGACTGCCCGCCATAAGGGCGGGGGTCCCGTGGGGGGGTATTAGGATGCGCCCGCCACAGTGGCGGGCGCATTCTGCATTTTTAATATTGTGGCGGGCGGTGCTCTCAGCACCGCCCGCCACAATGCTAAAAATGCATGTATGCATTTGCATACACAAAGCAGCAGGCACCGCGCGTTGCCTGCCACTTTGTGTATGCAAATGCTTGGGGGTACCACAGGTATCCCCCATGTGCACCCCCTACCCCCACCTCGCCTTTACTCCGGGGGCCCACAGGGGCCACCCGAAGTGAAGACCGCCTGCCTTTCCATGGCGGCATTGCCGCCACGGAAAGGCATCAGATTGGGCCCATACTAATATGGCTGGCGGAGTCAGACAGACACCGCCACCATATTAAACCTTTTCCGCCCCGCCGCGGACCCCCCACCCATCCTAATGCGGCGGGGGTCATTTCAGTGAGGATGGCGGGCGGATTACCCCCGCCAGGCCGGCGGTGGCTACCGCCAGCCTGGCGGGGGCAATCTGCCCGCCATCCAAATGGCCCCTAAGTGTCAGCGTGTTTTTAAACAACTGTTTTTCCTAGTTTTTACCGTCTTTTGTTTACCTGCATTTTGCACATTCCACTTTGCTTCTGGGTTGGTCCCCGGTCCGTCACGGCGTGTGCCGGTTGAACGGAGGGACAGGAAGCCAGTTACACCCATCCATCATCTGATTGGCCAACATCATAGGAGCTGACCCGCCTCCTTCCCCACTTAAAGCCCTCCTCAGCGCGGACACGCGCAGCGGCGCGCCAAAGGCAAGCCCGTCTGCGCCCGTCCGTGCCTGGACGCCGCCCGCCACCCAGACCTCTGTCCATTTTTCTGTACTCCAAGGTAAGCTGTTTTTACAACAATGTTGTGCTACACCAGCGACGAGCTGAAATCTCTAAACACCTCAAAGTCCCCTAACACCGGGATGGCTGCTCAAATTTTTCAGCCCCCAGATTACTGTCACATAATCCCACCAAGCGAGTTTTTAAAACACCCCTCTGTAATCATCCCTAATAACAATCTAATCACTGCTTCTAAACTGGTCCCCACTGTGACACAGGCTACTGTAACAAAAAGAAAGGACAAATTATACACCGCGATATATCTTAACACAAGAACCATACCTAAACACGCACTTGAGCTATGGAGCTTTTTAGATGCAGAAAAACCCGACATTTGTTTCTTCACTGAAACATGGCTCCACTGTCAGGCCTCTTCAGATATAGCAACCGCCTTTCCCCAGGCGTATGATTTAACCAGGGTGGACAGGGAAGGGAGCAGAGGTGGAGGCATAGCAATTGCGGCCAAAGCCCCCATAGAGATTAAGTTGTTGGAATCTCTCTCCAACTCTACTGCCGAAATCATGATTCTCAATATAAACATTTCTAGCATGGAAACTTGGCGAGTAGCCCTTGTCTATAGACCCCCTGGCCCTAAATCCAAATTTGTCAACTTTCTTTTAGAATCAATAGTTTCCCATGTGTTAGCAACCGAAAATTGTATTTTGCTTGGGGACTTCAACTATCATGCTGAACGCCTGTCTGACCCCGAATCAATCCATTTAATTGGAACAATGGAAACCTTAGGACTCACCCAAAGGGTCATTGGCCCGACACATCGAGCTGGCCACACACTAGATTTAATCTTCACTAATTTATCCAAAATGAGTAAAGGGTCCCCGCTTCCCATGCCTTGGACAGACCACTATCTTTTAAAGTTTAGTCTCTCATCACATGCCGGGGCCAATTCTGAAAGTAAAAAAAGAGTTCTGATACGTCCATGGCGCAAATTGACCCCTGAAGCTTTCCAAACTTATTTTAAATTGCAACAGACAGACCAGGAGACTTCAGTGGAACAAATGGCAACCGACTTAGAAACGTCTATTATAAAAACCTTGGACAAGGTCATTCCTAAGACGAATGTTAACATGAAATTCATTGCATCGCCATGGTCTACTGCTGCCCTAAAAACCGATATGCAATCCAGTCGAGCAGCCGAACGACAATGGAGAAAAACTAAAACGGAGGATAAAAAGAGCTATAAGCTACTGCATTCACTCTACTTAAAAAATATTAAATTGGCCAAAAAGACTTACTTAACTCTGCGGATAAATAATGCAGCCCATTTAAGTAAGGAACTATACAAAATACTAAAAGAATTTACCTCGCCTCGGGCCGAACAGTCTCATTTCGTTCCCACCCAAGAATGGGTGAACTCTATGTCCGCTTTCTTTGACAATAAAATCAAAACAATTTATTCCTCCTTCCCGAACACTGATCTATGCCAACACCAGCAGAACAATAGTGCACCGGTGAAACTCCTTCCGGTTGCACATATGGATACTCCGTGTTTAACTGAATTCGACCCTATAACTGTTACCAAAGTACTCGAGGGCCTAAACAAAATAAAATCAGGCTCCCCAATGGACCCTCCTTGCTCCTGCACTAAAATAATGCCACTACTGGCTAACCCTCTTATGAAAATATTTAATACCTCACAAGAACAAGCAACGGTACAGACAAAATGGAAACATGCCCAGGTTAAGCCAATAAAAAAAAAAAAAAAACTCAAACGACCCGACCCAAATGGTTCATTATCGGCCCATCTCTCTACTGCCCTACTTTGGGAAAGTATTGAGGATTTAGTGAACAAGCGGCTTACTGCCTTTGCAGAGTTACACGGGATTCTAGATCCCACCCAACCCGGCTTCCGTGCCGCCCACGGTACAGAGACTGCAGTCCTCGAGATTGTAGATAATATCAGGCTCACGCTAGACAAAGGTGAATCAGCAATTCCCATCCTTTTGGACCTGTCCGCAGCATTCAATACCATCTCCCAGAACACACTGAAACATCGATTGTGGGAGATGGGTATCAGAGGCAGGGACCTTGGCTGGCTGGAAAACTATTTCACTGACCGTTCCACCACTGTTCAAGTTGACACCCTGGTCTCCTGTAGTCGTCCAGTCACTGTGTGGGTACCTCAAGAATCAATCCTAAGTCCTTTGCTCTTCAATCTGTACCTAACTCCGTTGGCTAGCGTTATTAAATGATACGGCTTTGAAACCGTATCGTATGCCGACGACACCCAATTACTTATCACATGCGGTTCAGACTACTCTGGCACGTGTTCTCGCTTCAAAAACTGCATGATTGATATAAGTAATTGGATGAGTAACAACAAACTCCAATTAAATGGCAGGAAAACTGACATCATTCTGTTTGGCAAGGCAGAGGAATTTTGGTCACGAGATTGGTGGCCTCCGGAATTGGGAACATGGCCCTCCCCAAAATCAGCGGTCCGTAACCTGGGGATAACAATAGACCGTGCCTTGTCCATGAAAAACCATGTCAGCCAGGTAACAGGCGTCTGCTATGGGATTATGGGTAATCTTTGAAAGATCTTTAAGTGGCTTCCTATTGAAACTAGGAAACCTCTGGTGCAGGGTTTGGTCATCAGCCATCTTGATTACGGCAATGCCCTGTTTGCATCACTTAACGAAGATTTGCTTTCTAAACTGCAGACCCAGCAGATCACTGCGGCCAGACTGACCTTGGACCTCCCTCCCAGAACCGCCTCTGCCCCCTGTCTGAAAAAACTCCACTGGCTTCCCATCCGCCAGAGAAGCCACTTCAAGATCCTGAGTCTGACCCACGCTATCCTGCACAACATTGGCCCTAAATATCTCTTAAAGAAACTTAATTGGTACGTACCCAATAGATCTCCAAGGTCCAGCAATAAATCATTTTTGGTCCAGCCTCGTGTTTGAACCTCCCGCAACGGCCATCGCTCCTTTTCCTATCTTGCCCCTCTGCTTTGGAATAAATTGCCCCCCCACCTTCTATCCATTTCTGAACACAAACTCTTCCGTGATAGTCTCAAAACATGACTCTTCCCTAAATAACCCCTGCTGTCCCAGGAACACTCTCTGACGTCGTTGACTGTTTTTTTTTGCTCAAGCGCCTCGAGACCTTACCGCGCTCTATAAAAACATTTGACTTGACTTGACTATGCCTTTACCATCAGCAGCCCGTCCTTAAGGGTGGAGGCCTGCACCACCCTCCCAGCTTTTAAGCCGACATGAAGAGTGTCCGTCAGGCTGATCAACAGTCAGCCGGACAGGCGCTCTTCTTGTTCAGGTCACGCAGCCAGGAGTTAGACATGCACTCATTGCTTAGGCGTCGGGCTGCCTGAGCCTAATTTTGCTGGGCTGAAGTTGTCACCACTCTGTGGGCATCACCTTCTCACCCAACAAAGTGCTGTGGGGTGCACCCCCTTATGCCGAGGGAGGATAGCATTTAACTTGGGTGCATCAGTTTTAAATCCTGATGTGCCCACGGCTGAGGGCATATCAGTGACGCCTCATCACAGAGTGGGGAAGGTTCAGAAGCCTCACTGACCCCACACTGCTGCCTCCTATCATTAGAGGAGGAGGGAGTCCAAACCATCCAGGAACCTTGGAGGCAGAGTGTTGAATGCTATATATTATTTTGAGTTGTTTCCATTGATTAGGTTTATAATGTATTGACTTCTAATAGCAATGCGCTCTTGTATCCTTGTCACATGCAGCTTTTACACAGAGAGAAGAGGGGAGGCTAGAAAGCGTCTGATCGCACACCGTGGGAAGAGGAGCTAGACATACACATTGCATGGCGTAGCAGCCAGGACACAGAGGAGGCGGCAGGAGCAGGGGCGGTTGATGCATGCGGGTGGAAGGGCAATGTCCTACCACACAGAGGAGAGGTGGCTATGTATTCAGCACCTACCGCCTGCATAGCGATCAATGGAACCCTCCCGGATGCCTTTACACTCGAGCAAGGAACTAGGCAGGGTTGTCCTCTTTCTCCCCCCCTCTTTCTCCTAGCCCTTGAGCCATTCATTCAGGATATTAAGTGTAATAACGAAATAAAAGGAGTAAGGTTTAAGGACTCTCAGCTGAAACTGGCTGCCTATACGGATGATATCCTCATTGTTACGGAGGATCCGAGCTCTTCTGTTAAGGCCCTGATGCGATCCATAGATGCTTATTCATCTCACTCGGGTTATAAGTTAAACAGAGACAAATCCGAAGTTAAGCCCTTGAACATTCACTGTACCAGGGAGGTACTGGGAGACTCGGGCCGTGCATGGCAGCCGGGATTTATAAAATATCTGGGGATAGAATTCGGCAGCACTATCTTAGAGTCTCTTCAATAGAATGAATCCATCACCCTGGGGAAAATTAAAGATCCTAGATGCATGGTCCCCAAGATTCATCACGTGGTGTGGCAGAATCGAAACCATCAAGATGATGATTACGCCCTTAGTGAATTACCTAATCACAATGCTCCCTCTCTTATGGACTGAGGATTTCCACCGTAAGTTAGACATCCTCATATCCAACTTTCTATGGCAAGGGAAAAAGGCCCGAATTGGTCCAAAAAACTCAGATTGGATGAATCCCTTGGGGGGTCGGGGGGATCAACCTAGCAGACTTTAAACTTTACCAAACAGCGTTCTTAGCTAAACAGGGTTCGTACTGGCTTGTTCCACCTGCGGAGTATACACCAGCCTGGCTAGAAATTGAAAAATCCTTGCTTTATAATCTTGCCCCAGCTGCCCTTCTTACCCCCAACTTCTCGAATGTCAACTGTTCAAAATCCATATTTAAGAACACAAAATCTGCCCTACTGAAATTGGAAACAAAATTAGACATTAGCATTAAACGGTCTAATCTTACGTCACTATGGGACAACCATAATATTTTATACAAAGGGAGTACTCTACATAATGAGGCATGGATTGTTGGAGGTATCTTCTTTCCAATCCAACCATTCGACTCAGCATACCCCTTTACATTCAAAGACCTACAGGCTTAATATAATCTGGACTCCCTGGAGTTTTACAACTTTTTAAAAGTAAAGGCAGCACTAATGAAAGCTAAATTACTGCCCTCACCCCCTTCTCTCTCACAATACTTAGAGAAGATAAATAAGTTGGGTCACCAGGTTTCCTGGGTCTATAAGCTACTCCGCCGAAAACAATCGGCCCCCAATAAGAAGCTTATCTCATTTTGGGACTCACACTCTTCTTCCCTGATATCGGAAGCTGGTTGGACCAAAACATGGAGGGGCATATTATCAAGGGGGTTTATCTCCGCTTTTTTGGCTTTAAAAGCCAAGAAAGCGGAGATAAAATGATCTCCCTATTACCTAGCTGTCGCTAACACCAGTTAGCGACAGCTAGTAGGAGATAGCGACCATCTTGGGCCCCACTTTGCATGTCAGTGATATTTATCACTAATGACATGCAAAGTGGGCGTGCCAAGATGTTAGCGACTGGAAACAGTCGCTAACATCGCTATCTCCTATTACCAACTTTTGGAGATATTCGCGCTAAGCGCGAATATCTCTTAAAGCTAACACCTGCCCTGAGCAGTTCTTAGCCATGTTATCCAATGGGAGGTGGATAACATGGCTAAGAGCATTAGCTCGGTAATGCATGAATATCGCTGACTTTTCAGCGATATTCATGTATTGCGGCCGTTTTTTATCGCATTTGCGATAAACCTTGGTAATACCAAGGTTTATCTGCGACAAAAATCGCCGCAGCTCAGCGGTAACATTTTGTCTCTAACCAAGCAATAGCGATAATTATCGCTATTGTTTGGTAATATGCCCCGGAGTTCTGTCGCCAGGAATAAAGTTTCACCAGCCTTTTCACAGACAAAATTCTGGCTCCTACATACAACTTATTGGACACCAGCCGTTTACACTTACGCAAGATTTGTGAGGGCCCTAGCTGCTGGAACTGTATGGAAGAGAGAGGGCACCTTGCACATCTGATACTATTCTGCAAATGTGTGGTACCTTTTTGGGACAGGGTATTCAATTTCTAAACTATTTTCATGTTCCCTCAAAAGGGAACTTTCTACGCTGAAATTTGGCTTCCTCGGGGTGGATTCATTGAACGATAAGGGCAGTGCCCTCCTGGCCCTGCTCCTGACAGCAGCGGTTAAGGTCATCTTGAATAATTGGAAGGACACATGAAAAGCGTCTTTTAACTGCTGGTTAAACTGGGTCTCCAATCTTAGGGGTGCTGACAACATTGCTCTCCAAAATTCACCATGGAAACCCCCCATAGACATATGTGGGTCAGCCTTGATCTATACTTCAAATCACATAGACGGCCATGAACAACGGATCTTAGCAAGGGGGGGGGGGGGGGGGGTTTGGCGGGGTAGTCCCACCGCCTGTCGACATCATGGTAATATCTGCTCGGCCAAATAATCCCCTAAGGGGATGAACCTGAACAATGCTGTTGTATAATATTAGTAGATGCATACAATCAATTTATAATCTGTATTATGGTATTTTTTTCTTTTCTGTATTTTCTGTAGTTAAAGTTTATTATATCATGCGATTAGCTTTAAGGTGGCCCATGCAGCGGATGTATGACGTTTCAATGCATGCCTTTACCACGCATGCCTTTACAACGCAGGTTTTACAACGCAAGTCGTTACAACGACTTGCGTTGGGGGGCGCTAGATAGTGAATAGTTTAATTTACTATTCCAACTCCAGTCCCCGTGGCTAGTAGGGAAGGTGTTGGATAGTAAATTAAAGTATTCCCTATCCTAGAGCGCCCCCCCCCCCAGCGGAATGCGTTGTAATAACTTGCGTTGCAAAAGTTGCGTCGTAATGGTAGTGCGTTGTAAAAGTTGCGTTGTAAAGGATGTTCCCTCCATGCAGCTCTTCAGGTATCCTCCCAAAGGGTGTGTCATAGATTTAGGAACGCATCACATACTATGCCATGACACCACCTTAACCTCACGCATCAATGTATAATGTCCGTTTATTGATTTCATGTGAGTAATTTATTTGTGCCTGATTTTAGTATATGTATTATTGTTTATGAAAACAAGCAATACAAAATATTTTGAACACCAAAAATGTTTGTGGACCAGTAAATCTCAGGGAATAAAAATAATGTAAAATAACTCTGAAGGATAATGTATTTGCTGGAGAGATCTGTGTTTTGCTTGTCTGAGGTTTGAATCAAAGTAGCACAGAGGGTTAATATGTCTCCTGCAAAGCACATTATGTAACATGAAGATGACAGATTTTTATTTTATGTAGATGGGTAAGTGGGTCACAGCTTTAACACAGAGATCCTTTTGTTACTTGCAGCTCATACACTGTAAACTTTCTATTATAGCAGAGTGAGCTATGAAGGAAAGGACATGTGACTCCTACACTTTGTAAGCCTTACTGTCTTATGTAAAACATCCTTTATATTGATGTACACATATGATTTATCGTCAATGTATAATCTGAACGTGTGATGTAAAGCGCTCTGACACCCTGCAGCGGGATGAGTAGTGGCACTACCCATGCCAATGCGGGGTGTCAGACTGCTTTGCATCACAAGCACACAAACAACAATTTAAATACCACTATTTTGTTTTATTTCTTTTATAGTACTTTAGCACTACTGTAGTGCTAAAGTGCTAAAAAATAAATACATCTAAATAGTAGTATTTAAACTGTAGTTTGTATAAATACTGTGGCAGCCAATACGTCTGACATTCTTACAGAGCACGCATATCTCTCATACAGGGACTGAATAAAGTCAAAACACAGCATTTCTCTCTTAAGGACCTGTGAAGTGATCAGCTGTGAGCCTTTGTTTCCCCTCCATTGCATCTAGGTGTGAGGCTCCCAACCAGGATGCTCCAACAAAAGAGGTCTGATGGCCCCTTAACTTTGGCCTTTGTTAAGGGCAAAGTTGGAATCTGATAAGCCCACTCCCCACCTGCCCGTTGCTGCTCGGAACAAAAGCAGACAACTTGCAGGCGCTGCTGAACGTGTCCCAGTGTTAGGAAATTAAACCGGGACAAGTTCAGCACATCGGGAGAAGTAGGAAAGGAACGTGGCACTGCACTGAAAGCGGCCAGCTTCGCAGCAGGGTAGACAGTGTTTACCCTCTGAAAATAGTGGGTATATGCATTGCAGTCTGAATGCATGGGCACGCTGGGCACTTGCCCGGGGTCCCCACGAGCATAGAGGCACCATTCAGACCAGAATTTAACACTCATTTTCCGTTAAACATTTTTATTCCTGTGAGTGGTTGTGTAGGCAGGGCCCGGTGCCCTGCTTGGCCCCGGGCCTATAATGCTGTTAGGACGGCATGGGGTAGATGATGTCTACCCGCGTTTTCCCCTAGACTCGAACCCGGGTGTTTGCAGATGGCAGGGCTTGTTTATGTGCTAGCAACAGTCCCTGTCCCGTAAAATCAGCTTGGGAACGGTAACTACACGCATGCAGAATTGGTGACGGTAAGTATGTCCTACCACTTTCTAAGTTCACCAGCCGCCACTGGGCTTATGACCCTGGGAGGCGGCGAGGGCAATGGCAACCAGTGGCAGTGGGGAGACTCCTGTTCATCCCGCGAATGGGAAGTGTGCCGGTGGGAACTGCCCCCGTTCGGTGGATACACGTATCAAGAGTGATGTATTGTGACCCCAGAAGCATCATAAGTTACCAGTCTGAGTATATGGTTGGTAAATATATTTGCCTGTTCTGCTTGTTTCTGGCCCATCACCAACAGTCACTCTGTGCCTTGCAGTCTCCTGGTCCATCACATAATGCCCATCTCTACCATGTGCCCTCCTGCTCCATCACACACAGCCTCTCAGTGCCTTCACCTACCCTTACACACATCTGCCTGTCCGGCACCCTCCTGCTCCATCACGCACATCCTCTCACTGCCTTCACCTATGTTCACACACATCCTCTGCATGTCCTGCACCTCCCTGCTTCATCACACACAGGGTCAAATTTACAAAAAAATAATGCAGCGCAGCACCGCAAGTCATTTAGCTGCACCGAGCTGCGTCATTTTAAAAGCACAGGGATGCATCATATTAAGAACAATACGATTTATCTGTTTGTTTTCTCCTATGCTGGCGCCCACTTCGCTGCCATGCACTAGGACAGGCACCATTGCGTCATGTTGCAAGGGTGCCTGCGTTGCGGGATGATTTTTTTCTGCTGCAAAGGACACGTTCCTGCACAAAAACAATCATTGATTACTTTTTCCTCTTCCTATATGTGCTGCAGCAGCACACATGGAAAGAGAAAACAAGCGTTTACAAAGCAATAGGTCTCGCAATTGCGAGATTTAGAGTTATTAGCATTTTAAATGACAATGCCTTTTATTTATGTGTTTAAAAAACCTGCAATAATAGAAGGCATTGTCATGTACAATACCGATAGGTCAAAGTTTCTAAAATGCCAGACCTATTGCATTGGAAATGCTTGTTTGTTTTGAGAATCTGGACTCCCTAACAAAAGAGAGAAGGGGGAGTAGATGGCACAGAGGCTGCTGCCCCGCTAGCATTTGTCTACTGGGGATTAGTGTTCAAAACTGAGTCCGACTTGGTCTGTTCTCCCGAGACAAGAATCAGTGTCCAATAAGATGGATAATTGTTTGATTTTGTAGTTATGAAACTAAATGTAGGCTATTCATTTCGAATAAACTATCCATTTTAATTTACATACTTTGAATATCGCATAGTCAGGAGATACAAGTTCAACAGAGGTAGAGAGTCTGTAGGACACATGTATAAAATTTGTCTTAGGCGATATTGCTTGACTGCAAGAGAAGAGAGATGAAAAGCGTATATATTAAAAAACTGTTCAACGCTAGAGCATAAGTGCAGGAAACTCCTAACCGGACGGAAATGTGTTAAAGTACACAGAACAGGGCTCCTAGGATCGAATCCTACCCAACAGGGAAAGTACGTGGGGTGCGTATCCTGCGGTGTCTGGCTGATAAAGGATTCCGTGGAAGCTATGTTTCAGACCATTGGCGTGTGAATGTATTACGTGCGTACGCAGGGACATATGGGAGACGCTACTGAAACAAGCATTGGCCACGTGCGTGCGTGTGTGTGTGTGCAGTCTGCTCTTTTTCAAAGCACACACTCGTGCTTGTTGCACGCCGCTGCGCACTCCCGCAAGCTGTATGCCACCACAAGCACGAGTATA
Organism: Lissotriton helveticus; assembly: GCF_964261635.1. Classification (NCBI taxonomy): domain Eukaryota; kingdom Metazoa; phylum Chordata; class Amphibia; order Caudata; family Salamandridae; genus Lissotriton; species Lissotriton helveticus. Next base: position 1,198,174,210 of record NC_136071.1, on the reverse strand, counting down.
TGCTTGGAAAAAGAGCTGTTCGACGGCTATAGTCTCCTAAGAAGCGCATGCGCGTTGCATAGGTGAGACCTAAAAACGAGGAGAAATAAAAGTATTTCTCCTCCGATTCTGATGCATGGCAATTTGTCTGGTTCCACAGATGTTGCGTGCCAACACCCACAGCAACACCAGTGGAACGCCCCTTTTATTGCAAAGTAATGCGAGGAAGGGGTGCAGAGTAGAAATATCACCGCAAAAATATCGTGGGACAAAAATATCGCTGCAAAAATATTGTGGGTAAGAAATATCGACAACAAAAATATAGTCGACAAGAATATCGACTGACAGGTAAGTAATATTGATTACATAAATATCTTTGTAATAAATATCGTTTACAAAAATATAGTTTACAAAAAAATCAATGTATTAATAATTGTATGTATTTTTGTGTTTTTAATGAGAATTGTTTGTCATTTGATTATATGCTTTAGAGTTTTACTAGTTATTAATTTATTTTAAGTTTAATTCTGCGTTTTTAGTTCCGTAGCGGTTGTGGGTTTATAGGGGAATAGGGTGGGAAGTAATTTAATTTTTATAAAATATATTGAATAATTGATGGTTTAATTGATTAATTAATAATCGTTTAATAATTAGTTGTTAATTAATTTCAATTAGTCAATTATTAAATAATTAGGTTAATCGTTTGACTAATTTTAGGTGTGTGTTGTGGTGTTTATATGTGTAAATTTTGTGAAGGGTGGTAAGTAATTAATTTTTTGTAATTATTAATTAAATACTTTTAAATTAATTACCATTAATTAATTAGTAATTATAAATTGTAATTGTGTAATTAATTTTAGGTGTGTGTTTTGGTTTTTATATGTGTAAATGGTGTGAAAGGTGGTAAGTAATTCATTTTTGTATTGATTAATTAATAAATAATAATAAATTAATTGCCATTAATTAATGATTAATTATTGAATTTAATTGTGTAATTAATTGTAGGTGTGTGTTGTGCATTGTATAGTGTTAAATAGTGCGCAATTGTTTTTAAATTATCTTTGTTAATAATAATATATTTACATTTATATATTTATTATGTTAATATTGGAAATTAAATTTAATACAAATGTTGATGGTTTTATTTTTTATTGTTTTGGGATCCAGCGCTTTCCCTACTGTTGCACTCACTGGAGTAGGAATAGTAATTTTTACCCCTCTGCTATTCAACACTTTCCCGACTGTTGCACTCACTAGAGTGGGAATAGTAACTTTTACCCCTCAGCTATCCAACACTTTCCCTACCGCTGCACTCATTGGAGTGGGAATAATCATTTTTACCCCTCCTCTATCCAACGTTTTACATACTAATGTTTTTTTTGTTGCTATTAAATGTATGTATTATTTTTTTTAATAGTTTAATGTGTTAATAAAATATAGAATATTTTATTTTAAATTATTTATATATGTGTTTATTTTATTTTTCTATAATTTAAAAAGTTTATAAATTAAATAAAGATAATAGTTAATTTAATGTATTTTAAAAAATATATGTATATGTACACATTTTTTTGTGTTTATATTTATTAAATTAAGTTTATTTGTTATAATGTGTTAAAATATATATTAAATGTAATTAATTTTGTTAAGAATATTAATATTATTTAATTAATTTCTTTTAAGTTATGTTACTTTTTAAAGTCGATATTTTTTACATCTCTATTTTTTACATCGATATTTTTGAGTCGATATTACTGTAAATACCTGTTTAAGTATAGGGATTCGATATTTTTGTAATCGATATTCTTACATCGATATTTTTGTAATCGATATTTAAACATAGAACCCGTGAAAGGGGCCAATTTTTATGAGGGTGTGAAAAGTCATGCAGGGTGACTTTACGTGGCCTTGTAAATATGGGCAGGCACACTGCGCCGCCGATGTGTCATAAAAAAAGTGATGCACCGGCACTGCGGTAGCATTGTAAATGAGGCCTAGAGTTTCTCTGTGCCTTCAGCTACCCACACACACAGCCTCTCCCTATCCTGCACCCTTCCCCTCCATCACACACAGTCCAGCCTCCTCCTCTCCTTCACCCTGCCTCTCTCCACTCAGCTGGGTTTAAGTGTGCTCGACAGAAGAAAGGTGCAAGGGCACCAGGTAGAGAGCCAGTCCTGCACTGACCGGTAGTGTATCAGGACACATTGTTTACAGTCCTGCACTGACCGGTAGTGTATCAGGACACATTGTTTACAGTCCTGCACTGACCGGTAGTGTAGCAGGGCACATTGTTTTACAGTCCTGCACTGAGTGGTAGTGTATCAGGACACATTGTTTACAGTCCTGCACTGAGTGGTAGTGTATCAGGACACATTGTTTACAGTCCTGCACTGACCGGTAGTGTATCAGGACACGTTGTTTACAGTCCTGCACTGACTGGTAGTGTAGCAGGGCACATTGTTTTACAGTCCTGCACTGACCGGTAGTGTATCAGGACACATTGTTTACAGTCCTGCACTGACCGGTAGTGTATCAGGACACATTGTTTACAGTCCTGCACTGACCGGTAGTGTAGCAGGGCACATTGTTTTACAGTCCTGCACTGACTGGTAGTGTATCAGGACACATTGTTTACAGTCCTGCACTGAGTGGTAGTGTATCAGGACACATTGTTTACAGTCCTGCACTGACCGGTAGTGTATCAGGACACGTTGTTTACAGTCCTGCACTGACCGGTAGTGTAGCAGGGCACATTGTTTTACAGTCCTGCACTGAGCGGTAGTGTGTCAGGACACATTGTTTAAAGTCCTACACTGACCGGTAGTGTAGCAGGGCACATTGTTTACAGTCCTGCACTGACCGGTAGTGTTACATGACACATTGTTTACAGTCCTGCACTGACCGGTAGTGTAGCAGGGCATATTGTTTACAGTCCTGCACTGACCGGTAGTGTATTAGGGCACATCGTTTACAGCCCTGCACCTACCGGTAGTTTACCAGGACATATTGTTTACAGTCTTGCACTGACCGGTAGTGTACCAGGACATATTGTTTACAGTTCTGCACTGACCGGTAGTGTATCAGGACACATTGTTTACAGTCCTGCACTGACCGGTAGTGTACCAGAACATATTGTTTGCAGTCCTGCACTGACCGGTAGTGTACCAGGACATATTGTCATATTGTTTACAGTCCTGCACTGACCGGTAGTGTACCAGGACACATTGTTTACAGTCCTTCACTGACCAGTAGTGTATTATGGCACATTGTTTACAACCCTGCAACTACCGGTAGTGTACCAGGACATATTGTTTACAGTCTTGCACTGACCGGTAGTGTACCAGGACATATTGTTTACAGTCCTGCACTGACCGGTAGTGTAGCAGGGCATATTGTTTACAGTCCTGCACTGACCGGTAGTGTATTAGGGCACATCGTTTACAGCCCTGCACCTACCGGTAGTGTACCAGGACATATTGTTTGAAGTCCTGCACTGACCAGTAGTGTATCAGGACACATTGTTTACAGTCCTGCACTGACCGGTAGTGTAGCAGGGCATTTTGTTTACAGTCCTGCACTGACCGGTAGTGTATTAGGGAACATCGTTTACAGCCCTGCTGAGGTACTGGGTTTTTAAGAACCGGCACAGAACCGGTAACCCAGCGGTGCCAGGGAATCAACACCCAGAGACCTCGGGTTCTTCCTGATCCAGACCTACAGAAACTCAGAGTCTTCTAGGTGAAGTCAAAGATTAGTTTATTGGCTGCAACCAAGGTAACAAGTGTCCTAGAAGTACAACACGGGTATATTCTCAGGAGACTGCACGCCTTTACAAAGTCAGGCTTCTCTTCTTATACACAATTTTAGGCTCTAGGCAAAACATTCTTGGTTGTAAAGTAAATCGTTAACATATTTTTAGTACAAAGAGAAAGCAGAGTCATGATGACATGTCCATATTTCACTTCGTGCTGCCTACAACAAATCATTAGGCAAGGCCCAACATTTCATCAGATATCACTGGACCCCCAATAAAAATGGGCACCTCCCCACCATAAAGTAAGTGAAGCAAAGGAGTGGAGATAGATGTGAGCGAGATATGGCAGGTGTGCGCGCTGAAATGGTTTTATGGTTTGTTGAGCCTAGATGCTATCTTGCTTGGCCACTGGGAGGGAACTGACCTAACGAGTTCGGCCTGGGGCAATGGTTCCAACTTGTACAGGTCATGGAAAAGTCGATTAAGGAGTATGTGTCCTTGTGGAATCGAATTCAGCTGGATTAAGGCCTATGTAAAGGGCAACGCATAAATGAAGCCAAGGGTTCAGAACGCAAATGACGATTTCGGGGTGAAATCGTCACCCAAATGTGCTGAAAACACATGTACATGTGGTGCTCGTCATTCTCGGTCTTTTGATACCAAATTCGTGAGGCTTCGATGAAGTTTTTTATTTCTCGAGTTTCAGAACGATTATATGAATTCTGAATTTTAAGAACCACACTGCACCTACCGTTAGTGTACCAGGACATATTGTTTACAGTCCTGCACTGACCGGTAGTGTAGCAGGGCACATTGTTTACAGTCCTGCACTGACCGGTAGTGTTACATGACACATTGTTTACAGTCCTGCACTGACCGAGAGTGTACCAGGACATATTGTTTGAAGTCCTGCACTGACCAGTAGTGTATCAGGACACATTGTTTACAGTCCTGCACTGACCGGTAGTGTAGCAGGGCATATTGTTTACAGTCCTGCACTGACCGGTAGTGTATTAGGGCGCATCGTTTACAGACCTGCACCTACCGGTAGTGTACCAGGACATATTGTTTACAGTCTTGCACTGACCGGTAGTGTACCAGGACATATTGTTTACAGTCCTGCACTGACCGGTAGTGTACCAGAACATATTGTTTACAGTCCTGCACTGACCGGTAGTGTATCAGGACACATTGTTTACAGTCCTGCACTGACCGGTAGTGTACCAGAACATATTGTTTACAGTCCTGCACTGACCGGTAGTGTACCAGGACATATTGTCATATTGTTTACAGTCCTGCACTGACCGGTAGTGTACCAGGACATATTGTTTACAGTCCTGCACTGACCGGTAGTGTACCAGGACACATTGTTTACAGTCCTTCACTGACCAGTAGTGTATTAGGGCACATTGTTTACAACCCTGCTACTACCGGTAGTGTACCAGGACATATTGTTTGAAGTCCTGCACTGACCAGTAGTGTATCAGGACACATTGTTTACAGTCCTGCACTCACCGGTAGTGTATTAGGGCACATCGTTTACAGCCCTGCACCTACCGGTAGTGTACCAGGACATATTGTTTACAGTCCTGCACTGACCGGTAGTGTACCAGGACATATTGTTTGCAGTCCTGCACTGACCGGTAGTGTACCAGGACACATTGTTTACAGTCCTTCACTGACCAGTAGTATATTAGGGCACATTGTTTACAACCCTGCTACTACCGGTAGTGTACCAGGACATATTGTTTGAAGTCCTGCACTGACCAGTAGTGTATCAGGACACATTGTTTACAGTCCTGCACTGACCGGTAGTGTAGCAGGGCATATTGTTTACAGTCCTGCACTGACCGGTAGTGTATCAGGACACATTGTTTACAGTCCTGCACTGACCAGTAGTGTACCAGGACATATTGTTTACAGTCCTGCACTGACTGGTAGTGTACCAGGACACATTGTTTACAGTCCTTCACTGACCAGTAGTGTATTAGGGCACATTGTTTACAACCCTGCAACTACCGGTAGTGTACCAGGACATATTGTTTGAAGTCCTGCACTGACCAGTAGTGTATCAGGACACATTGTTTACAGTCCTGCACTGACCGGTAGTGTAGCAGGGCATATTGTTTACAGTCCTGCACTGACCGGTAGTGTATTAGGGCACATCGTTTACAGCCCTGCACCTACCGGTAGTGTACCAGGACATATTGTTTACAGTCCTGCACTGACCACCGGTAGTGTACCAGGACACATTGTTTACAGTCCTTCACTGACCAGTAGTGTATTAGGGCACATTGTTTACAACCCTGCTACTACCGGTAGTGTACCAGGACATATTGTTTGAAGTCCTGCACTGACCAGTAGTGTATCAGGACACATTGTTTACAGTCCTGCACTGACCGGTAGTGTAGCAGGGCATATTGTTTACAGTCCTGCACTGACGGGTAGTGTATTAGGGCACATCGTTTACAGCCCTGCACCTACCGGTAGTGTACCAGGATATATTGTTTACAGTCCTGCACCGACCGGTAGTGTACCAGGACACATTGTTTACAGTCCTTCACTGACCAGTAGTGTATTAGGGCACATTGTTTACAACCCTGCTACTACCGGTAGTGTACCAGGACATATTGTTTGAAGTCCTGCACTGACCGGTAGTGTAGCAGGGCACATTGTTTACAGTCCTGCACTGACCGGTAGTGTAGCAGGGCATATTGTTTACAGTTCTGTACTGACCGGTAGTGTAACTGGGCACATTGTTTACACACAGCCTCTCTACCCTCTGCTCTCCCCTATTATACCCAGCCTCTGTGCCCTGTCCTCTCCTCTATTTATTTTAGCCTCTCTCTGCCCTGTCATCTCTTTAATCATGCACATTCCTCTCTGCCCTGTCCTCTCCTCTGTTACACACAACCACTCTGCCCTGTCCTCTTCTTTATCACACACCACCTCTCTGCCCTGTCCCTTCTGTGTTCATTTCAGCCTCTCTGCCCTGTCCCTTCTGTGTTCATTTCAGCATCTCCGCCCTGCCCTCTTCTTTATCACACACCACCTCTCTGCCCTGTCCCTTCTCTGTTCATTTCAGCCTCTCTGCCCTGTCCTGTTTCACACACAGACTATCAGGTGCGCAGGGCAGGGTCCGAGCGGCTGGCACATGGCTGCGTGTCCCCGTGGTGTGTTTCTAGATTTCTAGGCCTCCTGTTGCCCTTCTTAGGCCTTTCACTGGTCAAGGGGCCCTTTGTAATGTCAGGCCCCCGAGGGCCCCTCCTGCCCCCTCAGCCTGCCCTGGCAGGGCTCGGACTGCTGTCCGGGGAGACTGTCTGTGTGCTCTCTGGCAGTGGGTCACGCCCAGGGTCAGAGAGACACCCGCCATGCCCCGGGGTGAGGGGGGAGGGGCGCGGAGGTCACTGTGAGGAGAGACATCTCAGGGCCCGGCCAGACTTGGACTCTGTCCTGATGTCTGCAGACAACCGTCTGTCTGGAAAAGGATAGAGTGTATGACAGGAGAGGACAGGGCAAAGAGAGGCCATGAGTGACGGGGCAGGACAGGACAGGGCAAAGAGAGGCCACGCATTGACGGGGCAGGAGAGGACAGGGCAAAGAGAGGCCATGAGTGACGGGGCAGGACAGGACAGGGCAAAGAGAGGCCACGCATGACGGGGCAGGAGAGGATAGGGCAAAGAGAGGCCATGTGTGACAGGGAAGGAGAGGACAGGGTAAAGAGAGGCCATGTGTGACGAGGCAGGAGAGGACAGGGCAAAGAGAGGCCATGTGTGACGGGGCAGGAGAGGACAGGGCAAAGAGAGGCCATGTGTGATGGGGCAGGAGAGGACAGGGCAAAGAAAGGCCATGTGTGATGGGGCAGGAGAGGACAGAGCAAAGAAAGGCCATGTGTGATGGGGCAGGAGAGGACAGGGTAAAGAGAGGCCGTGTGTGACGGGGCAGGAGAGGGCAGGGTAAAGAGAGGCCGTGTGTGGCGGGGCAGGAGAGGACAGGGCAAAGAAAGGCCATGTGTGATGGGGCAGGAGAGGACAGGGTAAAGAGAGGCCGTGTGTGACGGGGCAGGAGAGGACAGGGTAAAGAGAGGCCGTGTGTGGCGGGGCAGGAGAGGACAGGGCAAAGAAAGGCCATGTGTGATGAGACAGTGGAGGACAGGGCAAAGAGAGGCCATGTTTGATGGGACAGGGTAAAGAGAGGCCGTGTGTGGCGGGGCAGGAGAGGACAGGGCAAAGAGAGTCCGTGTGTGACGGGGCAGGAGAGGACAGGGCAAAGAGAGGCCATGTGTGATGGGGCAGGAGAGGACAGGGTAAAGAGAGGCCGTGTGTGGCGGGGCAGGAGAGGACAGGGCAAAGAGAGTCCGTGTGTGACGGGGCAGGAGAGGACAGGGCAAAGAGAGGCCGTGAGTGGCAGGAGAGGACAGGGTAAAGAGAGGCCGTGTTTGATGGGACAGGGTAAAGAGAGGCCGTGTGTGACGGGGCAGGAGAGGACAGGGCAAAGAGAGGCCATGTGTGGCGGGGCAGGAGAGGACAGGGCAAAGAGAGTCCGTGTGTGACGGGGCAGGAGAGAACAGGGCAAAGAGAGGCCATGTGTGATGGGGCAGGAGAGGACAGGGTAAAGAGAGGCCGTGTGTGACCAGGCAGGAGAGGACAGGGTAAAGAGAGGCCGTGTGTGGCGGGGCAGGAGAGGACAGGGTAAAGAGAGGCCGTGTGTGGCGGGGCAGGAGAGGACAGGGCAAAGAGAGTCCGTGTGTGACGGGGCAGGAGAGAACAGGGCAAAGAAAGGCCATGTGTGATGGGGCAGGAGAGGACAGGGTAAAGAGAGGCCGTGTGTGGCGGGGCAGGAGAGGACAGGGCAAAGAGAGTCCGTGTGTGACGGGGCAGGAGAGGACAGGGCAAAGAGAGGCCGTGAGTGGCAGGAGAGGACAGGGTAAAGAGAGGCCGTGTTTGATAGGACAGGGTAAAGAGAGGCCATGTGCGACGGGGCAGGAGAGGACAGGGCAAAGAGAGGCCATGTATGACGAGGCAGGAGAGGACAGGGCAAAGAGAGGCCATGTGTGATGGGGCAGGAGAGGACAGGGTAAAGAGAGGCTGTGTGTGACAGGGAAGGAGAGGACAGGGCAAAGAGAGGCCATGTATGACGAGGCAGGAGAGGACAGGGCAAAGAGAGGCCATGTATGACGAGGCAGGAGAGGACAGGGCAAAGAGAGGCCGTCTGTGACGGGGCAGGAGAGGACAGGGTAAAGAGAGGCCATGTGTGACGGGGCAGGAGAGGACAGGGCAAAGAGAGGCCATGTGTGACGGGGCAGGAGAGGACAGGGTAAAGAGAGGCCATGTGTGACGGGGCAGGAGAGGACAGGGTAAAGAGAGGCCATGTGTGACGGGGCAGGAGAGGACAGGGCAAAGAGAGGCCATGTGTGACGGGGCAGGAGAGGACAGGGTAAAGAGAGGCCATGAGTGACGGGGCAGGAGAGGACAGGGCAAAGAGAGGCCATGTGTGACGGGGCAGGAGAGGACAGGGTAAAGAGAGGCCATGAGTGACGGGGCAGGAGAGGACAGGGCAAAGAGAGGCCATGTGTGACGGGGCAGGAGAGGACAGGGCAAAGAGAGGCCATGTATGACGAGGCAGGAGAGGACAGGGCAAAGAGAGGCCATGTGTGATGGGGCAGGAGAGGACAGGGTAAAGAGAGGCTGTGTGTGACAGGGAAGGAGAGGACAGGGCAAAGAGAGGCCATGTATGACGAGGCAGGAGAGGACAGGGCAAAGAGAGGCCATGTATGACGAGGCAGGAGAGGACAGGGCAAAGAGAGGCCATGTATGACGAGGCAGGAGAGGACAGGGCAAAGAGAGGCCATGTGTGATGGGGCAGGAGAGGACAGGGTAAAGAGACGCCATGTGTGACAGGGAAGGAGAGGACAGGGCAAAGAGAGTCCGTGTGTGACGGGGCAGGAGAGAACAGGGCAAAGAAAGGCCATGTGTGATGGGGCAGGAGAGGACAGGGTAAAGAGAGGCCGTGTGTGACCAGGCAGGAGCGGACAGGGTAAAGAGAGGCCGTGTGTGGCGGGGCAGGAGAGGACAGGGCAAAGAGAGTCCGTGTGTGACGGGGCAGGAGAGGACAGGGCAAAGAGAGGCCGTGAGTGGCAGGAGAGGACAGGGTAAAGAGAGGCCGTGTTTGATAGGACAGGGTAAAGAGAGGCCATGTGCGACGGGGCAGGAGAGGACAGGGCAAAGAGAGGCCATGTATGACGAGGCAGGAGAGGACAGGGCAAAGAGAGGCCATGTGTGATGGGGCAGGAGAGGACAGGGTAAAGAGAGGCTGTGTGTGACAGGGAAGGAGAGGACAGGGCAAAGAGAGGCCATGTATGACGAGGCAGGAGAGGACAGGGCAAAGAGAGGCCATGTATGACGAGGCAGGAGAGGACAGGGCAAAGAGAGGCCATGTATGACGAGGCAGGAGAGGACAGGGCAAAGAGAGGCCATGTGTGATGGGGCAGGAGAGGACAGGGTAAAGAGAGGCCATGTGTGACAGGGAAGGAGAGGACAGGGCAAAGAGAGGCCATGTGCGACGGGGCAGGAGAGGACAGGGCAAAGAGAGGCCATGTGTGATGGGGCAGGAGAGGACAGGGTAAAGAGAGGCTGTGTGTGACAGGGAAGGAGAGGACAGGGCTAAGAGAGGCCATGTATGACGAGGCAGGAGAGGACAGGGCAAAGAGAGGCCATGTATGACGAGGCAGGAGAGGACAGGGCAAAGAGAGGCCATGTATGACGAGGCAGGAGAGGACAGGGCAAAGAGAGGCCATGTGTGATGGGGCAGGAGAGGACAGGGTAAAGAGAGGCTGTGTGTGACAGGGAAGGAGAGGACAGGGCAAAGAGAGGCCATGTGTGATGGGGCAGGAGAGGACAGGGTAAAGAGAGGCCATGTATGACGAGGCAGGAGAGGACAGGGTAAAGAGAGGCCATGTGTGACAGGACAGGAGAAGCCAAGGTAAATGAAGGCCGTGTGTGACAGGACAGGAGAGGCCAACGTAAAGAAAGGCCGTGTGTGACAGGACAGGAGAGGACAGGGTAAAGAGAGGCCATGCGTGACGGGGCAGGAGAGGACAGGGCAAAGAGATGCCATGTATGACGAGGCAGGAGAGGACAGGGTAAAGAGAGGCCATGTGTGACGGGGCAGGAGAGGACAGGGCAAAGAGATGCCATGTTTGATAGGACAGGGCAAAGAGAGGCCATGTGTGATGGGGCAGGAGAGGATAGGGTAAAGAGAGGCCGTGTGTGATGGGGCAGGAGAGGAGAGGGCAAAGAAAGGCCATGTGTGATGGGGCAGGAGAGGACAGGGTAAAGAGAGGCCATGTATGACGAGGCAGGAGAGGACAGGGCAAAGAGAGGCCATGTGTGACAGGACAGGAGAGGCCAAGGTAAAGAAAGGCCGTGTGTGACAGGACAGGAGAGGCCAATGTAAAGAAAGGCCGTGTGTGACAGTACAGGAGAGGACAGGGTAAAGAGAGGCCATGCGTGACGGGGCAGGAGAGGACAGGGTAAAGAGAGGCCATGTGTGACAGGGAAGGAGAGGACAGGGCAAAGAGAGGCCATGTATGACGAGGCAGGAGAGGACAGGGTAAAGAGGGGCCATGTGTGACGGGGCAGGAGAGGACAGGGCAAAGAGATGCCATGTTTGATAGGACAGGGCAAAGAGAGGCCATGTGTGAGGGGGCAGGAGAGGACAGGGCAAAGAGATGCCATGTTTGATAGGACAGGGCAAAGAGAGGCCATGTGTGACGGGCAGGAGACGACAGGGCAAAGAGAGGCCATGTGTGATGGGGCAGGAGAGGATAGGGTAAAGAGAGGCCGTGTGTGATGGGGCAGGAGAGGACAGGGCAAAGAAAGGCCATGTGTGATGGGGCAGTAGAGGACAGGGTAAAGAGAGGCCGTGTGTGACCAGGCAGGAGAGGACAGGGCAAAGAGAGTCTGTGTGTGACGGGGCAGGAGAGGACAGGGCAAAGAGAGGCCATGTGTGACAGGGAAGGAGAGGACAGGATAAAGAGAGGCCATGTGTGACGAGGCAGGAGAGGACAGGGCAAAGAGATGCCATGTATGACGAGGCAGGAGAGGATAGGGCAAAGAGAGGCCATGTGTGACAGGACAGGAGAGGACAGGGTAAAGAGAGGCCGTGTGTGACGGGGCAGTGAAGGACAGGGCAAAGAGAGGCCGTGTGTGACAGGACAGGAGAGGACAGGGTAAAGAGAGGCCGTGTGTGACGGAGAAGGAGAGGACAGGGCAAAGAGTGGTCGTGTGTGACGGGCAGGAGAGGACAGGGTAAAGAGAGGCCGTGTGTGACGGGGCAGTGAAGGACAGGGCATAGAGAGGCTGTGTGGGATGGGACAGTGGAGGACAGGGCAAAGAGAGGCCTTGTTTGATGGGACAGGGCAAAGAGAGGCCGTGTGTGACAGGGCAGGAGAGGACAGGGTAATGAGAGGCCGTGTGTGACGGGGCAGTGAAGGACAGGGCATAGAGAGGCTGTGTGGGATGGGACAGTGGAGGTCAGGGCAAAGAGAGGCCGTGTGTGACAGGGAAGGAGAGGACAGGGTAAAGAGAGGCCGTGTGTGACGGGGCAGGAGAGGACAGGGCAAAGAGAGGCCGTGTGTGACAGGGAAGGAGAGGACAGGGTAAAGAGAGGCCTTGTGTGACGGGGCAGGAGAGGACAGGGTAAAGAGAGGATGTGTGTGACAGGGCAGGAGAGGACAGGGTAAAGAGAGGCCATGTCTGATGGGACAGGAGAAGACAGGGTAAAGAGAGGCCATGTGTGACGGGGCAGGAGAGGACAGGGTAAAGAGAGGCCATGTGTGACGGGGCAGGAGAGGACAGGGCAAAGAGAGACCGTTCGTGACAGGGCAGGAGAGGACAGGGCAAAGAGAGGCCGTGTGTGACGGGGCAGTGGAGGACAGGGCATAGAGAGGCTGTGTGTGACAGGGCAGGAGAGGACAGGGTAAAGAGAGGCCGTGAGTGGCAGGAGAGGACAGGGCAAAGAGATGCCATGTTTGATAGGACAGGGCAAAGAGAGGCCATGTGTGACGGGCAGGAGATGACAGGGCAAAGAGAGGCCATGTGTGATGGGGCAGGAGAGGATAGGGTAAAGAGAGGCCATGTGTGACGGGGCAGGAGAGGACAGGGTAAAGAGAGGCCGTGTGTGACGGAGAAGGAGAGGACAGGGCAAAGAGTGGTCGTGTGTGACGGGCAGGAGAGGACAGGGTAAAGAGAGGCCGTGTGTGACGGGGCAGTGAAGGACAGGGCATAGAGAGGCTGTGTGGGATGGGACAGTGGAGGACAGGGCAAAGAGAGGCCTTGTTTGATGGGACAGGGCAAAGAGAGGCCGTGTGTGACAGGGCAGGAGAGGACAGGGTAATGAGAGGCCGTGTGTGACGGGGCAGTGAAGGACAGGGCATAGAGAGGCTGTGTGGGATGGGACAGTGGAGGTCAGGGCAAAGAGAGGCCGTGTGTGACAGGGAAGGAGAGGACAGGGTAAAGAGAGGCCGTGTGTGACGGGGCAGGAGAGGACAGGGCAAAGAGAGGCCGTGTGTGACAGGGAAGGAGAGGACAGGGTAAAGAGAGGCCTTGTGTGACGGGGCAGGAGAGGACAGGGTAAAGAGAGGATGTGTGTGACAGGGCAGGAGAGGACAGGGTAAAGAGAGGCCATGTCTGATGGGACAGGAGAAGACAGGGTAAAGAGAGGCCATGTGTGACGGGGCAGGAGAGGACAGGGTAAAGAGAGGCCATGTGTGACGGGGCAGGAGAGGACAGGGCAAAGAGAGACCGTTCGTGACAGGGCAGGAGAGGACAGGGCAAAGAGAGGCCGTGTGTGACGGGGCAGTGGAGGACAGGGCATAGAGAGGCTGTGTGTGACAGGGCAGGAGAGGACAGGGTAAAGAGAGGCCGTGAGTGGCAGGAGAGGACAGGGCAAAGAGATGCCATGTTTGATAGGACAGGGCAAAGAGAGGCCATGTGTGACGGGCAGGAGATGACAGGGCAAAGAGAGGCCATGTGTGATGGGGCAGGAGAGGACAGGGTAAAGAGAGGCCATGTGTGACGGGGCAGGAGAGGACAGGGCAAAGAGAGACCGTTCGTGACAGGGCAGGAGAGGACAGGGCAAAGAGAGGCCGTGTGTGATGGGGCAGTGGAGGACAGGGCATAGAGAGGCTGTGTGTGACAGGGCAGGAGAGGACAGGGTAAAGAGAGGCCGTGAGTGGCAGGAGAGGACAGGGCAAAGAGATGCCATGTTTGATAGGACAGGGCAAAGAGAGGCCATGTGTGACGGGCAGGAGATGACAGGGCAAAGAGAGGCCATGTGTGATGGGGCAGGAGAGGACAGGGCAAAGAAAGGCCATGTGTGATGGGGCAGGAGAGGACAGGGCAAAGAGAGGCCATGTATGACGAGGCAGGAGAGGACAGGGCAAAGAGAGGCCATGTGTGACGGGGCAGGAGAGGACAGGGCAAAGAGATGCCATGTTTGATAGGACAGGGTAAAGAGAGGCCATGTTTGACGGGGCAGGAGAGGACAGGGCAAAGAGATGCCATGTTTGATAGGACAGGGTAAAGAGAGGCCGTGTGTGACGGGCAGGAGAGGACAGGGCAAAGAGAGGCCGTGTGTGATGAGACAGTGGAGGACAGGGCAAAGAGAGGCCATGTTTGATGGGACAGGGTAAAGAGAGGCCGTGTGTGACGGAGAAGGAGAGGACAGGGCAAAGAGAGGCCGTGTGTGACAGGACAGGAGAGGATAGGGTAAAGAGAGGCCGTGTGTGACAGGGCAGTGAAGGACAGGGCATAGAGAGGCTGTGTGGGATGGGACAGTGGAGGACAGGGCAAAGAGAGGCCGTGTGTGACAGGGCAGTGAAGGACAGGGCAAAGAGAGGCCGTGTGTGACGGGGCAGGAGAGGACAGGGTAAAAAGAGGAAATGTGTGATGCGGCGTGTAGGAAACACCCCCTCTGTTCAGTTTACTAAAAAGTAGTACACTTTATAGAGAGGCGAGAGATCCCCAAAAGGCAGGTAGAGGTAAAAGTCCATAATTCTAACTCTCTTTTTGTGGCAGTGTGGCGAGCAGTTAGGCTTACCTGAGGGTATTATTACGCATGTGTTCTACTCACAGAGGCAATAAATGAGACACACACTTAAGAATAAAGCTGAGACCAATTTGTGAAAATAACATTGACTGTCCTAGGTCTGGAATGCACATGAGATGCACGACCACCCAGATCCTGCCAGTCCAAGGGAGGAGAAAAGGATGGAAGAACCTGGTTATCTCTCACACACATGTCTGAACACTGCAAATCATATAGCTGATGCTTCCCAACGACCTTTGACCCTGTTTGCAGGTTAGGTCGCTCCCCACACCCACAGCTCCTCCTGTGTGTCCCTGCCTCCGAGCCTGCAAATGCTGCTCCATCAGTTTGCCGCTCCCCCCTCTGCGTGCCCCTCTCGTTTACATTGTGTTGCCTGTAACTTCCTCATCATTTTTATTGTGTTGCCTGTAACTTCCTCATCATTTTTATTGTGTTGCCTGTAACTTCCTCATCATTTTTATTGTGTTGCCTGGTACTCCTACAAGAAACTTGGCTAGAGGACCCCCTCCATCTCGAAGGCTTCAAGTCCCACCACCTCCCCGCAGTTCGAATTACGGTCACTGTAAAGGCGGATTAGCCATCTACGCCTCAATTAAAGCCATATCTACAGCAAAAGAACTAATTAGCAAGAAAACTGCATCCCTCGAAATAATGGCAATTCGGTTTCAAATGCAAAAACAGAGAAACCTACAGCACCTAATTTTGGCAAACATTTATATACACCCACAGGGGAAGAGGAATGGAGCAAAGCAGTTAATAACCGAACTAACCAAGCTAATCACGGAGACGGATCAATCGAGTTACATTATAACTGGTGACTTCAACATGTTTCTCACTGAGGACCAAAACCAAGACAGCCAAGAAGATGACAACCAACGAGCAGGGGGGATCCCCTCCCAGGATAAACACAAGCGGGGAAAAACAACTAAGACTTCGAAGGATTTACTGAGAGAGCTGGAAAGCCTGTCGCTCGTGGCGCTGAATGGCCGCACGCTAGGGGACAGGCCCCAAGCCCCAACCTTTCACAGACAACTAGTTAATACAGCAATTGATTACACTTTTGTTGCCTTAACACTTTTTGCCCTAACCAAGGACTTTAGAATCGGCGTGTCGGACCACAGCGACCACCAACCGCAAGAACTCACCCTAAGCGTTCAGGGTACCGCTAAACAAGCGCAAATCCGGTCCCTCATCTAACAACAAGATATCAACATAGAAGAATCAAATGCAAAATTTGCGAACCTGAAAAACTATCAACTGCAGCAAAAACCTTGTGGGAGGATATTAAACCCCTACAAGCAAACATCATTTTTGCCTGGGAAACTCTTACCAAAGCCCTAGGTTTCCCTGCCTCCTCAGCAGCTTCGCACGTAGTTACAAGTGAGCACCATCGAAAACAAGGAGAGTGGGCAGCAAAAAAACATCGCTTCCACCTCTCCTCAATCCAACACGCCGAACTAAGACTAATAAAGGGAGACATAAACCGAGCAATTCGCACCCTCCGCCAAACCGACTTGATCGACGGAGCTGCAGAAGAACTAAGGAAGCTCCGGACCAGGAAAAACAAAATCATTTGGCGCGCAAAGAAAGACAGCGCAGAATCATTATGGGCAAAATTACTGCATGACGCAAAAAGGTACAACGGTGCACGATTCTGGCAAACGGTCTAGAGCATTGAGAACCCACAGGCACCAGGGATCAACTCGCACATAACGGAGGACGCTAGGGCAAACTAGGTGTGAGCGGTAAATCCGTTACGTCCGCGGATTTTTCGGATTTTTAGTGAATACGCAATCCGCGTATTTTCCGTATTTTTCACAAAATCCGGAAAAAAAAATCTGCGGATGTAACGGGTTCAAAAGTTGAACCCCCACTCATGTAACTATTTTACAATGGCGCCAGCAAGCTGCCAGCACCGTTGTAAAATAGTTACAAAGTTAGCTTGCACAGGAACCACTAGATAAAACGAAGCAGGTGCTGCTTTATTTTATCTAAGTGCTTCCTGTGCAAGCTAACTTTGTAACTATTTTACAACGGCGCTGGCAGCTTGCTGGTGCCATTGTAAAATACACTCAAGAGACCCCTGCGCCCTTCGGCGCGATTGCATAGTAACACACACATGGTCGCTGGAACTAGTTGAAGCTCAAATGCAGTGACTCATTCATCAGCCCAGAAACAATCGAGAGCGTCGTCGAGGCTGGGCAATGTGCCTTCTTTACCAAATCTACAGTCGAAAGTCAGCTGTGATGCTGGATAGAGGCCTTTGCATCCTTGACTTTCACGAGCACAATCCCTGTGCTGTTCCTGTGACCAGGAGTCTCTGTATCTTCATCTGCTGCTCTGATCGGCCTCTGACCTTTTATACACACAAGAGGCATGTGCACTCGCATGGAAGCCCCGTCCGTTTGGCCATGAGTAGGCACATTGTGTTCGCACGGGTTTCTGCACATTCGCGAGCGTTTTGTACAATAAAACCCTCGCGAACTTGCAGAAACCCGTGCGAACACAAAAAAAAAAATACGCTAGGATCCGCGGATTTTGCGTATTTTCGAAATACGCAAATACGCAAATACGCGGATTGCCAATACGCAAAATCCGCTCATGCCATTTACAAACTTACTTCAACCCTGCACCACACAGCAATCGGCTAAAGCAAGCAGAGCTTTATGGTGCTCTACCATCTCGCGACCTTCAAAGGAACGTCTTGTCATTGCGCTTCTCTGCCAAAATGATCGAGAGCAGGATTAACCGAAGCCGACGTGAGGGAGCACCAGGGCCAAACGGTTTACCCCCAATTTTATACAAGCAAGATCCTAAATATTGGTCAACGGCACTAAAACCACTATTTGACAGCATCAACAATACAGGAACAATACCAGAATCATGGAAAGGTTCTATCATATCCCCCATCTATAAAAAAGGCTGCAAGAGCGACCCAAAAAACTACAGGCTTATTGCTCTTATTGACATTGAGGCCAAATACTATGCAGGCCTCATATTGACCGAACTACAGGATTGGGCCAGGGAAAAAACACTAATCCCAATTAACCAAACGGGGTTCCAGGAAAACCTGGGGACCACCACAAACATTCTGGCCCTCTCTCTGCTAGTAGACTCTGCAAAAGCAATCAGCCAATCACTATTTGTCTGCTTCATTGACTACAAAGCCGCCTTTGATAGTATCGACAGAGGAACATTATGGTCAAAACTAGTCCGATGGGGAATTCCTCCTCCCCTCCTGAACCAACTCATTTTATTACACACTGAGACATGGGTTCAAATAAAGCTGGGGAGTGGCACCATCGTGTCCAGGCGGATTCCAACAACCAGAGGCCTAAAACAGGGCTGCGTTCTTGCTCCAAATTTATTTAACCTTTTCATAGCTGATCTCTCGACGGAATTGGACAATTGCAACCACCACGAGCCAAATCTGGCTGGCCTTTCACTTTCAAATCTACTGTATGACGACAATCTGGTCTTAATCAGTCAAACCCAAGTAGGCTTACAGCACTTACTCAACACCACAAACGACTTTGCCACAAGGAATGGGCTAGAAATCAACTTAGACAAATCAAAAATTATGGTACTAAACGAGCGAGTGTAAAAAGATGATCAAAATGGCAGCTGGGAGATTGTAATCTCGAAGTGGTCAATGAGTACAAATATCTAGGGATAATTATTGATAACAAAGGTTTATTCTACCAACAAAAAGAGGCAATACAAAGGCGAGGGACCATCCTAGCTATCACCTTGAAAAACCTTAAAAACAAAATAACTGGTCCAAACCTGCTCCCGCTGCTCAATGTACTACGAGCCAAGCTTCTCCCAACGATAACTTACGGCAGTGAGGCCATGAGAGGGAAGGACGAAACAATCTTAGACAAAGCAGTCTCCAAAGAGCTGAGAATAATATTCAAGCTGCCAAAATATACCTCGCCAGCGCAATTAAGACTGGAATTTGGATTCCCAAACCAGGTAATAAACCGGAAAGGTGCGTACGTTAAAACCTGGTACAAAATAAAGAGCTCCACGGCCGGATCACTGAATTCATTTCTTTGGAAAGAAATTGTACGGAAAAACAAATCCCCGGCCAAGGCTTATCTTCAACTAGGGATCAGAGAGTTAGCCCTTCAGAACATCTGGGAATCTGGTCTCCCTTACAATAATGTGAAAACCCTGGTTAACAAGTCAATAAACCTCGTCTCTACTCAAAAAGATCGAGCAGACCTAAACAAGAGGGCCCACAGCTGGTTCGTAATTCAAAGCTACTCAAAATGCTTACCACAATCGTATCTAGGCACAGGCTTCTCTAGAACGTTGAAGGAACGCTTTTTGGCAATGAGGATGGGGATTCTACCTGCCCAAACTCATATGCCCCCTTGGAAACAACCACCAATAACCACCCTCTGCAGACTATGTGGAGAAACCAAGGAAGATGTGTTGCACCTTCTGTGTATCTGTAAGGCTCTTGACCTGGAGAGGAGAGAACTGTTAAAACCACATATAAACGCACTGCATATTCGGTCTTGCAGACAGGCAGTGAAGGCGTGTTTCAAAGGAGCCAATGTCAGGCTACTCTGCAGCTTTGTCCGTTTTATGAAAGAAGCACAGGCAAAACTAGGCGAAGAATCTCGAGTATATTCAGCTGCGCCTGAGGTTCCCTGCCAGATGCTCACCTATGATCCCAACTAAGACCCATGAACCCAGGAGAAGACGTAAGCTCAGGATTCGTACATAGACTTTGCCTGAACTAATGAAGTTCAACACAGTTTGAGGACATGTAATTTTAACTAGTCAAATTCATGTTTTTTTTTTAATACAGTGTCCTAGCTTTTAACACTCAGACTTGGATACAGACTCTGCCTGAACTAATGAAGTATAACACAATTTTAGTACATGTAATTTTAACTAGGAAAATTCTAGTTTTTTTAGAATACAGAGTCTCAGCTTTTAAGGGAATATGAAACAATGCTAATTACCTGTTTTATTGTACAGACTGCTAAGATTTTAATTAATCAAGCAATAAAGATTACTTACTTGTGTTGCCTGAAACTGCATTTTTTGTTGGTTTTCTCTACCCGCTTCTTACTTTGAGTGCCCCCGTTCCCTCTTGCCTCCTGTATCCCCGTCGCCTTTCCTGCCGCTGCCTCCCTGCGGCCCCTCCCCCTCACTCTCCCATTCGCCACCCCGCTCCCGTCTCCCGTCTCCCAGCTGCTCCTCCCTCCCACCTCTGATTATATGGTGGCCGCTCCGCGGTAAAGGGAGCGACCCTTGACCCTGCTTGCCGGTTAGGTCACTCCCCACACCGCACAGCTCCTCCTGTGTGTCCCTGCCTCTGAGCCCGCTGCTACTGCTCCGTGAGTTCGCCGCTCCCCCCTCTGCGTGCCCCTCTCGTTGACATTGTGTTGCCTGTAACTTCCTCGTAGTTTTTATTGTGTTGCCTGTATCTGCATTTTATGGTTGTTTTTGTGTGAACTGGTTTTCTCTACCCGCTTCTTACTTTGAGTGTCCCGTTCCCTCTTGCCTCCTGTATCCCCGTCGCCTTTCCCGCTGCTGCCTCCCTGCAGCCCCGCCCCCTCACTCTCCCATTCGCCACCCCGCTCCCGCCTTCCAGCTGCTCCTCCCTCCCACCTCCGATTATATGGCGGCCGCTGTGCGGTAAAGGGAGCGACCCTTGACCCTGCTTGCAGGTTAGACCGCTCCCCACACCGCACAGCTCCTCCTGTGTGTCCCTGCCTCTGAGCCCGCTGCTGCTGCTCTGTGAGTTTGCCGCTCCCCCCTCTGCGCGCCCCTCTCGTTTACATTGTATTGCCTGTAACTTCCTCGTCATTTTGATTGTGTTGCCCGTATCGGAATTTTGTGTTTGTTTTTGTGTAAACTGGCTTTCTCTACCCGTTTCTTACTTTGAGTGCCCCATTCCCTCTTGCCTCCTGTATGCCCGTCACCTTTCCCGCCACTGCCTCCCTGCAGCCCCACCCCCTCACTCTCCCATTCGCCACCCCGCTCCCGCCTTCCAGCTGCTCCTCCCTCCCACCTCCGCAGAAGACGAGCGCAGTGGGCCCGCCGCTGGCGCATGGAAGGAGCACCTAAGGCAAGCCCGTCTGCACCCGTCCACGCCTGGACCGCGCCCAGTGCCAGAACCCCTGGTCCCCGCGAACGCCACAACACCCGTCTCTGCTACGACTCCAGCACCCTCCTCTCACTCAACGCCGAACGATCACGCACCTGCTACCTGGCCACCCCAAGCGCACCCAAAGACCCTTCTCCTCCCAGAACTGCAGCTTCACTAGCATCCGACCCGCCAACCCACCTACCAAAGAACCCAACTACTTCAGATGCATCCTCCTCAACACTCGCTCCACCCGCAAACACGCAGTTGAACTCTGGGACCTATACGACTCCAACACCCCAGACGTTGCCTTCCTGACGGAGACCTGGCTGAACCCCTCCATGGCACCCAACATTGCCATAGCCACCCCGGAAGGCTACAAGATCTCCCGCAGGGACCTCACCAATGGAGTAGGAGGAGGAATCGCCATCGTCCACAGAAACACTCTCAAAGTCTCGCCAAACACCAACGCCACCCTCAGCACCACCGAACACCTGCACTTCCAGATCCACACTGACCCCAACACCACCATCAGAGGAACTCTCGTCTACAGACCCCCCGGACCCTGACAACAGTTCAGTGACTCCATCGCAGACTTCGTCAGCACACACGCCCTCACCTCCACGGACTACATCCTCCTCGGGGACCTGAACTTCCACCTCGGGAACAACAATGACTCCAACTCTTCCACCCTGATAACCTCGTCAGCCTCGGACTCAGACAACTCGTCACAACACCCACCCACTCCGCCGGCCACACGCTCGACCCCATCTTATCCGCAAGCTCCCATGTCTCCTTCAACCACAACACCGAACTCCACAGGACCGACCACCGTTGCATCTACTTCACCTTCCGGAAACCCACCACGCACCACCGCACCCAACAGTTGCCTCGCCGCTGCTGGAGCAAAATCACCGAAAACCAGCTAACCACCACCCTCACCCGGAGCTCACCCGCAAACCTGACCGACCCCGACGCCGCCGCCTGCAACCTCAGACAGTGGATCGGCGACTGTGCCAGCACCCTCGCCCCGATCAAGAAACCCTCCAACAGCCGCACCAGAAAGAAAGCCAGCTGGTTCACTGAAGACCTCCAGGCCTCCAAGCAAACCTGCTGAAAGCTAGAGAAAAACTGGATCCGTTAACAAATAAAGGAAAGCTACGCAGCCCACAAGAACGTCACCCGCAGACACCACCACCTCATCAGATCCGCCAAAAAGGCCTCCTTCAAAGACTGTCTAGGCAACAATGCACACAACAGCAAAGAGCTCTTCAACATCGAGAAGGAACTCTCCAACACCAACGACATCCCACCTTCGCAAGACCTGTGCGACTCGCTGGCCACCTTCTTCCACCGCAAGATCGCAGACATCCACGACAGCTTCAACGCCACGAACACAACGGCAACCACTGAGACCTTCGCCCCCATGACCACCACCCGCACCAACCGCCGGCTCTCCTGGACCAACATCAACAACGACGACACCATCAAGATCATGAACACCGTTGTTAAAAATGGGATTTCCGGTTGGCTAAGGCTTGCGCCAAAGTCAGGCAGAAACCACCATTCCTACATCAGGGCAAGGGAGTTACATGCCAAAGATAACCCCTGATCACCCTCTAGGCAACGTGGCGCGAGCAGTAAGGCTTACCCCCGGAGGCTATGTAAGTTAAGTGTTTGCGCGCGCACCCAGCAACAACACCCAAGGCCCACCACAAAGGAAACTCCACACAAGGTTATGTATAAAAATAGCCTTTGTATTGTACCAAACACATTAGATAAAAACACACACTTTACAATGTGCCAACAGGCACGGGCAGAATTTACAGGGGATATATGTACAGGACAGGGCAACATGGAATATGCATTTGTAGATTTAGAATACTTGTTAGAAATAGCACTTGGTACATAGAATAATAATCACTTTAGCCCAAAAATAGAAAATAGAGCACACAACCAGTAACTACTGGTAAGAGGTAAGTACCACCTACGCCACCCTAACCACCGTAGGAGGATGCCACCCATAGAACCAGGACCTCACTAGCAACACCTGTACTAGAAAGAACAACCACCTAAGTATCACTATACATTTAGGGGTATAGGCATGAAAACAGTACACATGATGCATCACAACATTCGGAGGTGTAGGGAAAAACACATGATGCATAAACATACATTCAGCGGTGTAGGGAAAAGCACATGACGCATAAAAAAACATTCAGATGTGCAGCAAAGAACAATTGCGCAGAAATCACATAAGCAACAACCTGTGGCTGTCCCCAGGCCAACTGTCCTCTCTGGGGCGGAAACGCCCTGTGTCCCAATGTCAGGGGGGCCTAAACGGAGCAGCTGCCCACTAAGTGCTGGGCAGCTGTAGCAGGGAGCCATGCACCAGCGTGCCTCCTGGCTCTTCTCTTGGGGCTCACAATAAAACCACGGTGCCCAAGAACCACGTGGGAGCCTCGCAGGCTCTAGCGACCAAAACACTTGTGGCCCTGTGAGCCTCGTGGGCTCAAGAACAGATACTTGGGGCCTTAGGAGCCTCGTGGGCTCTGCATCCTGTTGCTTGGCTGGGGGGAGCGGCCCGCTGCCATCCGGGGCCGCTCTACCACTCACAAATGCCCCCAAATCGTCGGAGTCCCTCTCGGGGGACTCGAAGTAAATTATGCCCCCAAGAGCCTCTCAGGCTCTGAAGAAAAATGCGGCCTGTCGTTGGAGCCCCCCCTCGGGCGACTTGTGATCCAAAATGCCCCCTCACGAAGATAGCACACAGGGGGGGCACCAGCAATGTGCCCCGACGCCCTCTCCAACAAACAACACCGGACCCCACTCACCGGTCTGCAGGACTCGGTCGGTCTCCTGGGCGGACCCTGGAGAGCAGCGCGCCTCCTCTCACCGCGGCGGGGGCAGGCACCGGAAATGTGCCTCGGACCCCTCCGCGTCACCTCCACAGCTGCTGCCGGACACGGGGCTCTCTTCCTTGGGGGAACCTCGCCTCCTGGTTCTTTGTCAGTCGAGCCCCCTTGGTTGCTAGGCAGCGCCCGCGGCTGGGACCAATCCCAGCGCGGCGGGCGCCTGACGTCAGGGGAGCTGCGAGACGGCAAGAGGGCAGCCTCCCGGGCCAGCGGCGGTGATGCGGGGCTGATGAGGGGTAGGCTCCCTCTTTAATTTAAATAGACAGTGGGGTGAGCACCCGATCAATGAGTAACAGACCGGGGGCAAGGTCCCTGACGGGGTGAGCACCCGCTAGGAGAATCACACGGGCACAGTACAGGTGCGAGGTGGGCACTCGCGAAGGAATCCGCAAAATACGGCGTGGCAACCGCGAAACAAAAGCGGCACAACGCGGGGTCAAATGCAGGGTGGGCACCTGCTCTAAAATGGCACCAACAGGGGGATCCCCACGCCGGGGAATCCCTTGATTTAGGGATCGCCTGCACCAGTGGCGCAGAGCGCTATATTCTGGGGGAGGCCAGCACTCACCAGGCACTGGCAGACCACCCAAGTCCCTCCAGGTCCAGCAAAAGTCTTTTAGGAGGTGGCGGGCAGGGCTGGGCCCAGGTGCCAGGTCACAGGGTCCTCCTAGGCAGGGAGGCAATTCCCAGTGGTGGTCCTCCTGGCACCCAGCAGCAGCAGGCCCCCCTCCAAAGTAAGATCAGCAAGAGAACATTTTGTAAGAGGTCACAGCCTCTTTTTATACAGTAAATCCCTTTGTCTCAGGGTGCAGGGTGGAGGAAAAACCAGTCACCGCTGGTTTTGGAGCACTTTGTTTTCCTCAGCCAACCTTTCCATTCACTAGGCCGGCTAGGGTCATTAGACGCACCACAGGGGGTGGAGCCAGCATTGTGTGGGGAAAGCCCAGTCCTATTCAGGTCCCAGGTGTACTCCTCCCTCACATCACTCATGCTAATCTAAACACTCACCACCTGGGCAGACCCATCATGACTCGTGGAGCCAGGCTCACCAGCTAGCTCCAGCCAATCTCAAGCCAGACACAAATTACACAACCATGCTAACTTCTAGAAGTGGCACTTCCACACTAGACACAATCACGCCGCACACATCATCGCGCAGCATTCAATCACACGAGTCCGCACATACCAAACTCGTACCTGCACTCCCCACTCATCAGGAACTACCAGGGACACATACATTCCCCATGCATTCCTATGGGAGGGCATGCCAACCTCACCACACGCACAAACTTTACCCTGGGACACAGTGGTAAAGTGCGCAGAAACCAAAAATCACTATCACCAGGTCACATACCAAAAGCAAAAAGTTCAGGGGTGAATCTGCCAGAAGGGCCAAGTCCAACAACCGTCCACTCCGGATCCCTGTCAGACCCATGCCGGCACCACATCTTCAACAAAGCCAGCACCACCATCGCACCCCACCTCCGGAAAGCCATCAACATCTCCTTCGAGACAGCAACCTTCCCGAAGAGCTGGCAGCACGCCAAGATCTACGCCTTACTCAAGAAACCCAAGGCGGACCCCAAGGACCTCAAGAACTTCCAACCCATTTCCCTGCTCCCATTCCCAGTGAAAGTCATCGAGAAGGCCTTCAACAAACAACTGACCATCTTCCTCGAGGAGAACAGCATCCTGGCCTGTCCCAGTCTGGGTTCCGCAGCAACCACAGCACTAAAACTGCATTCATCGCCACCACCGACGACATTAGGACCCTGCTAGACAACAGAGAAACCACGGCCCTCATCCTCCCGGATCTGTCAGCCGCCTTCGAAGCGGTCTGCCACCGCACACTACGAACACGCCTCCACGATACCGGAATCCAAGAGAAAGGCCCTGGACTGGACCACCTCCTTCCTCTCCGGCAGAACACAGAGCATCCACCTCCCCCTTCCGCTCCGAAGCCACCGACATCATCTGCGGCGTACCCCAGGCCTCATCCCTCAGCCCAACACTGTTCAACATCTACATAGCACCGCTCGCCCACGTCGCCCTACTGCACGACCTCAACATCATCTTTTACGCCGATTACACCCAGCTGGTCCTCTCCCTCACCCAGGACCCCCACACCGCCAAAACCATCCTCCACTAAGGAATGAAGGCCGTCGCCGACTGGATGAGAAACAGCCGACTGAAGCTGAACTCTCACAAGAAGGATGGCCTCATCCTCTGATCCACCTTCTCGGCCTGGGAGGACTCCTGGTGGCCAACCACACTAGAACCAACTCCAACACCCACCGACCATGCACGCAACCTAGGGGTCATCCTCGACTCCACCCTCTCCATGATGAAGCAGGTCAACGCCGTCTCTTCCTCCTGCTTCCAACCCCTCCGCATGCTCCGCAGGATCTACAAGTGGATCCCCACCGAAATGAGAAGGACGGTCACCCAGGCCCTCGTCAGCAGCAGACTGGACTATGGAAACGCCCTCTATGCAGGAGCCTCAGCCAAACTCCTGAAACGGCTCCAACGCATCCAGAACGCTTCCGCATGCCTGATCCTCAACCTCCCTCGCCGCAGCCACATCACACTCCACCTGAGAGACCTGCACTGGCTCCCCGTCAACAAGAGGATCACCTTCACGCTCCTCACCCACGCACACCAGGCACTCCACAACACCGGACCAGCGTAACTCAACAGCCGACTCAGCCTCTACACCCCCACCTGCCAGCTCCGTTCCTCCGACCACGCCCTCACCACTGTCCCCCGCATCGGAAGAGTGA
Organism: Lissotriton helveticus; assembly: GCF_964261635.1. Taxonomy (NCBI): domain Eukaryota; kingdom Metazoa; phylum Chordata; class Amphibia; order Caudata; family Salamandridae; genus Lissotriton; species Lissotriton helveticus. The sequence goes on along the minus strand of NC_136071.1, from coordinate 1,198,147,564 downwards.
CAGGCGGCAGCAGATCATTCTCCCACTTTGCGCCAAGACATGAAACACCCTCCCCATCCACCTACGGCAGACCCAAGACCTACTGACCTTCACAAGACTCCTCAAGACCTGACTTTTCGAACAGTAGCAGCTTTCCCCTCCCCTTAGCGCCTTGAAACCCTCACGGGTAAGTAGTACGCTTTACAAATATATTGATTGATTGATTGATGTACTTCGGAAATCTGCTAACGCGTAACAAAATTAAGTAAATCTGAAGAAGGCATCAAACATTAGAAAAAAAAGAATTGCAATTAGGTATTTATCAAATGTACCTTTTGTAAAAAATTGGGAATTTTTAAAATTTTAATTTTAATTTTTAATGACCGCAGTGGTAGCAGCCCTTCCCAGGGCTCGCAAGTCTACCCCCTCCAGCCCTCAATGCACGGGAGCCCTCCAAACAGATCCGTGTGCTTATTGTAAGGGGTACGGCCATTGGATAGATGAGTGTCCCATGTTAGCTGAAAACATCCAAACAGGGAAGACTCGGCCTCGCGCTCCTAGGGAAGCGAGGCCGACTAGGGACCATTGCTCGCCCCATCCACAGGATAAAGAACATAGGCCCAGGGATGACGCTCCGGTCCAGCCGCGCCCAGCTAACAGGTTTGATGGGTACGAAGCAACATGCACTTATTACAATATTGATTATGACGAAGTTGATGAGACAGGATCCTACAAAGCATAGGAAAGCCAGAAAAGGGGTATTTCCAGAGTGAAATTCCAGTGGATCAAAGGGGCCAGTGTGTTCAAATGTCAGTTGTGGGGAACAATAAGAATTTTCTTTTGGATACTGGGGCCACCAGGTCTTCTATTGCACGTCTGTCAGTCCCGGAGGCACCCCTTTCTGGCAATATGAATGTCTCCGTGGGTTTTGTAGGAACACCTGTGACCAGCCCTGTCTCTGAACCCCTCCCTCTCAATATTGGCCCTGCACATTTTGACGCTCCCTTGGTCCTTACTACAGGTTGCAGTGAAAACTTGTTCAGCATGGATTTACAGAAAGCTCTGTATGCGACCATATCATGTAATCCCCAAGGTGTACCCCTAACAATTTCTCCCACCGCAGCTTCCTACATGTATCTGTCCGGGCCCCTCCCACCAGAGTTGCAGTCTTTACCTTCCTCCGTTTGGGCATCATCAGACACTGATGTAGGGTGTCTCAACATTCCCCCTCATGTGGTACGCATCCAGCCAGGTGCACTTCTCCCCCGCCTCCGACAGTATCGACTACCCGCGGAAGGAGAAATGGCCCTTTTGACAATAACATCTGAATTGATGGACAAGAGCGTAGTGAAGGAGACACGTGGCAATATCTGTAACAGTTCCATTATTCCTGTTCTTAAAAAGACCAATGGAAATGCTCTCTCCCCTAAAATATACCGATTTGTAATTGACCTTAGAGCCCTTAACAAAATAACAATCTCCCAATATCCTGTTGTCCCCGACATTACACTACTAGAGGGAATAGCCTACCCTAATAGTTTGAATACTGGCCCAGCATGGGTCCTCAACAAAATAAATAACCCACAGCATGGAGCTCACATAAGGGTCAAGGAACAGTCACACGGCACACAGAAGAAGTTATAGGAAAGTATCAAAAATCTTTATTTTCTTTTTTCCATATTTTTTATATATATGTTTCATCAAAACAAACTTAGTGCACAGGATATAGTGTTCTAATACATTAATAAATAAAATTTAAAACATTCTAGTTATATATATATTTTCTCAACACGGTCACCCCCAAAACCTCACACGCACACATCCACTCGAAGCTTTCATTCACTCACATCCCAACATTTCAGCAAGAAAACAATAACACATTCCCGACATTACAGCCCACTTAACAATGGTCCCTTCTGATGCAACGCACTTCTCTGTCATAGACCTGAAGAATGCTTTTTTCAGCATTCCTATACATCCTGACAGCATACATTTTTTTGGTTTCTCCCTTGGTGGGCGGAGCTTTAGATTCTGCCGCGCCCCTCAAGGTTTCACCGAGAGCCCCAGTATCTATAGTCAAGCCCTAAAAAGTCAACTAGATTCCTTGGAACTCCCTGATAATTCCACACTATTACAATATGTAGATGACCTCATTGCTGCAAATTCTGCCCCAGCATGTAAAGAAGCTACTCTCTGTTTGTTACGTCAGCTTGCCCTCCATAATCACAAAGTCTCTTTGAAAAAGCTTCAATTTTGTCAAGAGAAGGTGACCTATTTAAGTCATCTCCTCCCGAAGGAGGGAAGGCAGCTCACCGCTGATCGTGTAGCCATTATCAATGCTATGACGGCCCCACGAACACAAAAGCAGGTGCGAGCCTTCATAGGTCTAACCTCATACTGTAGACAGTGGATTTCCAATTTTTCCACCATGGTCAAACCTCTTCTTGCCCTCACCACTAAGGACATATCAGACAGTTCCTTTCCATGGACTATAGAGCATGCGCAGGCCTTTCAAGATTTGAAGAGGGCCCTGTGTACTGCTCCAGACCTCGGTACTCCTGACTATAGCAAACAATTTTTTCTTTTTGTACATGAGACAGACGGCTGTGCATGCGCTGTCTTGAACCAGATGTTTGGAGGTCACCAAACCAAATGTGCCTTTTTTCGAGCCACCTTAGATCCTGTTGCAAGAGCTCTCCCAGGATGTCTACGGGCGACCGCTGCGGCCGCCCTCATGGTCCTTCAGAGTGCGGGAATCGTCATGAACTCCCCCCTGACTCTGATGGTCCCCCATTCTGTAGATACCCTCCTTAATAACACCAAGACACAGTACCTCACTAGCGCACGACTCACAGGATATGAACTGACACTCTTTGCCAGCCACATCAACATCAAAAGATGCACTGTACTGAACCCCTCCACATTACTCCCACTGGATACTCAGGATGCCCGCTTAGACCCACATGACTGCATATTAAGGACAGAGGAGGAGACAAAGCGACGGTTTGACTTACAGGATGCCCCGATAGCTAAACCAGAAGGTACACTGTATGTGGACGGATCATGTCTCAGAGGGCCAGATGGTAACACCTCAGCCGCCTACGCCCTCACGACATTGGGGCAAGTAGTAGAAACAGCTCAGATTCTGCAGTGCTCTGCTCAGGCAGCAGAATTAGTGGCCCTCACTAGAGCCTGTGAGATAAGCAAGGGAATAACAGTAAATATATATACTGACAGTCAGTATGCCTTTGGGGTGGTCCACAACTTCGGGAGATTGTGGACAGAAAGGAATTTCCTTACTTCCCATGGGACCAAGATCCAACATGGCCCCCTAATTCACAGACTGTTAGACTCCCTGACACTCCCCAGAAAGGTGGCCATTATTAAATGTAAGGCCCATAAGAAAGTGACGGATGATGATGTGAAAGGCAATGCCCTGGCTAACCAGATGGCCAGACCAACAGTTCTTAGGAAAAGAGAAGGAATGTATGTAGGAGGTCCCGCTAGGTGGGTGGCAGACGAGGGCATGGTTGAAAACACAGTACAGAGTGTGATTGATATTCAGTCCCATGCTACTCCTGAGGAACTATGGGTGTTGAAGGAGCAATTAGCAAAGGAGGGAATTGATGGTTGCAGGGTCCGTACGACTATGGAAAGACAACGAATGTTACCTGACAGTCATGTGCCACCAGTAGTTACGATGGCCCATGGTCCTGCTCACATTAGTGCAAAAGGGATATGCAAGCTGTTGGAACCTACGTGGTACAACTCTAAGATACCAGCATATGCTGAAAAGCCGGTTAAAACATGCGTGATTTGCCTAATGTATAACCCAGGAAAAGGCACAGTTACTCCTAAAGGAGGATTCTCTCCTCGTACCTTCCCTTTTGAAGTCCTCCAAATGGATTACATCGAGATGGACAGATGTAACAATCTAAAATATGTCCTGGTGGTGGTCTGTACCTTCAGCCGATGGGTGGAGGCCTACCCCGTCAAAGACTGCACCGCTATCACTACCGCCAAAGTGCTATTAAAAGAATACCTCCCACGATTTGGTTTGCCCCGCTTGGTCTGGAGTGACAACGGGACCCACTTTACAGCCCACAATATGGAAAATGTCTGTACAGCATTAGGTATAAAACATAAATTTCATGCAGCTAACCACCCCCAGTCAGCAGGTCTAGTAGAGGTGTACAATGGCATTCTAAAAACTAAAATGGCCAAAATAGTAGCCGAGACAGGTGTCACTTGGGTTGATGCTCTGCCCCTAACTCTACTGTTTACAAGAATAACGGCACACACCCGGATAGGGCTATCCCTCCACGAGATCGTGTTCGGAAGGCCTGACAATGTCTGGGGTATCCCACGGCCTAAGAAACGGTCTGATGTTGAATACCCTGTATTAACTGATTATCTGTACAGACTAACTAATACCTTTCGTACTCTTTATCACCGGGTGCACGAGGCCATACCTGACAAAAGCGAGGGCCCAGGACACGTTATCCAACCTGGAGAATATGTCCTGTTCCGGAACTTTCAACGGACTAAGAGCCTCGAGCCTCTCTGGACACAGCCCCTTCAGGCGTTACTGGCCACCCGCACCGCTGTGAAAGTAGAAGGTCGGAAGAATTGGGTTCATTCGTCTCACTGCCGGTGTATGCCTCTGCCCCTCCCCTATAATCAGTGGGTGAGGGATGGACAAGGAGACTCAGAAACAGAAACAGTTCAGACGTTTGTCCCATTCAGCGATGCCAGACTGCATTCTACATCTATGGAAGCAGAGAGTGACAGCATACTGAAAGGAAGGGTGGAACCCTCCCTTAACTCTGCTCAACACCAAGAACAATTGTTTCCCGACCATACTGTCCCTACTTCCGACCGATAAAACTTGCACCCCCGAGGGAAGGATTGCCCTTGACTTCGTCAAGTGCCTATAGGCTGTAGGGCTGTGATCTTCCCGGGCTGAGACTAGTGCTGGTGTGTCAGACTAAGATACGCCATAGGGCCCTTGTCACCTGCGCCCAGTGAAGCAACCACCAATCACAGACAGCCGCTAGAGGTCCCTGGCTTAGCACAATGGCAGCCGTCCAAAACGCCCGAATCCAGAAACAAGATGTCAGTCTCCGACATAGTAAATGCTTCATAGCCACCGTGGTGATGCTGTTTGTCTCCCTCATCCTGTCTATCCTTGGTTGGCTGTTACTAATCTACCATCCTGTTACCTCACCGACTCCTACCCCGACTCCTGCAGAACACCAGTATTACACGCTACCAGCCTACGAATTACCCCGCCGTGCAGAATTCTTCAACAACACCTTCATCCAAATGTTGCATCATCATCAGCTGATCATGAACACTTCCAACTGCAGGGTTTGTGGACTGATGCCGCATTCCATGATACGCCCTGTTCTATTCTTTCCTTACTGATAATCAAAAAAGGTCCACCTCAAAGAGGTACTGTGTATATTAAGTTGTTACTGGAATATACACAGTGTGTTAAAATACCCCTCACACACTAAAAGGGCCCTTGGTGTCATGCTTCATCATTGGGGTCTTCCCGCCCGGCTGCCGGACGGGGCAGTGCTGCGACAAGCGACTGCGCCGGAGCACCTTTTAAGTGTGGGTGCTATGTGAGTGAGATGGAGTGAGTGTCAGTGGGGTCAGAGGTGATATGGGAAGGTGATGTTAAAAAATACCTGGCCTAGTGATAGAAAAAACTATTTAATAAACACTGGCTGGTATCAATAAAAAAGTGGTGTCGGAAAGGATAAGCGGGTTAATGGGCTTACTTTCCTGTGCGGGTCAACATGTTTCGGGGCATCATGCCCCTTCGTCAGGACCGGGTTCAGATCCCCCTGTCACTCACTAATGTCTTACCACAATAAAGGTGTATGTACAAAAAGGTGTAGTGGTGATATAATCTATCAATGTGTATAGATATATAACTTATATTTATAAATTTCCCTAGCTAGTGCTAAAAATACTGATGAAGTATGCTTGGGAAGGTGAGGAATAATGCCCCATGAGCCAACACTGGACAGAAGGGTATTTGAGGGTCCAATCAACCCCCAGCCTCGTTGTGCTTCCTCCTCAGTCCGTGGCTTCACAATCACGGAAGGATACTGCCTGATGAACGAGACACTGTGAATGTCATAAATATGCAAGGCCGTGTCTGCATCCATGGCCTAGGGACTAAGAAAGTTGGTACCAGTACGTGTGATAGCACAAAAGCTTTGAACTCTACATCTCCTCCGAAGCTGGTGACATCCTCAAAGCACCTATTTCATCTGTGGCACTGCCGCCTACACTTGGCTCCCCCGTAACTGGTCTGGTACCTGCTATCTAGCCTTCCTCCTTCCACCAACATACTCTACCCATGGAAGTTACCACCAGTCAATGAAAGGCGCCGTGTGCCGCTCGTTTAGGGGCATCATATCAGCCGAGGATACAGCGGGCCAGGAAGCCGGGGACTTCTTTAAAGGTTTCCTTCCATTCTGGGGCCCCATGGCAAACAGTCAGGTTGTACGAGGACTTACCAGGATCCTTGAGGCCACCATCACATTAACAGCTGGTGCCCTCTCCAATATCACTGCAGAGCTACAGGCGGACCACCTTATAACGCTCCAAAACCGCATTGTCCTCGACGTCATCCTTGCTGATCGTGGTGGTGTATGTAAATTGATCGGCTCCAGCTGCTGCGGCACATCCCAGACAACGCACCTACAGTGTACGATGCCATCCGACGTCTGCATTGCCTTTCTTCCGAAATTCATTTGGATGAAGGCAGCTGGTCCCTCGCCGGCTGGAACTGGGGCCTCCTTTCCCAGTGGGGTTGGAGGGTCCTCATCTTCCTTGCCTTGGGAGTAGCTGTCCTGGTCTCCTGCTGTTTGTGCTTTCAGTGGCTGCCAATGCTCTGTACAATGTGTGTCCAGACCATCAAGCCTCCACCCTCTAAAATTCACAACACCAATATGATGATGATGATGCTCCAACAAGAAACAGATGGTCTTATGAACATTGACATTTCTTAAAAGTATTTGACACTCAATGGCAAAAGGAGGGTCTGAGGAAAAGTGTTTTTCTGATTAGCATCTTCTGTACCGGGACTCCATTGTCTTTTCATTGTCATCTCGTGTCAAACACTTCCACACGACCCACCTGGTCATTTCTGCTGATGCCTGAGGAAAACCTAAACTGACACGACAAAAACCATCTTGCAGCCTGCATTTCTGCCCAGGAACTGTCGCACACCCAACCCCCTGTTCTTTGCAGTTCAACAGAAAGCCATGAGACACCCACGCCCTGTGTAAACAAGCTTGTTTTCCATCTCCTGCTCCCAGCCTGGTAAACATCCTGGGAAATGGGATCCCTGGTTGGCCGAGGCTTGGGCCAAGGCCAGGCAGAAATCACCACTTCTAGTTAGGGTAGGGAAGTCACCCGCCAAGACAACCCCTGCTCACCCCCTTGGTAGCTTGGCACGAGCAGTCAGGCCTATCTCGGAGGTCATGTGTAAAGCATTTGCGCACGCACCCCCAGCAACAACCTTCCGGGCCCCCACAAAAGGACTCCACACAAGAGATATATGAAAATAGCTTTTGTATTACAAGGGACACATAGGAACATATACCTTACAGGGTGCCAGAGGCACGGGCAGGATTTACAAGGGACAATATACAGGACAGGGCCATGGGACCACTGCCAGGGATATGCACATGATGGAGTCGGCATTTAGAACATATAACAAATGGGAGTTTCCTCGAACTAGGACTAGAACACACAATCACCAGGAGCTTAGCATTAGAATACGTCACGCCCCGGGTTTTCATAGGACTAGCACTAGAACTCACTCTAACCAGTATCAACACACATGAAGCAAGGTTGTACAGGAGGGAAGGAATGGCACGGTACATAACACCACAGACGTACCTGTAGGAAGGAAACACAGAATAACTCTCAAGGAGTACAGTTACATTTAGCTAGTACTTTCAACAGGCCAACGGGCCTTCCGGGGCTAGGCGCCCAGAGTCTCAATGTTCGGGACAGGCTGTAAGCAGCCCAGCGCACACCTACACGTAGCAGCTGCCCACGAAGTGCTGGGCAGCTGGGGACCAAGGATGGGGCCAACACGTGGGAGTCTCACAGACTCGGAACAATGGGCTAGGGTGGAGCCTCTCAGGCTCATGAGGAATGCGCCAAATGGGGGAGCCTCTCTGGGCTCGAGAAGCATGGGCCACATGGGAGCCATCTCGGGGCTCGAGAACAAAATGGTGGGCGGAGCCTTGCCGGCTCATAGGGACAGGGGCCAAAGGTGGAACCTCTCAGAGCTCAGGACACGTGGGAGCCTCTCCGGGCTCGGGACAAAGTTGCGGGCAGGCGGGGCCCCCCTCGGGGGACCCGGCATCACTGGTGGCCCCACGGGCCATGAGGGAGCCTCTCGGGGCTCAGGGGTCAAGCTGCGGGCAGGCGGGGCCCCCCTCGGGGGACCCGGCATCACTGGTGGCCCCACGGGCCATGAGGGAGCCTCTCGGGGCTCAGGGGTCAAGCTGCGGGCAGGCGGGGCCCCCCCTCGGGGGACCCGGCATCACTGGGGGCCCCGGGGGCCGCTGAGCACATGTGTGCTCGCGCTGGAGGGGAGGGGCGGCCACCGGCAATGTGGCCCGATGCCCCGCCTACCCTCCTGCATCACTCACCGGCTAGTAGACGCGCCGGTCTCTCCTCGCTCTCCGGAGCTCCCTCTCGCTCCTGGGGGCCCCGGGGGGGGGGAAGCGGCCATTCTTCTGGGGGGACGCAGGGGCGCGGAGTAGGCTCCCGCTGCCCCCTGCATGTCTCAGCTCTCTCCGTCCCTCGCTGCAGCTCCCCGGGCCGCCGGCCAATCAGAGCGCGGCCCGGGGAGACGTCATCAGCCCAGCCCGGGCCGCCAGCCACTCAGAGCTCGGCCCGGGGGCGGACCTCACGAAGGGTCCCGGGCTGCGGCGGTGAATACAGGGGAAATTGACGAGGGCCAGGATCCCTCGATTAGGGCAGCAATGACGGGGACAAGCGAGGTAGGCACTCGCTGGGGGCTCGGGCCCCCTCACACGCACGGGCAAATGCCGGGTGGGCACCGGCTGGAAGGATTGAACGCTCCCAGCGCTAGGAGCATAGAGGCAGCGCCTCAAGGCGCTAGGGCAGCAAGGAAGCGCTCCCCAGCGCGGGAAGCATGAATGAAGCGCCCCGCGGCGCTAGGACAGCCAGAAACGGGGAATAAGGCGCCTCCCGGCGCTAGGGCAGCAGAAATCAGCAGAGTCTTGGTAGGGTCCAGGACAGCAGTGGTTCAGGGGCAGGGCAGGGCTCAGGGAGGCAAGCCTTTCCCCTGAGCCCCTAGCAGCAGCATGCCCCTGCAGGAGTCAGTCAGGACCAGCAGGAAAAAGAGAGAGAAGAGGGCACACCCTTCTTTTATACAGGAGACCCCTTTGTCTAAAAAGGGGCAGGCAGGGTGAGAACCAGCTAGAACTGGTTATCAGGAATTTCTTGTTACTGGCCAGGTTAGGACACCAGACGCACCCCAGGTGGGTGGAGCCAGCATTGTGGGAGGACAGCCCAGACCCAGACAGGATACAGGCACAGCCCCTCCCTCACTTCAGCCAATCACGCGCCAGCATACTTACTGCACACACACACACCGATGTCTAGAAGTGGCACTTCTCTTCTAGCCACACACAAGCCGCATACATCATCTTGAAGCATTCAATCACACAAATCCATACATACCAGACTGGGGCCTGTACCCCCCACGCACCAGGAACTATCGGGGACACACACATGCTCCATGCATTCCTATGGGAGGGCAGGCTTCTCTCATGTACACGCACTCAGAGCGGGAATCACCATTCCCAGGTCACATATAACAAGCCAAACTTCAGGGGTGGACCTGCCAGAAGGGCCCGGTCCAACACAGCCCCCTTCCAGCCCAAAACGCAGGGTAGGCCAATCACCACACTGATGGACTTCCCTGCTTTGGGCGAAAAAAAAACATGGACGCGGGCCCACATTGCCGGGACCCTCTCCAGTTCTATGCCACGTTGATCTTATCCATTCAACAACCAAAGAGAAAACAAAAAAAAATCAAATAAAAACATAGGCCCAACTAGGCTACCCCCCTGGTACTCCTCAGTTGACCACGGCTAGGACCAGGCCCTAGGCCACCCAGATAGCCCTGGTCCATGCCAACCCGGAGTGGGGGGTGGTGACCCCTGGCCCACGACAGCCATACTCCACTCCCTTTATTTGTGTAGTACCACTTTACCACTTTCTCTTCCACCTAGGGTCCGCACCCTCAGGCTGGCCAGAGGTCACGGGCAAGCTCGCCCCACCCTACCTCTACTTCTGAGGTTCCGTGCTCTCCCAGGAGAAGCACCCTCCAGAACACCGTCTCTCACCAGTCTCGGAACTCTTTCCCTCCACTGGTCTCCCACCTGGGAACTAACTTCACCGGATCATCTAGAAGACAAAACCGGCCAGGACACTGGCTACAGTCGCCCCGATGTCCAGATCCGGAAACACCGACTACTGGCTCCCCAACCGCGGGCAGTACCCTACCGGCCAGATGCCTGGCGCACCAGGACTTTTTACAAGAAAAAAAATGGAATCTAACACTTCCTCTCCTCCCTCCGCAGGCAGGAGTTCCCTCTTGTACTAGGATGAGCCGCGGCAGCGCCAGCAGGTCTCAGTGTTCAGCTCTCCCCAAGGCAAGCCGCGGCAGCGCCAGCAGGTCTTCCTTGTCCGGGATACAACTAAACATACATTCAACAAAAATGAGCCGCGGCAGAGCCAGCAGGTCTCAGTGTTCAGCTCTCCCCAAGGCAAGCCGCGGCCGAGCCAGCAGGTCTTTCTTGTCCGGGATACAACTACACATACATTCAACAAAATTGAACCGCGGCAGCGCCAGCAGGTCTCAGTGTTCAGCTCTCCCCAAGGCAAGCCGCGGCAGCGCCAGCAGGTCTTCCTTGTCCGGGATACAACTACACCTACATACAAACAAGATGAGCCGCGGCAGCGCCAGCAGGTCTCAGTGTTCCGCTCTCCCCAAGGCAAGCCGCGGCCGAGCCAGCAGGTCTTCCTTGTCCGGGATACAACTACACATACATTCATCAAAAATGAACCGCGGCAGCGCCAGCAGGTCTCAGTGTTCAGCTCTCCCCAAGGCAAGCCGCGGCAGCGCCAGCAGGTCTTCCTTGTCCGGGATACAACTACACCTACATTCAACAAGGGGGACACCTGACGCATAAAACACATTCAGCGGTGTACGGAACACATGATGCATCCAACGCTTTCAGCAGGGTAGGTAAGACATAATTATCGTTGATTCAGCAAGCTCCCCATCCCAGAGAACTTACACTCCATTAATCACGCACCTCAACATTCATCCACACACCCTCCCCCGGACTGGTAGGACAGTTTCCACCGCCCCTGATTCCTCAATCTGACCCATGTGGCACAGGTACCATTACTCTAGGGAAGGGACAAGGACCACACATATTGGACACAATTTCGCTGCCACCACTGGATCCCACCCTTCTGGTGAATCCAGAAACACATTGCACTTAGGGGGATGATCTACCCTCCCGAGCTAGGGACACCTAACTCACAGTGCACCAGGACCACATTTTTCACAAGAACAGACATTTTTAGCATAGTGCACCAGAACCACATTTTTCACAAGAACATACATTTTTAGCAAAAAGCACCAGAACCACCTTTTTCACAAAACAAAATATTTTTAGCAACGTGCACCAATAGTTTCTTTTCTTTGCGACAATCTAAAACGGCAGAGTGTTGTAGTGGGGCCGGCTATCACTGAGGTACTGCGCAAACACAAGTCCAAATCCCACCGCTGCCACCAATGTTAGAAATGGGATCCCTGGTTGGCCGAGGCTTGGGCCAAGGCCAGGCAGAAATCACCACTTCTAGTTAGGGTAGGGAAGTCACCCGCCAAGACAACCCCTGCTCACCCCCTTGGTAGCTTGGCACGAGCAGTCAGGCCTATCTCGGAGGTCATGTGTAAAGCATTTGCGCACGCACCCCCAGCAACAACCTTCCGGGCCCCCCACAAAAGGACTCCACACAAGAGATATATGAAAATAGCTTTTGTATTACAAGGGACACATAGGAACATATACCTTACAGGGTGCCAGAGGCACGGGCAGGATTTACAAGGGACAATATACAGGACAGGGCCATGGGACCACTGCCAGGGATATGCACATGATGGAGTCGGCATTTAGAACATATAACAACTGGGAGTTTCCTCGAACTAGGACTAGAACACACAATCACCAGGAGCTTAGCATTAGAATACGTCACGCCCCGGGGTTTCATAGGACTAGCACTAGAACTCACTCTAACCAGTATCAACACACATGAAGCAAGGTTGTACAGGAGGGAAGGAATGGCACGGTACATAACACCACAGACGTACCTGTAGGAAGGAAACACAGAATAACTCTCAAGGAGTACAGTTACATTTAGCTAGTACTTTCAACAGGCCAACGGGCCTTCCGGGGCTAGGCGCCCAGAGTCTCAATGTTCGGGACAGGCTGTAAGCAGCCCAGCGCACACCTACACGTAGCAGCTGCCCACGAAGTGCTGGGCAGCTGGGGACCAAGGATGGGGCCAACACGTGGGAGTCTCACAGACTCGGAACAATGGGCTAGGGTGGAGCCTCTCAGGCTCATGAGGAATGCGCCAAATGGGGGAGCCTCTCTGGTCTCGAGAAGCAAGGGCCACATGGGAGCCATCTCGGGGCTCGAGAACAAAATGGTGGGCGGAGCCTTGCCGGCTCATAGGGACAGGGGCCAAAGGTGGAACCTCTCGGGGCTCAGGACACGTGGGAGCCTCTCCGGGCTCGGGACAAAGTTGCGGGCAGGCGGGGCCCCCCTCGGGGGACTCGGCATCACTGGTGGCCCCACGGGCCATGAGGGAGCCTCTCGGGGCTCAGGGGTCAAGCTGCGGGCAGGAGGGGAGTGGCGGCCACCGGCAATGTGGCCCGATGCCCCGCCTCCCCTCCTGCATCACTCACCGGCTAGTAGACGCGCCGGTCTCTCCTCACTCTCCGGGGCTCCCTCTCGCTCCTGGGGGCCCCCGGGGGGGGGAAGCGGCCATTCTTCTGGGGGGACGCAGGGGCGCGGAGTAGGCTCCCGCTGCCCCCTGCATGTCTCAGCTCTCTCCGTCCCTCGCTGCAGCTCCCCGGGCCGCCGGCCAATCAGAGGGCGGCCCGGGGGCGGGCCTCACGAAGGGTCCCGGGCTGCGGCGGGGAATACAGGGGAAATTGACGAGGGCCAGGATCCCTCGATTAGGGCAGCAATGACGGGGGCAAGCGAGGTAGGCACTCGCTGGGGGCTCGGGCCCCCTCACACGCACGGGCAAATGCCGGGTGGGCACCGGCTGGAAGGATTGAACGCTCCCAGCGCTAGGGGCATAGAGGCAGCGCCCCAAGGCGCTAGGGCAGCAAGGAAGCGCTCCCCAGCGCGGGAAGCATGATTGAAGCACCCCGCGGCGCTAGGACAGCCAGAAACGGGGAATAAGGCGCCTCCCGGCGCTAGGGCAGCAGAAATCAGCAGAGTCTTGGTAGGGTCCAGGACAGCAGTGGTTCAGGGGCAGGGCAGGGCTCAGGGAGGCAAGCCTTTCCCCTGAGCCCCAAGCAGCAGCATGCTCTGGCAGGAGTCAGTCAGGACCAGCAGGAAAGAGAGAGAGAAGAGGGCACACCCTTCTTTTATACATGAGACCCCTTTGTCTAAAAAGGGGCAGGCAGGGTGAGAACCAGCTAGAACTGGTTATCAGGAATTTCTTGTTACTGGGCAGGTTAGGACACCAGACGCACCCCAGGTGGGTGGAGCCAGCATTGTGGGAGGACAGCCCAGACCCAGACAGGATACAGGCACAGCCCCTCCCTCACTTCAGCCAATCACGCACCAGCATACTTACTGCACACACACACACCGATGTCTAGAAGTGGCACTTCTCTTCTAGCCACACACAAACCGCATACATCATCTTGAAGCATTCAATCACACGAATCCATACATACCAGACTGGGGCCTGTACCCCCCACGCACCAGGAACTATCGGGGACACACACATGCTCCATGCATTCCTATGGGAGGGCAGGCTTCTCTCATGTACACGCACTCAGAGCGGGAATCACCATTCCCAGGTCACATATAACAAGCCAAACTTCAGGGGTGGACCTGCTAGAAGGGCCCGGTCCAACAATCCTTGACACCGTGATCAAATTATCTGGACAATGGTCTGACTGTTGGGCCCTGATCAGGGTGATTAAACAATGACTTAAACAAGGACCGGGCTTTGATCAAGGCAATTGAACAAAGACCTGAAAAACTGAGCCTTGATCAAAGCCGAGTGAACAATGATCTGTGTACCAAGCCTTGACCAGGTCACTAACTACAAACATCGGCTGGATCTGGTCATCAACTGTAAGCACTGTCCTGATTAAACAATGGTCTGACAGCCAAAAGACTGGGATGGAAAATGTATAAAAGGGTTGTAAGCTACAGAGTGAAGTAGCAGCCTCCTGGGTTTTGTCTCTGACTAGCTTGGGACTCTGTTCCATAGCCCGGGCTATTGAAATAAATCTGGGTTCCTCCTGCAGACACAGGCTCCTGTGTCTCCTTTTACTAAGTATGGAAGATATGGAAGATTTGGGCGGTTCCCCCGCCACCGAGACCCAGTAAGTGGGTTATCCCGGTTCTTCAAAAGCACTCTGTCCCGGTTGTGCCCCTCAGTGTGGTGCCACATACCCAAACGCGTGTGATCTGCGTTTAACTAAAGTGTCTTTCCAGAGCCCAAGGAGGGGGCTCTAACTTTACTCGTGAATGAGCGACGCGGAACGGACATCAGGCAGAGGCTGACTCGCTGTGGGCGGGGCTCTCGTGAGGATGAGGAGAGCCCTGGGTGGTCCCCAAGCCTTTGTGTGGGCTGGCTTTTCTGTGCTGCATCTGCCCACCCGGAGTGTGTGGTGGGCACCTTTTGCCACGAACCAGAAGCCAAGAAGTGGGCTCTTGTTTCCACCGCGGCGAGAACAGCCACGAACTCGAACGGAAGTCAGGCGGAGGATGCCTGGTAGTGGGCGGGGCTCCCGTGAAGTGGAGAGAGCCCAGCGTGCTGCCTGAGCTTGTTGTGGACGGAGCTTCTGGCCGGAAAGTAGAAGCTAGGCAAAGACTGAGCCTGGCTGAGGAAGCGGCTCTCGCAAGAAGGAGAGACGCCGCGGAGCCTAAATTTAGGAGGGAGCCTATTCCGCGTTCATGAGCCCAAAAGAAGGAGACAGATGAGACGGAGAGGCCCCGGTGAGTAGGGCCTGTGAGGGGCCCTGTTTAACTCCTCGGCCTTACTGCAGCTGCACCATATGGTCATGGGCGGCTGCATTGTCATTTTCTCCAGCCCCGGGGGCATTCTCCCTTGACGAAGGTAGGATGAGTTGCATCCCCGCCCCTTGCTTATGAGGTGCTCGCGTAAGCCTACGGATCTCCAGGTGGGAGACCCTTTTTCTATGCTTCCACATTCACACAGCCTACTGCAGGCTGCTTCTCTGAGAGGGAAGCTGTGGGCAACAGGAGTTCGGCGTCCCATTGCATATGTCGAAACCCAATGAGGTGTCTGTCATACGTGCCTAGGGGCACAGGGACCTATGCAATTTTAGTGGGACACATGCCTAATGTCAGCAGGAGGTTGACTGATGGACATGTGTGGTGCCCTGGTTACTGTGGTGCACTGTTGCTAATTATGATGTATGCATAATGCTTCTTACTAGGGTGCACTGATTATTATGATGTTCATGTCTAATGCATTCATGCTAAGTGTAATGTTACCAGTAGTTACTGGTTGTTTTCACTAACTGTAAGTTCTACTGGTTATGACAGTAGCCTGTTTGGCCCTGTTGTGTATATAATTCCCTGTAAAGTCATACCTAGTGCCAGGTGGCACAGTGTATATTTGAGATTACATTTTATTGTGTTTTATGGATAATACAAAGGCTATTTTCACATAACCTTGTGTGGAGTTTCTTTTGTGGTGTGCCTAGTGTGTTGCTGCTGTGTGAGTGTGTTGATCAAACGCTTTACACATTGCCTCTGGGATAAGCCTGACTGCTCGTGCCAAGCTACCAAGGAAGTGAGCAGGGGATATCTTCGGTGTGTAACTCCCTTGCCCTGACTAGAGTGGTGGTCTCTGCCTGGTTTCGGAACACGCCCTAGCCATCGAGAAACACCACTTCTAACAGCACATAAATGCAACAATTCAGGAAAATGAATTAGAAACAGGAGGATGGTTCATTTACCTAAAGAAATATGATAATGTACCTGTGTCAAATAAAGAATCAAGAGTGTTGGATTGTATAATAAATAAATAGTACTGCAGTTATAGACTTACACAATTAATCAGTGGTATACAGTGGTCAGCAGCGGGAGGGAAGGAAGGGGATCGAGGTAGTTTATTCTTCAGTATGAATCAGTCAGGTTTAGTAAAGGGTTCTTAAGCCTTAATTTGAAGGTTTGATATGAGGGATCGTGTATTTACGAGCAGGTTGAGTTGCCCATGTCTGGCAGAGGTGTGTTTGAGGGATCGTGTATTTACGAGCAAGTGGAGCTGCCCATGTCTGGCAGAGGGGTGTTTGAGGGTGCGTGTATTTTACCAGCAGGTGGTGCGGCTCATATCTGGCAGAGGTGTGTTTGAGGGTGTGTGTATTCTACCAGCGGGAGGAGCTGCCCATGTCTGGCAGAGGTGTGTTTGAGGGTGCTGGTCTTTCAGCAGCAGGTGGAGCTGCCCATGTCTGGAAGCAGTGTGTTTGAGGGTGCAGGTCTTTCACCAGCAGGTGGAGCTGCCCATGTCTGGCAGATGTGTGTTTGAGGGTGCGTGTATTTTACCAGCTGGAGGAGCTGCCCATGTCTGGCAGAGGTGTGTTTGAGGGTGCGTGTATTTCACCAGCAGGTGGAGCTGCCCATGTCTGGCAGAGGTGTGTTTGATGGTGCATGTATTTTACCAGCAGGTGGAGCTGCCCATGTCTGGCAGAGGTGTGTTTGAGGGTGCGTGTATTTACCAGCAAGTGGAGCTGCCCATGTCTGGCAGAGGTGTTTTTGAGGGTGCATGTATTTTACCAGCAGGTGGAGCTGGCCATGTCTGGCAGAGGAGCGTTTGAGGGTACGTGTATTTTACCAGCAGGAGGAGCTGCCCATGTCTGGCAGAGGTGTGTTTGAGGGTGCATGTATTTTACCAGCAGGTGGAGCTGCCCATGTCTGGCAGAGGTGTGTTTGAGGGGGCGTGTATTTTACCAGCGGGAGGAACTGCCCATGTCTGGCAGAGGTGTGTTTGAGGGTGAATGCATTTTACCAGCAGGTGGAGCTGTCCATGTCTGGCAGAGGTGTGTTTGAGGGTGCGTGTATTTTACCAGCAGGTGGCGCTGTCCATGTCTGACAGAGGTGTGTTTGAGGGTGCGTGTATTTTACCAGCAGGTGGCGCTGTCCTGTCCATGTCTGGCAGAGGTGTGTTTGAGGGTGAAGGTCTTTTTAAAACCTGGTGTTGAAAACCTGGACATGAACCAGACCCCTAGATCCTTTCTCCCTGATCTCGCCCTATAGATTGTGATGTAGAGGACCAGGTGAACAGGAGAAAGGGAGACTGGGTGAAAACACACAGGTGTCTGGAGGGCTGTGCCCTTCTCTCTCTAGAGCACAATGGAGGTCCGTGGGAGCATCCTCTGGTGAGTTGGTGTTTACGGGGGTGCACAGTCTAAATATGGAGTTTTTAAATTGACCTACAAAAACATCGAGTTTGAAATATCGAAGGTACAGAATATCGAGGTCAAGAATATCGTTGGACAGAATATCGACCCTAAGGGACGTAATATCGATTTTTTTTATATCGGTGTAAGTAATTTCGAAGTTAGTAATATCAATAGCATATATATCGATGTTACTAATCTCGATGTTAATAATATCGATATTTGTTTTATTGTCATGTATTTTATTATGTATTTTATATGTATGTGTTATATGTTTTTTGTTAAGTATTTTACTTGTTTTAAATTATATGCGTACTATTTTTATATATTATTAATGTTATTTTTAAGTCAATGTTATGTTTTAGTGACGGAGCGGGTTGTGGGTTTATAGGGGAATAGGGTGGGATGTAATTTAAATATACTGAATTAATTAATAGTTTTTAGGAATTATAAATTAATTTTAATCAAATGTTGTGTTTATTTCTGTAGCGGGTTGTGGGTTTATAGGGGAATTGGGTGGGAAGTAATTTAATTGTAATTAAGTAATGATTTATTTTTATTTATTGGTATTGATTATTTCATCTTTAATTAATTATTAATTGGCAATTAATTATTTTAATTGATAATTAATTTTTTTAATATGTAATTAATGTTTGTAATTGGTAAATACATTCTTTAAAGGGTAATTAATTTTGTTAATCGGCAATTAATATTTTTAATTGGAAATTATTTTTTATTCATTGGTAATTAATGTTTCATAAGTATGTTTTGGTATGAAAAATAATGTTATTGTTTATTATTTTTTAATTGTTAGTTATTGTTTAATAATTAATATTTTTCTGTACTGAGAAATGTTTTATTGTTCAATATTTATTATTTGGTGACTAATATTTATTAATTAATATTTATTGGTATTTCATGTTAATTTATTGTTAATTAATTATTCAATTGTAACTATGTTTTTATTAATTATTAATTGGTATTTGTAAATGATGTAAAGTTATTTAAAAATAAAATTATTTATTATTTTAAATACAAAAAATATTTATAAGTATGTTATACTTAAAGTCTACGCTATCCAATGCTTTCCATACTGTTGCACTCTCTGGAGTTGGAATAGTAATTTTTACCCCTACGCTATCCAACGCTTTTCCTACTGTTGCATTCTATGGAGTTGGAATCGAAGGGGCCAATTCACAGAACTAACTTAAGACAAAATCCTAAACTTACTACTTTTGGTATTCACAGAAGGCATTTAGCAGTAGTAAAGTTAGGATTTTGTCTTAAGTTTGACTTAAGACAAACTTAAGACAGGCTTAAGACAGACCTAAGACAGACTTAAAACAAATTAAGACACAATCCTAACTTAAGTCTATCTTAAGTCTGTCTTAAGTCTGTCTTAAGTCTCTGTTAAGTCTGTCTTAAGTCTGTCTTAAGTTTGTCTTAAGTCAAACTTAAGACAAAATCCTATCTTTACTTTTACTAAATGCTTTCTGTGAATACCGAAAGTAGTAAGTTTAGGATTTTGTCTTAAGTTAGTTTTGTGGATCGGGCCCGTAGTTTTTACCCCTACGCTATCCAACACTTTCCCTACTGTTGCACCCTCTGGAGTTGGAATAGTAATTTTTTACCCCTACACTATCCAACGCTTTCCCTATTGTTTCACTCTCTGGAGTTGGAATAGTAATTTTTACCCCTACGCTATCTAACGTTTTCCCTACTGTTGCACTCTCTGGAGTTGGAATAGTAGTTTTTACCCCTACGCTATCCAACGCTTTCTCTACTGTTTCACTCGATGGAGTTGGAATACTAATTTTCACCCCTACTCTATCCAACGTTTTCCCTACTGCTTCACTCTCTGGAGTTGGAATAGTAATTTTTACCCCTACTCTATCCAATGCTTTCTCTACTGTCCCATTTGAAGTGGGAATAGCAATTTTCAGGGCCTGATTCTGATGGGGGTTGGAAAACTTCCCGACCGAATTGGTTTGGAAATGGTTTCCGACCCACTTGGATCGGGAGAGTCCTACCGACAGAATACGATGCATCCGGATACTTCCCGATACGATTTGGTTGGACTCACATTGACTTGAATGGGAGCATTTGTTCCTAACCGCATCATAATTGGGCCCTTGGTCGGGAAGACAGGTTCCTGATCTGATTTGGAAGGAGCAAATGCTGTTAGGAGGCCTTCCTAACCGCATCAGAATCAGGCCCTAGCTGGGAATGCTTTCCTAACCGCATCAGAATCAGGCCCTAAGTGTTACGCTATCCAACGTTTTCATTACTGTAGTTTTTTTTGGGACCTTGAATAGTAGTTTTATTTATTTAGCTATTTAATATTTGTTCATTATTTTTCATAATGTAGTATATAATTAATTTAAAAAATATTGAAAGTATATTTAATTTTTTAATGTATTAAATATAATTATTCACTTTTTATGTGTTATTGTTTTATGTGTGTATATGTGTTTGTAATTTATAAGATTTTTTAATAATTTATAAGTTATTAAAAATAATTATTAAAACTTATTATTGAGTATGTATATATTATATATTTATGTATATTTTAAATTAATGTTATATTATTGTATATGTATTATTTATTAATTTTAAACATTATTAAATATTTTTAACTATGTTTATTTAGTTTATAAGTAGTATTTACATTATTTTACACCTTTTTTTATAACAAAGAAAATGATATTTTTAATTACGATATTGTTAACATCGATAGTTTGTTTTCGATATTTTTGTACTTACCATATTGTAGATAGGATGTTGATATTCTTGCCTTCGATATTCCTGCGTCGATTTTTCTGTAGGTCGATATCTTGTCCGTCGATATTCTGTCAGTGATCTGTTTACGGGGGCTTGTGGTTTTTAGACAAAATATCGGAGAAAAAGTATTGAGTGGAAAAAATTTCTTGTCAAGAATATTGAGGACAAAAATATCACGATGGTAAGTTTGTATAGGTAAGCAAAGTTTCACTATAAATAACCCCACATATAAGTACCTTGACAATATATATATCACCAAGGTACATAGATGTGGATCTATACGTACCTACTTGCACTTACTTTCTCGATGTTTTGGGCCTCAATATTTTCGATATTATATTCTGTCCACACAATATTTTTGTTTCCGATATTCTGTCAGTGAGGGCTCCATCATTGTGACGGAGCCCTGCAGCAAAAAGAGAAATGCGCTGATGAGACCTGGCATGACAGCGGTTCCTGGCAATGCTTTAAAAGGGACCACCAGCTTGGCGGTCATTTATAAATCTGGCTGGCAGTCCATCCACCTGGTGGAAAACTGTGCCATCTGCTAGGATTTAAATTGGCCAATGTTTCTTTTAATAATGCCTCTTTAACCTCCTCCGTGCTCGTGACGGAACCACTCCATCACGAGCCACGGATGCGCTGTGCTGGTGACGGAGTGGCTCCGTCACGGCGAGGCCGCCCCGCCCAATCTGCAGGAATTCCGCGCCTGCGCCGGCGTTCTATTGAGCGGGCGGGGCCGTGATGGAACCACTCCGTCACAAGCACAGCGCGCCCGTGGCTCGTGACGGAGTGGTTCCGTCATGAGCATGGCTTTGCCGCGTGGTCCCCCCTCCCCCTAGCGCCGCGGACGAATTACCGCCGCAGCCAAGGGGTTAATTATTCACAGTATTAACATTATCTTTTCTGTGAACTTTTAAGACATTTATTTTCTAGTTATTCCAGACAAGTTCACGAGGCAAACTTCAGGCAAGTACTTGTATCCACGTGAGTACTTTGTTTATTCAAATATCAGCGCCTGTATCTCACCTTGCTTTAGGCTGAGTCCATTCTTATTTCTTTTGTTGTATCGTAGCTCCGGAAGATACTTAACTGATAGTCTTTCAACGTCAACTCTTAAAATTGTGATTTCAGGTTATTATAGCATCAATTTCAGAGAACAAATGCAGATGGGAGCTCCTGCTCCCTCCAGGTTCCAAAAGAAGGAGTACTGCCGCCTGCCGATGCAATGAGCTCGTCTGAAGTAGACTCGACATGGCCACTAGGGACAAAACCTGCATGAGCCTTGTAAAAACATCTAGGGCCAGATGTAGGTCGCCCAATACCGGTCGGTAACAGCCGAAATTACCGAATTTCGGCTGTTACCGACCGGTATTGGGCTTTTTTAGATGTAGGTGGCATTTTTGTAGGATTCAGTGTTTTACCAGATCGGTAATTTAAGGATTCGGTAAAATACCAAATTCTTAACATACCGATTCGGTAAATTACCGAATGCAGGATGTAGGGAGCACTCAAGTTAGTGCATTCCTCAGTTAAGGATTCGTTATTTACCACCAACTACAAGTTGGTGGTAAATAATGAAAACCTTTGAAAAAGCATATTTTTTGCTTTTCCAACAGTGCCATGTTGCAGACATACATGCCCTTGGGGCATGTATGTCTGCAACATGTCTGCCCTTAGGGCATGTATGTCTGCAACATGTCTGCCCTTGGGGCAGTTATGTCTGCAACATGTCTGCCCTTAGGGCATGTATGTCTGCAACATGTGCACCCATTCACAATTGAGGGGTGCAACAGGGTGTCAAAGTGACACCCTGCCACCCTTCAATGTTTTCCCCTTTTTACCGATTCGGTAATTGACATTCATTCCTATGGGCCTCCAGGCTCATAGGAATGAATGGCAATTATACCGAATTTTACAGATTCGGTAACATTTACCGAAAAATTACCTACATACTATTTACTCGTTCTTGAATACCGAATCGGTAAAATTCGGTTTTTAAGAATAGGTAAATAGTATTTACCTACATCTGGCCCCTAGAGCGGTCCACTCCTTTAGATACCCAAACGTCTTTCCTCACTAACGCATGGGTACATACACAAAGAATTCAGCCATGATGAAAGTTTTGCATCTTAACTCCAAACACTAATAAGCTTGTCCGAGGGAACAACTACGCAAGCCCTCTCTCCAGAACCTAGAACCAGGACAATATGTACATGTCAATGAGGAAAATACCCCCACCCCCTTCCCGGCCTCCCCGGGGCATTCATTTGTTCATTTTCATTTTATCCCCTCAACGGGGGGACAACATCTTTTACTACCTGGGGGTGGGAGAGAGACATCTGCCAGTGCCCGATCCTTTCTGGGCCCCGTCAAACTCCCACCTGAGGTGCCCGGTGCTCACTCCTGACCGTCCTCATTAATGTGCATATGAATGGGCCTGGAGGACATCCCTTAACCCCTCCCCCCAGGTCCACCCAAGGATCCAGCTGGTGGGCAGAGCTCAGAAAAGGGTCAAGGGCAGCTATTACTGCCCACAGCACTTTCTTTCCGTTAGTGAAATACCTTTTAAAAAAAAAGCAAGAGGTGGTGTTTGGCAAAACAGAAACAATTGTTTCTCGTCCCATGGGCCCTCTCCTTCCACTTCCTCTTTCACTTTCAGACAGCTGTCACAGGGCCCGATTCACAGAACTAACAAGACAAAATCCGAAACGTACTACTTTTGGTATTCACAGAAGTTAGGATTTTGTCTTAAGACCGACTTAAGACAGACTTAAGTTAGGATTTTGTCTTAAGTCTGTCTTAAGTTTGTCTTAAGACAAACTTAAGACAAAATCCTAACTTCTGTGAATACCAAAAGTAGTAAGTTTAGGATTTTGTCTTAAGTTAGTTCTGTGAATCGGGCCCACAGTGTGTTCTGTCCAAGAGAAGCATTGGGAGATGAAGGGTTGTGTGTCTGCCACCCATCAAAGTGCAGATGTTATTTGGTTCTTGTTTTTATCTCAGAAAAAATTCCAGCTCTGCCTCCTTTCAGGGGCACAGAACCAATAAAAACATCCAAACAGTTCCAGGCTCCTCCCTGAGATGCAGATGCACACATGTGCCCCAGTGAGGAGCTGCAAGCAGTTTATCTTTGTCTCAATCTCAGAAGAAACACAAATAGCACCTGCCTCCTCACTGGGGTGCAGACACACACACACACACACACACACACACACCCACGCACACACACACACACACACACACACACACACACACACACACACCTACACGCCTGTGCCCCAGCCTGGATGAAGTCTGCATGATAGTGAGAGGCCTGGGAGGTGTTTGGATTTAGCAAGTCTGGACCTCAGAGAGCCCCCTGGCACTGTTGGGATTGTTTCACACCCTCAGAAGATATTGAAACAGAGGATTGCTCCTTGATGACGCACAGACACTGTTAGACCCGGCCTCGTGGCGTGGTCCTCCCTGACCCGTAGCAACCCCCGTCCGAGCTGTACACCACAACAGACCCCTGAGTCCCCCGGCCTAGCCGACCCTTCCCTCAATGTTACCCACACCCGTCCCCGGACTTCCCCGTCCGTACCTCCATCTCCCCGACCTGTAGGCCCTGTGTGCCCACTTCCCGGCACCTAAGATGGCCGCCCGATCCAGCATGGCCTAGGCCGAGAGGTGCCACCCTGGCTGGAGGACAGCGCGCTTCCCGTCAGTGAGAGAGGGAGGAGCAGTCTCTCTCACACCTCTGACCTCCCCTCGAGAGATGGGTGTTGTTGGACTTGGCCCTTATGGCAGGTTCACCCCTAAACTTTTTGCTTGTAATGGTGACCTGGTGATGGTGATTTTGGGGTTCTGCGCACTTTCACTGTGTCCCAGTGGAAAGTGCGTGCGCACTTTGACTGCGTGGAGTAAGCTAGGCCTGCCCTCCCATAGGAATGCATGGGGAATGTCTGTGTCCCTGGTAGTTCCTGATGCGTGGGGAGTGCGGGCTTGAGTTTGGTATGTGTGAACTCGTGGGAGTGAATGCTGCGCGATGGTATGTGCAGCTTGTATGTGTCTAGTGGGGAAGTATCACTTCTAGACATGGCTATGTGTGTGCTGTGAAGGTGCTGGCGTGTGATTGGCTGGAGCTGGCTGGCATGCCAGGCTCCAGGAAGGCTGGATGGGTCTGCCCGGTGGTGAGTGGGCGATTAGCATGCTGATGGCTGGGGAGGAGTGTACCTGTGTCCTGAATGAGGCTGGGTTTTCCCCTGACAATGCTGGCTCCGCTCCCCTGTGGTGCGTCTAACGACCCTAGGCCTGCCAGTGAATATAGAGGGTGGTTGAGCCCATCAACAGTGCTCACAGACCAGCTGCGACTGGTTCTGCCCCCACCCTGCACCTACAGACAAAGGATTTACTGTATAAAAATGGGGCTGTGTCCCCACAGAAGTTGTTCTCTTCCAGGATCCTGCCTGAGGGGGCTGCTGCTGTTGCTGGGCCAGAGGACCGCCACTTTGAGTGTCTCCCTGCCTGGAGACCCAGTGAGCTGGCTCTGGGCCCAGCCTTGCCCCCTCCCTGCCTGAAAAACTTACTGAAGCCCTTCTGTGCTTCTAGCGCCTGGAAGCGCGTTTATTTGACTTGCAGCGCTTCGGAGCGCTGTACCTTCCCTTCTAGCGCCTGGGAGCGCTGCATTTTTGCCCTGTAGCGCTTGGGAGCGCTGTGGTCACCCCTCTAGCGCTGGGAGTGCTTTGTCTGCAGAGGCCAGTGCCCACCTGGCATTGTCCGCCCCAAGCGAGTGCCACCTCGCTTATTTTCGAGTATTTTGTCGCCTGGCAGGTGCCCACCCTGCCAGGGACCTTGCCACCATTTATCGCTTTTACTTCGAGGGAGCCCACCCCTCGGTAAATTGATCCCCGCCTACAAGTGCCTGGAACGGGCCCCCGCGCTGCCCGCGACGACCCGGAAGTGGTTGGTCGGCCGGCCAATCCGAGCGCGGCCCGATGGAAGTCCCGCCCCCGCAGCCGCGACCCGGAAGTCAGGCAGGCCGGGGGCAGGACAGAGAGGCAACCGGAAGCGGACGGGAGGCCACCCTGCGCTCCGGTGAGGGGAGAAGCCGGCGTCTTTCCTTTTCCCCCCCAGGCTCCCAAAGCGAGGGAGATCCCAGGAGAGAGAGGGGAGAAGTGTGCAGAGAGCCCCGAGGAGCGGGAGCTCTCGTGAAGCAGCCGCCCGCCGCAGGAGAACCGGTGAGTGGGGCTCCGGTGCAGCTTGGAGGAGAGGGGGGCATCGGGGCACATTGCCGGTGCCTGCCCCTCCCCTCCAGCGCAAGGACATTGTTTTAGAGCCGCCGAGGCTCTTGTTGGCATTTTTCGTGAATCTCGAGTCCCCCAAAGAAGGGGGAGGGGACTCCACTGACGGGGGCAGTTGGTTCTTAAGAGTTCCCCGAGCGGGACTCCAACGCCTGTGGCCACATCGTCCTAGAGCCTGCGAGGCTCGTGGGGGGGCAGTTGGTTGTGTCGAGTCTCCCGTGAGAGACTCCAACGATTGCAAGAGCTGTCTTCTTTCTCCCCCAAGCGGCCCCATGTGTTGATGAGCCCTGGAAGGCTCAAGGGGGCATTTTGGTTACTGAGAGCCCACGAGGGGCTCAGGCGTCACCAGTATCTTTAAGAGCCCAGAGAGGCTCCTGAGGGGCAAGGGGACAGTCATTTCTGCAGAGCCTGTGAGGCTCCCCATCGTGTAGGCCCCATCATTGTTCTACCCAGTTGCCCAGCACTTTGTGGGCAACTGCCACGTTTAAGCCCCCTTGACTTTGGACACAGGGCGTCCTAGCCCTGGAGAGGCCAGTTGGCCTAGGGACAGTCACAGGTGGTGACTTAAGTGAGTTTGGCGCAATTGTTCCTTTTCTGCACCTCTGAATGTGTTTTTATGCGTCATGTGCCTTGTTCTTACACCTCTGAATGTATGTTATGCATTGCATCATGTGTTATGTTCTTACACCCCTGCAGGTATTGTGATACTTAGGTGGTTGTTTTTCTCCTACTGCAGGTGGTGCTAGTGAGGTCCTGGTTACCAGTGATTACTGGTTGGGTGCTTTATGTTCTATTTTGTGCTAAAGTAAATTTATATTCTATGCTCTAAGTGCTAATTTTACTAAGTGCTACTTCTAAAAGTGCTGATTCCTGACAGTGGTCCAAGTGGCCCTGTCTTGTACATATCCCCTGTAAATTCTGCCCGTGCCCCTGGCCCATTGTAAAGTGTGTGTTTTATCTAATGTGTTTTGGTGTAATACAAAGGCTATTTTTATATAACCTTGTGTGGAGTTTCCTTTGTGGTGGGCCTTTGGGTGTTGTTGCTGGGGTGCGTGCGCAAATACTTAACTCACATCGCCTCCAAGTTTAGCCTTGCTGCTCGCGCCACGTTACCTAGAGGGTGAGCAGGGGTTATCTTGGCGTGTAACTCCCTTGCCCTGACTTAGGAGTGGTGGTCTCTGACTGACTTTGGCGCAAGCCCTGGCCAGCCGGGATCCCATTTCTAACAGGTGTCGATCGGCCCTCCGACCCCCCCCCCCGAGGGCTGGCTCCACGTCTGCTGTGTGTCTGGGACTCCTCCCGAACCTGACATGACTGGATCAAAGAGCCGCAGGGCAGGAAACCCCAACAAGCGGCCCCCAGGTGCTAAGACCCCTGCCTACCAGAGCCCCGGAGATCAAAGAGGAGCAGTCCTATAACTAGGGATGCTCCGGGATTATCAGGCAGATTTGACTCTGGAACGACGAGAGCCATGCTGACGTGGTCGCGGCTCGCTTGGCCGAGAAGGACTTCTGCTGGAACATCTGAGCCCTGCTGAGTGACTCGCGGCTCCCCTGCAACCTTGGAACACCTGAGCCCTGCTGAGTGACTCGCGGCTCCCCTGCAACCTTGAAACACCTGAGCCCTGCTGAGTGACTCGCGGAGCCCTGACTCTCCTGGTCCCGCTGGACCCAGCAGATCGCATCGTATCCCCCGGCTCGAGGATTGAGAGCTGTGCGCCGGATACGCACCGAAATTGACCCTGAACCTTAAGACTGTCCCGCTACCCCTACCCGGACCGAGACTCTTTTGAGCCCTCGCTCTATTCTGTACATACCTGCCCTTGCCGATCATAAAGATCTCTTGAATCACGAGATAAAAAACGTTCCTAAGAAACTACGGTGTGGTGTCTCTTTGTCGTGTGGTGTTGGTATAGTGTGTACGATCTTAGATTCGAGACTCTCCCCCTGAGAAGTCTCCCGCCAGTGCTCGTCTTTGTACTTAGGGAGGTGGGTCCCAGGGTGGTCAGGTGCACTTCCTGTTCTCCCCTGAGATCGCCTTCTAACAGACACACACACGTCTGCATGGTGGTGAGTCAGGAAGCTGTTTAGATTTTTTTGCAGAAAAATCCAAACTGCGCCAGGCTCCTGCTGGGGAACAGACACAAACAGCTGTACACCAGTGAAAACCCCAGACGCTGTTTGATATTTTTAAGTCTCAGAATAAACCCACACCACACCTGGATTTTCTTTAGGGGGCAAACACACACAAATACACACACTACTGCACCTCACGGAGAAGCCCAGAGGCTGTTTCGATTTCCCTTAACCTGAGAAAAAATCCAAACTGCGCCCTGCTCTTCACTGGGGCGCAGCATACACTCACTCTTCCTCGCCCCAACACAGAGCATGGATGCTGTTTGGACTTTTTTACTGCCTAAGAAAAAACTAAAAAGGTGCCCAGCTCCTCCTTGGGGCACTGAAACACGCGGCTGAGCTTGGAGTTATCTCCACCATAAGAAACACACTCACCCCCAAACATTTCTGCAAGAACGACACACAGAATTTGCAGCACAGGTTAAGCATTGGTTAAAAAAGGATTTGCTCACGTTGTTGGCACACAGACACAAATAAAAAGGACCTTACATGTGTGGTGTGGTTGGCTGAATGACCTTACGTGTGTGGGTGGGCAAATGACCTTACATGTGTGGGCGGGCCTAACACACAAGACAGTAACAGGCCAAGTACATGATTTGTGAAAGCAATTGCCTTCGCATGGTCGCATCTTTTGCCCACTCCTGTCCCATGCAAAAGGCATACCTGTGGGGATCCATTGTCTGGTATGACTTTTGCCATTTACCTGAACTTCTGAAGTGTTCTGTCACAGAAACAAAAATGAATTGTGAGTTTTTCCCCACACATTGACACCCGCATGGAATCCTGGGAATAGTACTGACATTTGATGGGATTCATGCGCGCCATCACTGCGCCTCAAGTTTCAGAAATGCCTGGAGTTAGTAGGTTCCCCTGGGTGCCATATGACCTGCACCTACATACTGCAGACATTCCAGATGGTACCCATCATAACAATTCCCTAGTGCCTCGAGTCAGCAAGTCTATTAAAACCATGGAAAACCACCCCAGTCTGATAACCCCTCTCTCAGACACCCTGTGGAGCACAGAGGTGGGTCCATCCTTGGGAGGGGTACGATTGTGGAGGAAACCCGAAGGAAACCACCATCTTTTGGGGGAAATGTTGAAAATCAGACAAATGACTTGTTCAGAGGATTATCTCGGCCAGTCCCGGTAAGAGCGGTCTGGGACCCAGTGATACAGACCTTATGAGGTGCTGATGTTAAATATATATGGTTGTGGAAGGTTTCCCATACAACCTAAGGGTGATATCTCCTGTATCCTCACAGCCCAAGCTCGAGGTGAGTGTGCCTATCTCCTCTGCCGGATGAACTGTCTGCCCTCCACCACCACTTTTTATGCGGGCTGATTGCCTGAGTCTGGCAGCTGGAGGCAGATAACACTGCCGTTGCTGTGTACTGTTGCTGGCTGCAGTACTCCACATCCTCTACCAGCCAGAGTCCTCTACTCAACCGGCCCTGGAGGAAGGAACCCACGACCAGCTTGAATGTTTTTGGTGAGATTATATGACTTTTTTGCCAACACTGGTCCTGCCTTTTGCACTTTCCAGGTGAACTATATGCTTTACGCCACTGCTGTGCCCAAGGCAGGGTCCATGTTGCTGCTCACGCTCCGCCCCCTGACATATGGCTAATCCTGCTCCCTGCAATCTTTGCTACTTACTCAGCATTTTTCCAACAATCTTCCCCAGTGAAACTAGTTGTGAGATCTGCAGCCTTTGGTATCCTTACCAGTGAACAGGACTAGTGTGTCCCCGGTTGACGCCCATCTTGTGTGAGGGTACCTACCATGTCACTTGCTCTCCTCGTCCACAGACAATCATCTTCCCTCTCACCCTCCACTAACTTAATCCCCTCCCCTAACCAACTAGTTCTACAGGAAATACATCTCACTACATGGAAATTGCAATGTTTTTTTTTTTTTTGTATGTTCTTATATAGCGCTCAAATCACCCGGAGGCATCTCGGCGCTTGCCTTGGGAACCCGTCCTGGCTTTTCCCTGTGAGACAGCCCCTACAGGGCATCCCCAAGGTGAAAGCCAGGCATCCCGCCGCGGGGGGCCGTTGTGGAGATTAAGCAAGCTTAATGCCCAGAGTTGCAGAGTGAGAACCCATGATTAGGGCAGGCACCGGAGCGAGAATTATCGAGTCCGTGGACATTTGAGCTCAAGACCCTGCCGCGTCGGGAATTGAACCCTGGTCCTGGGTCCGACCTCTGCTCCAGGGTCTGCCTGCTCTACCCAGTGAGCCACACTTCTCCACTAATGGTCCTGTAATTACTGGGGTGACTGGACAACAAGTATATCCCTAGTCCACAGGGAAAGCTGGCTGCCGAGCTGGAGCTCTAGGAAGGAGTCCCTGGATTGAGGATCCCTAATTGGCATATATCTCTGCCTACACCCCAACATCCACCTCTCACAAACCCGACACAAGGGTCCACTCGCAAAATGCCTGCCATTCTGTGCCCTAATATGCTCCCTGACCAGGTGGAGATGCCCTACTATTCAAAAAAGAAGGGAGTGACCCCACTGACCAAGAGACGGGGTACCACAGGTAAATCAAAAGCAAAGTTTTCTTGGGGAAAATCTGTCACATTAATATCTATTCCTCTATCGCGCAATATCGCAATCATGCACACTCACTCAAACACCCCAGACCCTATTAGTCAACTACAATTCATGTGATGTGACAAAGAAATGCATTAAAAAGATTCTTTATTTATTCAAAAAGTACCTCTATGAGATTCTTCCAATATTAAAACTTACAGTGAATTAAAAATACATTATAAACACAATACTGTATTTATATAGCAATGAGAGACAGTAAAATAAAGTGCAAACAATTAATCACATCTATGTTGAGTTGTTTCCTATGGAATTTGTACTATTCTTTGTCAAAATGTCTACAGATCCCTATATTCTATTGGACATTGACAAGTTCCTTGGATACAACCAATTTGTAAAACCGCAGGAATGACGCGTTTCGGTGATATTATTCTTATGAAAACCACCTTCTTCAAGACTAACACTATATAACAGTCTCTCTTGTAAAAAGACCCGTAAATTCCTATAGACACAAAGATAAAAATAAAAGTGAAAACATGTTAAATGAGATGCCCTACTAAACAGCGGCACCACACTGCACCCCCCTCCAACTAAGCTCAGATGCCCTACTATGCAACACTCCCGTGCTGCACTTACCCTACACTACCCCTGTCCTGAAACCCCATGGCCTGGACTCCTTCTCCATCACTGCCCCCCCAAACCTTTCTACAAAAGCAGCCAAAAAATACAAACACAATCTAATTAAACAACACCCCAAACTGCTCATCGCAGACTTCTACCACGACACCTCAAAAGGGACAAAGAGAAGGGATCACATCTTCCACACGGCAAAATGGACGCAATCCTGGCTAGATTACTTCACATCACCGAAGCCACTAAAATCCCTCATGGCCGCAAACTTACAATCTCTGGCTCACCCACTTTCAAAGGCAATGCCACCACACTCATCTTCAAACATCGGACTCTCATGATACTAGACAAAGATGCCAACCTCCACACTTTTGAATCCATAGTCCCTTTACTAAAAAAAAAAGAATAAAGACATGCAATACCAAGGGTAGTCATTGACGGGTACCCAGGCCAAGGAAGGCACTACACCATGGAACAGACAACTCTAGAGATGACTAAAGAACTGAAGAGTCTTAGGACCAGATGTAGGTAGGCTTTTACCGGTCGGTAACGGCCGAAATCGGCCGTTACCGACTGGTAAAAGCCTTTTCCTATATAGGAGGCTATTTTACCGTTTCGGTAAATAACGAATCAGTATTTACCGATTCGGTATTTATGTAGGAAGTACTGAAAACAGTGCTTCTGGGCTTTAAGAATTCATTATTTACCACCAACTATTAGTTGGTGGTAAATAAGGAATTCCTATGTAAATGCATAAATGTGCATTTACACCTGTGCCATGAGATAGACATACATGCCCTTAGGGCATGTATGTATGCCACATGTGCACACCAGCACTAATCAGGGGTGCAACAGGGTGTCAAAGTGACTCCCTGCCACCCCTGAATTTTTCGGTATTTACCGATTCGGTAATTACCGATTCGGTAATTGACATTCATTCCTATGGGCCTCCAGGCCCATTTTTTACCGAATAATTACCTACATTGCATTTACCAATTCGAAAATACCGAATCGCTAAAATTCTGTATTTTCCAATCGGTAAATCTAAATTACCCACATCTAGCCCTTAGATCCGTCCCGCCACATTTAAGTCCCAACTTGAACGTGTTGAGGGCAGAATGTCCGAGGACGAATATAGGATTGACTCAAAACCAAATATTGACGTAGACATCAGTGTAAGGTGATAGAGTTGGAGGACCGAAGCAGACGTGATAATATTTCAATTTATCCAGTTCCGGAGGAGGAGGAGGGATCACACGTGCAGCACCTCTAGGTTACCTGGCTGCCTGGCCTTCTTCATATGTTGCTTGACCACCCCCTTGAATTCCAGAGGGCACATAGATTACAGGTGTGCCGGACTCCACCCCAGATAGTCCTTTACCAATCATTGTGTGTTTCTTGAATCATGAGCAAGTAAGCAATATCCTCCAACTTGCCCACCGGCATGGCCTTTTATTCGTTATTTACCACCAACTCATAGTTGGTGGTAAATAACGAATCCTTAAAGCCCTGTGGCACTGTCCACCTACATCTCAAAATACAGATTCGGTAATTTTACAGTATCGGTAAATTTACAGAATCAGTAAATTTACAGATTCGGTAAATTTACAGATTCGGTAAAATTACAGAATCTGTATTTTTTAATGCCCTACATCTCAGTATCCAAATACCGGTAGGTAACGGTCGAAAATCTGTATTTTCGGCCGTTACCGACCGGTATTTGGATACCTACATCTGGCCCCTAGTTCTCCACCAGCTCTTGAAACATAAAGAAAGTGATATTTGCTGTGGGCTCCTCACCGAAGAAAGGCGGCGTTTCTATTCTAATACATAAAATATTGATGGCGTGGCTTCGCAATGTCTGGACGGACGAGGTTGGATGTTTTGTCTTAGTGAATCTCAAAAGCCAAGCCTCCCAGTTTATTATAGGCAGTGTCTATAGCCTCACGGGCTCCACGTTATCCTTCCTTTCCAGATTGCAAATACCCTCTAGTGTCCTTTGGACACACCTGCTTTTTATGGGAGGCGACTGGAACTTGCAACAGGACCCTTTCCATGGAAGGATTGGTTGATGAGGGGTGTTATCCCGAAACCGGTCCCAGGATGCTTGTTTCCGGTCCAGGGAAGGCATGGCTTGGCAGTTCGGGATGGACTGTTCCCATGAGGCACAGGGTCAAGATTTATTTGCATATGGCTGGGTCTAAACTGGGGTTGCGAACTGAGTTAAAGAATGATGATGGATTCAACCCAGAACTGTGACTGGGGTTGAGTGTCTGAAAGGTTTCAGCGCTCCGTCCATCGTCTCCTTGTGGTTGCTATGCAGAGTGTGACACTGCAGACCTGGAGTTTAACCCCTTCGCTGCAGCGGCAATTCCGCCGCAGCGCTAGGGCCGCGCGGCCCTCCCATGCTCGTGACAGAACCGCTCCGTCACGAGCCTCGGGCGCGCTGTGCTTGTGACGGAGCGGTTCCGTCATGGCCCGCCCGCTCAATAGAATGCGCTGCGCAGGCACGAAATCAGCGCCGCGCAGGCACGCCGAGCGGGCCGTGACGGAACCGCTCCGTCACCAGCACAGCCCACCCGAGGCTCGTGACGGAGCGGTTCCGTCACGAGCATGGGAGGGGTTAAGTCACATCTAATGGGTAGTATGTGGCTGGAAGAGTTTGATCGAGAGGCGTGGCCATTCAGATTATTGGTGAATATTGATCTGGTACATTAAAGGTCTGGAGATGAAGGCCTAAGAGGCAGATGAGAACCCTTCCTGGTGTCTGCCTTAACTCCTCCAGTCATGAGAGACACTCCATCTGTAGTGTCTGCAGTGAAGACAGGGTCACTGAACCGAGCCTGTGCTGCACCAGGACACGCGTGCAGGGTCTGCCCAGAATGGAAGAGCTTTAGGGAGGAGGTCCTCTCAGCTATCCCAGAATGGCCCTGGAGTACCCCGTGCCTGAGGGCGGGGATACAGGGTCAGGAGGATGTTTGTGCTTCTGAGGCAAACCATTTGGAAGAAACCGTTTCTAGACATTTGTGTTGTTAGACTTGGCATCTTTGGTGCGTTATCCCCTGACTTTTTTCCTCTGCCTCCTGTATTTTTGATGCTGGGCTGGATTTTGTTTTTGCTGGCATAGATGCTCTCTGCACTGTGCCACTGCGGATCAGTGTCGAAGTGCAAGTGTTCCCTGTGTAAATTGGTTTTACAATTGGTTCTCCTTGATTGGCATATTTGATTTACTTGTCAGTCCCTCGTAAAGTGCACTGAAGTGTGCCAGGGCCTGTAAATCAAATGCTACTAGTGGGCATGCAGCACTGATTGTGCCACCCACATGAGTATCCCTGAAAAGGTATCTCAGACCTTCCACTGCAGTGTCTGTGTGCAGTTTGTTAACTGTCATGTCAACTTGGCAAGTGTACTCACTTACCAGACCCTAACTTTCCTTTGCTTACATGCAAGGCATCCCTATGGTAGGCACAAGGTACCCCACTAGGCAGGGTGCAGTGTATGTGAAAGGTAGGACAAGTGTGAAAGGTGTGTTTGACATATTCTGATAGTGAAATACTCCCAATTTTGTGTTTCACTATTGAAAGGCTATCTTGCCCCATAGGATACAATCGAAAATGTTTTGTAACATTTTACAAGTATAACTTCCCATTGGGAAAAAATAGAGAAATTAAGTTTAGGCTCTCTGAAGTCAGAATTTATTAACACATCTTTTAGTAAAGATAGTTTTAAAATTGTGTGTTTGAAAATGCGAGTGGAGTCAAGCTATCCTGGCTGATGAGGGCTGAAAGCCTGAAACCGGTCCTAGGATGCTTGTTTCCAGTCCAGGGAGGACCTGGCCTGGCAGTTCAGGCTGGACTGTTCCCATTGGGAGCAGGGTAAAGACTGATTTGCATATGGCTGGGTCCAAACTGGAATGGCATGGTGAGCAAAAAAATGATGGATTTAGGCCCAGATCCCTGTACTGGGGTGAATGTACGACATTGTTCTGCATTTTGTCCATCAATTGTTCTTTTTGCACTTTTAGAAAGTAGACATTGACTTCTTTAACCATTCTGTATGCCTCTGCTTGTTTGTGGATTTACTGTCTGGTTTGGGAGTGACAGGGGCTGGGGATGTATATTCACTGTAGACAGCCAGGGGGGCTGAAGTGTTCCTGGCCATGCCTGGATGACTCAGAGCTGAGCTGAATAGACCCTGGCTGAATTTAGAGTAGTCAGAGGAGATTTCCTTGCATCTACATCGGGCCTGTCTCTATTACACAATGCTGCCTCCACCCCATGTTGTCAGACTGCACTAGTGAGGACAGAACTGGTTTGGACTGGGCTCAGAGATTCTTGCACAAAGAGAGAGCAAAGACATTTTGGGGTAAATGTATTAGACCTAAAACTCCAGAACTTTAGATTACATCTGGACTCAAGAGGAACCTTTGCCAAGGAGAAGAGCTGTGAGGAGGAGTACTGCCCCTTTGCGGTGTGTTGTGTGGGGTTGGCCTGCAGTTGCTGTTTCTGTCAAGGAAAGGACAAAGACTGAAACTTTGCTTTGAACCTAATTGAAGAAGATTTCCAAGGGCCTGTGGGTGCTGGCCTCCTGTTCTGAAGTCATCCCAAAAACATTGCCCCTACCTCTCCAGAACTCTGCTGTTGAGGGTTCTGACCTGCCAGGAGGTGCCTGTTCCAGTTCTGGGCCTCTGAAGGTTGTGTTTGCTGCTGGGAGCTGGAAGAAACCCAAAGAGCTGAAGAAATCGGTGCATCCCTCTTATTGGGGCTGTTTTTTTGACGCAGCATTGATGTGCGAGAAGAATCTCCATGCATCGCTGTGCCGCTGTCAAAATCAACGTATCTTGTTGATTTTAGATAAAAATACTTTCGTTTTCTAATCTGGTGTGGTGTCCATTTGTGGTGTTATCACTGTATTACCTTGTTTTTTTAGTACAAATACTTTACACATTGCCTTTGGGATAAGTCTGTCTGCTCGTGCCAAGCTACCCAGGGGGTGAGCAGGGGTTATCTACAGTGTGTATCCCCTTTGCACACTGACTAGAAGCAAGGGCCCCTGTTTGGGCACAGGTACCTACACATGCCAACTGGCGACCCCCATTTCTAACATGTGTCAAACCATTTATGGTTGAATGTTTGCCTAGAATGGCTTTCAATACTGCAACAAAAGCAGCCTGATGAATGTCCTTCTTGCTGAAAAGGTATTTCAATTTGTCAGGTAGGTTTTATTACTTCTCCTTGTTTTTAAATGGGGAGGGGGCTCCCTTTATTCTTGTTTATTTCTTTTCCTGTTCTATCTCCTATGCCTTCTTTTAAGAGGCCAAGTGCCCTTGTGGAAATGGAACAACGTGCAACTACATGTGGTACCATAATAGGTATCACACCATCCAACACCACTTCACAACGCCCACCTTCACACCATCCAACACCACTTCACGACACCCACCTTCACACCATCCAACACCACTTCACGACGCCCACCTTCACACCATCCAACACTACTTCACAACGCCCACCCTCACACCATCCAACACCACTTCACAACGCCTGCCCTCACACCATCCAACATCACTTCACAACACCCACCTTCACACCATCCAACACCACTTCACAATGCCCACCTTCACACCATCCAGCACCACTTCACAACGCCCACCCTCACACCATCCAACACCAATTCACAACACCCACCCTCACACCATCCAACACCACTTCACAACGCCTGCCTTCACACCATCCAACATCACTTCACAACACCCACCCTCACACCATCCAACACCACTTCACAACGCCTGCCTTCACATATCCAACACCACTTCACAACGCCCATCTTCACACCATCCAACACCACTTCATGACGCCCACCTTCACACCATCCAACACCACTTCACAACGCCCACCCTCACACCATCCAACACCACTTCACAACGCCCACCTTCACACCATCCAACATCACTTCACAACACCCACCCTCACACCATCCAACACCACTTCACAACGCCCACCCTCACACCATCCAACACCACTTCACAACACCCACCCTCACACCATCCAACACCAGTTCACAACGCCCATCTTCACACCATCCAACACCACTTCACGACGCCCACCTTCACATCATCCAACACCACTTCACAACGCCCACCCTCACACCATCCAACACCACTTCACAACGCACACCATCCAACACCACTTCACAACGCCCACCCTCACACCATCCAACACCAATTCACAACACCCACCCTCACACCATCCAACACCACTTCACAACGCCTGCCTACACACCATCCAACATCACTTCACAACACCCAACCTCACACCATCCAACACCACTTCACAACACCTGCCTTCACACCAGTCAACACCACTTCACAACACCCACCTTCACATATCCAACACCACTTCACAACGCCCATCTTCACACCATCCAACACCACTTCATGACGCCCACCTTCACACCATCCAACACCACTTCACAACGCCCACCCTCACACCATCCAACACCACTTCACAACGCCCGCCTTCACACCATCCAACATCACTTCACAACACCCACCCTCACACCATCCAACACCACTTCACAACGCCCATCTTCACACCATCCAACACCACTTCACAACGCCCACCCTCACACCATCCAACACCAATTCACAACACCCACCCTCACACCATCCAACACCACTTCACAACGCCCGCCCTCACACCATCAAACATCACTTCACAACACCCACCCTCACACCATCCAACACCACTTCACAACGCCCATCTTCACAACATTGAACACTTCACAACACCCACCTTCACACCAACACTCACACTTTACAACACCCATCTTCACAACACCCACCTTCACACGATCCCTCACACTTTACAACACCCATCTTCACAACGTTCAACACCACTTCACAACGCCCACCTTCACACCATCCAACACCACTTCACGACGCCCACCTTCACACCATCCAACACCACTTCATGACGCCCACCTTCACACCATCCAACACTACTTCACAACGCCCACCCTCACACCATCCAACACCACTTCACAACGCCCGCCCTCACACCATCCAACATCACTTCACAACACCCACCTTCACACCATCCAACACCACTTCACAACTCCCACCTTCACACCATCCAGCACCACTTCACAATGCCCACCCTCACACCATCCAACACCAATTCACAACACCCACCATCACACCATCCAACACCACTTCACAATGCCTGCCTTCACACCATCCAACATCACTTCACAACACCCACCCTCACACCATCCAACACCACTTCACAACGCCTGCCTTCACATATCCAACACCACTTCACAACGCCCATCTTCACAACATCCAACACCACTTCATGACGCCCACCTTCACACCATCCAACACCACTTCACAACGCCCACCCTCACACCATCCAACACCACTTCACAACGCCCACCTTCACACCATCCAACATCACTTCACAACACCCACCCTCACACCATCCAACACCACTTCACAACGCCCACCCTCACACCATCCAACACCAGTTCACAACGCCCATCTTCACACCATCCAACACCACTTCACGACGCCCACCTTCACACCATCCAACACCAGTTCACAACGCCCATCTTCACACCATCCAACACCACTTCACGACGCCCACCTTCACACCATCCACCACCACTTCACAACGCCCACCCTCACACCATCCAACACCACTTCACAACACCCACCTTCACACCATCCAACACCACTTCACAATGCCCACCTTCACACCATCCAACACCACTTCACAACGCACACCATCCAACACCACTTCACAACGCCCACACTCACACCATCCAACACCAATTCACAACACCCACCCTCACACCATCCAACACCACTTCACAACGCCTGCCTTCACACCATCCAACATCACTTCACAACACCCAACCTCACACCATCCAACACCACTTCACAACACCTGCCTTCACACCAGTCAACACCACTTCACAACACCCACCTTCACATATCCAACACCACTTCACAACACCCATCTTCACACCATCCAACACCACTTCAAGACGCCCACCTTCACACCATCCAACACCACTTCACAACGCCCACCCTCACACCATCCAACACCACTTCACAACGCCCGCCTTCACAGCATCCAACATCACTTCACAACACCCACCCTCACACCATCCAACACCACTTCACAACGCCCATCTTCACACCATCCAACACCACTTCACAGCGCCCACCCTCACACCATCCAACACCAATTCACAACACCCACCCTCACACCATCCAACACCACTTCACAACGCCCGCCCTCACACCATCAAACATCACTTCACAACACCCACCCTCACACCATCCAACACCACTTCACAACGCCTGCCTTCACATATCCAACACCACTTCACAATGCCCATCTTCACACCATCCAACACCACTTCATGACGCCCACCTTCACACCATCCAACACCACTTCACAACGCCCACCCTCACACCATCCAACACCACTTCACAACGCCCACCTTCACACCATCCAACATCACTTCACAACACCCACCCTCACACCATCCAACACCACTTCACAACGCCCACCCTCACACCATCCAACACCACTTCACAACGCCCACCCTCACACCATCCAACACCAGTTCACAACGCCCATCTTCACACCATCCAACACCATTTCACGACGCCCACCTTCACATCATCCAACACCACTTCACAACGCCCACCCTCACACCATCCAACACCACTTCACAACGCACACCATCCAACACCACTTCACAACGCCCACCCTCACACCATCCAACACCAATTCACAACACCCACCCTCACACCATCCAACACCACTTCACAACGCCTGCCTACACACCATCCAACATCACTTCACAACACCCAACCTCACACCATCCAACACCACTTCACAACACCTGCCTTCACACCAGTCAACACCACTTCACAACACCCACCTTCACATATCCAACACCACTTCACAACACCCATCTTCACACCATCCAACACCACTTCATGACGCCCACCTTCACACCATCCAACACCACTTCACAACGCCCACCCTCACACCATCCAACACCACTTCACAACGCCCGCCTTCACACCATCCAACATCACTTCACAACACCCACCCTCACACCATCCAACACCACTTCACAACGCCCATCTTCACACCATCCAACACCACTTCACAACGCCCACCCTCACACCATCCAACACCAATTCACAACACCCACCCTCACACCATCCAACACCACTTCACAACGCCCGCCCTCACACCATCAAACATCACTTCACAACACCCACCCTCACACCATCCAACACCACTTCACAACGCCCATCTTCACAACATTGAACACTTCACAACACCCACCTTCACACCAACACTCACACTTTACAACACCCATCTTCACAACACCCACCTTCACACGATCCCTCACACTTTACAACACCCATCTTCACAACGTTCAACACCACTTCACAACGCCCACCTTCACACTATCCAACACCACTTCACGACGCCCACCTTCACACCATCCAACACCACTTCATGACGCCCACCTTCACACCATCCAACACTACTTCACAACGCCCACCCTCACACCATCCAACACCACTTCACAACGCCTGCCCTCACACCATCCAACATCACTTCACAACACCCACCTTCACACCATCCAACACCACTTCACAACTCCCACCTTCACACCATCCAGCACCACTTCACAACGCCCACTCTCACACCATCCAACACCAATTCACAACACCCACCCTCACACCATCCAACACCACTTCACAATGCCTGCCTTCACACCATCCAACATCACTTCACAACACCCACCCTCACACCATCCAACACCACTTCACAACGCCTGCCTTCACATATCCAACACCACTTCACAACGCCCATCTTCACAACATCCAACACCACTTCATGACGCCCACCTTCACACCATCCAACACCACTTCACAACACCCACCCTCACACCATCCAACACCACTTCACAACGCCCACCTTCACACCATCCAACATCACTTCACAACACCCACCCTCACACCATCCAACACCACTTCACAACGCCCACCCTCACACCATCCAACACCACTTCACAACGCCCACCCTCACACCATCCAACACCAGTTCACAACGCCCATCTTCACACCATCCAACACCACTTCACGACGCCCACCTTCACACCATCCAACACCAGTTCACAACGCCCATCTTCACACCATCCAACACCACTTCACGACGCCCACCTTCACACCATCCACCACCACTTCACAACGCCCACCCTCACACCATCCAACACCACTTCACAACACCCACCTTCACACCATCCAACACCACTTCACAATGCCCACCTTCACACCATCCAACACCACTTCACAACGCACACCATCCAACACCACTTCACAACGCCCACACTCACACCATCCAACACCAATTCACAACACCCACCCTCACACCATCCAACACCACTTCACAACGCCTGCCTTCACACCATCCAACATCACTTCACAACACCCAACCTCACACCATCCAACACCACTTCACAACACCTGCCTTCACACCAGTCAACACCACTTCACAACACCCACCTTCACATATCCAACACCACTTCACAACACCCATCTTCACACCATCCAACACCACTTCAAGACGCCCACCTTCACACCATCCAACACCACTTCACAACACCCACCCTCACACCATCCAACACCACTTCACAACGCCCGCCTTCACAGCATCCAACATCACTTCACAACACCCACCCTCACACCATCCAACACCACTTCACAACGCCCATCTTCACACCATCCAACACCACTTCACAGCGCCCACCCTCACACCATCCAACACCAATTCACAACACCCACCCTCACACCATCCAACACCACTTCACAACTCCCGCCCTCACACCATCAAACATCACTTCACAACACCCACCCTCACACCATCCAACACCACTTCACAACGCCCATCTTCACAACATTGAACACTTAACAAAACCCACCTTCACACCAACACTCACACTTTACAACACCCATCTTCACAACACCCACCTTCACACGATCCCTCACACTTCACAACACCCATCTTCACAACATTCAACACCACTTCACGACGCCCACCTTCACACCATCCAACACCAATTCACAACACCCACCCTCACACCATCCAACACCACTTCACAACGCCCACCCTCACACCATCCAACACCACTTCACAACGCCCACCCTCACACCATCCAGAACCACTTCACGACGCCCACACTCACACCATCCAACACCACTTCACAACGCCTGCCTTCACACCATCCAACATCACCTCACAACACCCACCCTCACACCATCCAACACCACTTCACAACGCCCATCTTCACACCATCCAACACCACTTCACAACGCCCACCCTCACACCATCCAACACCACTTCACAACGCCCACCCTCACACCATCCAACAACACTTCACAACACCTGCCTTCACACCATCCAACATCACTTCACAATGCCCACCCTCACACCATCCAACACCACTTCACAACGCCCATCTTCACACCATCCAACACCACTTCACAACGCCCACCCTCACACCATCCAACACCACTTCACAACGCCCACCGTCACACCATCCAACACCACTTCACAACGCCCACCCTCACACCATCCAACACCACTTCACAACACCCACCCTCACACCATCCAACACCACTTCACAACGCCCACCTTCACACCATCCAACACCACTTCACAACACCCAGCTTCACACATCCAACACCAATTCACAATGCCCAACTTCACACCATCCAACACCACTTCACGACGCCCGCCTTCACACCATCCAACACCAATTCACAACGCCCACCCTCACACCATCCAACACCACTTCACAACGCCTGCCTTCACACCATCCAACATCACTTCACAACACCCACCCTCACACCATCCAACACCACTTCACAACGCCCATCTTCACACCATCCAACACCACTTCACAACGCCCGCCTTCACACCATCCAACACCACTTCACAACACCCAGCTTCACACCATCCAACACCACTTCACAACGCCTGCCTTCACATATCCAACACCACTTCACGACTCCCACCTTCACACCATCCAACGCCACTTCACAACACCTACCCTTACACATCCAACACCACTTCACAACACCCACCCTCACACCATCCAACACCACTTCACAACGCCCACCCTCACACCATCCAACACCACTTCACAACGCCCACCCTCACACCATCCAACACCACTTCACAACGCTCACCCTCACGCCATCCAACACCACTTGACAACGCCCACCCTCACACCATCCAACACCACTTCACAATGCCCATCTTCACACCATCCAACACACTTCACGACGCCCACCTTCACACCATCCAACACCACTTCACAACGCCTGCCTTCACACCATCCAACACCACTTCACGACGCCCACCTTCACACCATCCAACACCACTACACGACGCCTGCCTTCACACCATCCAACATCACTTCACAACACCCAACCTCACACCATCCAACACCACTTCACAACACCTGCCTTCACACCAGTCAACACCACTTCACAACGCCCACCCTCACACCATCCAACACCACTTCACAACGCCCACCCTCACACCATCCAACCACTTCACAATGCCCACCCTCACACCATCCAACACCACTTCACAACGCCCACCCTCACACCATCCAACCACTTCACGACGCCCACCCTCACACCATCCAACACCAATTCACAACACCCACCCTCACACCATCCAACACCACTTCACAACACCCACCCTCACACCATCCAACCACTTCACAACGCCCACCCTCACACCATCCAACCACTTCACAACGCCCACCCTCATACCATCCAACACCACTTCACAACGCCCACCCTCACACCATCCAACCACTTCACGACACCCACCTTCACACCATCTAACACCACTTCACAACGCACACCTTTGCACCATCCCTCACACTTTACACACCCACCTTCACACCAACCTTCACACTTCACAATATCCACCTTCACACGATCCCTCACACTTCACACACCCACCTTCACACCAACCTTCACACTTCATAGCACCCACCTTCACACCATCCCTCACACTTTACAACACCCAACATCACCCCTTCCTTCACCACAATTCAGGGTACTAGTATGTAAGCACCCCACCTTCCAGCACTGGACACACTCAGCACCTCGCCACAACACCTCGGACCGATTGTACCCCATTGGGCTGCACCCTTCACCGAAGCGATGCACCACACATGATCCCTGCCGTGCAGCATAGGAGGC
This sequence comes from Lissotriton helveticus, assembly GCF_964261635.1. Taxonomy (NCBI): domain Eukaryota; kingdom Metazoa; phylum Chordata; class Amphibia; order Caudata; family Salamandridae; genus Lissotriton; species Lissotriton helveticus. The sequence continues at coordinate 1,198,103,103 of NC_136071.1, read as the reverse complement.
CAGCACCAGGCACTATACCCACAAGCACAGTGAACACCAGGCACTACCAGGCACATGCATCAAAGCTTCTTGTGATCGCAAACGGTGCGAATCGCAAAAATCGGCCGTTTGCGATCACAAAATCAGCTTTTGGGATGCATGAAGGGTGAAGGTCCTCGCAATTTGAGAATTCGCAAATATTTGCGAATTCTCAAATTGCGATTGCATTTAAGGAATAGCATTTTGCGATTTCTCAAATGCAATGCATGAAAGTTTTAAAAATAGCGATATCGCAATTAGGGGGAGCAAATTACCATGAGGTTGAACCTCATGGTAATTTGCGAAAACTTTGAAAAATGCACTTTGTTGCATTTTTCAAAGTTTCATGTTGTGAACACTCATGCCCTTAGGGCATGTGTGTGCACAACATATGTGCACAGATTGATTTCAGGGGTGCAACAGGGTGTCCCTTGGACACCCCTGCACCCTTGAAATCGCATTCTCAATTTGAGATTCGCTAATTGCGAATCGCAAATTGAAAATGTCTTTCCATTCATTCCTATGGGCCTTTAGGCCCATAGGAATGAATGGGGAGGTATTCCTTCATTGCGACTCGCAATTTGCGAGTCGCAATTAAGGAATGCTTAGAAATCGCAAAATTTTCAGCGATTTCTTCATGCATAGGTTTTTGCGATTTCTTAAAATTCGCAATTAAGAAATCGCAAAAGCCAACAATGATGCATGTGCCTGTAAACCCACAAACATAGTGAACACCGGGCACTATACCCAAGAGGCACAAACATAGTGACACAGTGACAGCAGTAATGGTCAATCCATAACAGAGCCACGAGACCCTTGGAAACAAGGAAAGTTGTGTAGCCAGGGCCGGCGCTAGGCATGGATAGTGAGGGCAGCTGCCCAGGGCCTCGCGCTCAGCACAATAATAGGGGGCCCCGCTTTCACACTCTCACAGGCAGCTCACCTACTCCCCGAGGCCCCCCTCCCCAACCCGATCACATTGCTAAAGTATTTATGAGCAGAGCGAGGTGTCTTGACCTCGCTGTTCAGGGCGGCATTCCTGGGTGTGAAAGGAGGGGGGAGGATAAACAAGGGGTACAGGATGTGAGAGCAACAAAGCCAATAATTACGGCAGCTCTCCAGAACATGGACGGGGCAGCACCTTTTTAACGTCCTGTGGTGAAGAACTTGTCTGCCTTTGTCTATTTCCTCTCCAGGCGATAGATGGCCCTTTTGTTTCCACGATTAACCAGACATCAGAAGATAAGGAGAGGTTGATGAGGGGAGGGAGGAGCATCTAGCTCAGACTGCCACAGTAGGGCAGTGTTTATTTATTTTATGCGTTTTTATATAACGCTGACTTTACCCAAAGGTGTCAGAGCGCTTCACAATAGGAACTGTACTGATACACGAGGAGAAAATTCCAAGCGAACAAATTACAAAAGCAAACGTTAAGTTACGTGAGGCAAAATGTGACAATTGTGAGCAAACAAAATACAAGAGGTAGCAAACGGTACATTACAGGAGAAAAAAGTGACGTGGGTGCAGGTTACAAAAGCGTACAGAGTACAAGTAGAGGTATAATACTGCAATAAATGGCAGACACTCAAACACAAGAACAAACGTTACATAGGCAATAAGTTCAAGTTCAGGCATTTATAAAGCGCACTACTCACCCAGAGGGTCTCAAGGCGCTAGAGGGAGGGGATTCACTGTTTATCGAATAGCCAAGTTTTCAGTTCTTTTCTGAAGGAGATGTGATTCTGATTAAGGCGGAGGTGGGTGGGGAGTGAGTTCCAGGTCTTGGCAGCCAGGAAGGAGAAGGATCTGCCACCCATGGTGGTTTTTCGGATGCGCGGGACTGCGGCGAGGGCTTGACTGGATGATCTTAGTTGGCGGGTAGGATAGTAAAAGGACAGTCGGGTGTTGAGGCATTCGGGTCCTAGATTATAAAGGGCTTTGTGTGCGTGGGTAAGAAGGCGGAAAGTAATTCTTTTGTTGACGGGAAGCCAGTGGAGGTTTTTTAGGTGACCGGTGATGTGCTCTTGGCGCGGGATGTCTAATATGAGTCTCGCTGATGCGTTTTGGATGCGCTGGAGCTTTTTCTGCAATTTTGTAGTAATTCCGGCATAGAGAGTGTTGCCATAGTCCACTCGACTCGTGACCAGTGCATGGGTGACAGTCTTTCTTGTTTCGAGGGGGATCCAGCGGAAGATCTTTTTGAGAATGCGAAGGACGTTGAAGCAGGAGGACGATACGGCGTTGACTTGTCTGGACATTGAGAGAGAGGAGTCTAGAATGAAGCCAAGGTTACGTGCATGGTCCGTGGGTGTGGGCGCTGATCCCAAAGTGGAAGGCCACCAGGAGTCGTCCCAAGCTGAGGGGGAGGACCCAAGGATGAGCACCTCCGTTTTGTCTGAGTTGAGTTTTAAGCGGCTCTGTTTCATCCATTCGGCTACTTCTTTCATACCTTCGTGAAGGTTGATTTTGGCGGTGTTGGGGTCTTTGGTGAGGGAAAGGATTAGCTGGGTGTCGTCGGCGTAGGAGATGATGTTGAGGTTGTGTTGACGTGCGATGGAGGCGAGGGGACTCATGTAGACGTTGAAGAGGGTGGGACTGAGTGAGGAGCCTTGAGGTACGCCGCAGATGAGTTCGGTGGGCTCTGAGTAGAAAGGGGGGAGTCGGACTCTCTGTGTTCTCCCGGCTAGGAACAAGATGATCCAGTCCAAGGCTTTACCTTGTATGCCGATGTTGATGAGGCGTTGTATGAGGGTATTGTGACAGACAGTGTCGAAGGCGGCGGAGAGGTCGAGTAGAATGAGGGCCACTGTTTCACCGTTGTCCAGGAGTGCTCGGATGTCGTCAGTCGCCGCAATGAGGGCGGTCTCGGTGCTGTGTTTAGCTCTAAAGCCGTTCTGTGAGGGATCCAGGGAGTTGTTGGATTCAAGGAAGGCTGCGAGTTGGCTGTTGACGGCTTTCTCGATGACTTTGGCCGGGAAAGGGAGGAGGGAAATGGGTCGGTAGTTTTTCAGTTCTGAGGGGTCTGCTGTCGGTTTTTTCAGAAGGGCGCTGAGTTCGGCGTGTTTCCATATTTCTGGAAAGGTGGCGGAGTTGAAGGAGCAGTTGATGACATCGCGGAGTTGGGGAGCGATGATGGAGTCAGCTTTGTTGAAGATGTAGTGGGGACAGGGGTCGGAAGGTGATCCAGAGTGGATTGAGTTCATGAGGCGAATGGTGTCTTCAATGGTGATTGGGTTCCAGGAGTTGAGGTAGTTAGTTGGAGGGGTGGGAACAGAAGGGGGTGGGGTGAGTTGGTCATTGGGAGTATTCTTGAAGCTGTTGTGGATGTCGGCAATTTTGTTGTAGAAGAAGGAGGATAGCGCATTGCAGAGGTCTTGGGTGTTAGTGATGTCGTTGGATGCTGCGGGAGGGTTGGTGAATTCTTTGACGATATTGAAGAGTTCCTTGCTGTTATGAGAATTGTTGTCGAGACGGTCCTTAAATGCTGATTTCTTGGCGGATCGAATCAGTTGGTGGTGTTTGCGGGTGGCTGTCTTGAGGGAGGCCATGTTGTCTGGGGTTGGTTCTTTTCTCCACTTCTTCTCCAGGGTGCGGCATGTCTTCTTGGATTTTTTAAGGTCATCATTGAACCAGGGAGCCTTTTTGCTGAATGATTTCAACTGGTGTTTTTTCAAGGGTGCTAGTTCGTCCGCACTGTGTGTGATCCATTGCCTGAAGTTTGTGGCCGCTAGGTCTGGGTCCGTTGTTAGGGTGGGAGTGTTTTGGCTGAGGGATGCGAGGAGTTGGTCGGTGGTGATTTTGTTTCATTTTCTTTGGGGAATGGGTTGTGGACGGTTGTGGGTCAGGGTTGTTTTGTAGCTGAAGTGAACACAGCTGTGATCCGTCCAGTGGAGAGCTGTAGTGTGATCGAAGGAGATGTGCTTGCTGGAGGTGAAGATAGGGTCGAGCGTGTGTCCGGCTGTGTGAGTGGGGGTGTCAACAAGTTGTTTGAGTCCGAGATTGGACAGGTTGTTCAGAAGGGTGGTGGTGTTGTTGTCGAGAATGTTGTCAAGGTGGTAGTTGAGGTCTCCTAGAAGAATGTAGTTCTCGGAGGCGAGGGCGTGCGGGCTGACGAAGTCAGTGATGTCGTCGCTGAATTGAGATCGGGTGCCTGGGGGCCTGTAAATGAGGGTTCCTCTAAGGGTGGTCCTGGGGTCGGTGTGGATCTGAAAGTGGAGGTGTTCGGCGGTTGCAAGATTGTCGTCAGAGCTGGTTGTAATTTTGATGGTGTTTCTATGGACGATGGCGATGCCTCCTCCAGTTATTTTATTGGTGCGGTCTTTTCGAATGATCTTGTAAGTGTCCGGTATGGCTATGGCGATGTCGGGGGCGGAAGATGCATTCATCCAAGTTTCAGTGAGGAAGGCGATGTCAGGTGACACAGTGTCGATTAGGTCCCAGAGTTCGGTTGCGTGTCTGTGGACCGAGCGGGTGTTCAGTAGGATGCATTTCAAGTCGTTGGGTTCGGAGCTGAGTGTGTAGGAAGTGTGTTTGGTGAGGGTCCTGAAGCAGTTGAACTTACAGGAGAGGCAGGAGAATGGGCCGTGGGTACGTCCTGGGGTAGCTTCGCAGCATAGTGGGGTGCGTCCGGTGTTGAAGGCGAGGAGAGTATCGGCATCATAAGTTACTCTGGGGGGTTGGGAGCGGCATAGGGCAGGGGGACGGGCGCTGGGCGCGGTCCAGGCGCGGACGGGCGTAGACGGGCTTACCTTTGGCGCACCTTCGGCGCACAAGGGGCGCGTCCGCTGCGCGTTGACGCTGCGCGAAAATGCATCTGTCATATGTTGATAGTGGAGAGGGAGGGGCGAGGGAGGAGCAGCTGGGGGGCGTGATCAGGGCGGAGGGCCGGGCAGGGAGGCACAAACAACAATAAAAACACAAAATGGCAGTCAGCCCAATGCGAACCCGGGTTGAGGCACACTATTCAGAGAGAGACGCGATGTGAAAGTCACTGGAATCGGCACAAGGCACAATCTAGCACTGAAAATTCAGGAAACAGGCAGCACAGTAAGCAGAGCGTTGCAGCGCGCTTCGTCTGACTAGCGCCACGATATTATGCAGATTAGCGCTCGTGAGTTTGGCAAGGCAACGCAGCACAATAGAATCAGGTGAAAAATAGCGCTATGTTGCGATCAAGTACAACGAGGGTATGCAATGGTTAAATAAATAATGCAGGCAGCAGTCTGGCTGTGGGCGCTACGATACCACTCAGTCTCGCAGGGCAGGGAGCAGCGTGAGGAGCGACCGCCTCCGAAGGAATCAGGACGGTCAATGGTGGAACTTGTGCTCAGCAAAGTGTCTCACTACTGCTTTGAGGCACAGGAGAGGTGGTCCTTATCCCCTGGGCCTCAAAGCACTAAATCATGCTGCAAGGTTAGGCGTGGGGCCCCTTTCACTGGGACGTGGCCATTATCTAGTGCTTCGAAGTCCAGGGCAGGGGGCCCTCACAGCTCTCGACCAGGCTGCAAGGTGCAGATGTGCGGCCCCCTTTGCAGGGCTTTGTAGCCATTATTTTGTGCTGGGAGGCCCAAGACAGAGGGCCCTGTCCTTGGCCTCACAGTGCTACTGTTAGATCATTAATTTCTATTTTCCAGAGAGACTAGCATGTTTGCTTCCCAGTCTATGCCACCAGTGATAAACTTAGAGGATTGTCTAGTAAATACAGCTAAGTGCGTACAAATGGATTACCACCCAATTTCCCCAGCAGGAAGCTCCGTGGCCCCTCTTATCGCGAATTAAGCAGATTGACTGCTTTGTGACACACTTTGAGCCCCTCACTTATGTCCGAGGGGCTGTGAATTTCTTGTCCTTTTAATTACTTGTAGGGGATTTCATAGATACTGTTTTGACAGCCCATGTTTGTGCTGCACCTGTGTCTTGTTTAACAGGGCAGGGAAGGTGGAAGTACTGTAGCTGGACAAGGTTTCTTGTTGTGAAAGAGTGCGACACACTGTCAGCTACTAACCAGTTTTCAGATGTAGAAATGACAAGCAACTTCATTGATATTATGAGTTGAAAGACATTGAAAAACCTATTCAGTCTAATGTGCAAAGGAATAAATGCATTCCGATGAACTACTCCCATTACAATATAAACATACAATTTGACCCCCACACCTGTAGTTTGAGCTTGTTATTTAGAAAAAACAATAATCAGGACTATTTCTGATTACGTAGGCTTATTTATTTTGGCCCTTGTTTTTTTTCTTTTGGTTGTTTCAAATCAAGAAATTAGATATGTACGAGAAAAACACTGAACAGATAATCATTAATCAAAGTATTAACAATTCTACATTATTTACAAATACATTAAGTCATACAATACAAAAAACATTCAGATGCCAAAAATTTGCACATTATTTACAGTGATAATATATATTGAAATGGTGAAAAACAGAAAGAATTATTTATAGTGATAACACGTATCGAATAGTGAAACAAGATGATGATTCTTTTGAAAGAATCTACAAGAAGGCTGGTAGATATAAATAAATTAATATTATATCACAATCATTCCTTTATGTTTTTTTAGGGGGCCTTCTTACTGCCGACGCGTTTCAACCGGTTAAATGAATCAACGCGGTCTCATCAGGGCATTTTCACTTTGTTCCTTGCTCTAAAAGAATTTTTGTGCAAAAAAGAAGAAAGAGAAGAAACGTCTTATTTCTGTTCTATTCTTTCAAAACCATTTGCCCATTTCTAACGGGTGTCGGAGACACTAATATACCTTATGCACGAGTGTAGCTGGATCCAGGAGGTTCAACAGCTCCCTTTTCTTATTTTTTGTCGATGAAAACTCTGTGAAAAGAGTAGTATTCCAATCAAGAGGCTGGCTTAGAGAAGGTGCCTACACTGATTTTTAGTACATATCTTTTTCCTACCTGTGAGCAGCGCCGTGTGTCTTGGCGTGAAATTCTTATTGTTCTTTTTGTCTTTGGGTCTGTGGCTTGCGTGATTGTTAATTTACATGCCTGGGCGCCCCTGCATGGAAGGAGAGCGTTGTTTGTACTTCTGATCGAGTTACTATAATGTCATACTTTTACAATGATTGTAATCAAAATACCTTGTGGGGGGAGCGAGCGGCCCTCGCTCAGCGGATGTTTCTGTTTCTTCAGGCACCCACACCGTTCAGCTTCAATCTGCTGTGTGACAACGGTGTGCGTTACTGAATGTTTTTCACTCGCATTACTTTTTGGTAAATAAACGGTTTGTAGCTGCTGATTCTTACCTTTGGGAAAAGCGGGGAGTGAATCAAAATCAGGAGTTCTCACTGCGCTGTGTGCTTCTCAGTGCATCTAGCGTTTTGCAACAACCGCCATGTTGCTATGGGCATGAATTATAGTTTTGGTCACATGACCTAGGGATTCTGGGACATGTAGTTCTGGCATGTCAGGGTTTTTTTTGGGGTTGTTATTCTGTTTGTAAAGGGCCATTTGGAAGGAACATCCATCACCCCCTAATACTCGCGCAGAGCACTATGCCATCGTAAGTCTATGTATGTAGCAGACCAGTTTGACCAGAGACATAAATCAATAAATTTTGTGGTTAAAGTCTTGAGACCTCAGATAGTGTGTTTAACCCGCTTTGTGTGCTATTGAATTTTAGTATCAGATACGCTTCTTTTGTAAGGAGCACTTTCTCAGTATCAGGCGGGCACCTGCTTTGGTTAATGCTATATAGAACTGTCCATTTGAACTCTGTTTCGCGGTGGTTAGTCTCTGTGAAATGCTGCACCATGGGTGCATTCGCCACTTTATTTTTCAGTCTTGATCTGTGTTGTGTAATGCGAGTGTTGACTTGTTGGCAAGTCTTGCCTATATAGATTTTGTCGCAAGGACATACAATCGCATACACCACATTACGAGACCGACAATTGGAAAATCCAACATTTTTCCATTTAATGTTGTTGTGGGTGAAATCACTACCTTCTATCGTTGTGTCACATGAAACACAGTTGCCACATCTGTGATGGCCGGTGATCGGTTTAAGGCCCCATTTGGCCAGTAGATCACTCTTAGGTTTTTGTATTCGCACATCTGCACGAACCAATTGTTGGCCTATACTCTGGTTCTTTTTGTAGGCGAATATGGGCTTAGGAAATGGACATTCCAATTCCTCCAACAAATGCCAATTTTTGAGAATCATTTGTCTCACTTTATGAGTGTCTGGACCAAAGGTCGTGACGCAAACCATCTTGTCTGATTCAGGTTTTTTCTTATCTTGTGTTAGCAGACACTCCCTCGGTGTGTATCTAGCTCTTTTGTAGGAGTGTTTGAGCAGCTTTTTAGGATAGCCTCTGTTGGTCATTTCCCCACAAAATGTTTGGGCATGTCAGTCATAATCAATTACTTCAGAGCAGTTCCTCCTGATTCTAAGGAGCTGTCCATAAGGGAGGTTAGCCCGGAGGTTTCTGGGATGTGCACTTCCATGGTGGAGGATCGTGTTTTTATCCGTCTTCTTTTTAAAAAGAGACGCTTTCAAGTGGCCACCTTCATCGGAGATTTCAACATCAAGGAAAGTCATCCTGTTGTTGTTTGATTCAATAGAGAATTTGATGTCGTGATGTTTATTATTCAACCAATGGTGAAATTCCATTAGTTCAGTGTGGCTCCCCTGCCACAGGAGCCACACGTCATCAATGTATCGCAACCATTGTTTGATGTGTTTCTTGAACACAAATTTGTTGAAAATAACAATCCTTTCAAGAAACACATCAAACAATGGTTGCGATACATTGATGACGTGTGGCTCCTGTGGCAGGGGAGCCACACTGAACTAATGGAATTTCACCATTGGTTGAATAATAAATATCACAACATCAAATTCTCTATTGAATCAAACAACAACAGGATGACTTTCCTTGATGTTGAAATCTCCGATGAAGGTGGCCACTTGAAAGCGTCTCTTTTTAAAAAGAAGACGGATAAAAACACGATCCTCCACCATGGAAGTGCACATCCCAGAAACCTCCGGGCTAACCTCCCTTATGGACAGCTCCTTAGAATCAGGAGGAACTGCTCTGAAGTAATTGATTATGACCGACATGCCCAAACATTTTGTGGGGAAATGACCAACAGAGGCTATCCTAAAAAGCTGCTCAAACACTCCTACAAAAGAGCTAGATACACACAGAGGGAGTGTCTGCTAACACAAGATAAGAAAAAACCTGAATCAGACAAGATGGTTTGCGTCACGACCTTTGGTCCAGACACTCATAAAGTGAGACAAATGATTCTCAAAAATTGGCATTTGTTGGAGGAATTGGAATGTCCATTTCCTAAGCCCATATTCGCCTACAAAAAGAACCAGAGTATAGGCCAACAATTGGTTCGTGCAGATGTGCGAATACAAAAACCTAAGAGTGATCTACTGGCCAAATGGGGCCTTAAACCGATCACCGGCCATCACAGATGTGGCAACTGTGTTTCATGTGACACAACGATAGAAGGTAGTGATTTCACCCACAACAACATTAAATGGAAAAATTTTGGATTTTCCAATTGTCGGTCTCGTAATGTGGTGTATGCGATTGTATGTCCTTGCGACAAAATCTATATAGGCAAGATTTGCCAACAAGTCAACACTCGCATTACACAACACAGATCAAGACTGAAAAATAAAGTGGCGAATGCACCCATGGTGCAGCATTTCACAGAGACTAACCACCGCGAAACAGAGTTCAAATGGACAGTGCTATATAGCATTAACCAAAGCAGGTGCCCGCCTGATACTGAGAAAGTGCTCCTTACAAAAGAAGCGTATCTGATACTAAAATTCAATAGCACACAAAGCGGGTTAAACACACTATCTGAGGTCTCAAGACTTTAACCACAAAATTTATTGATTTATGTCTCTGGTCAAACTGGTCTGCTACATACATAGACTTACGATGGCATAGTGCTCTGCGCGAGTATTAGGGGGTGATGGATGTTCCTTCCAAATGGCCCTTTACAAACAGAATAACAACCCCAAAAAAAAACCTGACATGCCAGAACTACATGTCCCAGAATCCCTAGGTCATGTGACCAAAACTATAATTCATGCCCATAGCAACATGGCGGTTGTTGCAAAACGCTAGATGCACTGAGAAGCACACAGCGCAGTGAGAACTCCTGATTTTGATTCACTCCCCGCTTTTCCCAAAGGTAAGAATCAGCAGCTACAAACCATTTATTTACCAAAAAGTAATGCGAGTGAAAAACATTCAGTAACGCACACCGTTGTCACACAGCAGATTGAAGCTGAACGGTGTGGGTGCCTGAAGAAACAGAAACATCCGCTGAGCGAGGGCCGCTCGCTCCCCCACAAGGTATTTTGATTACAATCATTGTAAAAGTATGACATTATAGTAACTCGATCAGAAGTACAAACAACGCTCTCCTTCCATGCAGGGGCGCCCAGGCACGTAAATTAACAATCACGCAAGCCACAGACCCAAAGACAAAAAGAACAATAAGAATTTCACGCCAAGACACACGGCGCTGCTCTCAGGTAGGAAAAAGATATGTACTAAAAATCAGTGTAGGCACCTTCTCTAAGCCAGCCTCTTGATTGGAATACTACTCTTTTCACAGAGTTTTCATCGACAAAAAATAAGAAAAGGGAGCTGTTGAACCTCCTGGATCCAGCTACACTCGTGCATAAGGTATATTAGTGTCTCCGACACCCGTTAGAAATGGGCAAATGGTTTTGAAAGAATAGAACAGAAATAAGACGTTTCTTCTCTTTCTTCTTTTTTGCACAAAAATTCTTTTAGAGCAAGGAACAAAGTGAAAATGCCCTGATGAGACCGCGTTGATTCATTTAACCGGTTGAAACGCGTCGGCAGTAAGAAGGCCCCCTTAAAAAAACATAAAGGAATGATTGTGATATAATATTAATTTATTTATATCTACCAGCCTTCTTGTAGATTCTTTCAAAAGAATCATCATCTTGTTTCACTATTCGATACGTGTTATCACTATAAATAATTCTTTCTGTTTTTCACCATTTCAATATATATTATCACTGTAAATAATGTGCAAATTTTTGGCATCTGAATGTTTTTTGTATTGTATGACTTAATGTATTTGTAAATAATGTAGAATTGTTAATACTTTGATTAATGATTATCTGTTCAGTGTTTTTCTCGTACATATCTAATTTCTTGATTTGAAACAACCAAAAGAAAAAAAGCAAGGGCCAAAATAAATAAGCCTACGTAATCAGAAATAGTCCTGATTATTGTTTTTTCTAAATAACAAGCTCAAACTACAGGTGTGGGGGTCAAATTGTATGTTTATATTGTAATAGATGGTCCAGCCCCCTACACGACCCAGGACCTAACTCCTTTTGCTCTAGCAGATGAACTACTCCCGGCAGAGCCACCCTTTATCCGTAGGCCCTTGTCCCCAATCCGTTCCTCAGAAAAGCCCTTAAGGGTCCTTAAACATCCCTCTTTTCTAGCGCCTCCTTTTGATCTCTGAAGATAGCAAAATGCGGCTGCGCACGTGATTGTTGAAAATCTTTTAGTGCTACTCTGACCCTTTTTAGGGTAGTGCCTGCAAGAGCATGCGCTACTGCATGCGTCTTGTTTGCGAGACACTGTTGTATGCATAAAAGAGCTTGGAACCTGCCCGTTGCTTACCACATGTTGCTTTGCGTGGTACTCTTCTTTACAGCCTGATAATTGGTCAAGGCAGAACTAACATCCCTTCCGTTCCTCTCTGTCGAGCAGGGACCAGGCACTGATTGATTCAACTTAATCAGTGCACGTTTGCTACTCCCGATGTGATTGAGGTACTATTTTATTCTATTCAACTTTTAGTGTCCTGCAAACAGAAGACGTGAGACTGGTAAAAATGAGCCTAGCAGGACAAAAAAAGTTGCAAAGATTTATTTTCTATTACGAAAAAAGAGCTGGGAGTGCAATATTCATGTCAGAAACAGTTTAAGTATTTTAATTTGCAAAAAGATTCATAAATCAATCAATGGTACAAAATCCTAAATTGCGAAAATACAATCAAAATTCTTCTTTTTCTTGTTTTTCTGCAGCCGACGCGTTTCGTCCTAGAGGCAGGACGTCATCAGGGCTGCAATAGCAAACACACAATACAGATCCATCAGTATATATATACAATATCACTCAGTGATTTTAGTAACCTGTAAAATGAAACAACACATCTTCAGGTAACATATTAAATCCAATACAGCTCATTGTGCCAAATGGTACTGTCCGAATATTAATTGACTTAACAGTTTCTACAGATAAACGGGAAAACATTCCTCAAATCATCAAGTTGGTTTCAGCAAGTCTATATTCCACAACATATTGGTTGCGCCTATTTTAAACACTTACATATTTCATCTACATCCTGTGATGAAGTGCTAGCAAACTGTTGTACAAGTGCTAAAAACAATCCTTCATGGATAGTGGACCGCTCACCTAATATTGTTGCAATAGGACTCTTCTTTTATTATGGCTCCTACTTTTGAACCAGTGGTCTAGGCAACAGTTACTTCAAGAGGCCGATTCTTCATATACACTCTAGTAGTATTGTCAGACTGGGGTGAAGCAGAAAGAAGGAGAGACCAATGAGTTATCCAATCAATTTCTTAATATCCACCCAGATATAACCTCCACTACTCTGGTTCTCTTTTATCCTGTACTACCTCCATACGCCAAACCTTAATAGCATCCATACCTTTTCAAACTCAACGTTTCGTCTTCTCTCTAAATCGATTTAACCATTCTTTAAATCGAGAGTCTCTTAAAAACGATCCACCCGTGGCTTCTCACACCTATGAGATATCCAAGACACAATAATGTAATTTAGAGTGCTCTGTTTGCCCTCTTCAATATCAACCCAGGGTGTTTCCCTATTAACTCACCGCTTTCCAATATAATGTAGCCAAGCGGGAAAATAACTTCTATGTCTGCAGTCGCAATATCCGTTTGTTCATAAACTGCTCATTCTAAAAAATAATTTTAACAAAAAAAGGAACAAATGCTGTAAACTTGGCAGATCTTGTATTGAAATTTCTCTCTTCCACTCAACGCTACCTAAAATTTCTGCTTACCTTAGTAATCTCGCCTCCTGAACCTATGACCACGCCAACCGGGTGCGATAAATCCCGGAAGTACGGTTACTCCCATCTCCCTTTGTTAAATAAGATTTCAATGACCAATCAGAACTCTCAAAAAATTTCGCGCGCCTTGTCATGCCGTTCACCTGTGAACGAGTGTGAGTTTTCATTCAGGTCCGCTACCTTTTCATTGCCGCTTGTCGTTTTCCGATCATGCGCATTACACTGTTACGCGCGCATTATAATGCCGCTCACCCGTAAGTAAAAATGAGTTCCCATTCAGGTCCGCTACCCCTTACTTTGCCGCTTGTCGTTTCCGATCATGCGCATTAAACTGTTACGAGGTTGGATCGCTACCTCTGTTCATTATCGGTTCATCATCCGGTTATGCTCAACAGACTATTCTACAAGTCAATTAATTCACCATAGTGTTTCCGGTCCTGCGCATTTAGTGTGAATAAGTTTCCAGTCTGGTCCGCCATGCATAAAAAATCTTGATGTGTACTAAACGGAGGTTTTCCCTGAATAATCCTTGTCATCTCTGCGTGATGAATAACTCTAGTAATGCGCATATGCGCACTCGTCTACAATCATGAAAAGCCGTCACCACGTACTCGTCTGTAGTAAAAGCTACTAATCCGATACCAGCGTACACCATTGTCCTTACTGCGCGAGTTTACATCTTTTGATAAATAATAACACGTTCGATTAAAATCTCCAAAACCAATTTAACAAACTTTCATCAGCAGAGAAGTATATCCATCAAATGCCTCCGTGTTCCAAGCACACTTATAACGAAAATACCGTTGCGACCTCTACCTCTTCTTATTATTGCTATGCTTATGTATTCGCCTTTAAGTCAATAATTTGTGAGTGTGTCTTCATATAAATAATTATCATACCGGGGCACATTTATGTAATGTTTCCATATTATCTCGAAGAACTTATCATCTGGTTGATCTAATAATAGATTATATATGTCTACACTCAATAAGAAAGTATCCCATAAGAAACAACAGTTTGCCTGCTCAACATCTCAGGATGTGTACAATAAACACATAAAGTCTACACTTGATACGGAAGTATCTACGAAGAAAACAATAATCGTTGATGATTTATGCCAAAAAATAGTGTAGTTCAGAATCAATATTTAAGCCATGAGTCATACTGCGACATTTGATTATCCAACGTGCTTCTGTTTGTCGGATTCTTAATTCCCAATTCCCCCCCCTTACATGCTGCGGCACCTTTTGTATGCCATGGAATTTAAATCCCAAGTTGGCACCATGTTCCTTTTCCATATGCACGTAGAGTGGGGATCTAGTATCCCGATTCATTATCGCTCGTCTATGCTCCTGCATTCTTATTTTTAAAGGTCTTTTGGTGCTGCCTATATATACTTTGTCGCAGCTACAAATGATGACATAGATTATTCCTACACTGTTGCAATTAATGAAATCGTTGATGTAAAATTGCTTGGATCCATTGAAACTGAAAGTTTTTGTTTTATTAATGCCATGCGAGCATATAACACAGGATCCACAGGTGTAAAAGCCTTTAGGCTGGGTGGATAACCAATCTGTCGTTGGTTTCTTGATTGGACGAATGTAATTCGTCGAAATTTTGTCCCTAATAGTCGGACATTTTTTGAACGTAATTACGGGTCTATCACCCAGTATCATGGATAGACCCGGGACGCCTTTCAACAGGGTCCAATTTCTACTTAATGCTTGTCTGACTTTTTCTTTTTGCACACAATATGCTGTGACAAAGGAAAGTTTGTGCCTGACTAATTCTCTCTTTTTTGGAAGTAAAGTAGTTGGTCTGTCAATTTTAGACACTTTCTCACTAGCCCTTGCTAGATCTTTTTTGGCATAACCTCTCTTACTTAGTCTCAGTTTCAGTTGATTGAGTTCTTGAGAATAGTCTTCATCCCGACTACAATTTCTGCGGGTTCTGACCATTTCACCGTAAGGTATTCCCCCAATCACAGATCCTGGGTGAAAACTGTCTGCTCTTAAGATGGAGTTGGTGGCCGTTGTTTTTCTAAATAGACTGCTGTTAATTTTATCACCACACACTGTCAGTGTCACATCTAAGTATTCTATACTGGATGTACTTTGATTCATTGTCAGTTTCACATTGAAATCATTATGATTCAAGTAGTGCAAATACTTTTTTAGATCATCCGAAGTACCTCTCCATATTAATAGGATGTCGTCGATGAATCTGGCCCAAAATACCACCAGATCCATCCACTCGCCAGCTCTGCGGCTCCAGGCGTGCTCCCTCTCATACCAGCCCATGAATAGATTGGCATAAGAGGGAGCAAACCTGGATCCCATCGCCGTCCCCCTAATCTGGTGGAACCATTCATCCTCAAATAGGAAGTAATTATTTTTCAAAATAAGCTGACTCATTTGAATTATCATTTTAGAGTGGTGTCTTAAGCTCGCACTTCTGCTGCCCAAAAAGTGCTCTAGCGCTTGAATACCCTTGTCCATCTCGATACAAGTATACAGACCCACCACATCTAATGTTGCCAAGATCATCCCCTCTTCCCACTTAAAATCCTGCAATTTATTAAGAATGTCGGTGGTGTCCCTCACGTATGAAGGTAAGTTCACCACTAACGGCTTGATAAAGCCATCAACAAACTCTGACATGTGTTCTGTGACACTGCCAATGCTGGAGACTATGGGCCTGCCTGGTGGATTAGCTCTGTCCTTGTGAATTTTCGGTAATGTGTAAAGGAAGGGAGACATTGGATAACTAACATTTAAATACTTGTATTCTGAATCTTCTATCAGTCCTTCCTCCTTCCATACACATAAGTGTTCCAAAATATTTTGGGAAATCTCTTTCAACGGATTGTTTTTAACTATTTTATAACAGTTCTCATCCTTGAGTTGTTTCCTTATCTCTGCCACATAATTAGCCCTATTCATCACAACGATGTTCCCCCCCTTATCAGCTTCCCTGATGATTATTGAGGGGTCTTGTTTTAAATTTGATAGGGCTAGTCTTTCTTGCCGGGACAGATTATCTTTATAATGGTGGTTCAATGTGTAATTATCTTGTAATTTGAAAAATTCCTGTAAAGTCTTTTCCATGAAAAGGTCAATAGCTGTGTATTGGCTACCATGGGGAATAAACTTAGATTTACTGCGCAATCCACTAGTACATTGGTAATTTGTTTCTATTTCACATAGACTTGCAACATCGTCTACAGTAAGATCCATTTCCCCCGACAAAGTCATTAACAAATGAACATCTTCTAACTCAGATAATGTCATTTCAGAGTCTTTATTCAGTATTTTCTTCTGCACATTTACATCCAGTGTTGAAAAAAAACTTTTCAATTTTAAATTCCTACAAAATTTAAACAAATCAATGTGTAACTCAGTGTAATCACAATTAAATACAGGACAATACTTCAATCCTTTTTGTAATACTGAAACCTCATGTTCATTTAGATGCCTATCCGACAGATTAATGACTTCCAATTCCCCAGGGGCAGCCTGACACTGTTCTAGTTCTTGTTCCTGTTTTGACTCCTGGTGCCCATCCTTGTATTTGTGGGATTTCCTCCTCCCCCTTCTAGTCCTCCTGTGAACTTTTTCCGACCTTTCTTGATCATTTTTAGTTCGTCGCAAAAAGAAGAGTTCTTTTTCGGCGCTCCTCCTGCAGCACCCATCGTATTATCCTCAATAGAGGAAATGCTAGAACTACTATAATTTGTAGATGTGCTTAAATCACCTGATTGTGCTGCCCCAGCCATTTGATTCGATTTCGGTTTAGGTTTGGCCACCTCATCGTACCCTCGGGCAAAAGTGAAGATTCTTCCCTCATTGTAGTCCCGCTCATCTCTTTTTAGTTTACTTAGTTTTTTATCCTTGATTTGCAGTTGATGTTTATTAATAACATCTTTAAGAATAAGATAATTTTTATCTGTAAGTTCAGGTAGATTCATCTCTTTAATTTCCTTTTCTAAATCAGCTATTTGTAGTCTTAATTTTTCTACTTTTCTGTCTGAATTCTTAATCAGAATATTCATCATAGTAAATGATGAGGTGTACAGATTCTCTTCCCACTCCTTCAAGTGGTCTTCCTCAAGATCATCATAAGTTGGGAATATGAGGATACGGAGTCCTCGAGGTACCCTCTTTTGTTCCATATAATTTTTGAGGGTTACACCATCCCACCATTTACTCAACTCGGATTTACGAAGCCTCTCTAATTTCAAAAATTTATCTCTAAGACTGATTTTGGTGTCATTTCTTTTAGTACCCGCGGCTCCATTGGGCTGTCTACTCTGAAAAACTTCTGCGGCTAGTTTATCTCTGTCATCATCCATGACTTTACAGGTCCCTGTGCTACTACAACCCCAATAATAATTTTATAACAAAGACTTAGGGACGACGTTGGGTTTGCTACGGTGCACTAGGGATAGTACACTGGAAATCACACTGTTAAACACTCCACCAACTACCGGGGCACCGTCCCACCCCGGGTGAAACTGAGCTAATACGAAAAAAGAGCTGGGAGTGCAATATTCATGTCAGAAACAGTTTAAGTATTTTAATTTGCAAAAAGATTCATAAATCAATCAATGGTACAAAATCCTAAATTGCGAAAATACAATCAAAATTCTTCTTTTTCTTGTTTTTCTGCAGCCGACGCGTTTCGTCCTAGAGGCAGGACGTCATCAGGGCTGCAATAGCAAACACACAATACAGATCCATCAGTATATATATACAATATCACTCAGTGATTTTAGTAACCTGTAAAATGAAACAACACATCTTCAGGTAACATATTAAATCCAATACAGCTCATTGTGCCAAATGGTACTGTCCGAATATTAATTGACTTAACAGTTTCTACAGATAAACGGGAAAACATTCCTCAAATCATCAAGTTGGTTTCAGCAAGTCTATATTCCACAACATATTGGTTGCGCCTATTTTAAACACTTACATATTTCATCTACATCCTGTGATGAAGTGCTAGCAAACTGTTGTACAAGTGCTAAAAACAATCCTTCATGGATAGTGGACCGCTCACCTAATATTGTTGCAATAGGACTCTTCTTTTATTATGGCTCCTACTTTTGAACCAGTGGTCTAGGCAACAGTTACTTCAAGAGGCCGATTCTTCATATACACTCTAGTAGTATTGTCAGACTGGGGTGAAGCAGAAAGAAGGAGAGACCAATGAGTTATCCAATCAATTTCTTAATATCCACCCAGATATAACCTCCACTACTCTGGTTCTCTTTTATCCTGTACTACCTCCATACGCCAAACCTTAATAGCATCCATACCTTTTCAAACTCAACGTTTCGTCTTCTCTCTAAATCGATTTAACCATTCTTTAATTTAGCGCTTGAATACCCTTCTCCATCTCGATACAAGACATAGAAGTTATTTTCCCGCTTGGCTACATTATATTGGAAAGCGGTGAGTTAATAGGGAAACACCCTGGGTTGATATTGAAGAGGGCAAATAGAGCACTCTAAATTACATTATTGTGTCTTGGATATCTCATAGGTGTGAGAAGCCACGGGTGGATCGTTTTTAAGAGACTCTCGATTTAAAGAATGGTTAAATCGATTTAGAGAGAAGACGAAACGTTGAGTTTGAAAAGGTATGGATGCTATTAAGGTTTGGCGTATGGAGGTAGTACAGGATAAAAGAGAACCAGAGTAGTGGAGGTTATATCTGGGTGGATATTAAGAAATTGATTGGATAACTCATTGGTCTCTCCTTCTTTCTGCTTCACCCCAGTCTGACAATACTACTAGAGTGTATATGAAGAATCGGCCTCTTGAAGTAACTGTTGCCTAGACCACTGGTTCAAAAGTAGGAGCCATAATAAAAGAAGAGTCCTATTGCAACAATATTAGGTGAGCGGTCCACTATCCATGAAGGATTGTTTTTAGCACTTGTACAACAGTTTGCTAGCACTTCATCACAGGATGTAGATGAAATATGTAAGTGTTTAAAATAGGCGCAACCAATATGTTGTGGAATATAGACTTGCTGAAACCAACTTGATGATTTGAGGAATGTTTTCCCGTTTATCTGTAGAAACTGTTAAGTCAATTAATATTCGGACAGTACCATTTGGCACAATGAGCTGTATTGGATTTAATATGTTACCTGAAGATGTGTTGTTTCATTTTACAGGTTACTAAAATCACTGAGTGATATTGTATATATATACTGATGGATCTGTATTGTGTGTTTGCTATTGCAGCCCTGATGACGTCCTGCCTCTAGGACGAAACGCGTCGGCTGCAGAAAAACAAGAAAAAGAAGAATTTTGATTGTATTTTCGCAATTTAGGATTTTGTACCATTGATTGATTTATGAATCTTTTTGCAAATTAAAATACTTAAACTGTTTCTGACATGAATATTGCACTCCCAGCTCTTTTTTCGTATTAGCTCAGTTTCACCCGGGGTGGGACGGTGCCCCGGTAGTTGGTGGAGTGTTTAACAGTGTGATTTCCAGTGTACTATCCCTAGTGCACCGTAGCAAACCCAACGTCGTCCCTAAGTCTTTGTTATAAAAAGATTTATTTTCTATAGTTAAGTTGCTTTTATTTTGCCAAGTCTTCTTTTCTTACTGTTCACTAATATTTTCTTTTTTTTTTGCCTGTGTACGCTGTTCTCGAATATTATTGCAAATTGACAATGTTTCTTTCTTATGTGTTTTTTCTGAAAAATGCTTTAACACATAATAGTTCAGTACACCTCCAATCGGGCCCACTCTAATGCACGCCAATCCATCCCACACCAATCCACCCCACTTAATCCAATCCACCATAGACCAATCCAAACCACCCCACTCCACCACACTCCAATCCTCTCACCCCACACCAATCTGCCCCACTTAAGTCCAAAACAATCTGCCCCACTTCAGTCCAAAACAATCTGCCCCACTTCAATCCAAAACAATCTGCCCCACTCCAATCCAAATCAATCTGCCCCACTCCAATCTCGGCACTCCAATCTGCCCCACTCCAATCTCCGCACAAAAATCTGGCCCACTCCAATCCAAAACAATCTGCTACACTCCAATCCAAAACAATCTGGCCCACTCCAACCCAAAACAATCTGCCCCACTCCAATCTCCGCACGCCAATCTACCCCACTCCAATCCAAAACAATCTGCCCCACTCCAATCCAAAACAATCTGCCCCACTCCAATCCAAAACAATCTGGCCCACTCCAACCCAAAACAATCTGGCCCACTCCAACCCAAAACAATCTACCCCACCCCAATCTCCACACTCCAATCTGCCCCACTCCAATCTCCACACTCCAATCTGCCCCACTCCAATCTCCGCACGCCAATCTGGCCCACTCCAACCCGAAACAATCTGCCCCACTCCAACCCGAAACAATCTGCCCCACTCCAATCCAAAACCATGTGCTCCAACTCAATCCGCGCCACTCCAGACCAAAACAATCTACCCCACTCCAATCTGCCCCCCCTGTCAGCCCCACTCCAATCCAAAACAATCTTCCCCACTCAGTTCCATCCCACTCCAATCCAATCCACCTCACCCTTATCCAATCCAACCCACTCCAATCCAATCCACCCAACTTCAATCCAATCCACCCAAATCCAATCCAATCCACCCAAATCCAATGTATCCCACTCCAATCTGACCCACCACACTCTAACCCAACCCACCCCAATTCAATCCAATCCACCTCACCCCAATCTATTTCACCCCACCCCAATTCACCTCAATCCAAGCCACCCCACTCAATCCAATCCACCCCACTGCAATTCAATCTACTCCACTCAAATCCACCCACCCCACCCCAATTCACCACAATGCATTCCACCCCACCTCACTACATTCTACCCCACTCTAGTCCTCCACCCCACACCCCTCCTGTCCACCCCACTCCTGTTCACTCTTCTTCACTCCAATCCACCTCACCCCAATCCAGTCCTACCTCCCCATTTTAATCCACCCCACTCCAGTCTAATCTACCAAATTCATTCCACCCCACTCCACTGCAGTTCAATCCACCTCACTTTACTCCAATCCACCCAACTCTACCCCAATCCAATCCACCCGCCCTAGTTCAGACCACCCCACTCAGTCCAATCCCTCCAACCCACCACACTCTAATCCACCCCACCACAAACCAATTTAACACACCCTACTCCATTTCAATCCATACCACTCCAATCCACCCCACCTACCCAGTCTAACTCACTCCACTCACTCCAACTCGCTCTATCCCAATCCACCCCAATCTACTCCAATCCACTCACTACCTCAGTCCAGCCAACCTACTCAACCCGATTCCACCCTACTCCAATCTACGGCACTCCACTCTATGACGCTGCACTCAAAAAGAATAAAAAAGTTATTTGTATCTGAATTCAACTTCATCTCGCTATACCCTATTGCATATTTAACTAGGAGTTAGAATAGCCATCTTTGTGAGATCTGCGTCAAGCATCCAATGTGACTAATGTAATCCACTTAATACAGTTTTAAAATAGACTTGTTCCATTTGGATATTTATCTTTTAGTTCATGTTACTTATACCAACAGTATGTCTCTTCAGCAATGACAAAGATCAATAATTTTGTGATGTCCGTTTTCTATGATGTCACGTCTTGTGACGTCACAAGCAAATTACAGGGGCCTCACATCTTCCCTTTCGCCCAGGGCCCCACAAGTCCTAGGACCGGCCCTGTGTGTAGCATTACAACATGTATAATGTAGCGCGGACGCAGACTGCTCCTCTCAAGTATAGGAGGCGCTAGAATGGGCATCTGATGAGAATACATGCGTGGATGAAAGTGCAAGCTTTGAAATCAATGCAATTCATCCCTTAATCCATCCATCCGTCCCTCGCAGCCCCGGCCCACCCGAGACCCCACGGCCCCCACGTCACAGCAGATCTCCGGGAACGCCAGGGCGGAGAGGGGGATCCCGGAAGGCCCTCGGGGGGGACACTGTGGCCTGGGCCAGACCGGCCGGGGCAGGAGGTTAACGGTGCACCAGAGCACACGGGGAGTCGTTAGCTCTGCCAGGAGCCGCCATTAGAAGGAGCCCGGATGGAAGGCTTCGATTGGGTTCAATTAGGATCACACGAGGGGCTGCCGCGGCGCTGGAGGCGTCTGCACCGCCCTCGCCACCCCCCACCCCCATCCTCTGATGGATGCTGGAGGCGCCCCTCCTGTCTGTCTGTCGTCCAGGCCCCCCATCCTCTGGCGGAGGCTGAAGGCACCGCCCGGCTCTCGGCCTGGAAGCGCCCCTCCTGGCTGTCTGCCTGTCTGTCCGTCCGGGCCTCCTCATCCTCTGGCGGAGGCTGAAGGCACCGTATGCACCCAGGGCTGGTACAGACAGTGGCCAAGTGACGTATGACGTATACGTCAGCTGGAGCATACAGTTTCCAACAGACCAGCTGCCATCTGGTGCAGACACTGCCCAGGTACAGGCCAGCTGATGCAGACAGTGGGCAAAAAGCCGGAGCTCAGAGTGGCCAGGTGAGGGTGAGGTACACTTCAAATGAGCAGACAATGCCCAAATGAGGTACAGGCCAGCTGGTAAAGAGTGTGCCCAAGAGAGGTACAGGCCGAGTGGCCAGCTGGTAAAGAGTGTGCCCAAGGGAGGCACAGGCCGAGTGGCCAGCTGGTAAAGAGTGTGCCCAAGGGAGGCACAGGCCGAGTGGCCAGCTGATAAAGAGTGTGCCCAAGGGAGGCGCAGGCCGAGTGGCCAGCTGATAAAGAGTGTGCCCAAGGGAGGCGCAGGCCGAGTGGCCAGCTGATAAAGAGTGTGCCCAAGGGAGGCGCAGGCCGAGTGGCCAGCTGATAAAGAGTGTGCCCAAGGGAGGCGCAGGCCACCTTGGCTACAAGACAGGTGGCCCAGGAATTCCACAGCCCTGATGCACTCTCTCTTGGTGCAGGGTTTATCTTATACTCCCTGTTTCACTCGATGTGCTGTTTTCTTTGTTTATGCCAGGAGCTATGTTTTGTGATGTGTGTATATATGTGTGTTACGTCCGTGTACCAGTGCACTGTGGCATGCTGAACGGTGTGGCGCTTTGGCAGCGTGTGTAGTGCTGTGACACGGAGTTTAGAGAGTGCAGCACTAGGTTATGTCGAAGCGACAGACTGCAGAACAGCCCAAGCGCCAGAAGGGGGCAGTCTGACATGCCACCAGCCCCTGCTACTGCTGCCAGGCCTCCTCCCGACGTGTCACAGCCCTCCCTCGCATGATGTGGGCACCCTCCTGCAATGCTGTCACCACCTTTACTGCCATCTGTCAGTCCTAAAGCATGGGGCAGTCACGCCCCCTCGGGTGCTGCCACCCCCTACTGACATTTGGACAGCCCTCCTGCTGAGGCTTCCTGCCCATGCCAGCCCCCAGGCCCAGCTACCGACCTGCTGCTGCAGGCACTGCTGTAACTGGGCTGCTGCTTCTGTGACTGCTCTCCTGCTGACTCAGATGTCACTGCTCTCCTGCTGACTCTGCTGTCACTGCTCTCCTGCTGCTGTCACTGCTCTCTTGCTGCTGTCACTGCTCTCCTGCTGCTGTCACTGCTCTCCTGCTGACTCTGCAGTCACTGCTCTCCTGCTGCTGTGACTGCTCTCCTGCTGCTGTCACTGCTCTCCTACTGACTCTGCTGTCACTGCTCTCCTGCTGATGCTGTCACTGCTCTCCTGCTGTCACTGCTCGCCTGCTGACTCTGCTGTCACTGCTCTCCTGCCTCAGTCACTGCTCTCCTGCTGACTCTACTGTCACTGCTCTCCTGCTGACTCTGCTGTCACTGCTCTCATGCTGACTCTGCTGTCACTGCTCTCCTGCTGCTGTGACTGCTCTCCTGCTGACTCTGATGTCACTGCTCTCCTGCTGCTGTGACTGCTCTCCTGCTGCTGTCACTGCTCTCCTACTGACTCTGCTGTCACTGCTCTCCTGCTGATGCTGTCACTGCTCTCCTGCTGCTGTCACTGCTCTCCTGCTGACTCTGCTGTCACTGCTCTCCTGCTGACACTGCTGTCACTGCTCTCCTGCTGCTGTAACTGCTCTCCTGCTTCTGTCACTGCTCTCCTGCTGATGCTGTCACTGCTCTCCTGCTGCTGTCACTGCTCTCCTGCTGACTCTGCTGTCACTGCTCTCATGCTGACTCTGCTGTCACTGCTCTCCTGCTGATGCTGTCACTGCTCTCCTGCTGTCACTGATCTCCTGCTGCTGTCACTGCTCTCCTGCTGACTCTGCTGTCACTGCTCTCCTGCTGACACTGCTGTCACTGCTCTCCTGCTGCTGTGACTGCTCTCCTGCTGCTGTCACTGCTCTCCTGCTGACTCTGCTGTCACTGCTCTCATGCTGACTCTGCTGTCACTGCTCTCCTGCTGATGCTGTCACTGCTCTCCTGCTGTCACTGCTCTCCTGCTGCTGTCACTGCTCTCCTGCTGACTCTGCTGTCACTGCTCTCCTGCTGACACTGCTGTCACTGCTCTCCTGCTGCTGTAACTGCTCTCCTGCTGCTGTCACTGCTCTCCTGCTGACTCTGCTGTCACTGCTCTCATGCTGACTCTGCTGTCACTGCTCTCCTGCTGATGCTGTCACTGCTCTCCTGCTGTCACTGCTCTCCTGCTGCTGCTGTCACTGCCGTCCTGCTGACGCTACTGTCACTGCTCTCCTGCTGACTCTGCGGTCACTGCTCTCCTGCTGCTGTCACTGCTCTCCTGCTGCTGTCACTGCTCCCCTGCTGCTGTCACTGCTCTCCTGCTGATACTGCTGTCACTGCTCTCCTGCTGATGCAGTCACTGCTCTCCTGCTGCTGCTGTCACTGCTCACTTGCTGACTCTGCTGTCACTGCTCTCCTGCTGCTGCAGTCACTGCTCTCCTGCTGACTCTGCTGTCACTGCTCTCCTGCTGACTCTGCTGTCACTGCTCTCTTGCTGACTCTGCTGTCACTGCTCTCCTGCTGCTGCAGTCACTGCTCTCCTGCTGATGCTGTCACTGCTCTCCTGCTGCTGTCACTGCTCTCCTGCTGACTCTGCTGTCACTGCTCTCCTGCTGCTGTCACTGCTCTCCTGCTGTCACTGCTCTCCTGCTGCTGTCACTGCTCTCCTGCTGACTCTGCTGTCACTGCTCTCATGCTGACTCTGCTGTCACTGCTCTCCTGCTGATGCTGTCACTGCTCTCCTGCTGTCACTGCTCTCCTACTGCTGTCACTGCTCTCCTGCTGACTCTGCTGTCACTGCTCTCCTGATGACACTGCTGTCACTGCTCTCCTGCTGATGCTGTCACTGCTCTCCTGCTGCTGTCACTGTTCTCCTGCTGACTCTGCTGTCACTGCTCTCATGCTGACTCTGCTGTCACTGCTCTCCTGCTGATGCTGTCACTGCTCTCCTGCTGTCACTGCTCTCCTGCTGCTGTCACTGCTCTCCTGCTGACACTGCTGTCACTGCTCTCCTGCTGCTGTGACTGCTCTCCTGCTGCTGTCACTGCTCTCCTGCTGACTCTGCTGTCACTGCTCTCATGCTGACTCTGCTGTCACTGCTCTCCTGCTGATGCTGTCACTGTTCTCCTGCTGTCACTGCTCTCCTGCTGCTGTCACTGCTCTCCTGCTGACTCTGCTGTCACTGCTCTCCTGCTGACACTGCTGTCACTGATCTCCTGCTGCTGTAACTGCTCTCCTGCTTCTGTCACTGCTCTCCTGCTGATGCTGTCACTGCTCTCCAGCTGCTGTCACTGCTCTCCTGCTGACTCTGCTGTCACTGCTCTCATGCTGACTCTGCTGTCACTGCTCTCCTGCTGATGCTGTCACTGCTCTCCTGCTGTCACTGATCTCCTGCTGCTGTCACTGCTCTCCTGCTGACTCTGCTGTCACTGCTCTCCTGCTGACACTGCTGTCACTGCTCTCCTGCTGATGCTGTCACTGCTCTCCTGCTGCTGTCACTGCTCTCCTGCTGACTCTGCTGTCACTACTCTCATGCTGACTCTGCTGTCACTGCTCTCCTGCTGATGCTGTCACTGCTCTCCTGCTGTCACTGCTCTCCTGCTGCTGTCACTGCTCTCCTGCTGACTCTGCTGTCACTGCTCTCCTGCTGACACTGCTGTCACTGCTCTCCTGCTGCTGTGACTGCTCTCCTGCTGCTGTCACTGCTCTCCTGCTGACTCTGCTGTCACTGCTCTCATGCTGACTCTGCTGTCACTGCTCTCCTGCTGATGCTGTCACTGCTCTCCTGCTGCTGTCACTGCTCTCCTGCTGACTCTGCTGTCACTGCTCTCCTGCTGACACTGCTGTCACTGCTCTCCTGCTGCTGTAACTGCTCTCCTGCTTCTGTCACTGCTCTCCTGCTGATGCTGTCACTGCTCTCCTGCTGCTGTCACTGCTCTCCTGCTGACTCTGCTGTCACTGCTCTCATGCTGACTCTGCTGTCACTGCTCTCCTGCTGATGCTGTCACTGCTCTCCTGCTGTCACTGATCTCCTGCTGCTGTCACTGCTCTCCTGCTGACTCTGCTGTCACTGCTCTCCTGCTGACACTGCTGTCACTGCTCTCCTGCTGCTGTGACTGCTCTCCTGCTGCTGTCACTGCTCTCCTGCTGACTCTGCTGTCACTGCTCTCATGCTGACTCTGCTGTCACTGCTCTCCTGCTGATGCTGTCACTGCTCTCCTGCTGTCACTGCTCTCCTGCTGCTGTCACTGCTCTCCTGCTGACTCTGCTGTCACTGCTCTCCTGCTGACACTGCTGTCACTGCTCTCCTGCTGCTGTAACTGCTCTCCTGCTGCTGTCACTGCTCTCCTGCTGACTCTGCTGTCACTGCTCTCATGCTGACTCTGCTGTCACTGCTCTCCTGCTGATGCTGTCACTGCTCTCCTGCTGTCACTGCTCTCCTGCTGCTGCTGTCACTGCCGTCCTGCTGACGCTACTGTCACTGCTCTCCTGCTGACTCTGCGGTCACTGCTCTCCTGCTGCTGTCACTGCTCTCCTGCTGCTGTCACTGCTCCCCTGCTGCTGTCACTGCTCTCCTGCTGATACTGCTGTCACTGCTCTCCTGCTGATGCAGTCACTGCTCTCCTGCTGCTGCTGTCACTGCTCACTTGCTGACTCTGCTGTCACTGCTCTCCTGCTGCTGCAGTCACTGCTCTCCTGCTGACTCTGCTGTCACTGCTCTCTTGCTGACTCTGCTGTCACTGCTCTCCTGCTGCTGCAGTCACTGCTCTCCTGCTGATGCTGTCACTGCTCTCCTGCTGCTGTCACTGCTCTCCTGCTGACTCTGCTGTCACTGCTCTCCTGCTGCTGTCACTGCTCTCCTGCTGTCACTGCTCTCCTGCTGCTGTCACTGCTCTCCTGCTGACTCTGCTGTCACTGCTCTCATGCTGACTCTGCTGTCACTGCTCTCCTGCTGATGCTGTCACTGCTCTCCTGCTGTCACTGCTCTCCTGCTGCTGTCACTGCTCTCCTGCTGACTCTGCTGTCACTGCTCTCCTGATGACACTGCTGTCACTGCTCTCCTGCTGATGCTGTCACTGCTCTCCTGCTGCTGTCACTGTTCTCCTGCTGACTCTGCTGTCACTGCTCTCATGCTGACTCTGCTGTCACTGCTCTCCTGCTGATGCTGTCACTGCTCTCCTGCTGTCACTGCTCTCCTGCTGCTGTCACTGCTCTCCTGCTGACACTGCTGTCACTGCTCTCCTGCTGCTGTGACTGCTCTCCTGCTGCTGTCACTGCTCTCCTGCTGACTCTGCTGTCACTGCTCTCATGCTGACTCTGCTGTCACTGCTCTCCTGCTGATGCTGTCACTGTTCTCCTGCTGTCACTGCTCTCCTGCTGCTGTCACTGCTCTCCTGCTGACTCTGCTGTCACTGCTCTCCTGCTGACACTGCTGTCACTGATCTCCTGCTCCTGTAACTGCTCTCCTGCTTCTGTCACTGCTCTCCTGCTGATGCTGTCACTGCTGTCACTGCTCTCCTGCTGACTCTGCTGTCACTGCTCTCATGCTGACTCTGCTGTCACTGCTCTCCTGCTGATGCTGTCACTGCTCTCCTGCTGTCACTGATCTCCTGCTGCTGTCACTGCTCTCCTGCTGACTCTGCTGTCACTGCTCTCCTGCTGACACTGCTGTCACTGCTCTCCTGCTGATGCTGTCACTGCTCTCCTGCTGCTGTCACTGCTCTCCTGCTGACTCTGCTGTCACTGCTCTCATGCTGACTCTGCTGTCACTGCTCTCCTGCTGATGCTGTCACTGCTCTCCTGCTGTCACTGCTCTCCTGCTGCTGTCACTGCTCTCCTGCTGACTCTGCTGTCACTGCTCTCCTGCTGACACTGCTGTCACTGCTCTCCTGCTGCTGTGACTGCTCTCCTGCTGCTGTCACTGCTCTCCTGCTGACTCTGCTGTCACTGCTCTCATGCTGACTCTGCTGTCACTGCTCTCCTGCTGATGCTGTCACTGCTCTCCTGCTGTCACTGCTCTCCTGCTGCTGTCACTGCTCTCCTGCTGACTCTGCTGTCACTGCTCTCCTGCTGACACTGCTGTCACTGCTCTCCTGCTGCTGTAACTGCTCTCCTGCTGCTGTCACTGCTCTCCTGCTGACTCTGCTGTCACTGCTCTCATGCTGACTCTGCTGTCACTGCTCTCCTGCTGATGCTGTCACTGCTCTCCTGCTGTCACTGCTCTCCTGCTCTCCTGCTGCTGTCACTGCTCTCCTGCTGCTGTCACTGCTCTCATGCTGACTCTGCTGTCACTGCTCTCCTGCTGATGCTGTCACTGCTCTCCTGCTGACACTGCTGTCACTGCTCTCCTGCTGATACTGCTGTCACTGCTCTCCTGCTGATGCAGTCACTGCTCTCCTGCTGCTGCTGTCACTGCTCACTTGCTGACTCTGCTGTCACTGCTCTCCTGCTGCTGCAGTCACTGCTCTCCTGCTGACTCTGCTGTCACTGCTCTCCTGCTGACTCTGCTGTCACTGCTCTCTTGCTGACTCTGCTGTCACTGCTCTCCTGCTGCTGCAGTCACTGCTCTCCTGCTGATGCTGTCACTGCTCTCCTGCTGCTGTCACTGCTCTCCTGCTGACTCTGCTGTCACTGCTCTCCTGCTGCTGTCACTGCTCTCCTGCTGTCACTGCTCTCCTGCTGCTGTCACTGCTCTCCTGCTGACTCTGCTGTCACTGCTCTCCTGCTGACACTGCTGTCACTGCTCTCCTGCTGATGCTGTCATTGCTCTCCTGCTGCTGTCACTGCTCTCCTGCTGACTCTGCTGTCACTGCTCTCCTGCTGATGCTGTCACTGCTCACTTGCTGACTCTGCTGTCACTGCTCTCCTGCTGCTGCAGTCACTGCTCTCCTGCTGACTCTGCTGTCACTGCTCTCCTGCTGACTCTGCTGTCACTGCTCTCTTGCTGACTCTGCTGTCACTGCTCTCCTGCTGCTGCAGTCACTGCTCTCCTGCTGATGCTGTCACTGCTCTCCTGCTGCTGTCACTGCTCTCCTGCTGACTCTGCTGTCACTGCTCTCCTGCTGCTGTCACTGCTCTCCTGCTGACTCTGCTGTCACTGCTCTCACGCTGACTCTGCTGTCACTGCTCTCCTGCTGACTCTGCTGTCACTGCTCTCCTGCTGACTCTGCTGTCACTGCTATCCTGATGACTCTGCTGTCACTGCTCTCTTGCTGACTCTGCTGTCACTGCTCTCCTGATGCTGTCACTGCTCTCCTTCTGACTCTGCTGCTGCTGTCACTGCTCTCCTGCTAACCCTGCTGTCACTGCTCTCCTGCTTCTTTCACTGCTCTCCTGCTGACCCTGCTGTCACTGCTCTCCTGCTTCTGTCACTGCTCTCCTGCTCTCCTGCTGCTGTCACTGCTCTCCTGCTTCTGTCACTGCTCTCCTGCTGACTCTGCTGTCACTACTCTCCTGCTGACGTTGCTGTCATTGCTGTTGTTGCTCTCCTCCTGCTGTCACTGCTCTCCTGCTGTCACTGCACTCCTGCTGTCACTGCTCTCCTGCTGTCACTGCTCTCCTGCTGTCACTGCTCTCCTGCAGACTCTGCTATCACTGTGCTGCTTCTGATACTGCTCTCCTGCTGTCACTGCCGTCCTGCTGACGCTACTGTCACTGCTCCCCTGCTGACTCTGCTGTCACTGCTCTCCTGCTGACTCTGCTGTCACTGCTCTCCTGCTGACACTGCTGTCACTGCTATCCTCCTGCTGTCACTGCTCTCCTGCTGCTGCAGTCACTGCTCTCCTGCTAATGCTTTCACTGCCGTCCTGCTGACTCTGCTGTCACTGCTCTCCTGCTAATGCTGACACTGCCGTCCTGCTGACTCTGCTGTCACTGCTCTCCTGCTGACTCTGCTGTCACTGCTCTCCTGCTGACTCTGCCGTCACTGCTCTCCTGCTGACTCTGCTGTCACGGCTTTCCTGCTGACATTGCTGTCGTTGCTCTCCTCCTGCTGTCACTGCTCTCCAGCTGACTCTGGTATCACTGCGCTGCTTTTGTCACTGCTCTCCTGCTGCTGCTGTCACTGCCATCCTGCTGACTCTGCTGTCACTGCTGTCCTGCTGACGCTACTGTCACTGCTTTCCTGCTGACTCTGCTGTCACTGCTCTCCTGTAGACACTGCTGTCACTGCTCTCCTGCTGCTGTCACTGCTCTCCTGCTGATGCTGTCACTGCTCTCCTGCTGACTCTGCTGTCACTGCTCTCCTGCTGATGCTGTCACTGCTCACTTGCTGACTCTGCTGTCACTGCTCTCCTGCTGCTGTCACTGCTCTCCTGCTGATGCTGTCACTGCTCTCCTGCTGCTGCTGTCACTGCTCTCTTGCTGACTCTGCTGTCACTGCTCTCCTGCTGCTGCAGTCTCTGCTCTCCTGCTGATGCTGTCACTGCTCTCCTGCTGCTGTCACTGCTCTCCTGCTCTCCTGCTGCTGTCACTGCTCTCCTGCTGACCCTGCTGTCACTGCTCTCCTGCTTCTGTCACTTCTCTCCTGCTCTCCTGCTGCTGTCACTGCTCTCCTGCTTCTGTCACTGCTCTCCTGCTGACTCTGCTGTCACTGCTCTCCTGCTGACCTTGCTGTCGTTGCTGACGTTGCTCTCCTCCTGCTGTCACTGCTGTCACTGCTCACCTGCTGTCACTGCTCTCCTGCTGTCACTGCTCTCCTGCTGTCACTGCTCTCCTGCTGTCACTGCTCTCCTGCTGACTCTGCTATCACTGTGCTGCTTCTGATACTGCTCTCCTGCTGCTGCAGTCACTGCCGTCCTGCTGACTTTGCTGTCACTGCGGTCCTGCTGACGCTACTGTCACTGCTCTCCTGCTGACTCTGCTGTCACTGCTCTCCTGCTGATGCTGTCACTGCTCTCCTGCTGACTCTGCTGTCACTGCTCTCCTGCTGACTCCGCTGTCACTACTCTCCTGCTGACTCTGCTGTCACTGCTCTCCTGCTGCTGTCACTGCTCTCCTGCTGCTGTCACTGCTCTCCTGCTGATACTGCTGTCACTGCTCTCCTGCTCTCCTGCTGACACTGCTGTCACTGCTCTCCTGCTGCTGTCACTGCTCTCCTGCTGCTGTCACTGCTCTCCTGCTGATACTGCTGTCACTGCTCTCCTGCTGATTCTGTTACTGCTCTCCTGCTGCTGCTGTCACTGCTCACTTGCTGACTCTGCTGCTGTCACTGCTCTCCTGCTGCTGCAGTCACTGCTCTCCTGCTGACTTTGCTGTCACTGCTCTCCTGCGGACTCTGCTGTCACTGCTCTCTTGCTGACTCTGCTGTCACTGCTCTCCTGCTGCTGCAGTCACTGCTCTCCTGCTGATGCTGTCACTGCTCTCCTGCTGCTGTCACTGCTCTCCTGCTGACTCTGCTGTCACTGCTCTCCTGCTGCTGTCACTGCTCTCCTGCTTCTGTCACTGCTCTCCTGCTGACTCTGCTGTCACTGCTCTCACGCTGACTCTGCTGTCACTGCTCTCCTGCTGACTCTGCTGTCACTGCTCTCCTGCTGACTCTGCTGTCACTGCTATCCTGCTGACTCTGCTGTCACTGCTCTCTTGCTGACTCTGCTGTCACTGCTCTCCTGCTGCTGTCACTGCTCTCCTTCTGACTCTGCTGCTGATGTCACTGCTCTCCTGCTAACCCTGCTGTCACTGCTCTCCTGCTTCTTTCACTGCTCTCCTGCTGACCCTGCTGTCACTGCTCTCCTGCTTCTGTCACTGCTCTCCTGCTCTCCTGCTGCTGTCACTGCTCTCCTGCTTCTGTCACTGCTCTCCTGCTGACTCTGCTGTCACTGCTCTCCTGCTGACGTTGCTGTCATTGCTGTTGTTGCTCTCCTCCTGCTGTCACTGCTCTCCTGCTGTCACTGCACTCCTGCTGTCACTGCTCTCCTGCTGTCACTGCTCTCCTGCTGTCACTGCTCTCCTGCAGACTCTGCTATCACTGTGCTGCTTCTGATACTGCTCTCCTGCTGCTGCAGTCACTGCCATCCTGCTGACGCTACTGTCACTGCTCTCCTGCTGACTCTGCTGTCACTGCTCTCCTGCTGATGCTGTCACTGCTCTCCTGCTGACTCTGCTGTCACTGCTCTCCTGCTGACTCTGCTGTCACTGCTCTCCTGCTGACTCTGCTGTCACTGCTCTCCTGCTGACTCTGCTGTCACTGCACTCCTACTGCTGCTGTCACTGCTCTCCTGCTGCTGTCACTGCTCTCCTGCTGCTGTCACTGCTCTCCTGCTGCTGTCACTGCTCTCCTGCTGACACTGCTGTCACTGCTCTCCTGCTGCTGTCACTGCTCTCCTGCTGATACTGCTGTCACTGCTCTCCTGCTGATTCTGTTACTGCTCTCCTGCTGCTGCTGTCACTGCTCACTTGCTGACTCTGCTGTCACTGCTCTCCTGCTGCTGCAGTCACTGCTCTCCTGCTGACTCTGCTGTCACTGCTCTCCTGCTGACTCTGCTGTCACTGCTCTCCTGATGCTGTCACTGCTCTCCTTCTGACTCTGCTGCTGCTGTCACTGCTCTCCTGCTAACCCTGCTGTCACTGCTCTCCTGCTTCTTTCACTGCTCTCCTGCTGACCCTGCTGTCACTGCTCTCCTGCTTCTGTCACTGCTCTCCTGCTCTCCTGCTGCTGTCACTGCTCTCCTGCTTCTGTCACTGCTCTCCTGCTGACTCTGCTGTCACTGCTCTCCTGCTGATGTTGCTGTCATTGCTGTTGTTGCTCTCCTCCTGCTGTCACTGCTCTCCTGCTGTCACTGCACTCCTGCTGTCACTGCTCTCCTGCTGTCACTGCTCTCCTGCTGTCACTGCTCTCCTGCAGACTCTGCTATCACTGTGCTGCTTCTGATACTGCTCTCCTGCTGTCACTGCCGTCCTGCTGACGCTACTGTCACTGCTCCCCTGCTGACTCTGCTGTCACTGCTCTCGTGCTGACTCTGCTGTCACTGCTCTCCTGCTGACACTGCTGTCACTGCTATCCTCCTGCTGTCACTGCTCTCCTGCTGCTGCAGTCACTGCTCTCCTGCTAATGCTTTCACTGCCGTCCTGCTGACTCTGCTGTCACTGCTCTCCTGCTAATGCTGACACTGCCGTCCTGCTGACTCTGCTGTCACTGCTCTCCTGCTGACTCTGCTGTCACTGCTCTCCTGCTGACTCTGCCGTCACTGCTCTCCTGCTGACTCTGCTGTCACGGCTTTCCTGCTGACGTTGCTGTCGTTGCTCTCCTCCTGCTGTCACTGCTCTCCAGCTGACTCTGGTATCACTGCGCTGCTTTTGTCACTGCTCTCCTGCTGCTGCTGTCACTGCCATCCTGCTGACTCTGCTGTCACTGCTGTCCTGCTGACGCTACTGTCACTGCTTTCCTGCTGACTCTGCTGTCACTGCTCTCCTGCAGACACTGCTGTCACTGCTCTCCTGCTGCTGTCACTGCTCTCCTGCTGACTCTGCTGTCACTGCTCTCCTGCTGATGCTGTCACTGCTCTCCTGCTGCTGCTGTCACTGCTCTCTTGCTGACTCTGCTGTCACTGCTCTCCTGCTGCTGCAGTCTCTGCTCTCCTGCTGATGCTGTCACTGCTCTCCTGCTGCTGTCACTGCTCTCCTGCTTTCCTGCTGCTGTCACTGCTCTCCTGCTGACCCTGCTGTCACTGCTCTCCTGCTTCTGTCACTACTCTCCTGCTCTCCTGCTGCTGTCACTGCTCTCCTGCTTCTGTCACTGCTCTCCTGCTGACTCTGCTGTCACTGCTCTCCTGCTGACCTTGCTGTCGTTGCTGACGTTGCTCTCCTCCTGCTGTCACTGCTGTCACTGCTCGCCTGCTGTCACTGCTCTCCTGCTGTCACTGCTCTCCTGCTGTCACTGCTCTCCTGCTGTCACTGCTCTCCTGCTGACTCTGCTATCACTGTGCTGCTCCTGATACTGCTCTCCTGCTGCTGCAGTCACTGCCGTCCTGCTGACTTTGCTGTCACTGCCGTCCTGCTGACGCTACTGTCACTGCTCTCCTGCTGACTCTGCTGTCACTGCTCTCCTGCTGATGCTGTCACTGCTCTCCTGCTGACTCTGCTGTCACTGCTCTCCTGCTGACTCCGCTGTCACTGCTCTCCTGCTGACTCTGCTGTCACTGCTCTCCTGCTGCTGTCACTGCTCTCCTTCTGCTGTCACTGCTCTCCTGCTGATACTGCTGTCACTGCTCTCCAGCTGACTCTGGTATCACTGCGCTGCTTTTGTCACTGCTCTCCTGCTGCTGCTGTCACTGCCATCCTGCTGACTCTGCTGTCACTGCTGTCCTGCTGACGCTACTGTCACTGCTTTCCTGCTGACTCTGCTGTCACTGCTCTCCTGCAGACACTGCTGTCACTGCTCTCCTGCTGCTGTCACTGCTCTCCTGCTGACTCTGCTGTCACTGCTCTCCTGCTGATGCTGTCACTGCTCTCCTGCTGCTGCTGTCACTGCTCTCTTGCTGACTCTGCTGTCACTGCTCTCCTGCTGCTGCAGTCTCTGCTCTCCTGCTGATGCTGTCACTGCTCTCCTGCTGCTGTCACTGCTCTCCTGCTCTCCTGCTGCTGTCACTGCTCTCCTGCTGACCCTGCTGTCACTGCTCTCCTGCTTCTGTCACTACTCTCCTGCTCTCCTGCTGCTGTCACTGCTCTCCTGCTTCTGTCACTGCTCTCCTGCTGACTCTGCTGTCACTGCTCTCCTGCTGACGTTGCTGTCGTTGCTGACGTTGCTCTCCTCCTGCTGTCACTGCTGTCACTGCTCGCCTGCTGTCACTGCTCTCCTGCTGTCACTGCTCTCCTGCTGTCACTGCTCTCCTGCTGTCACTGCTCTCCTGCTGACTCTGCTATCACTGTGCTGCTTCTGATACTGCTCTCCTGCTGCTGCAGTCAATGCCGTCCTGCTGACTTTGCTGTCACTGCCGTCCTGCTGACGCTACTGTCACTGCTCTCCTGCTGACTCTGCTGTCACTGCTCTCCTGCTGATGCTGTCACTGCTCTCCTGCTGACTCTGCTGTCACTGCTCTCCTGCTGACTCCGCTGTCAGTGCTCTCCTGCTGACTCTGCTGTCACTGCTCTCCTGCTGCTGTCACTGCTCTCCTGCTGCTGTCACTGCTCTCCTGCTGATACTGCTGTCACTGCTCTCCTGCTGACACTGCTGTCACTGCTCTCCTGCTGCTGTCACTGCTCTCCTGCTGCTGTCACTGCTCTCCTGCTGATACTGCTGTCACTGCTCTCCTGCTGATTCTGTTACTGCTCTCCTGCTGCTGCTGTCACTGCTCACTTGCTGACTCTGCTGTCACTGCTCTCCTGCTGCTGCAGTCACTGCTCTCCTGCTGACTCTGCTGTCACTGCTCTCCTGCTGACTCTGCTGTCACTGCTCTCTTGCTGACTCTGCTGTCACTGCTCTCCTGCTGCTGCAGTCACTGCTCTCCTGCTGATGCTGTCACTGCTCTCCTGCTGCTGTCACTGCTCTCCTGCTGACTCTGCTGTCACTGCTCTCCTGCTGCTGTCACTGCTCTCCTGCTTCTGTCACTGCTCTCCTGCTGACTCTGCTGTTACTGCTCTCACGCTGACTCTGCTGTCACTGCTCTCCTGCTGACTCTGCTGTCACTGCTCTCCTGCTGACTCTGCTGTCACTGCTATCCTGCTGACTCTGCTGTCACTGCTCTCTTGCTGACTCTGCTGTCACTGCTCTCCTGCTGCTGTCACTGCTCTCCTTCTGACTCTGCTGCTGATGTCACTGCTCTCCTGCTAACCCTGCTGTCACTGCTCTCCTGCTTCTTTCACTGCTCTCCTGCTGACCCTGCTGTCACTGCTCTCCTGCTTCTGTCACTGCTCTCCTGCTCTCCTGCTGCTGTCACTGCTCTCCTGCTTCTGTCACTGCTCTCCTGCTGACTCTGCTGTCACTGCTCTCCTGCTGACGTTGCTGTCATTGCTGTTGTTGCTCTCCTCCTGCTGTCACTGCTCTCCTGCTGTCACTGCACTCCTGCTGTCACTGCTCTCCTGCTGTCACTGCTCTCCTGCTGTCACTGCTCTCCTGCAGACTCTGCTATCACTGTGCTGCTTCTGATACTGCTCTCCTGCTGCTGCAGTCACTGCCATCCTGCTGACGCTACTGTCACTGCTCTCCTGCTGACTCTGCTGTCACTGCTCTCCTGCTGATGCTGTCACTGCTCTCCTGCTGACTCTGCTGTCACTGCTCTCCTGCTGACTCTGCTGTCACTGCTCTCCTGCTGACTCTGCTGTCACTGCTCTCTTGCTGACTCTGCTGTCACTGCACTCCTACTGCTGCTGTCACTGCTCTCCTGCTGCTGTCACTGCTCTCCTGCTGCTGTCACTGCTCTCCTGCTGCTGTCACTGCTCTCCTGCTGCTGTCACTGCTCTCCTGCTGACACTGCTGTCACTGCTCTCCTGCTGCTGTCACTGCTCTCCTGCTGATACTGCTGTCACTGCTCTCCTGCTGATTCTGTTACTGCTCTCCTGCTGCTGCTGTCACTGCTCACTTGCTGACTCTGCTGTCACTGCTCTCCTGCTGCTGCAGTCACTGCTCTCCTGCTGACTCTGCTGTCACTGCTCTCCTGCTGACTCTGCTGTCACTGCTCTCCTGATGCTGTCACTGCTCTCCTTCTGACTCTGCTGCTGCTGTCACTGCTCTCCTGCTAACCCTGCTGTCACTGCTCTCCTGCTTCTTTCACTGCTCTCCTGCTTCTTTCACTGCTCTCCTGCTGACCCTGCTGTCACTGCTCTCCTGCTTCTGTCACTGCTCTCCTGCTCTCCTGCTGCTGTCACTGCTCTCCTGCTTCTGTCACTGCTCTCCTGCTGACTCTGCTGTCACTGCTCTCCTGCTGACGTTGCTGTCATTGCTGTTGTTGCTCTCCTCCTGCTGTCCCTGCTCTCCTGCTGTCACTGCACTCCTGCTGTCACTGCTCTCCTGCTGTCACTGCTCTCCTGCTGTCACTGCTCTCCTGCAGACTCTGCTATCACTGTGCTGCTTCTGATACTGCTCTCCTGCTGTCACTGCCGTCCTGCTGACGCTACTGTCACTGCTCCCCTGCTGACTCTGCTGTCACTGCTCTCCTGCTGACTCTGCTGTCACTGCTCTCCTGCTGACACTGCTGTCACTGCTATCCTCCTGCTGTCACTGCTCTCCTGCTGCTGCAGTCACTGCTCTCCTGCTAATGCTTTCACTGCCGTCCTGCTGACTCTGCTGTCACTGCTCTCCTGCTAATGCTGACACTGCCGTCCTGCTGACTCTGCTGTCACTGCTCTCCTGCTGACTCTGCTGTCACTGCTCTCCTGCTGACTCTGCCGTCACTGCTCTCCTGCTGACTCTGCTGTCACGGCTTTCCTGCTGACGTTGCTGTCGTTGCTCTCCTCCTGCTGTCACTGCTCTCCAGCTGACTCTGGTATCACTGCGCTGCTTTTGTCACTGCTCTCCTGCTGCTGCTGTCACTGCCATCCTGCTGACTCTGCTGTCACTGCTGTCCTGCTGACGCTACTGTCACTGCTTTCCTGCTGACTCTGCTGTCACTGCTCTCCTGCAGACACTGCTGTCACTGCTCTCCTGCTGCTGTCACTGCTCTCCTGCTGACTCTGCTGTCACTGCTCTCCTGCTGATGCTGTCACTGCTCTCCTGCTGCTGCTGTCACTGCTCTCTTGCTGACTCTGCTGTCACTGCTCTCCTGCTGCTGCAGTCTCTGCTCTCCTGCTGATGCTGTCACTGCTCTCCTGCTGCTGTCACTGCTCTCCTGCTCTCCTGCTGCTGTCACTGCTCTCCTGCTGACCCTGCTGTCACTGCTCTCCTGCTTCTGTCACTACTCTCCTGCTCTCCTGCTGCTGTCACTGCTCTCCTGCTTCTGTCACTGCTCTCCTGCTGACTCTGCTGTCACTGCTCTCCTGCTGACCTTGCTGTCGTTGCTGACGTTGCTCTCCTCCTGCTGTCACTGCTGTCACTGCTCGCCTGCTGTCACTGCCCTCCTGCTGTCACTGCTCTCCTGCTGTCACTGCTCTCCTGCTGTCACTGCTCTCCTGCTGACTCTGCTATCACTGTGCTGCTTCTGATACTGCTCTCCTGCTGCTGCAGTCACTGCCGTCCTGCTGACTTTGCTGTCACTGCCATCCTGCTGACGCTACTGTCACTGCTCTCCTGCTGACTCTGCTGTCACTGCTCTCCTGCTGATGCTGTCACTGCTCTCCTGCTGACTCTGCTGTCTCTGCTCTCCTGCTGACTC
Source organism: Lissotriton helveticus (assembly GCF_964261635.1). NCBI lineage: Eukaryota > Metazoa > Chordata > Amphibia > Caudata > Salamandridae > Lissotriton > Lissotriton helveticus. The sequence goes on along the minus strand of NC_136071.1, from coordinate 1,198,064,287 downwards.
CGCTGTCACTGCTCTCCTGCTGACTCTGCTGTCACTGCTCTCCTGCTGCTGTCACTGCTCTCCTGCTGCTGTCACTGCTCTCCTGCTGATACTGCTGTCACTGCTCTCCTGCTGACACTGCTGTCACTGCTCTCCTGCTGCTGTCACTGCTCTCCTGCTGCTGTCACTGCTCTCCTGCTGATACTGCTGTCACTGCTCTCCTGCTGATTCTGTTACTGCTCTCCTGCTGCTGCTGTCACTGCTCACTTGCTGACTCTGCTGTCACTGCTCTCCTGCTGCTGCAGTCACTGCTCTCCTGCTGACTCTGCTGTCACTGCTCTCCTGCTGACTCTGCTGTCACTGCTCTCTTGCTGACTCTGCTGTCACTGCTCTCCTGCTGCTGCAGTCACCGCTCTCCTGCTGATGCTGTCACTGCTCTCCTGCTGCTGTCACTGCTCTCCTGCTAACTCTGCTGTCACTGCTCTCCTGCTGCTGTCACTGCTCTCCTGCTTCTGTCACTGCTCTCCTGCTGACTCTGCTGTCACTGCTCTCACGCTGACTCTGCTGTCACTGCTCTCCTGCTGACTCTGCTGTCACTGCTCTCCTGCTGACTCTGCTGTCACTGCTATCCTGCTGACTCTGCTGTCACTGCTCTCTTGCTGACTCTGCTGTCACTGCTCTCCTGCTGCTGTCACTGCTCTCCTTCTGACTCTGCTGCTGATGTCACTGCTCTCCTGCTAACCCTGCTGTCACTGCTCTCCTGCTTCTTTCACTGCTCTCCTGCTGACCCTGCTGTCACTGCTCTCCAGCTTCTGTCACTGCTCTCCTGCTCTCCTGCTGCTGTCACTGCTCTCCTGCTTCTGTCACTGCTCTCCTGCTGACTCTGCTGTCACTGCTCTCCTGCTGACGTTGCTGTCATTGCTGTTGTTGCTCTCCTCCTGCTGTCACTGCTCTCCTGCTGTCACTGCACTCCTGCTGTCACTGCTCTCCTGCTGTCACTGCTCTCCTGCTGTCACTGCTCTCCTGCAGACTCTGCTATCACTGTGCTGCTTCTGATACTGCTCTCCTGCTTCTGCAGTCACTGCCATCCTGCTGACGCTACTGTCACTGCTCTCCTGCTGACTCTGCTGTCACTGCTCTCCTGCTGATGCTGTCACTGCTCTCCTGCTGACTCTGCTGTCACTGCTCTCCTGCTGACTCGGCTGTCACTGCTCTCCTGCTGACTCTGCTGTCACTGCTCTCCTGCTGACTCTGCTGTCACTGCACTCCTACTGCTGCTGTCACTGCTCTCCTGCTGCTGTCACTGCTCTCCTGCTGCTGTCACTGCTCTCCTGCTGATACTGCTCTCACTGCTCTCCTGCTGATGCTGTCACTGCTCTCCTGCTGACCCTGCTGTCACTGCTCTCCTGCTTCTGTCACTGCTCTCCTGCTCTCCTGCTGCTGTCACTGCTCTCCTGCTTCTGTCACTGCTCTCCTGCTGACCCTGCTGTCACTGCTCTCCTGCTTCTGTCACTGCTCTCCTGCTCTCCTGCTGCTGTCACTGCTCTCCTGCTTCTGTCACTGCTCTCCTGCTGACTCTGCTGTCACTGCTCTCCTGCTGACGTTGCTGTCATTGCTGTCGTTGCTCTCCTCCTGCTGTCACTGCTCTCCTGCTGTCACTGCACTCCTGCTGTCACTGCTCTCCTGCAGACTCTGCTATCACTGTGCTGCTTCTGATACTGCTCTCCTGCTGCTGTCACTGCTCTCCTGCTGCTGCAGTCACTGCTGTCCTGCTGACTCTGCTGTCACTGCCATCCTGCTGACGCTACTGTCACTGCTCTCCTGCTGACTCTGCTGTCACTGCTCTCCTGCTGATGCTGTCACTGCTCTCCTGCTGACTCTGCTGTCACTGCTCTCCTGCTGACTCTGCTGTCACTGCTCTCCTGCTGACTCTGCTGTCACTGCTCTCCTGCTGCTGTCACTGCTCTCCTGCTGCTGTCACTGCTCTCCTGCTGATACTGCTGTCACTGCTCTCCTGCTGATGCTGTCACTGCTCTCCTGCTGCTGCTGTCACTGCTCACTTGCTGACTCTGCTGTCACTGCTCTCCTGCTGCTGCAGTCACTGCTCTCCTGCTGACTCTGCTGTCACTGCTCTCCTGCTGACTCTGCTGTCACTGCTCTCTTGCTGACTCTGCTGTCACTGCTTTCCTGCTGCTGCAGTCACTGCTCTCCTGCTGATGCTGTCACTGCTCTCCTGCTGCTGTCACTGCTCTCCTGCTGACTCTGCTGTCACTGCTCTCCTGCTGCTGTCACTGCTCTCCTGCTTCTGTCACTGCTCTCCTGCTGACTCTGGTGTCACTGCTCTCCTGCTGACTCTGCTGTCACTGCTCTCCTGCTGATTCTGCTGTCACTGCTCTCCTGCTGACTCTGCTGTCACTGCTATCCTGCTGACTCTGCTGTCACTGCTCTCTTGCTGACTCTGCTGTCACTGCTCTCCTGCTGCTGTCACTGCTCTCCTTCTGACTCTGCTGCTGCTGTTACTGCTCTCCTGCTGACTCTGCTGTCACTGCTCTCCTGCTGACTCTGCTGTCACTGCTCTCTTGCTGACTCTGCTGTCACTGCTCTCCTGCTGACTCTGCTCTCCTGCTGACTCTGCTGTCACTGCTCTCACGCTGACTCTGCTGTCACTGCTCTCCTGCTGCTGTCACTGCTCTCCTGCTGCTGCTGTCACTGCTCTGCTGCTGACTCTGATGTCACTGCTCTCTTGCCGACTCTGCTGTCACTGCTCTCCTGCTGACTCTGCTGTCACTGCTCTCCTGCTGCTGTCACTGCTCTCCTGCAGCTGTCACTGCTCTCCTGCTGCTGCTGTCACTGCTCACATGCTGACTCTGCTGTCACTGCTCTCCTGCGGCTGCTGTCACTGCTCTCCTGCTGCTGCGTTCACTGCTCACATGCTGACTCTGCTGTCACTGCTCTCCTGCTGACTCTGATATCACTGATCACATGCTGACTTTGCTGTTACTGCTCTCCTGCTGACTCTGCTGTCACTGCTCTCCTGCTGCTGTCACTGCTCTCCAGCTGCTGCTGTCACTTCTCTCCTGCTGCAGTCCCTGCTCTCCTGCTGACTCTGCGGTCACTGCTCTCCTCCTTACTCTGCTGTTACTGCTCTCCTGCTGCTGTCACTGCTCTCTCCTGCTGACTCTGCTGTCACTGCTCTCCTGCTGCTGTCACTGCTCTCCTGCTGACTTTGCTGTAACTGCTCTCCTGCTGACTCTGCTGTCACTGCTCTCCTGCTGACTCTGCTGTCACTGTTCTCCTGCTAACTCTGCTGTCACTGCACTCCTGCTGCTGCTGTCACTGATCTCCTGCTGCTGCTTTCACTGCTCACATGCTGACTCTGCTGTCACTGCTCTCCTGCGGCTGCTGTCACTGCTTTCATGCTGACTCTGATGTCACTGTGTTCATGCTGACTCTGTTGTAACTGCTCTCCTGCTGACTCTGCTGTCACCGCTCCCCTGCTGACTCTGCTGTCACTGCTCTCCTGCTGCTTCTGTCACAGCTCTCCTGTTGACTCTGCTGTCACTGCTCTCTTGCTGACTCTGCTGTCACTGCTCTCCTGCTGCTGTTGTCACTGCTCTCCTGCTGACTCTGCTGTCACTGCTCTCCTGCTGCTGTCACTGCTCTCCTGCTGACTCTGTTGTCACTGATCTCCTGCTGACTCTGCTGTCACTGCTCTCCTGCTGCTGTCACTGCTCTCCTGCTGACTCTGCTGTCACTGCTCTCCTGCTGCTGCAGTCACTGCTCTCCTGCTGACTCTGCTGTCACTGCTCTACTGCTGCTGTCATTGCTCCCCTGCTGCCTCTGTTGTCACTGCTCTCCTGCTGACTCTGCTGTCACTGCTCTCCTTCTGCTGTCACTGCTCTCCTGCTGACTCTGCTGTCACTGCTTTCCCGCTGCTGTCATTGCTCCCCTGCTGCCTCTGTTGTCACTGCTCTCCTGCTGACTCTGCTGTCACTGCTCTCCTTCTGCTGTCACTGCTCTCCTGCTGCAGTCACTGCTCTCCTGCTGACTCTACTATCACTGCGCTTCTTCTGTCACTGCTCTTCTGCTGCTGCTGTCACTGCCGTCCTGCTGACTCTGCTGTCACTGCTCTCCTGCTGACACTGCTGTCACTGCTCTCCTCCTTACTCTGCTGTTACTGCTCTCCCGCTGACTCTTCTGTCACTGCTCTCCTGCTGACACTGCTGTCACTGCTCACCTCCTTACTATGCTGTTACTGCTCTCCTGCTGCTCTCACTGCTCTCCTGCTGACTCTGCTCTCACTGCTCTCCTGCTGACACTGCTGTCACTGCACTCCGACTGCTGCTGTCACTGCTCTCCTCCTTACTCTGCTATCACTGCGCTGATTCTGTCACTGCTCTCCTGCTGCTGTCACTGCCGTCCTGCTGACTCTTCTGTCACTGCTCTCTTGCTGACTCTGCTGTCTCTGCTCTCCTGCTGACACTGCTGTCACTGCACTCCTACTGCTGCTGTCACTGCTCTCCTGCTGCTGTCACTGCTCTCCTGCTGACTCTGTTGTCACTGATCTCCTGCTGACTCTGCTGTCACTGCTCTCCTGCTGTTGTCACTGCTCTCCTGCTGACTCTGCTGTCACTGCTCTCCTGCTGCTGCAGTCACTGCTCTCCTGCTGACTCTGCTGTCACTGCTCTCATGCTGCTGTCATTGCTCCCCTGCTGCCTCTGCTGTCACTGCTCTCCTGCTGCTGTCACTGCCGTCCTGCTGACTCTGCTGTCACTGCTCTCCTGCTGCTGCAGTCACTGCTCTCCTGCTGACTCTGCTGTCACTGCTCTCCTGCTGCTGTCATTGCTCCCCTGCTGCCTCTGTTGTCACTGCTCTCCTGCTGACTCTGCTGTCACTGCTCTCCTTCTGCTGTCACTGCTCTCCTGCTGACTCTGCTGTCACTGCTCTCCTGCTGCTGTCGCTGCCATCCTGCTGACTCTACTGTCACTGCTCTCCTGCTGCAGTCACTGCTCTCCTGCTGACTCTGCTATCACTGCGCTGCTTCTGTCACTGCTCTCCTGCTGCTGCTGTCACTGCTGTCCTGCTGACTCTGCTGTCACTGCTCTCCTGCTGACACTGCTGTCACTGCTCTCCTCCTTACTTTGCTGTTACTGCTCTCCCGCTGACTCTTCTGTCACTGCTCTCCTGCTGACACTGCTGTCACTGCTCTCCTCCTTACTATGCTGTTACTGCTCTCCTGCTGCTGTCACTGCTCTCCCGCTGTCTCTGCTCTCACTGCTCTCCTGCTGACACTGCTGTCACTGCACTCCTACTGCTGCTGTCACTGCTCTCCTCCTTACTCTGCTATCACTGTGCTGCTTCTGTCACTGCTCTCCTGCTGCTGCTGTCACTGCCGTCCTGCTGACTCTTCTGTCACTGCTCTCTTGCTGACTCTGCTGTCACTGCTCTCCTGCTGACACTGCTGTCACTGCACTCCTACTGCTGCTGTCACTGCTCTCCTGCTGCTGTCACTGCTCTCCTGATGACTCTGATGTCACTGCTCTCCTGCTGACACTGCTGTCACTGCACTCCTACTGCTGCTGTCACTGCTCGTCTGCTGACACTGCTGTCACTGCACTCCTGCTGCTGCTGTCACTGCTCTCCCACTGTCTCTGCTCTCACTGCTCTCCTGCTGACACTGCTGTCATTGCACTCCTACTGCTGCTGTCACTGCTCTCCTCCTTACTCTGCTATCACTGCGCTGCTTCTGTCACTGCCATCCTGCTGACTCTTCTGTCACTGCTCTCTTGCTGACTCTGCTGTCACTGCTCTCCTGCTGACACTGCTGTCACTGCACTCCTACTGCTGCTGTCAGTGCTCTCCTGTTGCTGTCACTGCTCTCCTGCTGACTCTGCTGTCACTGCTCTCCTGCTGACACTGCTGTCACTGCACTCCTACTGCTGCTGTCACTGCTCTCCTGCTGCTGTCACTGCTCTCCTGCTGACTCTGCTGTCACTGCTCTCCTGCTGACACTGCTGTCACTGCACTCCTACTGCTGCTGTCACTGCTCTCCCGCTGACACTGCTGTCACTGCTCTCCTGCTGCTGTTACTGCTCTCCCGCTGACTCTGCTCTCACTGCTCTCCCGCTGACTCTTCTGTCACTGCTCTCCTGCTGACTCTTCTGTCACTGCTCTCCTGCTGACACTGCTGTCACTGCACTCCTACTGCTGCTGTCACTGCTCTCCTGCTACTGTCACTGCTCTCCTGCTGACTCTGCTGTCACTGCTCTCCTGCTGACACTGCTGTCACTGCACTCCTACTGCTGCTGTCACTGCTCTCCCGCTGACACTGCTGTCACTGCTCTCCTGCTGCTGTTACTGCTCTCCCGCTGACTCTGCTCTCACTGCTCTCCCGCTGACTCTTCTGTCACTGCTCTCCTGCTGACTCTTCTGTCACTGCTCTCCTGCTGCTGTAACTGCTCTCCTGCTTCTGTCACTGCTGTCACTGCACTCCTACTGCTGCTGTCACTGCTCTCCTGCTGCTGTCACTGCTCTCCTGCTGACTCTGCTGTCACTGCTCTCCTGCTGACACTGCTGTCACTGCACTCCTACTGCTGCTGTCACTGCTCTCCTGCTGCTGTCACTGCTCTCCTGCTGTCTCTGCTGTCACTGCTCTCCTGCTGACACTGCTGTCACTGCTCTCTTGCTGACTCTGCTGTCACTGCTCTCCTGCTGCTGCAGTCACTGCTCTCCTGCTGATGCTGTCACTGCTCTCCCGCTGACACTGCTGTCACTGCTCTCCTGCTGCTGTTACTGCTCTCCCGCTGACTCTTCTGTCACTGCTCTCCTGCTGACTCTTCTGTCACTGCTCTCCTGCTGACACTGCTGTCACTGCACTCCTACTGCTGCTGTCACTGCTCTCCTGCTGATGCTGTCACTGTTTTCCTGCCGGTGATGTCACTGTCCTTCATCTGATACTGTAATTTCTCCCCTACAAATTCTGTTGCCACACTGCTGCTGGTTCACACTCTTTCCATCTGATACTGTCACTGCCCCCATTTGATGTTTTCACCACCTACCTGATGCTATTAACACACTTCCCTATGAGGCTGTCAGTCTTTTTCTGATGTTGTCTCTGTCTCCCTCCAGTGCCCTCACCACAGCCCCTTTTACACTGTCACTGCTGGTCTAAGGATCTTCCAGTAGTCCCTTCCTTTCTGACCTATTGACAGGATGTATCAACTTGCCCTACCTACTCCTGCACCCCTGTGAGAAGGGGTCAGAGAGCAGTAATAGGCCTGCCACAGTGAAAGTACCTCTTTAGACCTGTCACTGTAGGGATAGGGTACCATTTATTTTCTACATGTCCTACTTGTAAGTACCATGCACCCTACATTGTGCGCTACCAGGCTTACATGGGGTGACTTATTAATATTTAAAAGGGAGGGTTCTGTAAAAAGAGTCATTTTGACAGGTCCAGCTGCAGAATCAAAACTGCGGCAGTCAGGATGCAATGGTAGGTCTGAAGCCACATCTGTGCTACCGCTGTCGTAGATAACACAAGAGGTGCTGCACTCCACTAGTGGCATGTAACTTCCTGGCCATGGTGCCCGATTGTACCATATATTAGGGACTTATAGGTAAGAATTGCAATATGAGAATTCGACCATGTTTCAAGGGGAGCACAGGCATTTACTACTGGCTAGCAGGGGTAAAGTGCATGGAGTTCTAAAGGATGTGACTCTTACTAGGCTGGAGTAAGTCACTCTCTGAGGCGCTGGGTCTCCTCCCTGTGACTGATGCTCGGGTCAAGGGTCACGCTCAGCCTCTCTTCCAGGCTCACGCTCTCCCGCATGTGTCTGAACTGCGTGCACTGTTTGTGCACCCTGAATCGGATCATCGGAGCAGTGGCACTTCTCGGCACCACTTGAGACCAGCAGTTGTTAGCACGGGTGATATTTCGGTGGGAAAGAGACTGCTGCCCCTCTGCTCATGGAGAGTGAGCAGCCGCGGGCTCGACCGCCAGATGTGCAGTGATCCCGACACTTATTTATTTTATTTATTTATTTTCAAAGAGCGCTTTACATAAATATGAAATGAGGACAAAAGAATACTTTACAAGGCAATTTGTGCAAATGGCGAACAGTGCAAGGTAACAAAATGTGAATGGGTGGTCGGTTCAGACAATTTAATACAAGGGAGAGATAAACAGTCAACAGTATATCCACAGTTTAAGTTCAAGTGAATTTAGCCAAGAGGATCGATTTGACTTCCTTTTTGAAGGATGCCGTCGATGAGATAAGTCTTGTTTCTGGAGGGAGGGCGTTCCAGATCCTGGGTGCCATCCCTGAGAAGGAGCGTTTGTATGTTTTATTCGTGTGGAATCTTTGTGGTTTCAAAAGGAGAGTTTCTGCGCTTCTTGTGGCTCTTGAGCCTCCTGAAATAGTTAATTTCTGAGCAATGTAACTGGCCGAATTGTGGTGTAAGGTCTTATGAGTAATGCACGCGATTTTCAGGTGTATTCTGGCTTCGTAAGGTAGCCAATTCAGAGATTTTAAGTCAGGAGAGATGTGTGAGCGTTTTTTTGATCCAGTGATGAGTCTCGCTGCAGCATTGATAGAGGCTCTTAATGGTGCGGTTGTTGATAGGGTTGAGCCCTGCTGACTGCTGGCTCTGAATAAAGTGCTGGTTTAGCGGTGCCGCTTGTAGGATGTGCAGCGAATTAATCACAGGCAATATTTGTCGCCAGGATACAGAAAACCCTTAGGAGACGATTTTTCAAGCACCTGGAGAAGGTACCAGAGGCACCTTTCTTCGGTGATAGTCAGCCTTTCTCCACTGTGTTGGCCCCCCTAAGGCAGCAGGAAGGCAGACGTGCGGCCCGGAGGTGATGCTGTGTGAGCCTGGCAGGCAAGCTCCGGGTATCAGCGCCTGACTGCAGCTCTTACATTTCAAGGCTTGTGCACGTAAGCACTTGCTGATTTTAACGAGGTTTAACAGTGCCCTCTAAAAAAAACAAAAAACGAGGGGCATATCAATAAGAAGCGATAAACATCGCAGACCGCTCTTGGGGGCATATTAGCAAGGAATTGCGATATTTATGGCAAAACTTGCTTAGCGAAAAAAAAAATTTGCCGCGCATCGCTGGATTTTATCGCACAGATAACGTGCTATTAGCAACGTTTATCTCCAATGTGATAACATTTCCGGCAATAGCGGCGAAATGTGTGAATATCGCTGGAAAACCAGCGCTATTCACGCATTAACGCCAATAGGGTCTGAACCTGAAAATCCAACTCCCATTGGATATACAGGTTAAGAACTGGTCTGAGCAGGCATTAGTTTTCAGCGATATTCGCGCTTAGCGCAAATTTTTTTGTCGCTACGCCTGCCTTGCTAACAGGCGATAGCGATGTTAGCGACTGCTTTCAGTCGCTAACAGGTTGGGTACGCCCACTTTGCATGTCATTAGCGATAAAAATCGCTGACATGCAAAGCGGGCCCCAAAGCGCTCGCTATCACCTAAAAGCTGTCGCTAACTGATGTTAGTGACAGCTTGCTAATAGGGCGCTGAAATAGCCGCTTTTGCGGCTGAAAACGGCCGCAAAAGCGGCGATAATTTAATTTCGCCTGCCTTAGCGCGTTACAACTTAACACCAGCTATCGCTGGATTCTATCGCGGAGATAGCGTGCTATCACCAATGCCTGTCTCCAAAGCGATAGGAAATCCAGCGAAAGCGGCGAAAGTGTGCGCTTATCGCTGGAAACGCAGCGATAACATGAAGGTGAAAATGAGAACCTTTTTGATAGTGAAGGGCAGACTCATCCCTACAATCCACCTCCCATTGGAAGACATGGGTAAGTCACTCCTGAAGCATGCATAAACAAAGCTGCGATAAGCGCGCTTACCGATATTATTATCGGTGCTGCACAGGTTTGCGCCCTGCTTGCTGATTGGAGTTGCTTGTGTTAGCAACATTTCTACGGTTATTTAACTGCGGAAAGCCCACTTTGCATCTCATTAGTGGTGAGATGCTGGACGCTGGCGAAACAGACGCTGAGGCAAGGATTCACGCGATAGCGAGACCTTGCTGATCATGCGATAAAATTATCGCTGCTTTTCATAATGAAAACGGATGCAAAAGCGGGGATAATTTTACTGCGCTGCCTTGAAGATCTGCCCCGAGGTGTGTGCAGGGTGGGGGCAGCGACAAAGTATCTCTTGGAGGGAGGAAGTAAATAATATCTTTGTTTTATTTTATGTTATTGGCTGAGCTCTTCTTTAGTTGCAAACTTTCTCTAGGAGGTTGATGGGAGTCGCCTTGTCCGGTGTTTTATAACAAGGGAACTATCAACATTTTATGGTCGTAAGGCCCCAAGGGACGGTGTGTCCATGAGAAAGAGACAAGGTGAGTTGTAAACAAAATCAAATAGAAGAAGGCAATGTCAAAAACATGGATAGGCTGAGGAAGTTTACAGGAGATGGACCTGAGAACGTAGCAGCAGAGTCTAAATCTTGCAAGCTCAATAATGGAGTCAGTGGGGAAGCACCTAAAGCAAAGAAAGATATACCTTTCACCAGTTTCAGTGCTTAATTTGAGCCGGTGGTTTCCAGTGCTCAGAACCAGCACTTACTTGTCAACACCAGCACTTATGACAGTCTGCCACATGGTGGCGCTGTTTGTGTAATTTAGAAACTAGCACAACAACTGTAATTATTATCTCAACATACTTTAACAATGGCTAATATCTGCCGCACAGACCATTCTTATAGCTTTGGGGGCCTGGAATAATCTAACTCGTTGCACTTGTAGGAGTGTGATGGTTAAGAGTTGTGTTGGTGCTGCCATTGGCTACGCTGACAGAGGCACTGCGTGGTGCAAGCTGCAGTGGCCTCTTGACGAGGGCCCTGGCACGCACGCTTTTTTCACAAATGAAGCACTGCCCAGTCCCCTGTAGTCTCTCAATGCATCGGGAGATATATGCCCGTCCTAACCTGTGTTCAGATATAAATGTAGCGCTTTATTTACTACAAAGTAATGCAGCATGGTGCTGCAACACATTTGGTTGTGCCGCGCTGCGTTACTTTAGAAGCAAAGGGATGCGTCATATCTACAGCGATATGACGGATCCCTTTGCTCTCCCCTGCACTTGTGCACAATAGGCTGCCATTCTCCGATGCAGGCACCCTTGCAACGTGCTGCAAGGGTTACTGCGCTGAGGAGTTTATTGTTTTTGTGAAGGAAGGGACATCTTTGTTCACAAAACCAATCACCAGAGGTGTTTTCCTCTTTCTATCTGTGCTGCAGAACGCAGCATGCATAGAAAGAGGAAAAACCGAGGAGAAAGGAAAACATTTCTCCTTGTTGCGCCTCCCCACGCCTCGCCTGGGAAAGCGCAGTATTCTGATGCATTTCCAGGTTTACAATTTATCGTAAATCTGGAAATGCGGCACAATCCATGGGCGTTGTGTGGGAACACTCACAGCAGCATCCATGGCACACCTGTTTCACAGGAAGTGATGCGTGATAACGGGGCCGTATATACAAGGCCCTACAGTCGCTCTCCCTGGTGAGGGAAACTGGGGCTGCGAGCGACAGAGGAATTGTAAAAACGGAATAGGCGAGCTGTGTTCCTAAAATCTGCGCGTTTGTAGCGTCTTGTAAAAATTTTAAAAATTGTCTCATTTTATCTTTGGGGGTTTTAGCTAAAGGGGAATTGATTTTACCAGGCACTCTGACACCTCTCCCACATTTTACTTACTTATTCTTCTGCTTTAGCCCAGCGGTGGGCGCCATCTTGAGTGTGGCAGGTGGGGACAGTGCTCAAGTCGGGCCGTCCTTCCCACCCTTCTTCCTCCCTATAAAATGTGTAAGCCAACCAGACGGCGCAGCGGGCTGGCGCAGCGGGCGCGCCGGACGCGCGCCGCAGCCGCGCCTAAGCCAAGCCCGTCTGCGCCCGTCCGCGCTAAGACCGCGCTAGGCGCAGGACACGCTGTTTCCGCTTCCCCTGCACTCAGGTACGACGTTTCCGAGTTGCTGTCTATGCGCCACACCCTTCCTAGTCCTTCCTGTTATGTGCATTCCTTCTCCGACCACCTCTGGGGCCCCTATTTCTGCCGCCAGTGTGGTTGGTCATCTTCCAACCCCCCCAGCCCCATTCCCCCCCCCTTCCCTCGTCCTCGGCGTAAGACAGCCTCCTTTAATGGTGGCCTTATCAATGCCAGATCCTTAGCGCGACATGGACAAGACATCCATGATCTTATCATAGCATCCGACCTGGATGCCTTGTTCATCACTGAATCTTGGTTGCACGATGCTTCAAATCCCGATCTTGCCACCGCTCTCCCCCCTGATTACACCATCCTCAGACGAGACAGACCCATTGGTCGGGGAGGTGGATTGGCCATTATTGTAAAAAAAGCACTTAAATGCCACACTTTTGACCTGGCCTCCTTCAAGGACTGCGAATCCCTGGGATTTGTTATCCACACTAGCTCCTCCTCGGCCTTTTCAGGAGCACTTGTCTATCGCCCCCCCGGAAATGCCACTACATTTTTGGCCTCCCTTGATGAAACTCTGGCAGCTTTTCTTATCCATTACCCCACCTTCACTCTTTTTGGAGACTTCAATCTTCATCTGGAATCCGACACTGACCCTCACACTCTCAATTTCCGCCATTCACTGGAGATTTTCGGTCTCTCCCAATTAGTCTCCCTTCCTACCCATTGTGCCGGGCACACCTTGGACGGCATTTGTACAAATCTGATTTCCTTAGATGCCGCTACCCCCGTACCACAAATATGGACAGATCACTGTCTTATTCCCTTCTCCATTAATAACAAATCCTTGCCCCCTCCTCCCATTAAACTCCCCCACACCCCTTTCCCTGTTAATTGGAAAAAGGTAGCTGAATACATCAAACTCAATCCACAACCGGCAGTACCCCCCCCTACCATCACGGGTGACGCCTCATTAGATTCCACAAACTTCCACCTGTGGATTGAGAGAGTAATCTCTGAAAATGCAAAATCCGTCAGCCAAAAATCCGTCCGAGGAAAAAAGAAACCCAATGCCCCCTGGTATACTCCGGCCCTCGCTGAATGCCACCTCAAGTGTAGGCTTTTGGAGAGAGAATGGAGGAAAACCTACAATTCAACGTCCAGATCCACTTACATTCTCCAGAGAAAGCAATATCTCTCCGATATAAAAAAAGCAAAAAAGGCATTCTTCACTCTAGCAATAGATGCAGCAAAACAGAAACAACATACGATTTTCAATATCGTAAAATCTTTCACTCATCCCAAAGCACTGGCACTTGAAATTCCCCCCTCACAAGCCCTCTGTGATCAAATCGCTGATTTCTTTGAGGAGAAAATTAATAATATCCATAAGGACTTCCCCCCGGCTCCCATCCTAATCCAAGCGTCTGACACATCTACTCCCTCACTAAACCAATTCACAGCAGTCTCCCTATTGCAAACGCACAAAGCCATACTAGCCTGTAAATCAGGTGCCCCCACAGACTCCTGCCCCCCAGCCATCTTGCACCACCTTATTGAGTCCGTCAACCCTCTAATCAATGCGATCGTGAACGAATCCCTTGACTCCGGTATTGTTCCTATTGAGTGGAAGAAGGCCACAGTCAAGCCCCTCATGAAAAAGCAAAATAAATCCCCTACTGATTTGTCCAATATGCGCCCAATCTCACTCCTCCCTGCGCTAGGCAAAATCACCGAGCAACTAGTCCACGAGGAATTAAAGAATTTTGTGGAAAATCAACGTATCTTACACCCGCAGCAATCCGGTTTTCGTTCCGGCCACTCCACAGAGACCGCTTTGATTGAGTTGTCAGATACCATCAAGTTCTTGCAGGATGAGGGCAGGCAGGCCGTCCTCATCCTGCTCGACTTAACTGCGGCCTTCGACACCATCTCGCACACTATTCTAATTAATAGGATGCGTGAGATTGGTGTCTCGGGCTCCGCACTTGCTTGGATTACATCATTTCTGTCCAATCGCTCTCAATCGATCTCCTTAGGCCCCTTTGTTTCCGGTGAACGATCCATCACCTCAGGGGTACCACAGGGTTCCATCCTGAGCCCCCTCTTTTTCAACGTGTATATGGCCCCCCTTCTTACGTTGATTGAATCACATGGGATTCTCGTGACATCTTACGCTGATGACACCCAGCTTGTCGTCACTATCGATAAAAGACTCCCGGATGCTGCCATCAGATTCCAAAACTGTCTGTCAGAAGTCTTTTCTTGGCTCAACCTGCACCATTTAAAATGCAACAGCGCCAAAACAGAAATAATTCCCCTCGGTAAAGGCACAATCTTTTCCCCCAAAGACTGGTGGCCTCATAATTCCGAAGCACCACCGAGCGCGGTTGCCTCTGCCCGCAACTTGGGTGTCCAATTCGATGCTTCCCTCAGCTTCGATGAACATGTGCGCACTACCGCAGGGCGCTGTTTCAGTTTGATCAGGCAATTAAAGACATTTTTTAATTTTTTGCCTATCAGTGCCAGGAAATCAGTCGCGGTGGCGCTTATCCTCTCCCGGCTGGATTATTGTAACGGCCTCCTGGCAGGTATCAAGAAGTCCTCTCTGAAAAAGCTACAAACTGTCCAACATGCAGCAGCCAGGCTTGTTCTGAAACTCCCCCGCAGGTCCTCGGCCTCTGCAGCCCTCAACGCCCTCCACTGGCTGCCCCTCCACAAGAGAATCCTTTTCAAGCTCCTAGTCACTGTATTTAAAGCTAACAGGTGCACGGGTCCATCCTACCTGATCAGGCGCTTCCAGCGCTACAATCCGACTCGCTGTTTGAGGTCATCTGGCGCCAACTTCATCTCTGAACCCCGTATAAAATTAAAATCCAAGGGTGGAAAGACCTTTTCTTTTCTGGCGGCCAAGGCATGGAACCGCCTCCCCCCCAGCCTTAGGCACGCCCCCTCCGAAAGCCTATTTAGGAAATCCTTGAAAACCTGGATTTATGCTCAGTCCGACTCTTCAGTCCTCGCAGCTATTTGATCCATGCCCCCCTTAGACGACCTTCTGTGTGCTCAGCGCCAAGATGCTCCCTCCGGAGCGAAAGTCAGCGCTCTACAAATGTCAATAAATATCAAATATCAAATATCAAGGCCACAAAAAGCCGCGCTGGTTGGCTTTACGGGGCCTTGTCAATATGGGGCAACACACCGCGCCGACAGTGCATCTCAAAAAGCGATACACCGGCGGCGCAAGGGTATTGTAAATAGGCCCTGCAATATGTAGTGTGCCGGATTCTTCGCAGGTCCTCACATGGAGTACCCAGAACCTCGCTTGCCTTTGTCCCCTTGTTTGTTACCTCTAATGGGGATGTTCTCCTCTCGCTGTCAGCCCCGGACTCAATGCATGCAGCCCGGTACAGGACAATAGCAATATAAGCGAGACCTCTCCATTGAAAGATGTTTTCACTTGTTTGGATAAAGGCCTAGAAGAAGTTGAGGTTGGTTCCTCTTATAGAGTGGGGTGGTGAAAGGTGTAAAACCGATGGATAAAGGAAGTCAGTGCCAATCTACCATGAGTGAGCCTGCTTGTGTATCCTCGTCGCCACTGCTTGGAGTGACACTATAGATGCAAAACACTGCATTGCTGGCTAATATTGAAGGTGTAAAAACTCAAACTCGGCTTTTAAAATCTATAGCAAAGCAAATAAATAAGTGCCTGTAGGCCTCACCTTGCAAGACCAGTAGACCCCCCTGAGAAGGACGGAGGGGAACCTGACCTCTGGAGCCTGAGACATTGGCCGTCTGCCATGGGTTCCCTACCTATTCCATCCAAACATGTGCGTAACCTTGGTGTGACCATCGACAATGGCCTATCCATGAAAGATCAGGCAAACAAAGTGGCAGCCATCTGTTTCACCATTTTGTGGTGGCTGAGAAAAATCTTTTGGATACTACCATCTAACACCCAGAGATCCGTTGTAGATGTCTTTGTGATCCCCAGGTTGGACTACGGCAATGTGCTCTACCTGGGGTCCGCCAGGCCGGTCACACGTCGTCTCCAATTAGTCCAAAACGCTGCCGCACGGCTCCTTTGTGGTTGCCGAAAAACTGATCACATCACAGAACGCTTAAAGGAGCTCCATTGGCTCCGTTTTGAAAGTCGTGTAAAGTTCAAGGCTTTGAGCTACATGCATAAGATCAAGGCTGGGGTAGCCCCCTTGTACCTTCAGTCCTTAGTCAAACTCTATACCCCCTCTCGTTCTCTCCGTTCCTCCTCTCAATATTTATTTTGCGTACCTAAGTACAGACTTTCCAGAATAGGTGGCAGTTCCTTTGCAAACTTGGGACCAAGACTTTGGAACTCCCTTCCCCTGGATATCCGTATGGAGAACTGTCACGCTCGCTTTCGCAGAGCTGTGAAAACCTGGCTTTTTAACCAATAACATCTTACTGGATATTTGTTGCTGCTTCTGCCTTTCAGTGCCGGGAAACCCTTGCGGGTAGCTATCGCGCTCTATAAAATCAACAAATAAATACATAATAAATAAAGGCGGCAGCCTTGCATTGTCAAACCTCTGTTTACATTTCCTGGAGAGCAATGCTTGTTAAGAAAAGCGATAACCAGTGCTTCATGTGTAAAATGTAATGCCAGGGCTCTTGTCGGGAGGCCACTGCAGCTTGCACCATGTATTGCCCCTGCCAGCGCTGCCAATGACAGAACCAACACAACTGCTAACCATCACACTCCTACAAGTGTGAAAATTCCGACTACTTCAGGCTCACAAAGCAATGACAATGACTTGGGCATCAGGTATTAAGAATTTTTAATGTTTATTGTATTAATAATTGACTGCTGTTGTGGTCATCTCTAAATTAGCCAGACAGCGCCACCTTGTGGCAGTTTGTCACAAGTGCCAGTGTTGGCAATACAATGAAGTCAATTCCCAGTATGGGGATGGATCACTTCAACAGTTTTGGGTTCTCGCCCCTCATCTGCATCAAACATCTGAGTGGCCTGTGGTCTGTCTGAACCCGGAAGTGAGTCCCAAACAAGTAGAGTATCAGCTTCTTCAGCGCTCAGACCACAGCAAAAGCTTCACTTTCAATTGTGCTCCACCTCTGTTCCCTGTGTAGCAGTCTCCTACTAAGGGAAGATGATAGGTTGGTCTAGACCCTCTTTGTTAAGCTGTAAGAGCACCACTCCCACAGCAAACACAAGGAGATGATGGTCGGAGTGTTGAAACTTCCAACCACTCTCCCTCAGTTAGGCACATCTCTGTCTCTCTTGTAATTTGTATTGAGAATTTTGTATTATATATTATTTGTATGTATGTAACATTGTGTTCACTTGATGTTGTGTCCAGCTTTTGTATCTGTTCAGCCCTTTGTTTGTTTCTTATCTCTTTCTTCCTCTTGTTGATGTGTACAATGTACTTCACTGTTCATCATCTACCTTTTGGGGCTCTCTCTATGTTAAAGTATGTATGATATATTTTTATATATATTTGTGATATCCGAAAATTAAGTTATAAAAATGAGGTATATATTTTGCTGATAATACATTTTAATAAAATATTGGTCTACGGGACTTGTATATTCCTGGATTTATTTCCATGTTTAAATAGTGATAATTAGGGAGAAGTATTTGTTGTTATTTAGTACAGATCTGGGTTTAATCCATTGTTCTTTTACTCACTAGGCAACCCCAGTTTGGACCCAGCCATATGCAAAATGCAAATAAGTCTTGACACTGTGCCTCATGGGAACAGTTCAACCCAAAATTCCATGCGAGGCCCCCCATGGACTGGAAACAAGCATCCTGGGACTGGTTTCGTGGTTACACCTCTCATCAGCCAGGCTAAGCTCCTACACCATACTCTGAAGCATCGCCTGCACCACGAATTCCTTTGAAAAGTCCAGGGTCAGAAGCACGGACGCTGTGCACATGGCCACCTTCAGGGTGTCAAATGCAGTTTGGCATGCCTCTGTCCAGGTCACCTGTCTGAGCTGTTTCCTGGAGGTCAGCTCTGTCAGGGGAGCCACAATGGTGCCATGCCCCTGACCAATCACCTGTATTATCCAGTGAGGCCTAAGAAAGATCTCATCTTTGTCTGGGTCTTGGGGTGTGCCCAAGCCAGAATGGTATCAATCGTTGGTTGTAGGGGTGCCAACTGGCTGCTTCCTACCTGGCGTCCCAAGTACAGCATTGACCCCTGCCCTTTCTGGCACTTACTGGCCTTGATAGTGAGGCCTGAGGCTTCCAGCGCCTTTACACTTCCCAGAGGTGGTGCAAGTGGTCCTCCCAACTGAGCTGAAGACAGCACTGATATCTAGGTAGGTGGCACTCAAGTCGTCAAGCATAGCCAAGACATGATTGACCAACCTCTGGAACATGGCATGACTCGAACTTGGAAGTGCCCTCTGTTGTCGAGAATGCTCACCTCTCTTTAACGCCATCAGTTAAGGCAATCTGCCACTACCCAAACGTTAAATAAAACGTGCTGAGGAACTTGTCAGCTCCCAACCGATCAATGAGCTTATCAGCTCTGGGCGTGGGTGGGCGTCAGTCCTGGTGACAGCATTGAGCCCACCGTAATCCACACAGAATCATAGTTCTGGTGTGGCACTGGTCGCAGCAGCCTTCGGTACCAAAACCACTGGGCTGGAAAAAGGACTGCTGGAGGGCTCAACCACCGCTAAAGCTGACATCTTGGATAGTTCATCCTTGATGCTAGCCTTCACTCTGTCAGCTAACCTGTACATTTTGTGTTTTACAGGCAGGCTGTCCCCAGTGTCCACATAATGTGTACACAGATGGGTGACTCCTGGGGTGAGTGAAAACAGATTAGAAAACTGTCCCAGTAACAGTCACTCTGCTGCTCTAGGGCCAGAGACGGGCCAAGGATCACGCCTTCCACTGACCCTTCCTGCTCTTTGGCATCCAGGAAGCCAGGGAGAGGTTCACTCTCCTCTTCCACCCTGTCATCTGTAGCCAAAAGCATAGTTATTTCAGACATCTCAAAGAGTGGTGTGAGGCGGTTCACATGTAGAACCCTCAAAGGGTGCCTAGGAGTCTGCAAGCCCGCCAGGTAGGTGAGATCACTCTTGCGCTTCTTCACTTTAAATGGTCCTGTCCCTTTGTCCTGTAGGGTGTAGGGTTCCACTGGGGCCATGACCCACACTTTTTGGCCAAGCTGAAACTCAACCAGTATTCTGTTCATACCTACATTTCATGTCTTCCTGGCTTGCTTCTAGCTTCGCTTGAGTACGTTTCCTCAAGTGACCAGTCTGTTTTCTGAAGGCCAGCATGTATCTGAATACATCATGGGGTGGCTTCCTAGTAGTTTGCTCCCAGCCTTCTTTTATCAAACTGAGAAGGACTCTCACATGGTGCCCATACAGCAGCTCAAAGGGCTAAAGCCAACCCTGTTTCGCGGAACCTCCCTGTAGGCAAAGAGAAGGCAGGGTAAGAGGTCGTCCCACATATCCCTCATGGAGTCTGACAGACCCCCAATCATGCCTTTCAGGGTTTAGTTGAATCACTCAGCCAACCTATTACTTTGGGGATGGTAAGGAGTGGTGAATGTGTAGTTCACCCCACACTCCTTCCACATGGCCTTTTTGTACATGGACATAAAGTTGGTAGCCCGGTCCGATACCACCTCCTTGGGGAAGCCCACCCAAGTAAAGATCTCCTTTAGTGCCTAGGCCACAACGGGCGCTATTAGAATTGGGGGTCTCTGGTTGGCGCAAGTATTCACTTGTGACAAGCAGGGACCCTCAACTCCAAGTCAGGGCGAAGGATGACCCCTTAGAATTACCCTTGCTCACCCTCTAGGTGCGTGGCGTGAGCAGCCAAGGCTATTCTCCAGGCGTTGTTAGTTAAGCATTTGTAATAACACACACAGTAAAAGTACCAATCCCCCCACAAATGGACACCAGGCTGTGGTTATATGAAAAAACGTCTTCTTTATGTAAAAATATATATGCAGGTAAGACTTATCACAAGACCAATAATAAAGTTTTTAGATTAGGCCACCAGATTGTAAATAGGCAAGAGTTTCTTCTCAGTTACAGTTCAAAAATGTTTTTTCTTAGTTCAATTCACCTCAAAAACAGTTCTTAAGCGGATAAGGTCCTTTTTCACCCCTCTAGGACCTTAGGGACTCGGTCCTGCCTTCCGTAGCGTTTCGCGGCACCTCGGACGGTGATATCCCGGCCCCCTTCCAATTCTCACGCTTCTCGCGTGAGCCGAGGTTCGCGACGTACCGCATTTGGCAACGAAGCGTACAGGACCGTTTACCAAAGTACTGCGCGCTGCTGCCCAGAGGCTCCGAGGCTCGAGGGCGCTTGGGAGAGGCGCTGCGGGGCACTTCAGGCTGAGCCGACTTCGGGGGTGATCAAAACGGAAGCGCACAGCGGAGGCGAGGGGACCTACCTGGACCCACTAGCGACGCACAGGACAACGGGGAAAGAAGAACATTGCGGGCCCCGAGCCCGAGACAGGCCCTGTGCGCGGTAGTGGTCGGTGCAGTTTGTAGGGGGTTCCGGTCCTCGCGGTGCACTCCACGAGAGTGCGGCAGTCCCGAAAAGTGCTGAGGGATCTGGTCAGAGGCGGACGATCTCCAGGAGGCGGGGCGCAGCACGGGGGCCCTCAGTACGGACGGTACCGAGGGGGGGTCCCTTCGAAATGTGGCACGGCCTGTCCTGGGATGAAAAGAGCAAAATGGGGCGGCCGGGTGCAATAACATGCACGGGCGGCCGTCCAGGCTGCAGGCTGCTCTCGTATCCTGAATTCCGGCGGGAGGGGCTGAAGACGCGCTCAGGCACTCCAGTAGCAGGCGGGGGTAGAGGAGCGGCCGGCCTTAGCCCAGGGGCAGAGAGCGACTCTGAACAGAGCGAGGCTCTCAAGGGCAAGAGGGCGGGCTGGCTCCCGGGTACCACGGCCCTAGGAGAGGCGAGAGGGGGCAGACTTCACCTCCGGCGGGAGGAAATACTCGGACTCAAATAGCAGACGAGCCAAAGCACAGGAGAACCCACTGGTCCTGGGGTTCAGTTCAGGGGGCAAGCTCAATCAAGCCCTTGGAGAAAGTTTCAAGCACAAGTCAGCAAAGTCTTTTCAAAGTCTTCTCCTCTCCTTCCTCAGCAAGGCAGACAGCAGGCCAGTCCTTCTAGTTTCTTCTTCTCCTTCTAGTTGGGCAGAGGTTCGTTGTGGGAAACAGGATTCTGATTTACAAGGAGCAGGGCTCCTACTTTTATACAGCATTTTCTTTGTTCTTTCAGGCCAGGGGGGTCCTTTGCATAACTCCTTTCAGTCTCTGAGTACTTTGTTGGGTGTACTCTGGTTTCTGCTTTCAGTGTGAGGGGCAGGCACATCAGACACTCCACAGGAGGTGGAGCCAGCATTGTGTGGACAGGGGCAGCCAGGAGTACCTTGTTGACAGTGCTTCGCCCTTCCTGGGCCAGGTGTCGGCTGAGTCATCAGTCGCTCCCCAGGGGGCGGAGCCAGCATTGTGGTGGCAGAGCACAGCCCTATTCAGAGTCCAGGGGCACTCCCACCTCCTACTAAGGTGTAATCCTTGCATTCACCACCTGTCATCCCCCAGCCCTGTCACTCACATAACCCAGACAGTCAGATACACATCCAAGCAGAGGCGGGCTGAAATGGTTAGGCAAGCAAATGCTAACTTTCTAAAAGTAGCATTTGCAAACACAGGATATTAAGATAAACTTTACTAAAAGAAGTATTTTATTATTCTGAGTTCAGGCATACTAAACTTTATTTTCTACCATGTTCCCTGAGCCCGCTGGGATTATAGAGTGTAATAATGCCAGCAGCCCATCTGGCCTAAGAGAACAGGTAGCCTTACAATAGTGAAAAACGAATTTGGCTGTAATTCACTATTAGGACATGCCACACACATCAGAGCATGTCCTACCTTACACGTACAATGCACCCTGCCCTTGGGCCTACCATAGGGGTGACTAATATGAAGTTAAGGGAAGGTTTAGGGGCTGGCAAGTGTGTGCACTTGCCCAGCCAGCATGACAGTACCAGACTGCACACAGGTTCTGCAATGGCAGACCCTAGACACATTTTACAAAGCTGCTCCTGTGGGTGGCAGTGGCACAACCGGCGCTGCAGGGCCACTAGCAGTATTGGCATTTACCAGCCCTGGCACTCCTGGTGCCCTTTACTGGGGTCTGGCAGTAAATCCAATGAACCAATCAGGAGTATCAATCACAGTTATTCTTTACATAGGGAGCACTTGCACTGCGGCACGGATTGGCCGTGGCGCAGTGCCCTGAGCAGCGGACACCAGCAAAAACATCTGAGGCACATCAGCAAAAAGTGGAAGGGAAACTCACGCCAAGGTGCCAGGTCTAACAGGCACCATCACTGTCCGTAGACAGATAGCTTCAGGGTACCGGGTGGCATGGTCCACCAAGACCAGGATGAACCTGTTGACCATGGCTGTCTTGGGGTTCAGAGGCCCCCCTAGGTCAATGCCCACCCACTAGAAATGGGCACTCGTGACAGGGAACGGTTGCAGGGGAGCCTTACATCTCCCCCACTCTTGCCACTTGCCTGATAAGTCTGGCAGGACTTACAAAAGTCACCAGAATCTGTTCTCATTTGGGGCCAGACAAAAGTGGGTGACAAGCCTGTCAAAGGTCTTGCCCTACCCCAGGTGTCCTGCCAGAGGCACATCATAAGCCAAACCCAGTGGGAAGGTTCTGAAGTGCAGGGGTACCACCAGCACAGGACTGCCCAAGGTTCAGCAACCATAGGCTTGCTATACAGGAGACCATTCTCCCAGTAGATCAAGCCCTCAGGGCCCGCTTCCTGGTCTTCAGGCAGCTACCTAAGACCCACAGAGTAAGGCACACTTTCGACTCCACTCAGAACTCCTCCTGGGAAATAGCCATTATAACACAGTCATAAGCACGCAGGACCATTACCATGCATCCTTAACAACGAACATGCCTTTACCATGCATGTCTGTTACCATGAAGTATTTACCATGAATATGCCTTTACCACACATGTGAAATCAGACTACGTGGTAAAGTTGTAAAGGATACATGGTAATGGTCATGGACTATGTTTTAAGAACAAAGGCGCAGGAGGTGGCAGGGAAAGGGTTTAGGAACTCAGGTGCGGGAGGGACTAGAGGAAAGATTTAGGAGCACAGGCGTGGGGTCTACGGGAAGGATTTTGGAACTCAGTTGCGGGGGGCTAGGGGAAGTGTTTAGGAACTCAGGGCAGCGGACTATGGTGGGGGTGGTCTTAGGTCTCAGCACCAAGAAAAGGGGCGGATTTAGGGTTTAGGGCCGGCACAAGGCTGCAGCCGGGGGACAGTTTAAGGGAAATCACAGATTCCCTCTTGTTGCTGTTATATATTTTAAAAACAGAAATATTTAAATCATATATTTTTTTTAAGTCTCAACATTCAACTCACCTCTGTCCCACAGGACCCTTTAGGCTCTCTCTTGGTCTTGTGGACTTTGGGTTCAGGGCCAGGCAGGGTTCTGGTTCTGGCCTCTCTGTAGGAGAGTGGGGTCTGCAATCCCACGGCCACCCCAGATTTTTGCTTTTTGCTTCACTGGTTTACGACTTTCCCTGGCTGTGGGCCTGCTAATCAGACCCACAGCCTAGCTGTTCTCTCTCTAAATTGACAAGCATGTACCTTAGGTGCATTTACCAATTGGTACTGGGCCACCTTATCAGTCCCTGTACAGTATACCTTAGGTATCCAGGGCATAGGTGTACCCAGGGCCTACCAGGGGCTGCAGCATGTATTATGCCACCCCTGGCTGGCCACCCAAATCTGACACAACTGGCTGCACGACAGCTGGGGCAAGGTGGTGTAATCACCCTTTGCTTTAGATATAGTATTCCTATATCTAACCCTAAAATGGACACATACATTCCTATCAGTCACTCATATGGCAGGCCTTATCAATCCTGAAGGCAGAGTGCTTGGAATTATGTGAGATGGTGCTCTGGCATGAGCTGAGCCCGTTTGCAGCTTGCGGAACCAAGTCCTTATAGCTGTTCCATGATAACGCTATACCATATACTCTTAAGTGCATTATGAACCTCGCGGTCAAATGCTAACTTTGGCATAGCATTATCAAAATATGTCGAGTAAGGTGTCATACGAATTGGAATACTAACCCCTCGCCAATTCTGGCGACGGGGTTAGCATTCCACCCTTCTAGAGGGGCACAACATGTATGTAACTGTGAACCCCGGTTAAAGTTAACTCAAGCCTCAGCATCACAAAATGGATGCTGCCACCACAGACACAAGTCTGACCTCCTGCTGCTGGGAGTCCTTCCAGCAAGGGAGGCCTGGACAAAGGGTTTCCTGTCAGGGGCGGTGCCAGCACCATCCCAGACAGGATTTTGTGTATCCCAGGTAGGCAGGGCTGAGAGGAAGGTGACTGCAAGTGGCACCCCGGTGCTCACTGTGCATATGCCGGCTCAAACCAGTTCCAGGGGCACACCAGCCCCTGAGCTGGGGAGAAACCGGACAAAGGAGAGGGGTGTAATCACCCCCCTCCTGGTCCCACCCATGGGCAGGACCTAGTCGCGTGCCAGCCCCTTTTTTTAGAATAAAGGTAGGAGCGGGCACCCTTCCCAAATTGGATCATCTTGAAACTTGAACTACTTTCCACGAAAGGAACTCTTGACATTCTCTGAAGACTCTCCCTTGTGGCTAAGGAGTAGCCACCCTGCACCAGCAGGCACCATCTAAGCGCTTGCGGTTTGCTTCACGTCCATCCTCCGGATCAAGACTGCCCAGCTCGACGAGACCCGGATTCCCTGCCATCTCTGACCTCTACCTGCATCATCAGAGACGATTCGTGGGTGCGACAAGACCCGAGGGACCGACTATCTTCAAGACCTGCACGACGCTTAACCAGCACGACCACCGAGGGACCCTCGAGTGAGTGCACTGGGGTTTGAGAAGCCCCAACCCTAAGCAGCTCCAGCACCGAAGTCCAGCCCCCCAGCATCCACGAGATCTGCGTGGGGCCCTTCTGCTTCTTTGCTGCTTGCCACGTTGTCCGGTCACTTGCCGGTTGGCTAGTGACCCTCCTGACGACGTACCACGACGTTTTCACCGCTGGTCTAGGTCCTCTAGACTGGCCCTTGCTCCTTGTCCAACAAGAAGTGCCCTGGACCCTCCTGGTCCACTCCAGATGCCATTTTGACTCCACCGCGTGGGCTTGGCTTTGCCAAGGTTTATTGCTCCAATCTTGGATCCAGCATCGCCGACAGCAGACACCATCGTGGGACAGCTCGCACCTCCAGCCTGGACGCCGACAACGCCTCCTGGCCCGTGTGACTGCAGAGTCCAGCGTCACCCACTCACCTGATCGCGGTGACTTCATCCGGTGCCATCCTGGTGCCCACATAATCACTGGCTAGTGATTGAGAACTGAGTCCCCTCTGCTTTCAGGTCGTCTCCTTCACTGATCCAGCCTTGGATCACACCGAACATCTTCACTGGTCGCCTGCCAGCAACATCTTCTTTCAGGCTCCATAGACTACAACGAGGATTCCCGACGTCATTTGAACCCTATGCAGCCGCAGCCCCTGGGCTAGGTAACTCGAGCATTTCGGTGCTCCAGCACAGGTTCACTATCCTAGTGTCCAGACCCTTTTTCGTTTTTAGTCTACCTAGTCGGATTCGTCCGGAAACAGTAACTTTAGAAACTGCTAGCATCCATAGACTTTGTCCCGCATCCCGCGTAAGAGTTCCCACTCTGCACCTGGGTTCCCTAGGCCTCCTGCTCCTAACCTAAGGATTCAGTAAGGTAGTCCTAGCGGCCCTGAAGCCTCTGGATCGTGTTACTTACCTGCTAGTGTTTCGCATTCCACTTTTAAAGTATATGGTTTTTCGTGCCCCTCGGGCATTTGTGTAAATTGTGCAACTTGTAGTATTTTCGTAAGAGTTTTGTATTGTGCTTAGCTCCCTGACTCATAAAGAGTTCAGGGTAGACTTGTTATTAATAAATATCCTTTATTTTTTTAACAACTTGTGTGGTGTCCTTTCACTTGGTGTTCAAGGGGTATATGTGATGGTAAAACAGCTGGCTTAACACGCCCTCTAGAGTTTAGCCTAAAGACTGCTCTTGTCCACGCTACTAGGATAGCTGGTCTAATAAGGTTGACTTACAACCAATCATCAATAAGGGTCGTTTGGAATGATACAAAGTGATCACTAGAATAGTGAACACTATATATCAGGCCAACTTCTCACATTGGTGGCAGCGGTGGGATTTGAGCTTGCTGTTGCTTTACCACACACGTATCCTAAGAATATCATTTGAAAGATCACATATGTACCAAGGTACATATAACTTAACTTAGAATACTCTGAGTTCTACTGAACCAGCTGTTGTAGTGTAACAGGGCTTAGCACACCCTGACTACAACTCTAGCAAGGGATCAGTAGGTAAACCCATAGTGTAGGTAGGTGCATCACTTACACCTCACTAGAAGCATGTCTACCCATGGAGAGTCCACAGAGACTCCCCTTGTGGCTGTTGACCCTCCACAGGTCCTTTCCAGATATGCAGCTCTCAGTTTCCAGGAGATGAGACAATTGTGTACCTCCAGGAAATTGAAACAGGGTTCTAACCCTACCACTCCTTTTCTGTTAGGTCTCTTAGAGACATATGATGCTAGAAAAGCTACGCATACAGATGGGAGCATGCCAGGCTTAGAAGGTACCCTTGGTGATCCTGACCTCCCTGAAACTGAGGTAGTAGAGGAGGAGGAGGATGAAGAGGTTCTTTCTGAGGATGAGGCAGACAATGGTCCTGAGCTAGTCAGCAGACTTACTAGGGCCAACGTAGACCTACATAGGGAAGGATCTGGGGGACCCCCAGTACTGACCCTAAGCAGGCCTAACTTTGGAGTTAGAAGAGATAGGTCTCATTCTAGGGACTCCAATAGATCTGTGCACTCTCATGCCTCTTCTCAGAGGAGAATGACTTCTCCCCAGAGGAGAATGACTTCCCCTCAGAGGAGAGAACATGAAGCAAGGATGAAAAAGGCTAATCTAAGGATCCAGAGGGAAGAACTTGCCCTTGCCAAGGAGAAGCTTGCCTTTGCTAGAGAGCAACAGTTGAGTGGGGTAGTCCCCACTGGTGGCAGCAATATCCCTAAGGATAAAGACAGGAGTTTTGATACTAGACACCTGAGTAAGATAGTGCCCCCCTTTAAACAAGGGGATGACATCCACAAATGGATGACTGCTCTGGAGAGGGCCTGCACTGTCCAGTGCATCCCCCAGAGTCAGTGGGCAGCTATATTGTGGCTCTCCTTTGAAGGTAAAGGTAGAGATAAGCTCCTCACTACTAGAGCTGATGATGCTAACAATTACCAAGTCCTGAAGAATACACTGATTGATGGGTTTGGCTTAACAACTGAACAGTACAGGTTGCTGTTCAGAGACACCCAGAAAATTCAGTCTCAGGATTGGGCTGACTTTGTTGATTGTGCCACTAAGGCTTTTGAAGGCTGGTTACTGGGAAGTAAAGTTACTGATTACACAGGATTGTATAATCTAATTATGAGAGAACAAATCTTAAGTAATTGTCAAAATCAGTTGTTGCATCAGCACCTTATTGACTCAGATCTGACCTCTCCCCAAGAATTGGGAAAGAAGGCAGACAGATGGGTCAGGACAAGGGTCAAGCAGCAGAACCAGAACCAGGGTGGTGGCCAAAAGAAGGCAGACCCCAAGGGTAATGAGAATAAGCAAAATGACCAGAAGTCTTCAACAGGGCCCCAACAATCTAAAGATGGTGGGTCCCAGAATTCCCAAAATTCCCAAAAGAAGAAGAATAATGGTCAGAAGAAACCATGGTGCCAATACTGCAAAAGTAATACTCACTGGTTTAGTGAGTGCACCAAGAAAGGCCCAACTCCTACCACTACTGCCCCTAAGGCATCTGCACCCCCTAGTACAGTTAGTAGTGGTAGTAATCCTCCCAAGGCTATAGTGGGGTTAACCCTGGGAACTGAGGCGGGTTCTGACTTAGTCAGGATACCTACTCAGGCTGTTCTTGTTTGTACTGGGGACATGGATATGACCCCTACAATAAGCCCCAGTACTCTGGGCAAGTACAGGCAGACGCCTTTAATCAATGGAAAAATGGCTCAGGCCTACAGGGACACTTGTGCCAGTGTCACTATGGTGACACCAAACTTTGTGGACCCTGAACAGGTAATACTAGGTTCAGACTACCTTGTGACCAATGCTAGCAATGCCACTACCTCCCATAGTATGGCACTTGTTAATTTCTCCTGGGGAGGGGTAAATGGCCTCAAAAGGGTTGTTGTTAGTTCATACCTCCCAGTGGACTGTCTTTTGGGCAATGATTTGGAATCTTCCTTATGGTCAGATGTGGAATATAGGACTCATGTGGCAATGTTAGGTTTGTCAGCACATGTCCTTGCTGTGACTAGGTCACAGGCCAAGAAATGCCCAGCTGAACTAGTGCTGGATCCTGGAAGAATGGACCAGACACTACCCAAGAGAAAGAGCAGTAGGGGTAAGGTTGACCCTTCCCCCCTGCCTCAGGTAGAGGATCAGCTCTCTCAGGAGACTGACCCCAAGACCCCAGAAGGAACTGTCCTAGAAGAACTTGAGCCTGAACAGGTTGAGTTTCTTGGGACAGGGGGACCTTCCAGGGCAGACTTGAGGCAGGCACAGTTAGACTGTTCCTCTCTTGAACCCCTCAGACAGCAGGCTGCTGCTGAGGCTGCAGGGAATGCTACAGGTGCCCATAAGGTATATTGGGACGATGAACTCCTATACTCTGAGGCAAGAGACCCCAAGCCTGGTGCTACCAGGAGGCTGGTCACCCCCTTGTCTCTGAGAGGTTTCCTTCTCACCTTAGCCCATGAAATTCCCCTTGCAGGTCACTTAGGCCAGAACAAGACTTGGGACAGGCTTGCCCCACACTTTCACTGGCCTCATATGTCTGAGGACACTAAAGACTTTTGTCGCTCATGTGTCACCTGCCAAGCCAGTGGCAAATCAGGTGGCACCACAAAGGCCCCCCTTATACCACTACCTGTGGTGGGGGTTCCCTTTGAGAGAGTGGAGATTTACATTGTTGGACCAATGGACCCCCCAACAGCATCTGGGCACAGATTTATACTGGTGGTAGTGGATCATGCCACCAGGTATCCAGAAGCTATTCCCCTTAGGACCACTACAGCTCCTGTTGTGGCTAGGGCCCTGGTTGGAGTTTTCTCCAGAGTGGGGTTCCCTAAGGAGGTTGTCTCTGACAGAGGTGCAAACTTCATGTCAGGATAATTGACTGCTATGTGGAAGGAGTGTGGTGTAAATTACAAATTCACCACACCCTATCACCCACAATGCAATGGGCTTGTTGAAAGATTCAACAAGACCCTCAAAGGGATGATAAAAGGGTTACCTGAGAAGCTTAGGCGAAGATGGGACATCCTTTTACCCTGCCTTCTGTTTGCTTACAGAGAGGTCTCACAGAAGGGGGTTGGTTACAGCCCTTTTGAGCTTTTGTTTGGACATCCTGTAAGAGGACCCCTATGTCTTGTGAAGGAAGGATGGGAGTTACCTCTCAAAAAGCCTGAACTTGACATAGTGGACTATGTACTTGGTCTCCACTCCAGGATGGCAGAGTACATGGAGAAGGCATCTAAAAACCTGGAGGCCAGCCAAGAACTTCAAAAAGCTTGGCATGACCAAAAGGCTGTCCTAACTGTTTACCATGCAGGACAGAAGGTGTGGGTGTTGGAGCCAGTGGCCCCAACAGCTCTCCAAGACAAATGGTCTGGACCCCACATCATCATTGAGCAAAAGGGAGAAGTCACCTACTTGGTGGACATGGGAACTCCCAGGAGCCCTCACAGAGTACTTCATGTGAATAGGCTCAAAGCATTTGTTGACAGGGAGGACATGGGCTTGCTCATGGCCACAGATGAGGGACAGGAGGAAGAGAGTGACCCTCTCCCAGACCTGCTCACTCAGAACCCTGATGATGGATCAGTAGATGGTGTAGTCTTTTCTGACAGCCTCTCTGAACATCAACAACAGGATTGTAAGCAAGTCCTTCAATCCTTCAGACAAATGTTTTCTCTGACCCCCAGTCAGACAAACTGGTGCACACATGAGGTGGACACTGGAGACAGTCTGCCTATAAAGAGTAAAATCTACAGGCAACCTGACCACGTCAGGGACTGCATAAAAACTGAAGTACAAATGATGTTGGAATTGGGAGTCATTGAACCCTCAGAGAGCCTTTGGACTAGTCCTGTAGTTCTAGTGCCTAAACCTCACACCCAGGATGGTAAGAGAGAGATGAGGTTTTTATGTAGACTACAGGGGTCTCAATGCTGTCACTAAGACAGATGCCCATCCAATACCAAGGGCAGATGAACTGATAGATAAGTTGGCTTCTGCAACTTTCTTAAGTACATTTGACCTGACAGCTGGTTATTGGCAAATCAGGTTAGCTGAGGATGCCAAGGCCAAGACAGCATTTTCTACCCCAGGAGGTCATTACCAATTTGTGGTGATGCCCTTTGGTTTGAAAAATGCACCTTCCACTTTTCAAAGGTTGGTGAACCAAGTTCTCACTGGGTTGGATGACTTTTGTGCAGCATATCTAGATGATATTGCTGTCTTTAGCTCCACCTGGGAGGATCACCTGATCCACCTAAGGAAAGTTTTAGAGGCCCTGCAAAAGGCAGGCCTCACTATCAAGGCTACTAAGTGACAGATAGGGCAGAGTCAAGTTGAATACTTGGGCCACCTTGTAGGTGGAGGCCAAGTTCAACCTCTGGAGAGCAAGATACAGGCCATAAAGGACTGGGCTCCTCCAACCACCCAAACACAGGTCAGAGCTTTCTTGGGCCTGTCTGGTTATTACAGGAAATTTGTCAGAAATTATGGAACCATTGTGACTCCACTTAATGACCTGACAATTAAGAAAATGCCAAAGAAAGTTCAGTGGACAGTTAGCTGTCAGAAGGCATTCGATGACCTAAAGCAGGCCATGTGCACTGCACCTATTCTCAAGAGTCCTGCCTACTCCAAAACCTTCATTGTCCAAACAGATGCTTCTGAGTTGGGTGTGGGAGCTGTTCTATCTCAGCTGAATATTGATGGTCATGACCAGCCCATTGCTTTTATAAGTAGAAGGCTGACCCCTAGAGAGAAACGTTGGTCAGCTATTGAGAGGGAGGCCTTTGCTGTGGTTTGGGCCCTGAAGAAGTTGAGGCCATACTTGTTTGGTACTCACTTCAAGATTCAGACCGACCATAAGCCCCTCTTATGGCTAAATCAAATGAAGGGTGAAAACCCCAAACTTCTTAGGTGGTCCATTTCCCTACAGGGGATGGACTTTACAGTGGAGCACCGCGCAGGGACTGACCATGGTAATGCAGATGGTCTCTCCAGGTACTTCCACTTAGAGCAAGAAGACTCACCTGGTCAAGGTTAGTTTAATGTCCCTAAGTTTGGGGGGGGGGGTTATGTAGGAGAGTGGGGTCTGCAATCCCATGGCCACCCCAGATTTTTGCTTTTTGCTTCACTGGTTTACGACTTTCCCTGGCTGTGGGCCTGCTAATCAGACCCACAGCCTAGCTGTTCTCTCTCTAAATTGACAAGCATGTACCTTAGGTGCATTTACCAATTGGTACTGGGCCACCTTATCAGTCCCTGTACAGTATACCTTAGGTATCCAGGGCATAGGTGTACCCAGGGCCTACCAGGGGCTGCAGCATGTATTATGCCACCCCTGGCTAGCCACCCAAATCTGACACAACTGACTGCACGACAGCTGGGGCAAGGTGGTGTAATCACCCTTTGCTTTAGATATAGTATTCCTATATCTAACCCTAAAATGGACACATACATTCCTATCAGTCACTCATATGGCAGGCCTTATCAATCCTGAAGGCAGAGTGCTTGGAATTATGTGAGATGGTGCTCTGGCATGAGCTGAGCCCGTTTGCAGCTTGCGGAACCAAGTCCTTATAGCTGTTCCATGATAACGCTATACCATATACTCTTAAGTGCATTATGAACCTCGCGGTCAAATGCTAACTTTGGCATAGCATTATCAAAACATGTCGAGTAAGGTGTCATATGAATTGGAATACTAACCCCTCGCCAATTCTGGCGACGGGGTTAGCATTCCACCCTTCTAGAGGGGCACGACATGTATGTAACTGTGAACCCCGGTTAAAGTTAACTCAAGCCTCAGCATCACAAAATGGATGCTGCCACCACAGACACAAGCCTGACCTCCTGCTGCTGGGAGTCCTTCCAGCGAGGGAGGCTTGGACAAAGGGTTTCCTGTCAGGGGCGGTGCCAGCACCATCCCAGACAGGATTTTGTGTATCCCAGGTAGGCAGGGCTGAGAGGAAGGTGACTGCAAGTGGCACCCCGGTGCTCACTGTGCATATGCCGGCTCAAACCAGTTCCAGGGGCACACCAGCCCCTGAGCTGTGGAGAAACCGGACAAAGGAGAGGGGTGTAACCACCCCCCTCCTGGTCCCACCCATGGGCAGGACCTAGTCGCGTGCCAGCCCCTTTTTTTAGAATAAAGGTAGGAGCGGGCACCCTTCCCAAATTGGATCATCTTGAAACTTGAACTACTTTCCACGAAAGGAACTCTTGACATTCTCTGAAGACTCTCCCTTGTGGCTAAGGAGTAGCCACCCTGCACCAGCAGGCACCATCTAAGCGCTTGCGGTTTGCTGCACGTCCATCCTCCGGATCAAGACTGCCCAGCTCGACGAGACCCGGATTCCCTGCCATCTCTGACCTCTACCTGCATCATCAGCCCAGCTGAGATTCGTGGGTGCGACGAGACCCGAGGGACCGGCTATCTTCAAGACCTGCACGACGCTTAACCAGCACGACCACCGAGGGACCCTCGAGTGAGTGCACTGGGGTTTGAGAAGCCCCAACCCTAAGCAGCTCCAGCACCGAAGTCCAGCCCCCCAGCATCCACGAGATCTGCGTGGGGCCCTTCTGCTTCTTTGCTGCTTGCCACGTTGTCCGGTCACTTGCCGGTTGGCTAGTGACCCTCCTGACGACGTACCACGACGTTTTCACCGCTGGTCTAGGTCCTCTAGACTGGCCCTTGCTCCTTGTCCAACAAGAAGTGCCCTGGACCCTCCTGGTCCACTCCAGATGCCATTTTGACTCCACCGCGTGGGCTTGGCTTTGCCAAGGTTTATTGCTCCAATCTTGGATCCAGCATCGCCGACAGCAGACACCATCGTGGGACAGCTCGCACCTCCAGCCTGGACGCCGACAACGCCTCCTGGCCCGTGTGACTGCAGAGTCCAGCGTCACCCACTCACCTGATCGCGGTGACTTCATCCGGTGCCATCCTGGTGCCCACATAATCACTGGCTAGTGATTGAGAACTGAGTCCCCTCTGCTTTCAGGTCGTCTCCTTCACTGATCCAGCCTTGGATCACACCGAACATCTTCACTGGTCGCCTGCCAGCAACATCTTCTTTCAGGCTCCATAGACTACAACGAGGATTCCCGACGTCATTTGAACCCTATGCAGCCGCAGCCCCTGGGCTAGGTAACTCGAGCATTTCGGTGCTCCAGCACAGGTTCACTATCCTAGTGTCCAGACCCTTTTTCGTTTTTAGTCTACCTAGTCGGATTCGTCCGGAAACAGTAACTTTAGAAACTGCTAGCATCCATAGACTTTGTCCCGCATCCCGCGTAAGAGTTCCCACTCTGCACCCGGGTTCCCTAGGCCTCCTGCTCCTAACCTAAGGATTCAGTAAGGTAGTCCTAGCGGCCCTGAAGCCTCTGGATCGTGTTACTTACCTGCTAGTGTTTCGCATTCCACTTTTAAAGTATATGGTTTTTCGTGCCCCTCGGGCATTTGTGTAAATTGTGCAACTTGTAGTATTTTCGTAAGAGTTTTGTATTGTGCTTAGCTCCCTGACTCATAAAGAGTTCAGGGTAGACTTGTTATTAATAAATATCCTTTATTTTTATAACAACTTGTGTGGTGTCCTTTCACTTGGTGTTCAAGGGGTAATGTGATGGTAAAACAACTTGCTTAACGCGCCCTCTAGAGTTTAGCCTAAAGACTGCTCTTGTCCACGCTACTAGAATAGCTGGTCTGAAAGGTTGACTTACAACCAATCATCAATAAGGGTCGTTTGGAATGATATAAAGTGATCACTAGAATAGTGAACACTGCATATCAGGCCAACTTCTCACACTCTCTGTCCCATCAATAGAAGGAAGTCCATTCACAGTGTCTATTTAGCACTGTGAATGGAACACGTGAGGAGGAATAATATAAAGCTAGAACGCTCATGCCACAGAACCCCAACTGCATGCATGCCATTACCAAGCTGATGCCTTTACCATACATGCCACATTTGAGCTCCTTTATGCCCTTACCAAGCATGCCTTTACCATGATATCATGGTGAAGGCATGCGTGGGAAAGGCATACACTTTGAAAAAAAATGAGTACAAAATGCATGTGTGGTAACGACACATGCATAGTTCGGACAGCATTGCGAAGGCATGCATGGTAATTTCATGCATGGTACCGTCATACAACCCTCCTCCCTGGTGGGACTCCCTTCTTGCTGCCAATGAGTCAGCTCAGGTAAGTTCAGCTACACGTTCCCCTTTAGGTTCTGAGGCATTCCTCTCGAGGTCAGCCTCTTCCCAGACTGTGGGAACTTCAGGGGCGGGTCTCCTGTGCCCCTCGCCCTTTCTTTTGGCAGATACCTGGGCAACTGTTTCAGACTCCAGGTCCTTCTGATCACCCTGTTTGACTGCCATGGACTGCGTGGTCCCACACGCCCACTCAGGCAACCCCAACATCCGTAAGTGTGACCTGAGCTCCACATCTTTCCACAAGGACAGCTCCAGGTTGTTGCCCAGCAAACAATCAACAGGTATGATGGGACTCACAGCTACCTTCAAGAAACCTGAGACCCCCCCACTCAAAGGGAACATGCTCCACCTTACACTGGCACTCAGAGTTGTCCATTGCAACTACTTGGTGGAACACACCAGTCAGTCAGTCAACAAGCTTTATTCGGTTGAAACAAAGCAGCCATAAAAGCACAATACAAAAATTAAAAATACATTCATTACAATACATAATGAAAGAAAAATACTGTATCAAGGAACGATAAAGTTAAGAGAAGCAACCCTCAATGTCTCTTGGTGAGAATGATCTAATCATAAAGACTTTTCCACACTTAATATGGTCTCCTCCACAGTTCTCCTAGTGTAGGCAATAAGTTCATCACAGTATTACAAATGGGCTTCAGAGTAAGCGGGATTCCAGTTTTCATAAAAACTTATTTGAGTGAAGGCTAACCCCAGGTTATGAGTTTTTAACGGGCCATTCTGAAAAAATGATTACAGGTGGATATGTTAGAGTCGGTGAATATGTGGCCTCTATAGCCTCTACCATAGTTCTTTACAGGGGGCAAGTAAGCCGTTCTAGGATAAAAATCTCTCAGTGCTCTAACAGTTATAGGGCCGTCTCCTACTTGTGGCTGCCAGCCTTGCAAATATTGGACAACACGAGGGCCCCTGAAGTTTACAATAATCTGATCACCCACAGTATCTTTAGATAAAGGTCCCAACCATTTCACCCTTCTAACATTTACAATATTCCCTTCAATATTTGGTGAAAGGGGCCTGTTCTTGGTTAACCAGAAGGATACCTTATTCGCCAGTTCCCTTTGACCTTCAATCTTTCCATTGGTTAATTCGGGCACGCCTGAAAGAATACTCACATAAGGGGCGGCCTCCGGCGGGAGGTCAATGTGGGTAAACTTTCTTTGCGTGTAGCCATGATTAGGAAAAGTCCCCTCCGAGGGCGTGGGAGCATTTGTCAGCCCTACTCTGCTGATTGTTCTCTGTGGTACTACCGAGTTTCGTATAGGGTGCCGAGTCTTTGCTATTATTGGCGTTTTTAGGGCGACTAGCTTGGCTGGGGGAGTAACACTTTGTACCAGAAGCTCTGCAACTTCAGTAGTGACTGGACGTTCTACCTGTTTTGATCCCGCTAATCTTTTTAAGAGTTTCAGGTTCTCCTTCATTGTCTCTTCTATACTATTAACCTTATCCCCTAATAGCATGATTCTTTTTACCAGTGGGGATAATAGGGAGTTGATAAGAAGTTCGATATGACCCAGTAAAGCAGGTGATAAGGTAGATAAGGGGGAATTTAGAATTGAGCAGGCCCTGGGTAGTTTTGCGGTGTTGCTGTTAATTAGGGGGTGACTTGAATACAATTTTTGTTTTTTTGATAGACTGCCCCTTAGTTTGGCACCTCTACGTTTTCTTTTAATGGAAGGAATTTTAGGGATTGTTATTGAAGGAGCGCTGTCTTTTGCTGGAGAAAAAAGAGGGGTT
The DNA here is from genome assembly GCF_964261635.1 of Lissotriton helveticus. Lineage (NCBI taxonomy): Eukaryota > Metazoa > Chordata > Amphibia > Caudata > Salamandridae > Lissotriton > Lissotriton helveticus. The sequence continues at coordinate 1,198,027,891 of NC_136071.1, read as the reverse complement.
CCCGGGAGACTTGATTTAGGTATGAATGAGGCACCCGATTGTTTGTTTTCCTCATCAACATCAGCATATACGGTTTTGCAGAGCTGATTAAGTTCGTCCAAAAGGGTGAGATTTTGGCATCGGTCTGCTATCGCTAGTGGGGATTGGGAACTGTTTATGGCTTCTATTAAAGGACTTTGTTCAACTCTCTCAAGTTCGCATTGAATGTCCGATGTAACCCTGATAAGGAAGTTGTCCAGAGTCCCCTTCCGAGGCCCCCCCTTGGAGTTAAAATTTTGTATACTTTCTTTGCCAGTCATGATATGCCTTGCTTATGTGGTATATAAAGACTCCGGCGATAGACCAACGTATTACATAGCAACCATGATAATCCTTAGGTGTCAACCAAAGTAAGCGGGATCAATGGTAGCAGAAATAAGAGTACCTTATGTATCCAGCAGTAAGCAGGCAAGAGCCAGATGAGGTGGCCCTGCCCAGCCTCCACCGGCCTCTGAGGGCCACAGAGGGCCCGGCCTTTGCCCGGGCTTAGCCCGGCGTCCCGCCGGCGTCCCGCGAGGCGGGGGTCGCGCTGTTTTAATGCACCCCCTGGCGCTGTTTCCCGGTGTGAGGGATGCGCCGCCGCTCAGCGCGCCGGGAATTGCAGTCCCGGGGCCGCGGTGCGCGTGTGCCTGGAAATGGTGACTCCTGGCGGTGTCGGCGTGTCTGCCCTCTCTCTCCCGGCTCCCGATTCCTGGTAAGTGGCGTCCCCCCGCTCTGCCGTGGTCGCGCTGTTTTAATGCGCCTCCTGGCGCTGTTTCCCGGTGTGAGGGACGAGGCGCCGCTCAGCCCGCCGGGAATTGCAGTCCCGGGGCCGCGGTGCGCGTGTGCCTGGAAATGGTGACTCTTGGCGGTGTCGGCGTGTCTGCCCTCTCTCTCCCGGCTCCCGATTCCTGGTAAGTGGCGTCCCCCCACTCTGCCGGGGTCGCGCTGTTTTAATGCGCCTCCTGGTGCTGTTTCCCGTGTGAGGGACGCGCCGCCGCTCAGTCCGCCGGGAATTGCAGTCCCGGGGCCGCGGTGCGCGTGTGCCTGGAAATGGTGACTCTTGGCAGTGTCGGCGTGTCTGCCCTCTCTCTCCCGGCTCCCGATTCCTGGTAAGTGGCGTCCTCCCGCTCTGCCGGGGTCGCGCTGTTTTAATGCGCCTCCTGGCGCTGTTTCCCGGTGTGAGGGACGTGCCGCCGCTCAGCCCGCCGGGAATTGCAGTCCCGGGGCCGCGGTGCACGTGTGCCTGGTAATGGTGACTCTTGGCGGTGTCGGCGTGTCTGCCCTCTCTCTCCCGGCTCCCGATTCCTGGTAAGTGGCGTCCCCCCGCTCTGCGGGGTCGCGCTGTTTTAATGCGCCTCCTGGCGCTGTTTCCCGGTGTGAGGGACGCGCCGCCGCTCAGCCCGCCGGGAATTGCAGTCCCGGGGCCGCGGTGTACGTGTGCCTGGAAATGGTGACTCTTGGCGGTGTCGGCGTGTCTGCCCTCTCTCTCCCGGCTCCCGATTCCTGGTATGTGGCGTCCCCCCGCTCTGCCGGGGTCGCGCTGTTTTAATGCGCCTCCTGGCGCTGTTTCCCGGTGTGAGGGACGCGCCGCCGCTCAGCCCGCCGGGAATTGCAGTCCCGGGGCTGCGGTGCGCGTGTGCCTGGAAATGGTGACTCTTGGCGGTGTCGGCGTGTCTGCCCTCTCTCTCCCGGCTCCCGATTCCTGGTAAGTGGCGTCCCCCCGCTCTGCCGGGGTCGCGCTGTTTTAATGCGCCTCCTGGCGCTGTTTCCCGGTGTGAGGGACGCGCCGCCGCTCAGCCCGCCGGGAATTGCAGTCCCGGGGCCGCGGTGCGCGTGTGCCTGGAAATGGTGACTCTTGGCGGTGTCGGCGTGTCTGCCCTCTCTCTCCCGGCTCCCGATTCCTGGTAAGTGGCGTCCCCCCGCTCTGCCGGGGTCGCGCTGTTTTAAAGCGCCTCCTGGCGCTGTTTCCCGGTGTGAGAGACGCGCCGCCGCTCAGCCCGCCGGGAATTGCAGTCCCGGGGCCGCGCTGCGCGTGTGCCTGGAAATGGTGACTCTTGGCGGTGTCGGCGTGTCTGCCCTCTCTCTCCCGGCTCCCGATTCCTGGTAAGTGGCGTAAGTGGAACACACCAGGGACTACCTGCTCCTCAGACACAAGGGGACACCAGACCTTGGTCACACTGGCCCCAGTATCTCTGCTACACTGGCCAACGACCTGGACTGCCCACCGGTGGTTGGGTGTGCCCTCTTGGGACAATTGGGATCCTCCTTCATGTTACCCACCTGGTCACAAGCAAAACATTTGTGGGTTCCCGTTTCTGCGGCTTTCATAAAGAGACCCTTGGTTTCTTGTCTCCTGGGGGGAGCGGGATTCTTGACCATGGGTGCTAGATTGAAGCCCTTTTGAGAACTCCTTGTGCTTACCCTTGTCCCCCCCACTCTGTTGCTGGGGTGCCTGCCCACTTTTGGTGGAGTCTCCCCCATGCACCTGCTTCTGGACCCTGGTACTCACCAAGCGGTCTGCCTCCATAGCAAGCTTCCTGGGGTTGGGCAGCTTACTATAAGTCAAGTGCTGGTGCAGCTCTGCAAAACACAGGCTATACAAGTGCTCCCACACAATCAAAGTGTACAGCCCCTGAAAATCTGTGGCTTTACTGCCCCTCACCCAACCATCCATTCATCTGCAAAAAGCATCCACACATTACAACCAGGTGTGGGAATCTGTTTTCTTACTCCCTTTAAAGTGATCTCTGGACTGGTGAGGGTTGAGGTCATACCGAGTGAGAATGGGCTTCCTTCATGTCAACGTAGGCAAGGTTATACTCCTTACAACAAAGCCAACTATGTCCCTCCCCTCCTCTGTGAAGTGCATCCACAATCCTGCTCCCCAAAGTCTCTCAGGGACCCCATTCATGTGGATAGATGCCTCAAAGCCCTGAAACCACCTCTGGATATCATCGCCCTTCTTGTACGCCTTCCCTACATTCTTGGGAATGTGGACTCTTCTCTCTGAGTGCACTGAGGTATAGCTGCCACCATCTATGCTGGATCTGCTCTTTAGTGCCAGCTCTTTATACCATGCTCATGGTCTAAGATCATCCTTTTCTCCTCCATTTTGAGCCTCTCAAGCTCTATTTGATGCTTCCTAGCTTCCCTCCTGTCCTCCTGCTCTTCTGGGTACAGACCGCTGCTGCCTGTCCTGGAGAGTAACTCCCCTCCTGGCAGCTCCTGAGCCCTCAGCACATCTTCCCTTTGATTTGGCTCTACGTAGGGCCTCCACACTAGGGGTCTCATTTATGAGAAATGACGCATCGCTGCGTGAAAGCAGCGATGCGTCACTTCTCAGTGCGCACTCCTTGCAACATACCTGATGCATCATATTTACTATATGACGCATCATGGCGCAAGGAGTTACAGATACGTCAGTATTTCTGACGTATCTGTAAGCGCAAAAGTGACGCATTGCTGGAGTGTGTCCCAAAAGTGACGCAATTCCAGCAATGCATTCTTTCACATGGGGCAAGCCCCATGTGAAAGGTCCTGCGTCAGTCGTACTCCTGCTGTGAGGCAGACATAAGATTTTGACGCAACGGCGTCCTAGAAGTGATGCAGTGAAATCTCATAGATTTCACTGAGTCACTTCTACGAGGCTTTTTGCGGGGGAACGCCCCCCCCTGCATACATTATACCTGGCGCAGGTATAATGTGGCGCAGGGGGTTAAAAAAGTGACGCATCTACCTAGATGCGTCACTTTGTAAATATGACGCAGCATGACGCATGTTTTACCCTGCTGGTGCGTCACAAAAGTGACGCACCAGCAGAGCAAAAGTGACGCAAGGGCTCATAAATAAGCCCCTAGGATCCTTAGAAAGACCACTGGCATTTCTGGCTGCTACCAAAGCCCTCAGCGCCTTTTGTAGCTCCACCTTTTTGGTGAAGCCTGTCCCATGAACTTTGAGGTTTTTGCAAACTGACTTCAGTTCCTTCACTGTATAGTTTTTCAATCTATCCTCCTCAAAAACGAATTCCAGGGATGCTACTAATGATGCTCTTGACAGAGAAATGATGCAGTAGGAAGTTCCAGCTCGAGCAAAATGGAAAGACAAAAATAGACCAAAAGAAAAAACAGTATGTGGTACGTAGTGGTCTGCGATATGGTAGTAGTGTACACTAATCACTGTCGATCAAGTATAAACGCGAATCCTATACTCACCGCTGATAACCATTGTTAGAGATGGGGTCACTAGTTGGCAGGTTTGTACCCTGTCCAAGTAGGGACCCTTCCGTCTAGTCAGGATAAGCAAGTTACATATCTAGGCTCATCTCAGAGGCAATGTGTAAACACACAATAATTCAGTCAAACACTACAAAAGGACACCACACCAGTTTAGAAAATAGCCAATATTTATCTGGGTGAAACAAGACCAAAACAATAAAAATCCAACATACAGTAATCAAAATACGAATATTGCAAAAATAGACTTTAAAGACAGTTCCTTAAAGTCAATAGCTCCGTGTGAGTCTATTGCAGCATGGTGATCAACAAATCCAACAGTTCAGGCTGACAGCGAGGTCGCGAGCCAGCTACGGTGTCAGGAAGACTCGCAAACAGTACCTTTGGAAATGCAGGCGTCAGGGACCTTGCAATAATATCTGAAGAAGCTTCGGAATCGACAGGCGTCGGCAGGCGTTGGCTTCGGAGGTCGGTGCAGAAGTTGTCGGGCCCTTGAAGTCACAGGCATTGCAGATCGAACTCCCTGATATTGAAGTCAAGAGGACCAGCAGCATCAGGGTTGCGATGCGAAGTGGGGCGATGAGACGTGTGATGCCCAAAGGACGTGGTACAAGCAGCGGCTTGGTGAGGGTTTGCCGTGTCATCGGTGAGACCAGAGCTGTGGTGTGAAGCAGGGTGATGTGACCTGCGGTGTCCATAGGTCACGGTGCAGGCTGTGGTGTTGTTGTTGCTGAAGCGCTGTCATCGGTAGACACATGGTTGCGGCACGAAGCAGGGCGATGCGTTGTGTGGTGCCCACAGGGCGTAATGCAAGCAGCGGCGCCTGTGGATGATGCTGGAGTCAATGGCACTGACATCGGGAGACCAGGACTGTGGTGTGGGAAAGGGTGTTGCTTTGTTTACCACATGAGTATTGTCCGCGGGCCACATTGCAGGCAGTGGTGTCGATATCAGCAGAGAGCGTCCTCGTCGGTGACACCAGGGCTGCGATGTGAAGCGACGTGATTTGCTGTGATAACAGGTCACGTTGCAAACAGCGGCTCGTTGACAGTGTCAGGCGACGTCTGTGAGACCAGGGTTGGGTTGTGAAGGGAGGCGAAGTGGCATGCGGTGCTAACAGGTCATGGAGCTGGCAGCGGCGTTGGTGCCAGTGTCAGGTTCCTTTTTCTTCTGTTACAGCATGAACACGCAGTTCACCGTGCTGGTAAGCAGATGAAGTTGAAGTCTTTGATGTGCCTGAGACTTCCAACAGGAGGCAAGCTCTACCTCAAGCCCTTAGAGAAACTATAACAGAATGATTCAAGAACATTCAGTCCAGTCCATTCACTGCACAAGACAGAAGCAGCAACTGCAGGCCCACACAGCAAAGCAACACAGCAATTTGTCAGTCCCTCCTCACAGATCTTCCAGCTATTCTTTTTGGCAGTTTTGTTAGTACAAAATAATCTAAAAATGTGGGGTCTGGGCCCCAATACTTATACCAATTCTGGCCAATGAAGTCAGCCTACTTCAAAGACAGTCCTTGTTGTGCACAAACATCCAGTTCTTTCCTGCCCTGTTCCAGACACTCTTCAGGAGGTGGAGACTTCTCTGTGAGAGGAGAGGCACAGCCATATTAGGTGTCAGTGACAACTCCTTCCAGCACTCTTAGCTCAGGAAGGTCCATCAACCAGGTAATGGGTCAATCAGGATACGCAAGACACACGTCAGCTCCCTTTGCGTGTCTAGAGTGTATGCAGAAACCCCCCGGCTGTCAGCTACACAGCCGTGGCTTCTACAGACAGTCACCCAATGGTTAAGCAACAAATGCCCATTTGGCATTTTCAAACCCGCAAATTAAAAACCATCTTCACCAAAATATGTATCTTTAAATTGTGAGTTCAGATATCCCAAACTACAGCTTTCTATCATCTTCCAATAGGAATCTGCACTTGAAAAGATATTTCCAGACAGACACCATGTTAACCTACAGAAGAGATAGCTGTAGTGAAAAAAGAAATGCACAGTATTTCACTAGCAGGACATGTAAAAACACACCACTGCATGTCCTACCTTTTAAGTGCACCGCACCCTGCCCACTGGGATGCCTTGGGCCTACCTTAGGAGGGACATATATGTAAAAAAAGGGAAGGGTAAGGCCTGGCAAGTGGGTGAACCTGACAGGTCGAAATGAAAGTTTAAAACTGCGTGCACAGACACCGCAGTGGCAGGTCTGAGACAGATGTTAAAGGATACTTATGTGTGTGGCACAATCAGTGCTGCAAGCTCACTAGTGGCATTTGATTTACAGGCCCTGGGCACACCTGTGCACAATACTAGGGACTTACCAATAAATCACATAGGCAATCATGCAAATGCCAATCAATAACACAATTTACACAGAGGGAGCGCTTTAGCACTGATCAGCAGTGGTAAAGTGTGCAGAGACAACAAACCAGCAAAAACAAAGTCCAGCATAACCACAAAAACATAGGTCAGAAAGCAAAAAGACCGGGGAAACACGCAAAAAGATTCCAGGTCTATCAGGGCCTCAAGACCCGTTTTTTAGACTGAGATCAGCAAGATCTTAGCACCCAGATACCCTCTAGGGTGAACAGCCGCACTCTCTAAATACCGATTGATTGATTGATAGTGCTAAGTGAGGAAATAACTTTAGATACGGAGAGAGCATTCATCAATAAACATGCAGGGCTATGCAGTAAGCAGTTATATCGATCACCATCGGGCTGCCAGTTGAAGGCGCAAAGGAGGTAGGTGAGCTTTCATCAAGGTAGCTTAAAAGTCACTATATCCAAAAAGCAGTAACAGTTCAAGGAAAAATATTAGTGTCAGAACCCCTTGCGGTGGGCCTCTGGGCATGCAGGGGCTACTGAGCCCAACCGTGGTAGTGGAGGCCTTTCACTCCTGATGTCCCGGGGCCCAACCTACTATGGATTCAGCTCAGCTGGGCCAAGTACCCCTTCGGCACTTGACTCTCAGTAGTAGCTGTGGTAGAGCAGTCAACGGCTCTCTTTGGGGGATGTAGATACAGCTCAGTGAACACAATGTATAACTCAAAATGCAAACAGTACGAACAATAAATCAATGTCCAACCAAATACTTGCTTTCATAAGAAAAAGTTGTTCATTATTTCTAATTCTACACATGCAAATGAATGCTACATTCAGAAGCAACAACACAACCCCACTTGAGGTCGGTGCTCTGGTAAATAGCAGGCAAATCCCTGTCCCATCCTCCTTCGTGTTATGTGTTCAGGGTTATTCCCCATTAACTGTTGGGCACATCTATTAGGTTATACTCAAGACTTCTCACTTCTGACTTTTTAGGAACTCAGTCAAAGGTGTCTATGCGGCACGCAGCACCATTAGCCTCAAGTCTACTGGGGCCACGAAGGCCGGCTTCAGCCTTAGCCACTCCGGTGCTTCGGCAGTGCTCAGCGGTGCAGCGAGAGCCCTCTCCTCGGACGCTCCCCAGTCCAGATCCTGTGCAGTGAAATCAAGCCGCTCCCATTGGATGCTGCAGCTTTCGGCGGAGCAGGCTCTTCCTGTTGAGCAGCGCTGCCAGTCGGTTTCCACTGCATAGAGCTGCCTCCGCTCAGCAAACACAAAAGCTAAGTTGCTCTCCCCCCTAGCACAGTGTAGTGGAGGTGCTGGTGTCCAACTGGAGCTCCAATAAGGGGCGGACACCCTCGGTGGCATCTCGTCAAATATTGAGGGCAAAAGTGCTACCAGCAGTCGCTCCTGGCATACAGGGTTGCCGCGGTAATCACGATCTGGGTGCAGACTCTCCTTATGTGATTGCAGTGACTATGGTGGCCCCACCTAACCTACGGGCCATCAATCTCGGCAGTCACAGGCCTTGTGTACGTGGCCCAACTTAGTTCACAAGTGAACCCCTCTCGTATATGGGGTCACTGCATCGCAGCGGTGCTGGCTGTTTAGATGCTTTCCTCCCAGCGCTTCTGGTACAGCTGAGACCCTCTCCAATCATATGAGGTTCGCAGAATTGATACTTCAGAGAGGAAACATCCCAATCAATGCACAGCCTCACAACTCACTCAGGGACTCTTTGTGCAGGGCTCCCCACTGGACTTCACTACCTCCAACACTCTCCTCTCCATCACAGGGCACACTGGTCTTGGCAAACAGGCAGGCGATAGTGCTCCAAGCTCCAGGGCAGGTGAGCTTGCTGTCCTGGGTGATGTCCCTTCACCCAGCAGGGAGACTAGAAGGCCTTTTGCCCCTTTCCTGGTCACAGGCATAGGTCTTGCAGAGCTTTCCCTTTCCCAACAGCGCTCCAGCTGTTTGGCAGATGACACATTTTTTCAGTTCTTTGCTAGACACCAAATGTAATTTAGGGTCTGAGTCTTTGATGTTTTCTGTTGGGGTCTGCTTCTTTTCAAATGGGCTCCTTTCCATTTAATCTTCTGTTATGAAAGAGGTCTATCACAGCAGAAATGTCTCCGAAGCTGATTGTGCACAACGTAATTCATTGGAGTTTACACCTGGATGTCAGTCACAGTGATGTGCGCATCAATGGGTGAATCTCAGACCCCAGCCCTACTCTTCATAATTCCCTTATCAGCCCCATCTGACCTCCTGCGATGTGTCCAGACCCCTTCCTGGTGACCTATCACTGAATCAAAGAAATGTCTTTTGAAGTGTAAGGGGGTCTCTTCCTTTCCTCCTCTGGTGTGTGTCCCACCCAGCTCACAGGAATGTGCGATACACATCTCTGTCTGGGGGGATTCCTCTCCTCATGTGTTTAACAGGCAGGTCTGGGCCTCGCACAATGGAACCCAGCGTCCTCCATTCAAGGTACTGTTGCAGGCACACTCACTCAGTGTACATTCAAATCACACTTTCAGTTCAGCACAAATACTTCTATGCATTGTACACATGCATTCACACACACTCAATCTGCTCACACTGCATGACACTTCACGCTTTATATTGTACTTCACGCAAGCACGGATAGGCCTAGCACATGCTTTATCTACATATGCACTGCACAGCACTACATCTGCCATGTAATGTTTTCCTCTCGGCATACATCCCCCAACACATGTACTAACCGTATATGTATATGCACAGCACAGTACTGCTCCATCTGTGCAAATTACCATTCCCAGGAACACATAAAACTAAGTATGGGTGAAAGTTGCGAATTCGCGCGAGAGCGAATTCGCGGTCTGCAAAATCCGTGAATTTGTGCGAACTTGCGAATTTTTTTATTTTGGCGTGTTCGCGGGTTTTTTTTTTCAGCGCGGCTACCGGGGACTTACCCATGCGGTAATTTTTGGGCGCGACCATCTTGTTCGCGGGAGGAAAACAACTCGGCAAACTCAGAATCAAGGTAAGTCAACGCAGCGCGCGCAAGAATGTATTTTTGAAGCGCGAACAATCAAAAAAAATTTGCGAACTTGCGAATTGCGGATTGTTTGGCAATTTCGAGCGATTTGCGGAACGCGAAATTGCCTAAAATCCACAAATTTCGCGAGTGTAACGAATTTTCAGCCCATGCTTACATAAAAACGACGGAGAGTCACTAATCCTGCACTGCGTAGCCCTTCACAGCTTACCTGATGCATGACAAGGGTGAGTTAAGTACACAGCAGCAGAACTTTTAAAAAGGTGAGTGAGCCTGTAGGCCTCCAGAAAATGTCCTGTTCACCGCTACTGATCTACTACTACTGATCACTACATCTTATGCTGCCACCGCCACACTTGTGCTGCTAAACTGCTGGTGAAGGCGGTACCTTCCGCCACCATGAGGGTCGCTCTTTGGGCTCCCCTCTCGGTCCAACAAGACCGCAATCCGTGAGACAGGCCTATGTCTTGGCGCACACACGTGATCCACGTTCGCCTACGACAAAAAATCTGCATTTGGGTTGCAGGCAACAGTACGGTTGAGCACTCGGGACAGGGGTACACACCTTTACCTTGCAGAGGGCTTTTCCACCCGAACAATTAGGTTGAGCAACAGACTCGCATGCCTCGAGAGCTCCCACGTGAAAGATGTTTCAAACTTAAGTAATATTGATATTGGAAGGTGCCAGCCAGAAACCCAGGGATTCTTTCCTGGAGCACGTGTGGACTAAAGTGATTGGTGGATGTTGGACTTTGGCCCTTAGGGCAGGTTCACCCCTAGACTTTTTGCTTGAAATGGTGACCTGGAGATGGGGATTGTGGGATTCTGCACACTTTCACTGTGTCCCAGTGGAAAGTGCGTGCGCACTCTGAGTGCATGTGCTGAGCTAGGCCTGCCCGCCCATAGGAATGCATGGGGAATGTATGTGTCCCTGGTAGTTCCTGATGCGTGGGGTGTACAGGCTTGAGTCTGGTATGTGTGAACTCGTGAGAGTGAATGCTGCGAGATGGTGTATGCAGCATGTATGTGTCTAGTAGCGAAGCGCCATTTCTAGACATGGCTGTACGTGTGCAGTGAGGGTGCTGGCGTGTGATTGGCTGGAGCTGGCTGGCATGCCAGGCTCCAGGAAGTCTGGATGGGTCTGCCCGGTGGTGAGTGGGAGATTAGCATGAGTGATGTGTGGGAGGAGTGTACCTGTGTCCTGGATGGGCTGGGTTTTCCCCACACAATGCTGGCTCCGCCCCCCTGTGGTGTGTCTAATGACCCAAGCCCTGCCAGTGAATAGAGAGGGTGGTTGAGGTAAACAGAGTACTCAAGAACCAGCTGCGACTGGTTCCGCCCCCACTCTGCACCCTTGAACAAAGGAATGCACTGTATAAAAATGGGGCTGTGTCCCCACTGAAGTTGTTCTCTTCCAGGATCCTGAGGGGGCTGTTGCTGCTGCTGCTGGGCCAGAGGACCGCCACTTGGGCTGTCTCCCTGCCTGGAGACCCAGTGAGCTGGCTCTGGGCCCAGCCTTGCCCCCCCCCCCTGCCTTGCTGAAGGACCTTTGCTGGACTTTGTTGTCCTATAGCGCCTGGGGGTGCTGAATTGGATTGATAGCGCTGGGAGCGCTTTCCTTTTCCCTCCTAGCGCTAAGAGCGCTTTATTTTGCATTTAGCGCTGAGGGGCGCTTTACTTTGGGAAGCCGGAGCCCACCCGGCGTTGGCCCCGCTCCGTGACGAGTCTTGAGCCCCCCTGGCAGGTGCCCACCCTGCCGGGGACATTGCCGCCTTTCGAGCGCGTGCCCACCGCGCTTTATGGTAATTAAGGCCGGTGCCCACCCGGCATTGCCCCTCGAGATTCACCGCCGCAGCCCGGAGTGTTTTTAAAACGTTGCCGGGCCGCTGCCAAGTGCGACCCGGAAGTGGTTGGCCGGCCGGCCAATCAGTGAGCAGGCCGACCGGAAGTCCCGCCCCGCAGCCGCGACCTGGAAGTCAGGCAGGCCGGGGGCAGGACAGAGAAACAACCGGACGCAGACGGGAGGCCACCCCGTGCTCCAGGAAGAGAGAGAAGCCGGCGTCTTCTCTTGTCCCCCCCCGGGCTCCCAAAGCGAGGTAGAGCCCAGGAGAGAGAGGGCAGAAGCCTGGCCGAGAGGAGCTGACGCCTCGAGGAGCCGCCGCCTCCCCTGACAGCCGGTGAGTGCGGGCGCCCCCGGGGTCACTTCTCCACCCCAGCGAGGCTCGAGAGCCAGAGTGATTTCCGAGTCCCCGGAGGGGGGACTCCAGCATCTGGGGCCACATTCGTGTAGAGCCTTCAAGGCTCCTGGCAGCATCTTTGTTTATGCAAGTCCACGAGGGACTTGCACAAGCCGCCCCTTTTGTTTGTCCAGAGCCACGGAGGCTCAGGGGCAGAGTGGAAGAAGGAGCCCAGAGAGGCCCCACCCTGGCCCATTCAATTTAAGAGCCTAGAGAGGCTCTAGGGGGCCACATTTATTTCTTAGGGCCCGGAGAGGCTCCAGGCGCCAAAGTGGTTGTGAAGGGCCCAGAGAGGCTCTTGAGCCCCCACTGTTGTTTTTGAGCCCTGGCAGGCTCAAACATTGTTGCACCAGTTGCCCAGCACTTTGTGGGCAACTGCTCCGTTTAGGCCCCCCCTGACATTGGACACAGGGCGTCCTAGCCCCAACAAGGCCAGAGGGCCTAGGGACAGTCACAGGTGGTGACTTACGTGAGTTTGGCGCAATTGTACTTTCTGCACCTCTGAATGTGTTTTTATGCGTCATGTGCCTTACACCTCTGAATGTATTGTGATGCATCATGTGTTTTCCTCCTTTACACCTCTGAATGAATGTTATGCATTGCATCATGTGTTTTCCTCTTACACCCCTACAGGTATTGTAATACATAGGTGGTTGTTTTCTCCCTAGTACAGGTGGTGCTAGTGAGGTCCTGGTTACCAGTGATTACTGGTTGTGTGCTATTTTGTGCTACATTCTATGTACTAAGTGCTATTTCTGAAAGTGCTACTTCTGATTCCTGACAGTGGTCCAGGTGGCCCTGTCTTGTAAATAATCCCTTGTAAATTCTGCCCGTGCCTCTGGCACATTGTAAAGTGTGTGTTTTATCTAATGTGTTTTGGTGTAATACAAAGGCTATTTTTATATAACCTTGTGTGGAGTTTCCTTTGTGGTGGGCCTTTGGTTGTTGTTGCTGGGGTGCGTGCGCAAATACTTAGCCTACATCGCCTCCAAGTTTAGCCTTGCTGCTCGCGCCACGTTACCTAGAGGGTGAGTAGGGGTTATCTTGGCGTGTAACTCCCTTGCCCTGACTTGGGTGTGGTGGTCTCTGACTGACTTTGGCGAAAGCCCTGGCCAGCCGGGGATCCCATTTCCAACATTGGCGGCAAGCGGCGGGATAAGGATTTGTGTTTGCGTTGTACCTTAGTAGTAACTGGCCATACCACAAAGCTCTGCATTTAGATGACCACATTTTAGGGGATTGTATTGTTTTGGAAGTTTCATTATTTTCTTCTCCTGAAGAGTGTCATTTGATTGTGTTCAGTACATTTGTCCCCCGCCCTGCTTCCAGAGTTTGGTACCTGTGTCGCTTTTGGTCAGGTTGAGAAGTCAGGGGTGGTAGAAACTGCCTTACCGATCCGAGGGGAGGGTACAGGAGTCCAGAGTGAGGAGTGATTGGGGGAGTTCCCCAGTGGAAGGACCAGTGGGTCAGGGACTACCAAGTTGGGCTAGGTTCCCGTGTAGTGACCATGGTAACACCACTTCTGGTCTGGGGGATCGTCACGCACTGTCAGGTGGACAGAGGGCGGGAGATCTGCGCCAGACAGACAGTCACGCAACAGATGTGACATTTGTTAGCCTCAGGGGGATTGCGTGTGAATCCCCAGAAGTCCTGGAGTGCCAGGCAATTGTTCCACCGAAGGTTTTAGACCAGAGGTTGGAGGGCCAGGTTCAGGATCAGCCTGACCTGAAGGGTAGGACGACTGTAACCAGTGTCCTGACCGGTTCTTCTTCCAGAGGAACTTCTCCAGGTGGGAGAGGGCAGACCTCTGGAAGGGGGTGCAGAGGGTGGGAGAGCCCACCTCTGACCCCGGTGCAACCTGAGTGGATAAGTCCTGGGTTGGAATGGCGTTCTAGGGGTACCCCTCGCAGAGGGAGGAGGAACCCTAGGAGAAGAGGTAGGGGGAGGAGAGCCTTCCCCGAGACTCCTGGTCCGCCTGAGGTTGTAGGCCCTAGGCTGGAGTACCAGTGGCAGTCTAGTCCTGTCTTGCAGACAGGAAGAGTGAAGAATGGCTCCTATGTGCCAGGGGTTACTACCCCCCGCTCTGCGAATTGGCATGGACCAGTGGCACCTGGGTGGCCCAGGGCCTGGTCCTGGCCGCGGACAACTTGGGAGTACCAGTGGGGTAGCCCAGTTGGTCCAGACAGTGTGTTTAGAAGGAATCCCATGGGTTCACCGTGGCGTAGAACAGGAGGGTGTCCCTGCAGTTGTGGGCCCGCGTCCGTGTTCTATCGCCCCAAGCAGGGAAGTCCATCACGGTGGTGATTGGTCTCCCCTGCGTTTTGGCTGGAAGGGGGTTATGTTGGACTTTGGCCCTTAGGGCAGGTTCACCCCTAGACTTTTTGCTTGAAATGGTGACCTGGAGATGGGGATTGTGGGATTCTGCGCACTTTCACTGTGTCCCAGTGGAAAGTGCGTGCGCACTCTGAGTGCATGTGCTGAGCTAGGCCTGCCCGCCCATAGGAATGCATGGGGAATGTATGTGTCCCTGGTAATTCCTGATGCGTGGGGTGTACAGGCTTGAGTCTGGTATGTGTGAACTCGTGAGAGTGAATGCTGCGAGATGGTGTATGCAGCATGTATGTGTCTAGTAGCGAAGCGCCATTTCTAGACATGGCTGTACGTGTGCAGTGAGGGTGCTGGCGTGTGATTGGCTGGAGCTGGCTGGCATGCCAGGCTCCAGGAAGTCTGGATGGGTCTGCCCGGTGGTGAGTGGGAGATTAGCATGAGTGATGTGTGGGAGGAGTGTACCTGTGTCCTGGATGGGCTGGGTTTTCCCCACACAATGCTGGCTCCGCCCCCCTGTGGTGTGTCTAATGACCCAAGCCCTGCCAGTGAATAGAGAGGGTGGTTGAGGTAAACAGAGTACTCAAGAACCAGCTGCGACTGGTTCCGCCCCCACTCTGCACCCTTGAACAAAGGAATGCACTGTATAAAAATGGGGCTGTGTCCCCACTGAAGTTGTTCTCTTCAAGGATCCTGAGGGGGCTGTTGCTGCTGCTGCTGGGCCAGAGGACCGCCACTTGGGCTGTCTCCCTGCCTGGAGACCCAGTGAGCTGGCTCTGGGCCCAGCCTTGCCCCCCCCCCTGCCTTGCTGAAGGACCTTTGCTGGACTTTGTTGTCCTATAGCGCCTGGGGGTGCTGAATTGGATTGATAGCGCTGGGAGCGCTTTCCTTTTCCCTCCTAGCGCTAAGAGCGCTTTATTTTGCATTTAGCGCTGAGGGGCGCTTTACTTTGGGAAGCCGGAGCCCACCCGGCGTTGGCCCCGCTCCGTGACGAGTCTTGAGCCCCCCTGGCAGGTGCCCACCCTGCCGGGGACATTGCCGCCTTTCGAGCGCGTGCCCACCGCGCTTTATGGTAATTAAGGCCGGTGCCCACCCGGCATTGCCCCTCGAGATTCACCGCCGCAGCCCGGAGTGTTTTTAAAACGTTGCCGGGCCGCTGCCAAGTGCGACCCGGAAGTGGTTGGCCGGCCGGCCAATCAGTGAGCAGGCCGACCGGAAGTCCCGCCCCGCAGCCGCGACCTGGAAGTCAGGCAGGCCGGGGGCAGGACAGAGAAACAACCGGACGCAGACGGGAGGCCACCCCGTGCTCCAGGAAGAGAGAGAAGCCGGCGTCTTCTCTTGTCCCCCCCGGGCTCCCAAAGCGAGGTAGAGCCCAGGAGAGAGAGGGCAGAAGCCTGGCCGAGAGGAGCTGACGCCTCGAGGAGCCGCCACCTCCCCTGACAGCCGGTGAGTGCGGGCGCCCCCGGGGTCACTTCTCCACCCCAGCGAGGCTCGAGAGCCAGAGTGATTTCTGAGTCCCCGGAGGGTGGACTCCAGCATCTGGGGCCACATTCGTGTAGAGCCTTCAAGGCTCCTGGCAGCATCTTTGTTTATGCAAGTCCACGAGGGACTTGCACAAGCCGCCCCTTTTGTTTGTCCAGAGCCACGGAGGCTCAGGGGCAGAGTGGAAGAAGGAGCCCAGAGAGGCCCCACCCTGGCCCATTCAATTTAAGAGCCTAGAGAGGCTCTAGGGGGCCACATTTATTTCTTAGGGCCCGGAGAGAGGCTCCAGGCGCCAAAGTGGTTGTGAAGGGCCCAGAGAGGCTCTTGAGCCCCCACTGTTGTTTTTGAGCCCTGGCAGGCTCAAACATTGTTGCACCAGTTGCCCAGCACTTTGTGGGCAACTGCTCCGTTTAGGCCCCCCCTGACATTGGACACAGGGCGTCCTAGCCCCAACAAGGCCAGAGGGCCTAGGGACAGTCACAGGTGGTGACTTACGTGAGTTTGGCGCAATTGTACTTTCTGCACCTCTGAATGTGTTTTTATGCGTCATGTGCCTTACACCTCTGAATGTATTGTGATGCATCATGTGTTTTCCTCCTTTACACCTCTGAATGAATGTTATGCATTGCATCATGTGTTTTCCTCTTACACCCCTACAGGTATTGTAATACATAGGTGGTTGTTTTCTCCCTAGTACAGGTGGTGCTAGTGAGGTCCTGGTTACCAGTGATTACTGGTTGTGTGCTATTTTGTGCTACATTCTATGTACTAAGTGCTATTTCTGAAAGTGCTACTTCTGATTCCTGACAGTGGTCCAGGTGGCCCTGTCTTGTAAATAATCCCTTGTAAATTCTGCCCGTGCCTCTGGCACATTGTAAAGTGTGTGTTTTATCTAATGTGTTTTGGTGTAATACAAAGGCTATTTTTATATAACCTTGTGTGGAGTTTCCTTTGTGGTGGGCCTTTGGTTGTTGTTGCTGGGGTGCGTGCGCAAATACTTAGCCTACATCGCCTCCAAGTTTAGCCTTGCTGCTCGCGCCACGTTACCTAGAGGGTGAGTAGGGGTTATCTTGGCGTGTAACTCCCTTGCCCTGACTTGGGTGTGGTGGTCTCTGACTGACTTTGGCGAAAGCCCTGGCCAGCCGGGGATCCCATTTCCAACATTGGCGGCAAGCGGCGGGATAAGGATTTGTGTTTGCGTTGTACCTTAGTAGTAACTGGCCATACCACAAAGCTCTGCATTTAGATGACCACATTTTAGGGGATTGTATTGTTTTGGAAGTTTCATTATTTTCTTCTCCTGAAGAGTGTCATTTGATTGTGTTCAGTACATTTGTCCCCCGCCCTGCTTCCAGAGTTTGGTACCTGTGTCGCTTTTGGTCAGGTTGAGAAGTCAGGGGTGGTAGAAACTGCCTTACCGATCCGAGGGGAGGGTACAGGAGTCCAGAGTGAGGAGTGATTGGGGGAGTTCCCCAGTGGAAGGACCAGTGGGTCAGGGACTACCAAGTTGGGCTAGGTTCCCGTGTAGTGACCATGGTAACACCACTTCTGGTCTGGGGGATCGTCACGCACTGTCAGGTGGACAGAGGGCGGGAGATCTGCGCCAGACAGACAGTCACGCAACAGATGTGACATTTGTTAGCCTCAGGGGGATTGCGTGTGAATCCCCAGAAGTCCTGGAGTGCCAGGCAATTGTTCCACCGAAGGTTTTAGACCAGAGGTTGGAGGGCCAGGTTCAGGATCAGCCTGACCTGAAGGGTAGGACGACTGTAACCAGTGTCCTGACCGGTTCTTCTTCCAGAGGAACTTCTCCAGGTGGGAGAGGGCAGACCTCTGGAAGGGGGTGCAGAGGGTGGGAGAGCCCACCTCTGACCCCGGTGCAACCTGAGTGGATAAGTCCTGGGTTGGAATGGCGTTCTAGGGGTACCCCTCGCAGAGGGAGGAGGAACCCTAGGAGAAGAGGTAGGGGGAGGAGAGCCTTCCCCGAGACTCCTGGTCCGCCTGAGGTTGTAGGCCCTAGGCTGGAGTACCAGTGGCAGTCTAGTCCTGTCTTGCAGACAGGAAGAGTGGAGAATGGCTCCTATGTGCCAGGGGTTACTACCCCCCACTCTGCGAATTGGCATGGACCAGTGGCACCTGGGTGGCCCAGGGCCTGGTCCTGGCCGCGGACAACTTGGGAGTACCAGTGGGGTAGCCCAGTTGGTCCAGACAGTGTGTTTAGAAGGAATCCCATGGGTTCACCGTGGCGTAGAACAGGAGGGTGTCCCTGCAGTTGTGGGCCCGCGTCCGTGTTCTATCGCCCCAAGCAGGGAAGTCCATCACGGTGGTGATTGGTCTCCCCTGCGTTTTGGCTGGAAGGGGGTTATGTTGGACTTTGGCCCTTAGGGCAGGTTCACCCCTAGACTTTTTGCTTGAAATGGTGACCTGGAGATGGGGATTGTGGGATTCTGCGCACTTTCACTGTGTCCCAGTGGAAAGTGCGTGCGCACTCTGAGTGCATGTGCTGAGCTAGGCCTGCCCGCCCATAGGAATGCATGGGGAATGTATGTGTCCCTGGTAGTTCCTGATGCGTGGGGTGTACAGGCTTGAGTCTGGTATGTGTGAACTCGTGAGAGTGAATGCTGCGAGATGGTGTATGCAGCATGTATGTGTCTAGTAGCGAAGCGCCATTTCTAGACATGGCTGTACGTGTGCAGTGAGGGTGCTGGCGTGTGATTGGCTGGAGCTGGCTGGCATGCCAGGCTCCAGGAAGTCTGGATGGGTCTGCCCGGTGGTGAGTGGGAGATTAGCATGAGTGATGTGTGGGAGGAGTGTACCTGTGTCCTGGATGGGCTGGGTTTTCCCCACACAATGCTGGCTCCGCCCCCCTGTGGTGTGTCTAATGACCCAAGCCCTGCCAGTGAATAGAGAGGGTGGTTGAGGTAAACAGAGTACTCAAGAACCAGCTGCGACTGGTTCCGCCCCCACTCTGCACCCTTGAACAAAGGAATGCACTGTATAAAAATGGGGCTGTGTCCCCACTGAAGTTGTTCTCTTCCAGGATCCTGAGGGGGCTGTTGCTGCTGCTGCTGGGCCAGAGGACCGCCACTTGGGCTGTCTCCCTGCCTGGAGACCCAGTGAGCTGGCTCTGGGCCCAGCCTTGCCCCCCCCCCCTGCCTTGCTGAAGGACCTTTGCTGGACTTTGTTGTCCTATAGCGCCTGGGGGTGCTGAATTGGATTGATAGCGCTGGGAGCGCTTTCCTTTTCCCTCCTAGCGCTAAGAGCGCTTTATTTTGCATTTAGCGCTGAGGGGCGCTTTACTTTGGGAAGCCGGAGCCCACCCGGCGTTGGCCCCGCTCCGTGACGAGTCTTGAGCCCCCCTGGCAGGTGCCCACCCTGCCGGGGACATTGCCGCCTTTCGAGCGCGTGCCCACCGCGCTTTATGGTAATTAAGGCCGGTGCCCACCCGGCATTGCCCCTCGAGATTCACCGCCGCAGCCCGGAGTGTTTTTAAAACGTTGCCGGGCCGCTGCCAAGTGCGACCCGGAAGTGGTTGGCCGGCCGGCCAATCAGTGAGCAGGCCGACCGGAAGTCCCGCCCCGCAGCCGCGACCTGGAAGTCAGGCAGGCCGGGGGCAGGACAGAGAAACAACCGGACGCAGACGGGAGGCCACCCCGTGCTCCAGGAAGAGAGAGAAGCCGGCGTCTTCTCTTGTCCCCCCCGGGCTCCCAAAGCGAGGTAGAGCCCAGGAGAGAGAGGGCAGAAGCCTGGCCGAGAGGAGCTGACGCCTCGAGGAGCCGCCGCCTCCCCTGACAGCCGGTGAGTGCGGGCGCCCCCGGGGTCACTTCTCCACCCCAGCGAGGCTCGAGAGCCAGAGTGATTTCCGAGTCCCCGGAGGGGGGACTCCAGCATCTGGGGCCACATTCGTGTAGAGCCTTCAAGGCTCCTGGCAGCATCTTTGTTTATGCAAGTCCACGAGGGACTTGCACAAGCCGCCCCTTTTGTTTGTCCAGAGCCACGGAGGCTCAGGGGCAGAGTGGAAGAAGGAGCCCAGAGAGGCCCCACCCTGGCCCATTCAATTTAAGAGCCTAGGGAGGCTCTAGGGGGCCACATTTATTTCTTAGGGCCCGGAGAGAGGCTCCAGGCGCCAAAGTGGTTGTGAAGGGCCCAGAGAGGCTCTTGAGCCCCCACTGTTGTTTTTGAGCCCTGGCAGGCTCAAACATTGTTGCACCAGTTGCCCAGCACTTTGTGGGCAACTGCTCCGTTTAGGCCCCCCCTGACATTGGACACAGGGCGTCCTAGCCCCAACAAGGCCAGAGGGCCTAGGGACAGTCACAGGTGGTGACTTACGTGAGTTTGGCGCAATTGTACTTTCTGCACCTCTGAATGTGTTTTTATGCGTCATGTGCCTTACACCTCTGAATGTATTGTGATGCATCATGTGTTTTCCTCCTTTACACCTCTGAATGAATGTTATGCATTGCATCATGTGTTTTCCTCTTACACCCCTACAGGTATTGTAATACATAGGTGGTTGTTTTCTCCCTAGTACAGGTGGTGCTAGTGAGGTCCTGGTTACCAGTGATTACTGGTTGTGTGCTATTTTGTGCTACATTCTATGTACTAAGTGCTATTTCTGAAAGTGCTACTTCTGATTCCTGACAGTGGTCCAGGTGGCCCTGTCTTGTAAATAATCCCTTGTAAATTCTGCCCGTGCCTCTGGCACATTGTAAAGTGTGTGTTTTATCTAATGTGTTTTGGTGTAATACAAAGGCTATTTTTATATAACCTTGTGTGGAGTTTCCTTTGTGGTGGGCCTTTGGTTGTTGTTGCTGGGGTGCGTGCGCAAATACTTAGCCTACATCGCCTCCAAGTTTAGCCTTGCTGCTCGCGCCACGTTACCTAGAGGGTGAGTAGGGGTTATCTTGGCGTGTAACTCCCTTGCCCTGACTTGGGTGTGGTGGTCTCTGACTGACTTTGGCGAAAGCCCTGGCCAGCCGGGGATCCCATTTCCAACAGTGGACAAGGATTGTCTGAATAAAATGTTGATTAAAAGTGTAATCATTTGCTTACAGGAGGCCTGGCTGTCCGGTGTTAAGCCTTCATTTGATATTCTTTGCAGAACTGCAGGAGGCTGGACAAAAAGGAACTGGGGGCCTGGCTAAAGGTTTATTGACACAGTATCAATGAAAGTCGCTAAGAAAATAATAACAGTAAATAGGAAATGTGACTGGATGCAGGCCACCATGGCACACCTTTATCCCAATGCTGGTAACTGCGGTTAATGTATATGTGGACTGGATGCAGGCCACCATGGCACACTTGTACCCAATGCTGGTAACTGTGGTTAATGTATATGTGGACTGGATGCAGGCCACCATGGCACACCTTTATCCCAATGCTGGTAACTGCGGTTAATGTATATGTGGACTGGATGCAGGCCACCATGGCACACTTGTACCCAATGCTGGTAACTGCGGTTAATGTATATGTGGACTGGATGCAGGCCACCATGGCACACTTGTACCCAATGCTGGTAACTGCGGTTAATGTATATGTGGACTGGATGCAGGCCACCATGGCACACCTTTATCCCAATGATGGTAACTGGGATTAACCCCTTGTGTGCTAGTGACGAGATAAGCTCGTCATGACGGATGGTTGAGCTGCCCTCATGTCGAGCTGAGCTCGTCACAGCCGTTGGAACGTTCGCAAGTGAGGATAATTTCCCCGCTGTGCTGAACGTTCCAAAACGGGTGTGGTCGTGATGAGCTCAGCTCGTCACCAGCACAGCGGCACCACGCACGGCCCCCTTACCTCCCGCACAGCGGGGGGGAAACACCCCGCAGCTAAGGGGTTAATGTATATGTGGACTGGATGCAGGCCACCATGGCACACCTTTATTCCATTGCTTAGGACTGTGAATGTATAGCTGTGGTCTATGTATATGTGGACTAGGTGTAAAAACAGTCAGGCACGGAGCAAGGAGCATGGTTCTGGGAGGGCATCTGTAGTCGCTGCGCTGTAAGCTAACATGCCCCGGTTATATTTACTTCAGCATGCGCCTAAACCCAGTTCAGACAGATAGAGACCAGTTGATAATGCTGGATGCCTGTAATGTTCCAGTTGCCATATTTCCAAACTGCGTCTCTCTTAAAATGGCTACTGAGCTATAGAGACTCTGGCTGAAATGGGTTTCATTTGCTTAAATGTTAGGTTCATAGTGGATAGTCTGGCAGGCCAAACCTTACCTACAGGCAATTTGAAACCCCTAATAATTATGTATTCATTGGGCTATGGGTTTTTGACCCGAGTGAGAATTGTCAGATTCTGAAGATGAGAGATGGCGACCTTTGACCCCTGTATATGGGGTTAAAACTATGGATCTAGTATAGGGAATGTGTATTGCTCCTGGAAATTGATTACCATTGACTACTCGTATAAATGTGACTTTTGGTTTACTAACTAGTATGCAACCTTCTGAAGATCCCGAAAATAGTAATGTTAAAACACAGAATATATTGGTTATTTATGACAGGATAGTTAATTAAGTGATTTACTGCCTGGTGATTTCACGAAAGAAAACACCAATCTTCTGAATAACCAAATATGGACCTTCTACTACTGGCTGGTTTGACACGCACCGTCAAGATCAAAAACAAAAGTTGATGAAACTTAGGAAAGATAAGGGCGCAAAATTAAATGTTAAATGGCAAACAGGAATCCCTCATTCTGAAAACTAAAATTGAGTATGCCAACCTAATTAGAGAGAGGGCGACGGTGTACCACAGACCAAATTGGGACAGAATGTTAACAGTGTTAACTTTGAAGGACATGAAGAAATTCTGGGAACTGATGAAGGACACTACAAACAAGAACAGGGATGTGTTGGAACCGGCAGTGTCTGGTTCTCTGAAGAGATTCCCCCAGCCAGGCAGAACCTACCGCTCCCGTCAAGGGCGGGTTGGGAGAAGTTGGCCTGGTATATGCTGTCAACTATTCTAGTGGGCACCTTGCACCAGTCCAAACGACCCCTTATTGATGGTAGGTTTAAAGACAACCTATATAGAAAGCTATCCTAGTGGTAGCTGTGGAGAGCAGCCTTCAGGCTAAGTCTTGAAGGAATGTAAAGCAGCTTGTTTTACCAGTCTATAATCTCATGAATGACCAAATGAAAGGAGAACCACACCAGGAATATATATATAAAATATATGTATTTATTCTGAACACATCCCTCTAGTCTCTTTATGAGGCTAGAGGCAAAAGTACATAACATAAACTCATTTAGCGCAGAGTAAATTAGCACAATATATGATTAGCCCTTGGGGCGTCACAAACCATATACTAAGAAAGTGGTATAAGAACCACGACTGACATAGATACAAGGCCTAGAGCCTTTAGAACCGCTGGGGCCACCAGGAACCACCTAAGGTAAGGACACAGGGGACCCACGGGGGACGCGTGCAGTGTCTAAACACAGCCGCGAATCACCATTACCTTCTGTAGGGAAAGTCGCGGTTGGAAAATTACAAAGGAAGGACACTTAGAAGAGGACTTGGAGCAAACCCCTTTAGAACTAGGCCGTTCTAGAGTCAACACCCACAGGAGCACCGGAGTACTCGAGTTACCTCACCCAGGAAAGCCGGGTGTATAGGTGTCTTTTGATGTCGGGTTTCATCGCCGTTTTCAATGGCGAGCTGCGGAAAAGTGCTGCAGGCAACCAAGTTGAAAGTGTCCGGATGGATCCATGCCTGGATCTGAGTCGAGAAGAACCTGAAAGCAGAGGAGACAGAGTCTGGGTCACTAGCCAGTGACCAGGAAGGCGAGGAGAAGATGCCAACCAATGTTTGGTGATTTCAGGTGAAGAAGGTGAAGCTTGACTCTTCAGCCACGAGGACCAGGAGGCGTCGATGTATACCAGGAGCTGGATTCAAGATGTACCACAAAAAAATGTCGAGTGCTGTGGTGTTGGTTTCCAGATTGGACCCAACAAGCCTTGGCAACAGCAACCCACGCATAAAGCAAAGATTGGCTTCGGTGCAGACCAGCAAGGTCTGAGGGACTCACCCTTTGGAGGGGAGTCAGGGCACATCTGAAGCAACCAGGTAAATCCAAGAAACAGAAGAGTTACCTTTGTGGGGACCCACCAGTTGATGGACCAGGGATCGTGAAGGAGCCTCGAGGAGAAATGCTAGAAGCGGGCCCACGGAACACTTGTGGAGTGTAGGCCCACAATCTTCAGTGCAAATGGTGCTGGGGGCTTGGACTACAAGGAGCCAAATGCACAACTTCGGCAAAGCCCGGGAAGTTGATGCACTCGCAAATGTGCACGGTGTCCAGGGTTTCCAGTTCAATGTCACTCATGAGGGCTGCGGGTCTCAGCTTTGCTGTGATCTCTTGTCGGCCTTGGAGAAGTCTGGAAGTCTGGGTCCTGCATCACAAATCCAGCGGGAGCCTTGGAAATGCAGACCGGCAAGATGTTTCTTTGGTGCCTGTATGAACAGGGGAGTCACTCCTTGACCCCAAAGAAGATTCTTCCGTCTTCTTGTCGTAATAGAATATCGAAGGTCCAGGATATATGTTGCAAAGTTTTGTCCAGGGTAATCTAAAGTCCTAAGGACTGGGTTCCTATACTTATACTAAGTTTAGGGGTTGGACTATCTCTAGGGTCCCACCTATGGGAGGACCCAGGGTGGGGGTGGTTACACCCCTTCCCTTTGTCCAGTTTCGCACCAGAGCAGGTGCTCAGTATCCCTGCAACCGGTTTGAACTGGGGTATGCACAGGGACATCAAGTGTGCCCCCAGCACTGTCTGAAAAGCATTCACTGAATGCACCCACTCAGCCCCAATACACTAAAGCATGTCTGGGGAGGTGGTTACACCTCCCTGTGCCAGGAAACCTATTATCCAGGCCTCCCCTGCCGCAGTTTCGTCCAGCAGCAGGAGGTCAGTCTTGTGTCTGTGGCTGCAGCGTCCATTTTGTGATGCTGGGGCTCTTTTAAACTATTACAAGTTAGGTAAGTGTGTACATGTCTCTCCCTCTAGAAGGGTGGAATTCTACCCCCGCCGCCAGATCTGGCAGGGGGGGTAGGATTCCGAAGTGTTTGACACCAAACACAACATGTTTCCATGCAGCCATTCCAAAGTTAGCATTAACCGCAAGGTTAAAATGTACTTAAGAGTATATGGTCTGGCTCTCAGAACAGCTACAGAAAAGTGATTCTGAAAGCTGCAGAGGGGCTCAGCTCATGCATGGGCACCCTCTCACACAAAACCAAGCACTCTGCCTTCAGGATTGTCAAGGCCTCCCATAGGAGTGACTTATAGGTTTAAATGTGTCAGTGATATAAGGTAGATATAGGTAACCTATATCTCAGTAAGGGGTGCACGTAGTAGCAGACCTGTGGTGCCATTTTGGAAGGCTTCCCAGGGGTGGCATAATACATGCTTCAGCCCCTGGTCGGCCTCTGGGGTACCTATGCCCTTAGTACCTAAGGTACCATATACTAGGGACTCACGAGGGTAACCGAGTAACCAATCTGGAGTGTACCTAATGTACATGCAATCAATTTAGTGAGGAAGCAGCTAGGCTGGGGTCCTGGTTAGCAGGGCCCCAGCCAGACTAAAGTCGAAAAACAGTGAAACACCAGCAAAAGTGGGGGTAACCATAGTAAGCAGATCCTACTCTCCTACACGGGTGATTACACTTGCTGTACAACCCGTGCTCACCCATGGGTAGCTTGGCACTGAGCAGTCAGGCTCACTACAGAGGCAATATGTAAAGCAAAGGCACAGCAGTCACTCCTGATAAATACACTGAGCGTCACAAAAGAGACTTCACACAAGATGTATGTAAATAGCATTTGTATTCAACTCACATATTCAATCAGTATAACATAAACATCATGTACTTTGAGCAGAAAACACATTTGGAAATAATACTAGCAGTACTAGGTCCACTCGTATTGTTATGATTTCAATAATATGTACACCGTGGACTGTTCCAAATCCAACCGTCCACCTCAGGGAGACAGAACCCTTATGCCGTGTGACACACTGTCCACCACAGGCCCACCATAGCAATCCTGATAATACAATCCCACGCGGTTATAGGGTGAACACTGAGTCACAACAATATCAAAGATGTGTACATTCATGAAACTAGAACACTTTTTACCAGCACCACGGACCGGAGCCACGTGGGTAAACCCAATGTCAAATGTATTGTGCTTTTGGCATCAAATCAACAAAGAAAGCAGCACCGCCGGCCAGTGTCATGAATCACAGGCGGTCTGCTGACTATCACTCACACACTCGCTGCACCCCACTACATGGTGCCAGTCCAGTCCGTATGAAACACAGTAGCACAGATACGCATTCAACACCCTAATAAAGTGCTACAGGTACCCAGCCAATGGGTATCAATGGATCACACCCTGCGGACTCCTTGGCACCAGCCGCCCTCTGCCCTCTAGCTCGCCACGGTTGTCCTTTACCCCCAGATGGAAGATAACCAGCCTCTCCTCCTGGATACTAGGTCGAATGTGGCCAAAGTCAGGCTTAGTCTGCGTCCTCTGGGAGCAAATTTTAATTAGGACGTAGACGTAAACAAGGGGAGTTCGGCAACCACTTGGGAAGTTCACCCACAGGTATCAAAACACAATGGAGTCAAACAGTCTCTTGACACATTTCCGACTGTCTCAGAAGCAATTCTTCAAACCAGTCAATCTGTCTCGCTACTACCTGGCACCAAGATGTTTTCGGGAGGGGAAAGGTGTGGGGAGGGCCGTTGGTCCACTACAATGAGGGCCAAAGGAGAAAAAACAATGAATGCGGAGCAACACAGGGGAGCCTCTCTATAGGAGGAGGCACCCCGACTGGTACACTTGGATCAGGGTTGTGCCCAGGCAATCCGGTCATAGCATCTGACACTAGACACTTCCGATCTCAAGCACGAAGGGTTACAAATTCCGTAACTCCCTGAAAATGAGGCGCAGTGATCAGTAACCCTTGAGAAGGGTTGCACCAGACTAGTATGGTCACACACGCAGTAGCAAGTTCAACAGAGCCACATGAGGTAAAATGAGGGGATCACTGACATAACCTCGACAGACCGAATATCGACTGGACAAAATATCGATGACTAATTATCGACAACAAAATTATCGATTTACTATACTTACACAACAAACATCAAAAATATCGACTACACAATATCGACTACTAAAAACAACGACTACAACAATATCGACTCACAACATTATCGATTTCTAAAACACCGATTATTAAATATTTATATAACAACAGTCAAAATATCGATTACACAAACATAGATAGCAAAATTATCGATTGTAAAAAAATCGACATTAATAGATCCTAAAATAAATGACTTTATTATTTAATAATTAAGTCATACTGATCATAAAAACCAGATTTAGTTAATATAAATAGATGACATATATTATTTATTTTCATAACATTTACAATACACAATAAATACTAACATACATTTTATAATACATAAACAATGTTTCGACCTTCTACACATTTTTTACAACTAATTATATATATTCCTCCACTTTACAAATATCAAAATAACATTACCTAGAACATTACCTATACAAAATAAATCCTTACACATTCAATAAACGTTAATTGGCGTCACCCATATAAGGAAAACAATTAGCATAACAGAAAAAAAAATTCAAATCAACAAATAAAAACAGACTATCCATTTAAACAACCAATCCTATTTCTGAAACAATTAACCTAATACTATATAAATGAAATAATAAGTAACTAAAAACGCAGTATACATCTCCTAAGTAAAGGAAGACGAAACTCTGCTGGATTTCTGGAAGAAAACTGATGGACTTCAACAGAAAGAGACCTACACATATCTAAAGTAAGTACTACTACATTATTAGTCAGCGAAAATGTAACTCTCAAAGCTCACACCTATATTTTAAAGCAAAATACATCAAATATATCTTTTTTTTTTAGCACTCATCCTACAGATGAAAAAAAAAAACAGAAGACCTACACAACACCTGGACATCAAAAGTTACATATAAAAAAGTAAGTATATATTAGAAATGTAAAATCGAGAATTAATAGATAGGTAACTAAATCTAAACTAGCAAAAAACGTCGAACAAATTATCATAAATAGTAATAAAATATATCTACACATTTTCTCAACTTCCACAGGTACAAAAAGATATACACAGAAAATAACAGTTTGAAGAACATCAACAGCTGAAAATAACGACTTGAAAGCATCAAAACATTTACAGGTAAAATACAAATGTGTGAAACTGTATAATGTGATTAGAACATTTTTTTTCCTTAAAAAATATTTACATTCTCTTTTAATTACCTCCTAGCACTACAATACTATCATGACTGAAGGAGCTAAATTCATTTATTCACAAAAAGGGAAAATGCTTCTTTGTTACATGGGATATGTCTACACTCAAGAGAAACAAAAAGATTTGAAAGTGTTTTGGAAGTGTACGAAATATTATGCCAACAAATGTTATGGTAGAGCTATAACTCAGGAAACTACTGTTACTTATACTAAAGAACATAATCACCCACCCAATGTAACAGAAATAGAGATTAGACAAATGCTAGATTCCCTTAAAGAAGCTAGTACTAGCACTGATCAACCAACAACTGCTATTCTGAAACACCATTTAAGTGTACTTCCCCAACATGCTTCTAGCCAATTACCATCTATAGAATCCCTTAAAAGAACAGTAGCTAGACAAAAAAGAGCAACATGCACTACTCCTCCCACACCAAAAACTTTAGAAGAAGTCCAAATTCCACCTGAACTCTCTGTAACTCACAATAAAGAAAATTTTATACTCTATGACAACAAATCTAAAGATAAAAGAATTATACTGTTTGCCACAGCAAACAACATGACAAAACTTACCCAATGCCAAACTTGGATGATGGACGGTACTTTTTCTGTATGCCCCAAACCTTTTTATCAATTATACACCATCCATGGTCATTTCCAAAATGCAAATATTCCATTCCTTTATGCCCTTCTACCAAACAAACAGCAAACTACCTATCAAGAAATACTAACTGAAGTCAAGCAACATACTAACAACTATTTTCCACAAAAAATTATCATTGACTTTGAAAAAGCTATGATAAACAGCATCCTTAAAACATACCCACACACAGCAATACAAGGTTGCTATTACCACTTTAATCAATGTATCTGGCGACATCTACAAAAATCAACCTTGAGTATCCAATACGCCACTGATAGCACATTTGCTTATCAAATCAAAAAACTCATCGCCCTAGCCTATGTTCCACTAACAGATGTAACTGAGCACTATAACTTATTAATAGACAGCCCCTACTATAAAAGAAACGAAGATAAACTAAGCCCTATGCTTGACTACTTCGAAGACACATGGGTAGGAAGGCTACACAGATCAGGCCACAGAAGACAACCCAAATACCAAATAGCTTGGTGGAATGTCTACCTTAGCACACTAAATAAGGAAGCAAAAACAAACAATGCAGTTGAAGGATGGCACAATGCCTTCCAAGCAACTACAGGCCGAGGAACGCCTACCCTTCACAAATTAATACAATCCTTACAAAAAGAACAAAGTTACCAGGAGCTCCGAATGGAGCAATCAGTAACTTTGATTGGACCTAAACTCACCAAAGAAACTAAAAAAATGTATAACACACTCCAAAGTCAAGTTACCCTCTATCCAACTAGCAAAGGACTAGAATATCTATCAATGATTGCCAAAACTATTCTTTAAAACATTACATAACTATACACGTAAAACTAAACATATTTTTCCTAAAATTCTTCATTATAATATGTAACAAATTGCAATTAAATTATCAAATACATAATATTAACATATATAAAATGTATTTAGATAATGTATTTACAAAATGTTACATACAACGTAAGTAAAGCAAAATTAAAAACAGTTTTCCCACCCATTAAAAATCCAGAAAATACTTATATTTCTGATGCAGCTTCAAACGTAATCCAATTCCAAGCAATCCATAGGACACCATTCCAAAAACCCATACAATCCATGAAAGCCCAAAAAAAATGCAAAAATACAAGCAAATGCATAGCGACTCCTTTCCACTTCAGTAGACACCAGATACCATAGAAAACCCAAAAATCCGTAATGGCGAAAAATAAACGCTCCAAGAAAATGTAAAAACCCAAAAAATAGTGTGCAAAAATAAGAGTATATAATACTCGTTACACAGCTGTGATCAAAAAAGAAGGGAGTCCTCCAAAACAGCGAAACGCGACGATAACCTAGAAAAAATAAATAACATACCCACCCACATAAAAACACCCATACATATATAAAAACACATATTTATACATCAAACATATTATCTTAGTAACATTTAAACATATTACCTCACCTCACACACCTACAACAAAAACGCGGTAAAAATCCAATATCGTACACTCTACCTAACACCGAACACACAATCTTCTCTAATTAACTCTACCTACATAAACATAAGCACAGCACACATACACTAGCAATAAGTTCAGAAACTTATAAAACACAATTAAAACAAACTTACCCTCTCTAACGCGAAGCAGCACCCAACCGCGATCTGTTAAAGCACCAAATACGCCTAAGTAACATTACGCGGTTAAAAAGTAGTCCCTGTATACAGCTAAATGCTATTTAATTTCTATATTCCAACACTTTAAAAAATACACAGAGTATTATATTAAGTGTAAATATTTTTTTAAAGTGTATAAAATTATTTCATAAATATTCATAAGTTTGAAATAATTATTCAACTGTTATGTTATAGTTAAAAAATTATTTTTTGATTTATAAATACATTTAGTAAATAATGTTAATGTAAAAATAAATTGCATATATAAGTTTGTTACAAGAAATGTTTTTTTTAAATTTGCAAATATTATGTAAAACATTATGTATGTATATAATAAATGTTTTTGGTGTTTATGTATTTAAAAATGAATATTATAAATATGTTCAATATTCATAATAATTATTTCCAAAAATATAACATGACTTGGTAATAAACAAAAATGTTACAATTACAAAAAAATGTACATAATTTGCAATCACAATAAATTCAATGTGTATCTGAATAAATATTTTGTTATTAAATAAAAAGTACATATTACCAATTTGTTTCAGAAACTATTTAAATGTTAATATATGTAAAAGATAAAAAAATTATGTTAATATAATTTATGTGTTAAAAACATATACATGTACTTCATATTTTTGTTATGTTAATAAAAACATTGAATGAAATTTTTTGATTATAAATAAAAAATGATTCTCTACTTACAAATAAATTTGTATATGTGAATAAACAATTTTTCATTTATGGCATTTAACCCTGTCTATGTTTCCTTCTTTATTATTGTATATAAATATTATTTGCATATTAAATAATCTATTAAAAAATACCTTATACATTTAAATATGTTTAAAAATGTATTAATATTTAAAGTCCTACAATACCAATAATTGTTTTAATGTATATTAATTCAAATATTTTATATAAAATATATGAAAAAGTAACTAATTTAATAGACATTTAAATTGACCATATTTTTACCCTGTATCCCTCTAACCTAAAACCCTAAACTGACCCAAAGCCCTAAAAACACCCCTTTACCCACAAACTAAAAACTGACCCAGAACCCACAAAATACCCCTTTACCCACTAACTGAAAACTGACCCTGACCCCTAACAATAACCCTTTACCCACTAACTGAAAACTGACCCTGACCCCTAAAAATACCCCTTTACCCACTAACTGAAAACTGACCCTGACCCCTAAAAATACCCCTTTACCCAAAAACTGAAAACTGACCCTGACCTCTAAAAATACCCCTTTTCCCACAAACTGAAAACTAACCCTGCAACCAAAAAAATACCCTTTACCCAAATACTGAAAACTGACCCTTAACCCTAAAAATAGCCCTTTACCCACTAACTGAAAACTGACCCTGACCCCTAAAAATACCCCTTTACCCACTAACTGAAAACTGACCCTGACCCCTACAAATACCCCTTACCCACTAACTAAAAACTGACCCTGACCTCTAAAAATACCCCTTTACCCACAAACTGAAAACTAACCCTGCAACCAAAGAAAGACCCTTTACCCAAATACTGAAAACTGACCCTTAACCCTAAAAATAACCCTTTACCCACTAACTGAAAACTGACCCTAACCCCTAAAAATACCCCTTTACCCACTAACTGAAAACTGACACTGACCCCTACTAATACCCCTTTACCCACTAACTGAAAACTGACCCTAACCCCTAAAAATACCCCTTTACCCAAAAACTGAAAACTGACCCTGACCTCTAAAAATACCCCTTTACCCACAAACTGAAAACTGACCCTGCAACCAAAAAAATACCCTTTACCCAAATACTGAAAACTGACCCTTAACCCTAAAAATACCCCTTTACCCACTAACTGAAAACTGACCCTGACCCCTAAAAATACCCCTTTACCCACTAACTGAAAACTGACCCTGACCCCTACAAATACCCCTTTACCCACTAACTGAAAACTGACCCTCACCCCTACAAATACCCCTTTACCCAAAAACTGAAAACTGACCCTGACCCCTAAAAACACCTTTATCCACAAACTGAAAACTGACTCTGAAAGAAAAAAATTACCCTTTACCCAAATACTGAAAACTGACCCTGAACCCTACAAATACCCCTTTACCCACTAACTGAAAACTGACCCTGACCCCTAAAAATACCCCTTTACAACTGACTCTGCACACAACATATACCCCTTAATAACCAAACAGAAAAGTAACCCAGAAGACTAAACCAACCTCTTTCCCCAAATACAAAATAATATATATATGAGAATATCTATAATTATATATATATATGTTATATATATCTTTATATATCTAATTATAAATATATTATATATATGTAATTAAATGTAATTAGACAATTATATTTCATATATATATATTTTATATTTAATTATTATAATATTAGTTATATCTATTTATATCTATATAA
Source organism: Lissotriton helveticus (assembly GCF_964261635.1). Taxonomy (NCBI): domain Eukaryota; kingdom Metazoa; phylum Chordata; class Amphibia; order Caudata; family Salamandridae; genus Lissotriton; species Lissotriton helveticus. Next base: position 1,197,995,158 of record NC_136071.1, on the reverse strand, counting down.
TTAACATATTTTAAGTCTTTAACAATTATTTCATTATGAATACCAATTAATTAATTAACATATGTCATTACTTATAATTAATTAACTTCCCACCCTATACCCCTATTAACACACAACCCACTACATAACATAAAAATGTGATATGTAACATAATTTACTATAATAGTATTAATGTTAATAAATTTACAATTACATAAAATATAATTTACATATTTAATTTATTTTACAAATATTTAATTATTCATAACAATTAACTAATTAACATAATTAATTACTTACAATTAAATTACTTCCCACCCTATTCCCCTATAATCCCACAACCCACTACATATCCAAAAAAAGTTTGATTTTACATATTCAACAATAATTCCATTTATTTAAATAAATTAACAATTAAATTATATATAATTAACATTTTTTTGATAAATAACAAGTATTTACTTATTCTTACCAATTAATTAATTAACAGATTTAATTACTTACTATTAAATTACTTCCCACCCTAATCCCCTATAATCCCACAACCGGCTACATGAAAAAAATTATTTAAATAAGCATAATTCTGAAATAAGCTATTAAAATAACATATTTACCAATTACATATTATATATTTAATTAAATAGTAATTTAACAATTAATTACATATTAATACTAATAATTATATTTACATATTTAATTAATTAATACCAATTAATATATTTACATATTTAATTAATTAATACCAATTAATATATTTACATATTTAATTAATTAATACCAATTAATATATTTACATAATTAATTAATTAATACCAATTAATATATTTACATAATTAATTAATTATATTTAAAATACTTCCCACCCTATTCCCCTAAAAACCCACTACCCGCTCCTAGAAATTATTATAGTTATATATATATTATAGTAATATAAATTTTTTTTAATTTATTAATTATTTTTAACATTAATTCTATATAAATAAATAAATAAAATTAATACATTTTAACACAAAATGCTATTATAAAACATTAAAACAATGTACATTGAACTATTACATATTATATATATACATATTAAAATTCGATATCATGAGAGTCGATATTGTGACAGTCGATAACACAACTTTCGATATTTTTTAACTAATAAACATATCGATATTTTTTACTGACGATATTACTTACTCGATATTTTTTATGTCGATATTTTTTACATACATAACAATCGATAAAAAAAATCGATATTACTTACCTCGATATTAATGCCATCTCGATATTCTCTAGTCGATATTATGTCCAGTCGAAATAAATGACTCGATATTAAGACTGTACACCAAAATGAGGCACTATTACGGGTATACCCCAATCTCCGAGGGTCGCACCCTGTGAATAGCACACCGCACGCAATGAACGCAGTGCTTGAGCGAGATGCTAGACAATAGATGAAACAGGACACGTGGGGTCCCACAACCAGTACATCTGCTCACCACCAACTACCAACTAGACTCTTATGAGTGTCAGGGTCCCTGCGGGACAGGAACCACATGCCTTAGACAAGATTTCTGGGGCTCTGTACTGGACAGTCTGGTCTCCAGGTGCAAGTCGAAGTTCCACGCTCACACCGCACTACCTATTGGAATTCAGCAGCCAATGAGGGCGCTTGTGAGGACACAGCTCTTCAGATGTTACGGGTAGATAGTGTAGGTCCCTCGCGGGAAAACTTTGATGCTCCTGAGATCTCTGAGAGAACAGGAAATCCGCCAATGGGCCCTTAGAGTGCACACTTCAGGGCACCACACTTCAGCAGGTCTTCAGCCCAGTCCAGACACTATTCAGAAAGGGCACACAGTCCCCTTCAAGGGCCCTATTTCTCCATGTGCACAACAGAGTCCTCTGGCCGTGTGCGACACGCAGTCCGGGTTCTCAGTCCCCATGTCCTCACAAACGTATCTCGCCCTTTGATGCAGAATGGCACCCGTAGTCATACTGTCACGTGTCTTTAAAGTTAGGGATGGGTTAAGAAATTGTAGGCCTGCCTGCCATGGACCTGTGGAATATAGATCTTAATCTTTACTGGAGCCAAGATCTGGCCCCTAGAGTCAAAGGGTCAAAACCTCTCCCTCCAATCTATCCCGTTCAGCCCTCAAATGGCAGAGGCCTGTTCTTCCAGTGGTATGCCCATGGTTTATGGCTGTCATTGAGGAGTGCACAGATGTGCTCACTCAACCCCTGGTGTTCAATGGGAGCCAGGCACCAGGCACTTAGAGCATAGAAATGTCCATATTCTGTAAGCGGTACAAAAAGGGGTGGTGATGGACGGAGCATCTGAATCAATCAAACACTCACACCCAGTCAAAAGATCTGGGTTTAATCCATCACCGTTCTTTAGCCCACTCTGCCACCCCAGTTCAGAAATGGCCATATGCAAATCAGTCTGACCCTGTGCCTCATAGGAACAGTCCAGCCCGAACTGCCAAGCCATGCCTTCCCTGGACCGGAAACAAGCTTCCGAGGACCGGTTTGTGGCATTCCAGCCGTCTTCAGCCAGGCTTGCTTGAATCCGGTGGCAAAGTGAGCAAGGGACTCACGTCTGAGCATACCCTGCCACACGTATGGCGGCCAAAAGCGGTACAAAAGGGGGTGGTGATGGACGGAGCATCTGAATCAATCAAACAATGGAAAGGCATGGTGAGCAAAAAAACGATGGATTTAGGCCCAGATCTCTGTACTGGGGTGAATGTATGACATTGTTCTGCATTCTGTCCATCACCTGTTGTTTTTGCATATTCTGTAAGTGGCATTTCTAAGGGAGTTAAGCCAAAACCCTCTTTACCACTGGAAAGGGTTTGGCACAGTGAATCCATTGATAGGAAACGGCTGCTCCACTGCAATCCACTGTTGCAGCCGAAGTAATGTCAACCACTTCCCCATGTTAACTCATGAGAAGAGCAAGCCTTATAGGTAGTGAAAGCACACACAGGTATTCCTCACTACCTGGGCGCACGTGCGCTAGTGCGCACATAGACCTGCATAGGCAGGTTGGACACACACTCCCAGCACCAGGGGTGCAAGTACAATCGCCGGATGTCTGCAATGCCAGACTGGACACGCGTTTACTAATGCGGGTGTCAGTGTGTATGCAGAGGCCTGCGATGGCGGGCTGCACACCCAATCACGGGCACCACATGAATGCAAACCTTTCTTCCTCTTTTATCCCTCCGCTATCCTTCTCACTCCAAGTAACTGACTAATATCCACCACTGAAATTACTTTCATAGTTCACCATATTAATTCACCACTAATCCTTTGTAGGCTTCCTGAATAGCGTGCGTCAACAAGCGCTATATAAATACAAACCTTTGTCCTCCTCTATCCTTCTGCTATCATTCCAAATCCAATTAACTGATTAACCTATCCACCACTAAAAATGTACTTGCATGTTTCACTATACTAATTCAACACTAATCCTCTATGGGTCCTGGATTAGCGTGCTACTCGTCGAAAAAACGCTTTGACGCCTCGTCAGGGGTAGTAAGTGCTATATAAATACAATTACAATACAATACAATATGCGCAGGCTGCACACCCAATCACGGGCACCATATGTGCAGGTGCGCACGTACAGCGGCCTGCAACGGCAGACTGCTCATGAGTTTAGTCACAATAGATGCCAGTGCGCACACACCGGTCTGCCATGACGAGCAGGGCACACGGGCTGACCCAGGCTCTAGCACCTTAGGTGCAAGCGCGCGCGCACCACCCTGCCTGGGCCCGCCGGGCAGGGGTTGGGTGGAGCCATGGAAAGCCCAGGCCCCCTGGAGCCTCTGCCACTCTTCCCAGCTCTGTGAGATCAACTGCAGCAGCCACAAGAGGGGGGGTCAATGGAGGCAAGGGGGCGATTAGAGAGGAGGAGAAAGAATGGATGGAGAGAGAGAGATGGAGGGAGGGAGGGAGAGAGAGAGATGGAGGGAGGGAGGAGGGAGGGAGGGAGAGAGAGAGAGAGGGAGAGAGAGAGAGAGAGAGGGAGGGAGGGAGGAGGGAGGGAGGGAGAGAGAGAGTGACAGAGAGAGAGAGAGAAAGAGAGAGAAAGAGAGAGATGGAGGGAGGAAGGAGGGAGGGAGGTAGGAAGGAGGGAGGGAGGGAGGAAGGGAGAGAGAGAGCGAGAGATATGGAGGGAGGGAGGAGGGAGGGAGGAAGAGAGCGAGAGATATGGAGGGAGGGAGGAGGGAGGAGGGAGGGAGGGAGAGAGAGAGTGAGAGAGAGAGAGAGAGAGGGAAGGGGAGGTTAGAGAGGAGGAGAAAGAATGGATGGAGGGAGAGGGAGGGGGAGGGGGAGGGAGAGAGAAAGAGAAAGAGAGAGAGAGAGCGAGAGAGAGAGAGATGGAGGGAGGGAGGAGGGAGGGAGAGCGAGACAGGGAGGGGGAGGGAGAAAGAGAGGGAGCGTGAAAGATAGATAGAGAGAGAGAGGGAGGGAGAGAGAGAGAGATGGATGGAATGAGATGGAGAATGAGAGCTAGAGAGGGAGGGAGGGAGAAAGGAGAGAGAGAGATAGAGGGAGTAAGCTCAACGAGAGAGAGAAGGAGGGAGAGAAGAGGAGAGAGACATAGAGACAGAGAGAGAGAGGGAGAGAGACTGAGAGAGGGAGAGGGAAAGAGGGGAGAACGAATGGATGAGGGAGATAGACGGGAGAGAGAGACAGAGAGAGACGAATGCAGGGCTGTTTTGGTTCCCTCAACGGGACCCCCACACCCTGTCTGTCTGTCTGTCTGTCTATAGGAGCAGTCCAAATGCCCTGTCGTTCTGTCTGTTCTCGGGATTCATGGCCGCCCGCCCCATGACAGGGCAGTCAGTCACATGCTGGGCCTGTGACCCCTTCGCCACGGCCTGCGCACAGAGCCCCAGTGTCATAGCGCACAGAGGCCCATTCACGCCTCACGCGCCTCCGCCACGCACCCTGCGCCCTGGGGGTCCCGTAAGCCGGGGCTGTGGATCTGGGGAGTTTTGATTCTGACAAGAGGTTCACACATGTGAGGAGCCGGAAGCCCGGGGCGCAGCATCACTTGACCGAGCGCCGGCTGGTGGGTGGGGGCGTGGTGGGGCACTGCGATGCCCCTGCGGTTGGCACATGCGATGGAAGGAGGGGTGTGGGCCGGACAGAGCGGAAGTGAGCGAGAGGCGGCAAGAACAGAACCAAAACAAACCAGTGGAAGTAAACAGACAAGCATTGGCAGAGCCAATAAGTGTCACCTTTGTGACCTAATGACCTTGTCAATGCTTTTTTTCCGGAGTTGTGCAACATCGACTAAAAGCAACATTGCCAATGCTGGGCAGCAAACTGCAGCTCCAGACCCTCCGAATTAAAATTAAAAAAAATAAAGAACCGTGGGAGATGGGAGAGCAATGGAGAAGCGCGGAAAGTGGGCGAGGGGGCAAGGAAGACAGTTTAAATCTGGTTGGGGGAGAAAACCAAAATTAAAAAAAAGGAACGCCTGGGAGTGGGATAGAGGGGCATGAATGAGGGGGAGGGGGTGGGGTTGTAGGGAGGGGGTAGCACGCAAAAGAGCTAGAAAGCACACTCATGGAGTGCTGAAAGAAAAAAATGTAGTTCCCTGAATGTAAGAAGTGGAAGGATACACGAGAGACAGTCAAAGGGATGCTAAAGAGGCTACGCTCCACAGGGGGAACAAGTACTAGAAGAGCAAGAGAGGCCATCAAATAAGAAGCAAGCACATGTGAAGGATGTTAAAGCCGACCAATGGTATGCAATGGGCGGGCTCTGAGGCCGCTGCTTGATTCTGTGATGGTCCACAATAGGTCTTTCTCAACCAGGGGTCAGGTTTACAAGCCCCTTGCGCCACTTTTTAACATGGGAAAAGTGACGCAAAAGCGTCGCAAGGAGCTTGTAAATCTGACCCCAGATATCTGGAAGCGGCTGGAATACAAGACCTACGTAAGACAGAAGAACTTCAAGTAAAATGGAGTAAAGCAGGATTGTTTGAGAAGGAGAGCAAGAGTAAGTGGGGGGGGATCTAACAGTAACGTCAACGTGTGTCCATATACACGTCCTTGATCAAAATATGGAAATTGTCAAGCGAGAATCCGCATTGGTATAGTACTTCACAGGTAAAGACTGATATGACGAAATCACATCTGGAAGTAAAAGCTGCATTTGTCAGCTGAGCAGCTTGCAGATAGATGCATCGCTTTGTGGAGGACCGCTTCCGCCTGCCTCCATCAGGATAATGACATAGATAGATAGATAGATAGATAGATAGATAGATAGATAGATAGATAGATAGATAGATAGATAGATAGATAGATAGATAGATAGATAGATAGATCGATCGATCGATCGATCGATCGATCGATCGATCGATCGATCGATCGATGGATGGATGGATGGATAATTGATGATTACATAATAGAGAACATTTTATGGAAAACATAAACATACAGTATGAAATATTATATACATTAATGTATGTTATTTTATCTATGTGCTGATTGTTTTAGAATAGTTCTTAGAATAATATCGATTTTATAATTATATGTATTGAATTTTAGGAAGTATCCTGGTTCTGCGTGTAATTGATGCACTTTATATTTGCTCAATTATAAGTATATGTTTTTGCCATGTCATGAGAATATTCAAATATTTCGTATGAATAATTTTATTTTAATTAATTTTATCTCCACTCATTACAAAGCTGCTTTGATTACATCTCACCGAATATGGTTGTATTTATAAGATAGAGCGTTAAATATGTTATCTGCAAATATTGACAGAAAAAAGTACTGGAGCAGATTGAAGAATTACACATTTCTGTTGACAATAAACAAGACCCAGAGCAAGTAAAAAAGTTCTATGCAGGAATGAAAGAAAGATGAACCAAACTGGAAGAATCTATCAAAATAAGGAAAAATGCAAAAATATACACGTCATAAAATTGAATATTAACGTGGTCAAATTGATACGTTTTCAAAAAAATATGACAATCTACAAAGACAATGGTTAATGGAGGCTAACAAATCTGGGCAAGAAATTTGTTCACGACAGAGTAGCTTGGTGAGTGTGGAAGTCGATGCTGTTGTAGATGAAGCAACAATTGGAGCACAGAGAGGTGCGATTCCATCAGTTATAGATGAATTCAATTTTTACGTCAAGATCAGGGATTCAATGGGACATCTAAATTGGTGGAACACTGCACGTGATATCATTGTATGCGGATAACTCTCTCTTCTATATAGCTTCTCCTCGCGTGGCATTACCTAAGCTGCTGCAGCTACTGGAGGCTTTTGGGGGTTGCTCTGGTCTGCGATTCAACCGGGATAAATCCTTGTTCTTTTTCCTGGCCCGTATGGCCGCCCTGCCCTTGGGACACCTCCCCTTGTCTTGGGTTACGCTGGGAACAGGCGCACTTATGATATCTGGGGGTGCAGGTGGCATGAACAGGACACCCAACGTTGCACCTAAACATGAACTGGTTGTGGCTGCGTTGTCGCGATCAGGGACATTCTGGACTACATTGCCACTCTCACTGATGGACAGACTAGCGGTGTGTAAGATAGTGGTACTGCCACGTTGCCTGTACATGCTGTAAAACTCCTTGTGCCCTATTACCGCACAGGTATTTAGGCAGTTGAATTCAGTGCTTGTGTCACTGTTCTGGGTGGGACACCACAGAAGGGTGGCCTGAGTACTCTGACCCGACAGTACGAGGAGGGGGGACTGAAAGCCCCTAGGCTGGACTTATACTACTACGCAGCTCACTTGCAGCATGCGACCAGGTGGTTGGACAATGGGGACAACTGAGAGAAAAGACTGCTGGCGGGACATGTCCAATTGGGAAAACTCCCAGTAGTCTTGATGGAGGAAACGGGGGTCTCGGCTGATATGCCTACATAGTCCGTAAAATAATGAACATCTGGCAGCTATGCGTGGAAAGTATCCTGAGACGAGCACCATTCCATTGGGAACTTCCTATATGGATACTTGCCCAGGTGCAGAAAATGATGGCTTATATATCATTCCAGGTTTAGAGGGAGGAGGGTTGCTGGGCCAGGGTCACTATCTGCACTTCACTGGGCTGATGGACAAAGTTAAAACAACCTAGCCCGCTTATCCCGCCATCCCAGGGACAACTCACACACTGGATATACTACTGCTCACCTGTGGCTCTGGGCGTAGACTGATCTCTCTCCTATATTATGCAATGAGGGCTGACTCAAAGGCCCCCCTCCTGGGGCAAGGGGGACATGGGACGCTGACATGACAGAGCCCCTGACAGACAAAGACTGGACAGCCGTAAGCGTTCTTACTCATGCCGTATGCTGTAATGCATGCTTCAAACTGATACATTACAATGTCCTTCAATCTACCTACAAGAAACCAGTGAAGCTACACCGTATTGCCCCGGACCGTTCAGATGCTTCCCTACGGTGAGGTGAGACTGAGGCAGATTTCTTGGACTCAGCATGGGGGTAACACAGAGTGTATCAATGCTGGACTTGGCCTGGGCGGAATTTACGTAGCTGCGCTACATACAACTCTGCGAACCAGGAAAAAAAGAGTCTGCTGCGCTATGGGGAGTTCCGGGAGCATGCTGAGTTGCTTTTTCCACCCATTCCAGTGACATATACACCGTATGACAATGCTGATTGCACGTTTGAGCAGAAATATCACGCAAACTGCACCACGTGGTCTCGTATGGGCGTGGCCATCTTGTTTCTTTCTCTGTTATGGTCCTGGAGCCTACTTTTAAAATCCTACTTAATCCTTTCAATCCTTGTTTTCCAAAACTTTTTTTCTGTTTTTTTATTTATTATTTTTCACTCTGTCTTCCTAAGTGTGTATTTTGCATTTTCTTTCTACTTTATTGTGTTTTAGTAAGTTTTGTACTGTTTTCCCCTCTACTTCCTTCCTAATTTTTTTTCTTTGTTATTTTTTTATACTACTTACTACATTTTATTTTCTGCCCCCTCCACCCCCCCAGCATCATGGCAGAGAAGCGTGCCTCAGAAAAGGTGGCAACCATGAGCAGCCTTTCTTTGCAGAAGCCGGCATCCGGAAGGGGTGCAGTCCCGGGCTTGTTTTAGTTTTCAGATGTGGAGGTGGAAGCAGGCCTGGGTCTGGGTTACGGCTCCAGGAGCACCAGCAGCAATGGGTGAGTGTGCCACGGGCAGTGTATCACTGCTCTGGTGCCCGGCGCACCCACTATCAGCTGACGTACCGGTGGTCTGACATCCTGGACTGAGAGAGATGGACCTGCTGAACCTGCTAGGGTTTGAGATTGAGGGGCTCAGTGAGAAGCTTGAGTATTAACATTATTAATATTTGTTTTCCCAAAAAGCAAAGCAAAGCAGGCTGCTTATATGCATGTACGTTACATTTACAAAACTTATATTATGTGATTGTTATTCTAGACAAGTGCTCGGCGCTACCTAATCGTACTTGTTTGCAACTTGCTTGGTCTGATTATGTAAGAACTTAAGTAATGCAGACTAGAGAGAGGCTCCTTTGTCCTGTCACGAAGACAGTGGTAGTTAATATTAGTGATTAAGCAGTGCACATCCGCTCACTTCAATTCTTAGAACCTTTTTTTATAGCTCATACAGTGACAAGCAACCAACCAATTTGGTGTAAGCATGCATCCATCTATCCATTTATAGACAAAAACAAAATGCAGACTTAGTGAATTGGCCCATCAAAGGTGGTTGACAATGATTGCTGATGAGATTGGAACTTAGAAGCAAATATCATTCATTGCAATTTATTCTTTGGACTAGATGGGCTAGGTAGGTTTAGGAAATGTGGAATAAATATATAGGACGATCCACGACCGCGATACTAGTCTACTACTAGTTGATATGATTTAGGAAAGTTCAATGTTATAGCAACTGCCGTTTCCTGTTAGAAAATCTTTTTTGAGGGATTATTTATTTACCACAAATTATTTTTTGTGTCTTTTTATTATGTCTTACATCACCTAAAAATGTGTAATGTTTTTTCTAGCTGCACAGACCACTAGTGCCGGGGCAAGCGGGGCCAGCGGCGCCATCCAGGAAGAAGATGCGGCAGCTACAGGGAGTGGGCCAGCAGCACTGGTGGGTGGTGGTAAGTCATATTACGTGCTTATTGACTATTTAGATACTCGCTGCAAAGGTGTACACTGTACTGTTGAGACTTGTGAACAGTTGAAGACATCCTTTACTTAGCAGTAGCATATACAGCGGGAGTTGAGTAACTAATGGCCTCTTCTATCTTCAACTCAGCAGAGAAAGTTTCATGAAGAGTCAGAACTTTTTGGGTTGATGGAAAAGGGAAAGAACGATGGAAGGAGGAAGGATGGGTGCAATGTAATATGACTGGCAGAGAAGGATGCATGAGTGAAAGGATGCATATAGTATAGGTGCCCGATTGGATGCATGGGTGGCTGAATGTTGGATGAGAGATTAAAGATGTCTGCCTGGGTGGGTAAAACTGTATGGGTTAAAGGAATCCTTTAGGGGGTTTGATGGGTCAAAGCAACTATACAGGGGTGGTTAAATGACAAATGTATGTTGGTGAAAGGTTTGTTGAGAATGGGAGCCATGTTTGGATGGATGATATTCATAGGTGAAGACTGGATGAAACTAATGTAAAACTTAAATGCTGAGTGATTAGCAAAAACAAACAAAGAAAATGAGCTAAGAGCTAAGCTCTAGATAACCGAATCATCCGGTTCATTGAAAAAGATCTCCCTTGCAGGGAACCCATTTGGTTTATAGATGAACCCTCACTCACCAATCTAGTTGGTGGCAGGCTTCATCATCGGGATCCCACCCAGGAAGCCGAGTGCCTCCTAGGTGTGCTTCGATGCCTAATTATAGAGGAGCTGTTTTTTTGTTGTTATGGCGCTTTTATGTGAGAGGTGGATACCCTGAAAGTGAAAGGTTAAAACTACATCCGGAGTACCCAATACTATTTTATTGTTTGGTCCCTGAGAAAACCCTGAACTCATGTGAACTCTGCACACGCACTAAGGTGTGCAAAGGTGTGTAAGGTGCGTAACTTATGGGTGTCACCGCCAAATTTCTCTTTTTTGACATGGATCCCGGCGGGAGTCGGTGCCTATTGTTACACTTGCGCAAAAGTCAGCCTCCTACAGGGTTGCATACTAGTACCTCTCTTCCGGGATCCTGTGAGTTCAGGGTTTACTTTGAAACATAGGTCCCGAAGAAAGCCAATCAATTGGCACCTCATTGGCTGCAACATGTAGATCACTTTACTTGGATTAATATGTTCACATACCTTTGAAGAGACGTGCAAGACAATTCCTCTCATTCAAGTCCGCTTATTAGATTTTTACCCTACCGCAGGGACCAAACAAAATAGTATTGGATATCCCGGAGGTAGTTTTAACCTTTCACTTTCATGGCATCCACCACTCACATAAACGCGACATAACAACAACAAAAAACAGCTCCACTGTAAACAGACGTCGAGGCACACCTAGTATTAGTAACTATTCATCTGCCTTGTTGTAATCAGGGTGAAATTGAGCCATTTTTTAACAGAGCATAGCCATGATAAGAAAATAGATAATTGTTTATTACAGCTGCCCAACCTGCAGACTGTAGCAAAGTAACACAACAGGAGAATGTCTGCCTGGGGCACAAGCTGAGCTGGCATAAATACATTCATTTAGCTAATCAAGAGAGAGAGAAGAAGAATACTTGAATACTCCATGGCGCCTAATGCCTAAAACTCTAATCACATCAAAATCGAATGGGCAGAGGAATTGAGCATACCGTCAAATGTTCTGTGCTGCTAGTGCTACTGTGACACTATATAATTTCATGTGAATCTGGTTTGTTTAGAGTATTGGTTAACATTTGTCTTTTTTCTTTCTTGATTTAGCTGCTCCTGCCAATCCATCATCTTCTTCACAACCACCCAACAGACTGGAGGTAGCAGCCAGGATCAGGCAAAGGAAGCTGGTGGCCATCAGCGCTGAATACCAATGGCTGCAGCCTCCAATGCCCTGGGTCCTAACCAGACCCCAGTACCTCCAGTAGTCCGGTGCCATGGTCAGGCAACCGCCTGGCACCATTCTACCACTGCTGGTCCCCCTAAAACTCTATAGAGCATTTCAGCACTTCATGTTCCAGAGGATGGTGCACCTGGAAGCCAGGATGGAGGAGCGTTTTGACCGATTGGAGAGCAAGCTCCTAACCTGCTGCTAGAGATCACTTGCCACTTTTTAAATCTTTTGTTTGGTGGGTGGGACTTGTTAGGGAGAGGGTGGTAATGTGGGAGTTGGGGCATTTTTTTTCCCCTTATTTATTTATGGACAATTACATTTTTAAACTTTCTTTGTAAGCTTACTTCGGACATTGGTTTGGGATAGCGAAAGGGATGGGCTGTGTGTTGTGGGTTTTCTAGTTTATATTTGTTAGGGAAATATATTTTTTATAGTTGTTCATATGATTTAAATCTTTTTTGGGTGTTACTGTTTTACTTCGCACTGATTCCTTTGCTGCAGGCCAGCAGCCAGTTTTTAAAATCTGCTGATAGTGTAACACCAGCAAATAGTTATGCAGTACCCTCACTTGTCCAACTACTCTTTCCTCCTAGTCTCTGCAGTCTGCAACTATATTAACCCCTAAGTACTCAGAGGGGGTGTGGGTGTGTGAATTTCCATTGCATATAGATTATTGCAGCTCAACAATGAATCCCCCAAAGTTTTTCTCAATGCCTGATTAGAGGCAGTGATGGCTGCATGGTTTCCCAAGGTGCCCTGATGGTGGTAGTAGACTGTAGCAGCATGCTAGCACATTAGTCGATTACTGAAAGCACCCGATTCAGAAGCGAGGTCACAGTCCTTCCTAGCTGAAATCAAATGGTAGGATGAGGAAAATTCATCGCAGGGAAGTATTTAAATTGCAATAAAAACTGAGTTAATGCAGTTTTATGTGCAAGCTTTACCAAAATAAATGAGACTGTCACCAGAGGAGACTACTAGTACACAAGAGGAGAGCCAATAGAGAAAATATGATAAGCAATCCTTAATTAAAATAATCAGAATGGTGAGCTAGTGAAAGTTACAAAATAAAGTAGACTCGAGCTCTGAAGTGGACAACCGTAACCTTTGACGCACGCAATACAGGGCCGGAAGTATGATGATGCTGGCAATTATGTATTATGCTCCTCTAAGAAATTTTTAAATATCAAATACTGTGCATCGGTGGGTAATCTAAATATGTGTAATATTGCCAGTGTGGGCTATACTTACAGCTGAAGAAGATCCTCGCCCTGCCTTGAGTTGGTGTTGCTTTCACCACATCCGCCCCAGCAAGTGAGAGATCAATTAATGGTATACATTTAATTTAGTCACACCTCAATAAATCACACAGTCCAGGGATGAGGGTTAGGAGTTCGATGAATGGATGGGACGGGAGATTTAAGGGAAAGGGTTGACAAAGACAAACATTCATCTTGGCAGCCAACCATCATAAATCTGTTATGGGAGGAAAAGGAAATAGATGCTTGATGATGAGTACTAGTACAGGTAAACTAAATCAAATTATTCGACTGCCCCCAGAGAGACCCGTGTTACATTATGTTCTGTTGTAATGAGCTTGGAAAGATAGCAAACAAGATTAAAATATCAGTATGAGTCAAGAAAACAAATATAAACAGCACATACAGTCCTAATAATTAAAGAGAAAAAATTATACTGTATTGCCAAATTGGGAGTTGCATCTGCATTCCTCTTGGACTGTCTGTCAATCTCGGGTGCCTGGCAGATGTGGTTCAGTAAGGTAAGTGTGAGTATGTTATATTGTTTTTCTAGTACAGCTCAGGGTAAAGGGCCAGAAGATTGAAAAACAAAAATGATATTGAAGAATCAAGGAGAAAAGTTAAACTGCATAAGGAGTGCAACGCGAAGACTCAGATTCAGCATGGCTATATGTCTGTTTCAAGTTACCATCAACAATAGGTCCCCCACCCAACCACCACTTAGTTTCAAATTTGAGCCAGGCAGCACTGAGCACACACACATCCAGCAACATAGCATTTTCCCAATCTAGTAAAAATCAATAATCTGCTGTCACTTACCATCACTACACAGAGTTGTGTAGGTCTGTTTTTTACCTTTAGGCCACCACATGAAATTGGTTGGTTTCAGTGAATTTGAAAACTACCATCTTCTTCTGGTGGCAGTCCTTGAAGTAGTCTCACCCACATCCTAAGTCATTCCATCACCTCTGTTTCCTACTGAGTCTGACTTCGAGTATGATGTCCAACTCCGTGCCAACTGTGTCCCAAGTCCCGACTTTTACATTTACAAATGCAGTAGATCAGCCTGTAGTACAATTTTGTTGTTGCACAACAAGAATGGAAAGATTGAGTCATTTTTTGTGTACACTAAATTTGTGTTTGCATTATCTGAGGGACTGGTCGGGTCTGACTCTTTGAGGAGTATAAAGCAGAAAACAATAAAACAAAGCAGTGTGGACTGTGGAGTGGACCCAGTGAAGAAATCTCACTATCTCTCGAAGGAAAAGGAAAAAAACATTCAAAGGAAAATTATTGATGAGCCGTAGGTAGGCCACCAACATTGTAAATCATCACTAACACATTTTAAGCGTAATAGTTAAAGATAAACAAACACCCAGTGTCACACTGCATGCTACCACATGAATCATCTCTTCTCAACACATGTGATGACACATCACAACAAGTTCACAACAAACAACAATCACTTAGCGTGCAATGCACTCCATTTGCAACACATTTACCTGTTCTTCCAGTGTGCTCACCTTGATCGATTCGTAGTACATTGCAGAATGCAGATCCATTTGTTTACGAAGCAGAGAATGGCCAGTATGAAACGAATTATAATGTCACATGTGGGACAGTCCTCTAGGGTAGGAAGGGATACATAGTCACAGGCCAGGGTTGGAGGCACGCACATATTTGTTTGTATTTTCCATCCACTGCCCGGCTTGAGGGAAATTGGTGTGGAGAGGAGTCAGGACTTCCTCACTGCACACAGTTGCAACTCCAATCTGGCAATAAAATGTGTCTAAGAGTGAGATGGTGGAGATGAATTATTCAGACCAGACACAAACAAATAATAAAGTCAATAATAATGTTCCCTGGTAGCTATATCTTTTTTTTTGCATCAAAGAAAGAAAGCAAGCAGATCAGCCATAGACTAGAAACTGAGAGAGAAAGTTTTATGGTTATTGTGGCCCAGGCCTAGTAGTCACGGAAGAAGAGCTTGTCTAAAACTCTGGTGGTTCTCCCAGAAGTAGGGCATCTAACACACTTCTTCCATGACCTGAATCTCCTTCATCCTTCTCCTGTGGTACTTCAGGTTTGGTGTAATCCAGTGGTATGAAGTGCTGATTCATTTTGATCATTGGTAATCTCTCCACAGTTCTTCTCACTCTGACAATGGCACCAGCAGCACTGAAAGCAAGCTCAGTGGAGACACTGGCTACAGGGAAAGCCAGATAGTTTATTGCCAGACTGTGGAGCACTTGCCATTGCCACCTCTTCCAATACCAATACCCCAAGGGTTTTTTGATCAAGGTAGACCTCTGCTGTGTCATCCAGATAGACCTGGACCATTCGCTCAATGTTCATTGCTGGTGCTCTACTTTGCTCAACCTCTTTTGCCTTCACCTCTGTATTGGACTTAAGTCCTGCCAGTAAAAACCACTCAGTTGCAGATTTTGGGGCTGATGCTCCTGGTCTTTTTGATGGTGTTCTTGTTTTTGGCTTTGGCTGCCGTGAGCCAACAGTACTGCCCTTAGGCTCTGAACTTGAAGGCTGCCCCGCAGGACTTGTGCCCTCGAGGAGTGGGCCTCTCTTTCCCTGCCATTCTTTTTCTAGCTCACTGCCTTGCTCAGCTGTCCATGTTTTGTATTTTCAAACATCCCCACCTAAAAAAGGATGGAAAGTGGACAGTAATGGATTGTACCATCGATCAAGAATTGTGGCACATAGGTAATATTTGGAAGACACAATGTCTCTTTGCACCCTTGTATTAGCAGACAAGCAAACGATTAAGCTCTCCACCAAGTCATACGCATTTTTTTCCCTCCACACCTGTGTACATTGCAGACACCTCCTATAGCTATTCCTGTAGCATGTGCAACAACAGGATAGCTTGGCCCATGGTACTGTCATCTTTGCTGACTTCCTGTGTGAACACCTCAAAAGGAAGCAGCATCTCAGTCAGGCATTTGTCTGGGCCCCATTGGTCCATCTCAATGATCATGCCTTTCACAGTTGTATCCCCTCTTTGCATGACATATTCATTGGTACGTCTGTACTGCTCAAACAGGCGTTCAAGCATGCGATATGTCGAGTTCCAGCATGTTGGCACCTCCTGCATGAGTGCTTTAACTGGCCTTCTCTGAACACACTGAATGACCCTCAGTTGTTTTCAAGATTTAAATGAATGGCTGAAATGAGTGCAGATTCTTCTGCAGGTGGACAGTACGTTGCTTATTCAGTCTTCTTTTTTGAGAAAGTCCTGTACAATGATGTTGATGCAGTGCGCCAAACACAGGACCATGAAATAACCATCATCGGCCATGACTTTAACTATATTACTGCCATTGTCTGTGGCAACAAATCCAATCGTAAGCCCTCTTAGTCGCAGCCATTCAAAGACCTTGTTGTTAAAGTCTTCCAAAATGTTTGCAGCTGTGTAGGATTTCTCCGTGGCGAACATGGCTACTGTTGCATGCTTCCGAGCAGCATTAAAAATCTCAGCACTAGCAAAAACACCTGCAGATATTGTTTCTCTAGCCCCCTCAAAAGAGTTCCAGGGTGCAGTGATGCACATGTACTCAGTCAATTGGCAACTGGTCCACATTTCTGTTGAATAGGTGGATGCTGTGCACTGCACTCAGCTTCAAAGATTGTCCAAGCTATTCAAGCACATCGTGATGTAGCTCTGGAACATCAACTCTGTTTCGGGGTAACTGGCACAGTGTTTTGTTTTTCAAAAAACATCTGGGGTGAAATACCAGTGGTGGTGGTGGTGGTAAGCTCATTCTTTAAATGGCCACTTTCTTGGTAGCAGTTTTAGCACCTTTCTTTGGGGCCATCTTGAAGCTGTCAGTTAGCAATGGCACTTAGCTTCACAAGTTGAAGAGATGTCTGTAATGTGTGGATCACTCACGCGTCACACCATGCACAGGTTTTCTTTCTGGCAGTACTGTGGGTGATGTTGTTTCTTGTCTTTTGCACCTAAAAGAAAAGAAGCATCGGTGAAACATGGCATTGTTGCAGTTCAATTAGTACTACAAACAAACACAATATAATTTAGTGTGGTTGCTGCTTACTCCCTGCTTTATGTGCGTCACGTGACATCACTCATGTGCGATGTGGCAATCAGGAAGGTGCAGCTGACAAATGAGAATGGAAGGAATAATCCCTAGAAAATTAATGCTGTTGTGTACCTACAGCATTCATGGGATTGATTGTTGTCAGATGTAGAGGAAAATGGTATGAACAATAAAAATTAAATACAAAAAAAATACAAATTTGTTTTAAAAATGAATAAAAAACATAATTTACCAATTAATTAAAAAAATGAAGTTTTTTTTAACAGAAGTGTAGTTATCCTTAAAGATATAATAAGTTAATAAACTGCTATCTCATTGCTCAACTGTCCATGCAGTCTACAGCAAAGGGCCGAATTATTTGGATGCACAAAATGGCTGCCAGCCATTGCCACATTGTCATCAACAATAACACTGTGCAGGAAGGCATTGGAAATAAAGAGAAGACATGCAGGCCTATAGGGAAAGCACACTAGCTGCCTAACCTACACAAAAAGTGCCCAGACACTGACCACATGATCACAACAAGAGAACACATGCAGGCCTATGGAAAAAGCACACTGGCTGTCTGCACAAAATGTACATCAGCCACATGGTCACAACAACCAGCAATAAGGCATGGCCAAAACAAAGAAAACATGCAGGCTTATGCCAAAAACACACTGGCTGGATACAAAAAATGTCCGCCAGCCACATGGTCACAGACTGACAACAATAAGCAGGAGGCCTAGAAAACAAAAAACACATGCAGGCCTGTGGCAAAAGCACACTGTCTGGATACACAAAATGGCCTCCAGCCACATGGTCACAGACTCACAAAAAGAAGCAGGAGGCGTAGAAAACAAAGAACGCATGCAGGCCAATGGCAAAAGCACACTGGCTGCCCACACAAAATGGCCGCCACCAGCCACATGGTCACAACAAAAAGCAGGAGGCCTAGACCAAAGAACACATGCAGGACTATGGACAGTCCACTGACAATACAAAATGGCCCCTGGCCAGTGGCCACATGGCATCTGGAACAAAGGCAAATGGTGGCCAATGGCAAACACACACACACACATCAAACAAATGAGGCATGGTAAAACAGAGAACACAGCATTAATTCAGCAAAACAAAAAGTAACAGGGCTAAAAAGAATGGTTACAACAACACACATCCTTCAAAGGCATTACCCCACCAGGCCCTGCACACTGTTTGCAGGAAAGAAATATGTGAAAAACTAAAAGAAATAAACATTTTGCATTCAATCCAAATTTATCCATGGACAAAATGCTTTTTCAAATTCAACAGACACCACAGAAACATTTGCTTCTTGCACCCATACCTAGCGCTGGGCCCACTGGCTGGAAGGCCAATTGCACGTGTATTAAAGATTCATGAAGAAGATGTCGAAACTGTGAAACATTTTTCCTTTACACTAGCAGAGAAAAGAAATGCAAATAAATCTGTAGGCCCCTATTGAAACAACAGGCCACCCAAAACAAGAAATTTAAAAAATCTAATAAAAGTACAAATACATCCAGGTGCATGACCCCAATCAAACAAACACTTATTTTTTTTACTTAATTGTTAAATATCAATTATAAAAAGTCCTTAAATCCAATGAGATATGCAGCAGACACAAAGAGTGATCCTTCCAGCTACAAATCCAAATGAAAAGTGACCATGAGATAAACAAAGCACTTGGAGGAGCCTGCTGGACAGGAACAGGAAGTTGGAGACTCTGTGGCACTTCCTTCCAGCTTGAATAAAAGGAAAAAAAAGACTCCTCACACAAAAACACCGACACCAAATGTCAATTAGAGGAGGTTTCTAATCCAAATTGTCTGTTCGATAAGATTAAGATGCTTCTCGAGGAGGGAACCTTCCCCAGATTGCACCCGCGGTTGACACTGTGCGTTCGGGATCCTGTACAGCAGAAAAAATCCGCCGGAAGTCACTGGTGCGCTCGAATGAAGAGTTGGCGACAGCAAAATCTCACTGGAGCATGCGGCCAGTTAATAACTCTTGTAGACCTGCGAACGGCCCTGAAAAACTCGTGGGTGATGGCAAGCAACCGACAAGTTGCTCTTGGGGATATAAAATTACATTTTTAGTGCACGGACCAAAAAACAACTCCACTCTGTTGCGGAGTGTGGTGTTTAAAGGTACCTCTGCATTCTCCGGGCAATGGGGAGATGCCAAATTCCACAAACTCTGTGAACGGAGCACAGTTTTACACCTGGGCTTATTCTGGACCCAGGTAGTGGGGATTGTGAAGAGGGGCACGGGCTTTCAGGAGGAGTCACCACTGCACTGATTACTGAGATACATTAAGAAACCCAGGAAGCTCGAGAAAACCTACAAGCTTTTACAGTTGCTGTTGGTGTTGGTGAAACCTAGGGTCGCCATAACATGGATGGGCAGCACACCCATATGTGGTTGTGTTGTATAGAGACATGCGTGAGTGGATACTGGTGGAAGAAGCCCACAAGAAATTGAGCCGTAGAGATGATAGACTGGATGAGGACCATAGGGAAAGGAGGGAGTTGTGCAATGCTTTTTAAACCCTGAACCAGACGCGAGTGACCCGCATGAATCAGATATGAGTGGAGCACGACTGAGGGGGAGGTGGAGTGAGATGTAAGGCATGAGAGATATGCATTTCATCTCCCAATGCACTGATTTGCCAATAGCTGACACACCCTTCTCATATATGCTTAATCTGCTGTGGTCCACCACTTGTTTATGTCATTAAAAATGTATAACTGCTGCAACTTTATTAAAATCATAAATAAAGGTTATAAAAAAATTAAATAAAGAAGAAAGATCTTAGATTCAACTTACACTCCAAACTACAACAAAGTCGCAAAATCTCCAAGCAGAAGAGGCACAGGAGGAAGAGGCGGTGGGGCGCAAAGCAAGGAAAATCAGCCCAAGCAAAGAATGTCAACTAGGAAAAGAAGAACTAATGGTATCAACTGATGATGAAAATACTGGAAATTCCATTATAAACCTGACGGATATTGTCTTAACATCTGAGGAACTTAAAATCCTATAGCTAGGGCTTTCTTCCTGTCCTGAGCAAAATATATGTTACACACAGACAAGAATCGATTTTTTAAAATGTGTAAGGAACATCAAATTAAAAAAGTACTTTTTACTCAAGGAGAAAAATCTTAAAAAATCCGCAGAGGTAAGAGAGACACCAGCCCAGCAGTGTGGCTTAACAGTTCATGACATGAACTTCATGCTTGAACTTCGTGAATTGGAAAACGAATTCAGGAAATCCAAGAGCCTGTAAAATAAGAAATAATGTCTACTGAAGAAGGAGTAGACACATTTGGAGAAGCTCCCATTAATTTGAAACAAATCTAAATTTATTCCAACAATGACAAAAGATGCGATTGACATATTTAGTGATTTAGTTATTCATTAATTAAAGGATTTGCATATCAACAGTTCCAAGAAGAATTTGTATAGTCAGTATCATAATCAATATCAGAAATTGATTAATAAATTGTAAACAGAAACAGGATGTATAGTCAAAAATTCGGGTAAAGAAAAATATCTGGCTGAGGTGTATAAACAACTAAATAACCCATTTTATTATCGTAAAATATCAAAAGAGCTGATGATCTCAGTGCAAACAAAATTTAAATCAGAACTATGTGCCTGGAGATAGAAAGGCTTACTCAGTCATGCGGAATATTAGTTTCTCAAAACGGACCATCCAGTAACACCGGTGATGTATTTGATTCCTAAAGTACAAAATGATCAACAAAATCCACCAGGCTGCCCAATCTTTTCTTCTATAGGCAGTGCATATGCATATGAATATACATCTAAATACATTAACCAATTTCTGAGAGACTTTGTGTGAAGCCTCCCATCATATATACAAGGAACAGGTGATTTTTTTACGCAAGATACATGATCTTCCATGGGAAGATGATTATCTAATAATTACAATTGACGTCACTACATTAATATAACAGCATTAGACACAAATATGGCCTAAGAGCAGTCAATCCCTTTTTGGGAGCTAGACCATTGGATTCGTGGCAAAACACTCAAATGCTGTTGATTATGGTTGAGCATTGTCTAAGAAGTAACTTCTTTATTTTCAATGATTCATTTTATCATCAGATTCATGGTAAGGCAATGGGCACCTGCTTTGCCCCGAGCTATGCACATTTGCATATGCGCTGGTGGGAGGAGCAGGTGGTCAAGACCTGTTACCACAATGTATGAGAGAGAAATGTAATTCACTGGTGTCTGTCGCCTTATAGACTACATCTTTTTAGTCTGGATGAGCACTGAAGAGAGTGCTACAAGGTTTCTCAATCAAATTGAAGTTAATGACCTCAACGGACATTTTACAAGTACAATCAGCAAGATGGAGGTAAATTTCTTAGATTAGACAGTATCTGCCAAAGATAACAAACTTGAAACCAAGCTGTATAGAAAAATCACAGCGGGGTATTACAGTCTTGCATGCAAGGAGTTTCAATCCACGAAATCTAATAAACAATATCCCTTATGGACCATAAAAGTGAGACATAATTGTAGTGAACCGAAAGAAGAAGAAGTTGCCATACACAAACTCAAATAAAAAATGTTAAACAGAGGTTATTCCTCTAAATTTTTAAATCAAGCAATCCATAAAGCCAAGTAAAGATCTAGGGAACAAATCCTGTTTAATAAAAATGAGACCAAGAAACAATCTGCTGTACATCAAAATTTGAAATTGATTGCCACATTTAATAAACAGGAAGGGGCAATTCCTTCTATCCTTCATGAGTACAGGCATTTAGTCAAGAATGATCCTGTAGTAGGCCAAGTGGTGCCATGTAAATCAGGCAAAGTATTCAGAAGAGCGAAGACAATGAGACAGGAATTGGTCAAGAACAGTGCACAAATACGTAAGAAAATCAAAACCACATGGCTCACTAGAAAATCAGGGTTTAGCAAATGTGGAAGGGGTAACATCTGTCAACATGGCAAAAATATGAGGGTATATAAGTTACCATTTAGAGCCCAAACAAAACTTATTAGAGGCTGTTACACCCGCAAGACAGAATTTACAGTATATATAATACAATGTCCATGTGACTTGTCCTAAATAGCTAGTACCAATTTATCAGTCCACAATCAAATTTTGCAACATCTACGGCCATAAAAAATCGAGACAGGAGTTGTATTTTGTCCTAGACGCTGTTCCTTCCAATATACGAGGCAGTAACAGAGAAAGGCAGCTCAGAATCATGGAATCTAGATATATCGCACAGTTAGACACAAACAATCCGTGGGGTCTGAATATTGAGGAAGACCTATCCACACACCTGTAGAAAAAAGTCAATACTCCTTTAACAGTTTCTTGGAGACCAATGACTGTCTGGACTCCGCGCAGTTTGGGTTTAGACCAGCCCAGGGAACAGAATCAGCCTTGGTGACTGTTTTGAATGACCTTCTCTCGCGTGCCGACCAAGGTCGAGCAGCATTTCTTGTGCTGCTTGACATGTCGGCAGCGTTCGATACGGTCAGTCGTGCCATCTTGATCAGGAGACTGGAGGAGGCTGGGGTGGCGGGCCTGGCCCTGGATTGGCTCGTTTCGTACCTTGCCAACAGACATCAGGTAGTTGCACTGCCCCCTTTTAAGTCTTCCATCAAAAGGGTTGAGCAGGGCGTACCACAGGGCTCGGCTGTCAGCCCCATCCTTTTTAATCTTTACCTCCGACCCCTGATCAAGCTTATTAAATCCTTTAGCATCACAGTCACCAACTACGCCGATGACACGCAACTTATCTTCGCTTTTGAGGGTAAGAATGCAGTGTCACAGGAGTCCTTCCATCACTGCATGGTCAGCACGGCGGAATGGCTGGGCAATAACTCCTTACAGTTTAACAGTTCTAAAACTGAGGTGCTTTATTGCTCAGCAGACCGTATTCCCTGTCCTCTTCCGCAAGATTTCTGGCCTTTAGCCTGTCAAGGCACGGTATCAGCGGCTGAATCTGTTCGAAACCTGGGAGTGACGATGGAACCTAACCTTCAACTAGACGGTTTTGTAAATAAAACTGTGTCCACCTGTATGGTGCTGTTGCGCACTTTACGGAAGATCCTCCCATTGCTCCCAACCCACGCCAGACCAGAAGTAGTGCGGAGTATCATCCTAAGCAGACTAGATTACTGCAACGCACTGCTTCTGGGGGCCCCTGCCATCTTGTTGGGCAAATTGCAGCGGGTTCAGAATTTTGCTGCATAATCGGCACTCTCTCGTAGATGCTATGATTCCTCTTCAGCGGCACTTAAAGATCTTCATTGGCTGCCCATACCCCAGCGCGTCGAATTTAAGGCTTTGTGCCTGGTTTTCCGGGCTCTTCATGATCTGGGTCCGACTTCCTTATGAGAGATGTTCTCCTGGTACACTCCCACCAGACCCCTTCGCTCTGCCTCAGCCTATCTAGTGGCAGTCCCTAAAATCCGGAGGATACGGATGGGTGGTCGCTCTTTTGGCTACGCAGCATCTAGGCTGTGGAATGCGCTTCCACTTTCTCTCCGGAGTATGGGAGACCTTTCCGCCTTCAAAAAGGGACTAAAAACTCACCTTTTCCCAAGAACAATATAGATGGCTGCAAATGTAATGTTTCTTGTGTTCATGCTTGAAAGATCATAGCGCCAGGATACCCACCGGGTGACAGTCGCGCTTTATAAGTATGCCTTACAATACTACATACAACTCTGACATTTTTGTTATGTTTTTAACATATAACACAAGCACTTTACACTGAGCACTTTATTTGGCTATTAGCATAGATCTCGCTAGAAAGCTGAAAATTAAAAGCCCCGAAACAGGTCCTAGGATGCTTGTTTCTAGTCCAAGGAGGACCTGGCTTGGCAGTTCAGGCTGGACTGTTCCCATGGGGCACAGGGTCAAGACTGATTTGCATATGGCTGGGTTCATACTGGACTGTCATGGTGAGCAAAACAACGAAGGATTTAGGCCCAGATCTCTGTACTGGGGTGAATGTATGACATTGTTCTGCATTCTGTCCATCAACTGTTGTTTTTGCATTTGTCACCCCGAGTGGGACGGGTATGCTCAGACTAGAATCCTGTGCTCTCCATGCCATTGGAATCAAGCTATTCTGGCTGATGAGGGCTGAAAGCCCAAAACCGGTCCTAGGATGCTTGTTTCCAGTCCAAGGAGGACCTGGCTTGCCTGTTAGGGCTGGACTGTTCCCATGGGGCACAGGGTCAAGACTGATTTGCATATGGCTGGGTTCAAACTAGAATGGCATGGTGAGCATAAAAACGATGGATTTAGGCCCAGATCTCTGTACTGGGGTGAATGTATGACATTGTTCTGCATTCTGTCCATCACCTGTTGTTTTTGCAAACATAAACAAACAGCATGCAATATTATATTCATTGGTGTATGTTATTTATCTATGTGTTGATTGTTTTAAGATGGTTCTTAGAAATTGAATAATATCAGTTTTGTAATTATATGTATTGAATTTTAGGACATATCCTGGTACAGTGTGCACTTTAATGTACTTTATATTTGACTAGCAGCCCGTCCCGACGTTGTCCGGGTATGAATGCTGCCGGCCAGTAGTATATTGCTTTGTAGGATTTCGTTTTGATAGCAATTCTTATCTGTGACAGGCCTGTGAAACGCTCCGATTCACAGTGCACTGCTGATGCACTTAAAAGTGCGCGTTCATTAGTGTGTGAACTCGAGTTTCCCTACTTTATTTTTCCTTGCAATGTTATATAGCGCAAACTCGACAACATGGCATGAGCACAATTTACATTACAGAAGAACAAATTAATTTGTGGCAGGCACGGGGAGACAAAGCGATTTGCCTGGAATCACAGGATGTTGAGCTGATGCTGAGATTCGAACGTAGCTCCCCAGCTCTAAAGTTCGCAATTCTAGAACTTGTGGCAGGAGGTGTGTCTAAAAGTGTATGTCGGTGCTGGCCATCAATGAGAGAGACCTGTGCATTTTTCAAATCGATGGTGAAAAAATATGAGTATGTTGCTGGAGATGTGGGCCGCCGTGCCACCAATGTACTTACCGGGGGAGGGTAAACACCCATTATTCCGCAACTTTCTTTCCGCAAACCATCACTCCGCATACTTTCATTACGAAAGTACCATGACTCCGCAATGCCATTATAACGCATGGCATTACATTTTATATGCTTTTACCACGCATACATTTACAACGAAATTCGTTGTAAATGCATGAATGGTAAAAGCATTTTTTTTAATGTTTGGATAAGGTAAGTATGGGTATAGGGGTATATGTTTTGGGGTACTGAGGTATATGTTTTGGGGTGTTTGGGTATTTTATTGGTTCAGATATAGTTTTGGGTTATGGGGTACAGGGGTAGTTTTAGGGTTTAGGGATAGGTATGGGTTTTGGGGTACAGGGGTATTTTTAGGGTTCAGGGCTAGGTTTGGGTTTTGGGGTACAGGGATATTTTAGGGTTCAGGGATAGGTTTGGGTTTTGGGGTACAATGTTATTTTTATGGTTCAGGGCTAGGTTTGGGTTTTGGGGTACAGGGGTATTTTTAGGGTTCAGGGTAGGTTTGGGTTTTGGGGTATAGGGGTATTTTTAGGGTTCAGGGGTAGGTTTGGGTTTTGGGGTACAGGGGTATTTTAAGGGTTCAGGGCTAGGTTTGGGTTTTGGGGTACAGGGGTATTTCTAGGGTTCAGGGCTAGGTTTGGGTTTTGGGGTACAGGGATATTTTAGGGTTCAGGGATAGGTTTGGGTTTTGGGGTACAGGGTTATTTTTATGGTTCAGGGCTAGGTTTGGGTTTTGGGGTACAGGGGTATTTTTAGGGTTCAGGGGTAGGTTTGGGTTTTGGGGTACAGGGGTATTTTAAGGGTTCAGGGCTAGGTTTGGGTTTTGGGGTACAGGGGTATTTTAGGGTTCAGGGGTAGGTTTGGGTTTTGAGGTATAGGGGTATTTATAGGGTTCAGGGCTAGGTTTGGGTTTTGGGGTACAGGGGTATTTTTAGGGTTTAGGGATAGGTTTGGGTTTTGGGGTACAGGGTATATTTATAGAGTTAAGATGGGGTAGTGTTTAATGGTGTTGGGGTATTTTAATGAGTAAGGGTGGGTTATGATTATGGGGTGCAGGGGTATATAAAGGGAGCAGGGTGGACACCCGGAGCTGGAATGTACAGAACCTGGGAAGAAAAAACAGGAAATATTGGGCACAATGCTCGCTTTTTTTCCCGTAATCCCGCGCCCCGCACACGCCCCGAGCACACGCTCACAGCACACGATATGAGACATGGCATGAAGGGCGGAACGTACCACACGCCCCCAGCGTTTGTCACGCCCCCAGCACACGCCCACAGCACAACGCAGACACGCCCACAAGGGACTAAATTGCTGGCACGGTTCTTTTACCTTTTAAATGTATATGGTGGGCGCCTGCATAGCCTATGTCCTTCTGCTGTATTGGGTGTTGTGATTGGTGCTGTGGTTCCTGAGATTACCCGCCTCAAAGGTTTGGGCTCTCTCTTTATTATATTAGTATAGATGAATTATAAGTATATGTTTTTGCCACATCATGCAAACATTCATACATTTTGTGAATAATTTTATTTTAATTGATTTTATCTCCATTCATTACAAAGACGCTTTAACTGCATCTTACCGAATATAGTGGTATTTAAAAGATAGAGCACTCAATATGTTAGATGCTGGTTATGTTTAGCGAGAAAACAAAGCCTGTTTTCACTTTTTGCTGCACACGTCACAGTTTCATGTTGTAAATATGTAAAAAATTAGGTGACTCCATATCATACTGACTATATATTAACTGAAAAAAACAGGTTTCAGGGACGTTATAGTTAGTTGGACATTTCACTGGAACAAAACCATATAAAATCCCCATTATAGTTAGTTCAGCTAACTATAACTCGCGCCCCCGCAATGCACTGCTGATAACGTCACATATTACATCACTCATGACATGGTCAGTGACATCACTGATGACATCACTGATGACATCTCAAATGACATCACTGAAGACATCACTGATGACATCATTCAGTGACTGTGTGTTCCTGTAAAGTTTAAATATGTTATATATATATATCCAGGGAAAGGCGTATTGAAGAATGAGTGGGTGTATAAGTGTCTGAATGGAAGATTTAGTAGGTGCATGACTGACTCTATAAGTGAGTGGTTAAACGTATCTTACTGAATGCATGGGTTAGTGACTAAACTGTGTGAATGTCTGTATCCGTCTGTCTGTTGGTGTGTAAGTGGCTGCATGGGTTTGCAAATAGCTACATGAGTGTCTATATGGGTTATTGATTGGTTGTCTGAGTATCTGTATGGGTGCCTGAGTCTTTGTGTGGGTGGGGTGTGTATGACTCTGTGCATAGATGTGTGAGTGGGTGATTCACTGGGTGCATGGTTTCAAGAGTGGATCTGTGAAGTACTGTATGGGTGGGTGAGTGTATGTATAGGTGTGTTGGTGAGTGAATGTATCTCTCAGTGGTACATGTGTGAGTAACTACATATGTGAAAGGCAGTATATAGGTGTGTTGGAGTATATAAATGGCTTTAAGTGAGAGTGTGTGATTGTGAGAGTGGCTGTATGGATGAGTGTGTGCTTGTATCAGTGATTGTATAAGAGCATAAGAATGTGCTAGTATGTGTATGAGTAATTGAGCTAGTGTGTGTATAACTGTATAGGTGAGTAAATGGGAGTGTGATTAATTATTTGCATGACTGACTAGGTGTGTGAGTACCTCTATGGATGAGTGGGGGTGTGTGAGTGTCTATATAGGTGTATGAGTGCATATGATATTCTTGTACTGAGTGACCATAAGTATGAGTGACTGTACGGGTGAGTGAGTGGATGTGTGTGTAGACCTAAGAATCAGTGAGTGGGTATGTAGTTATTGGTGCTGATGTGTCTATGGTTTTGAGAATGGCAGTCTGTAATTTAGAGTGGGTGTATCTAAAGTTATATTAGGGTGTGAAACGATGCATGGAATTATCACATGGATGATGTCATCAGTGATGTAATCAGTGATGAAATTTGTGATGTCATCAGTGATGTCATGATGTCACTGACCATGTCATGAGTGATGTAATATGTGACGCCATCAGCAGTTTATTGCGGCGGCGCTTGTTATAGTTAGCTGAACTAACTATAAAGGGGGAATTTCTACGGTTTTGTACGAGTGAGTTGTCCAACTAACTGTAAGGCCCCTGAAACCTATGTTTTTTTTTAGTGAATGTTTAAGGTTTTTCAAATGCTAGTTTCTAACTAGGCCTGCAGAGGTAGGACATGTGAAGAAAGAAGAAAAAATGCACAGAAAGAAGCAAAAGAAATGCAGAAAGAACCAACAGAAGTCCACAAAGAAGAAGAAAAGTGCAGGAAGAAGCAAGACTTGTGCAGAAAGAACCAACTCTGACTAACCAGGCCTAGAGCAAGTGCTATGTTAAAAGACACTTAGAATACAGTGAAAACACCTACATACATTGGGGAACACAATGCGTCGGGGTATCCTTGTGATTCGCATGACCTTCTCTGTAAGGCCCTAGTACATAATAGGGCAGGGGCATTAAAACTACCTCTTAAAACGCGCTACGGTGCGCGTTTGCACAGTGGTGAAGGGAGGGGAAGGCCTGAGGTGACATGTGTGCAAACATGCCTTGTGGCCGTTTTAAGTTGGGAGAATAAGTCCCCTTGAATCCTGACGGTCCCTGGGGCCCAACTAGCCAACCAGGTACATCCAGTAAGCGCCACAGAGCTGCATTGCAGAGAGTTTTAAAAAGGGGCGTGGTCTGGACCACCTCTCTGCAACGCAGCTCTGTGGTGCTTACTGGAGGTCCCTGGTGGGCTAGTTGGCCCCAAGGGACCTCAGGATTGAATGGGGAATTAATTCCCCAACTTAAAATGCACCACAGGGTGTGTTTGCACACATCACTTCAGGCCCCACCCACTCCCTTCACCACTGCACAAACACGCCCGTGGCACATTTTAAGTTGTGGGATTAAGTCCCCTTGAATCCCGAGGGTCCCTGGCATCCATATAGCCCACCAGGTACCTCCAGTAAGCGTCACAGAGCTGCGTTGCAGAGAGGTGTAAAAAGGGGCATGGCCTGTACCACCTCTCTGCAACGCAGGCCTCTGGCACTTACTGGAGGTACCTGGTGGGCTAGTTGGCCCCCAGGGGCTCTCAGGATTGAAAGGGAATTAATTCCCCAACTTAAAACGCGCCACAGGGCATGCTTGCACACATGTCACTTCAGGCCCCACCCCCTTCCTTCACCACTGTGCAAACGCACCCCATGGCGCGTTTTAAGTTTTGGGATTAAGTCCCCCTGAATCTTCAGGGTCCCTGAGGGTCCAACTAGCCCTCCAAGTACCTCCAGTAAGTGCCACAGAGCTGCATTGCAGAGAGGTGTAAAAAGGGGCGTGGCCTGGGCCACCTCTCTGCAACGCAGCGCAGTGGCGCTTACTGGAGGTACCTGGTGGGCTAGTTGGCCCTCAGGGACCCTCAGGATTGAAGGGGAATTAATTACCCAACTTAAAACGCGCCACAGGGAGTGTTTGCACACATCACCTCAGGCCCCTCCCCCTCCCTTTACCACTGTGCAAATGAGCCCCGTGGAGCGATTAAGTCCCCTTGAATCTTGTGGGTCCCTGAGGTCCAACTAACCCACCAGGTACCTTCACTATGCAGAAGGGAGCTGCCTTGCAGAGAGGTGTTCAGATGCGACGCCCCTTTTTACACCTCTCTGCAACGCAGCTCTGTGGCGCTTACTGGAGGTACCTGGTGGGCTTGTTGGACCCCAGAGACCCTCAGGATTGAAGGGGAATTAATTCCCCACCTTAAAACGAGCCAGAGGGCCTGTTTGCACACATGTCACACCAGGCCCCATCCCCTCCCTTCACCACTGTGCAAGCGTGCCCTGTGGCGCATTTTAAGTTAGGGGATTAAGTCCCCTTCAAGCCTGAGGGTCCCTGGGGTCCAACTATCCCACCAGGTACCTCCAGTAAGAGCCACAGTGCTGCGTTTTGAGTGAGGTGATAAAAGGGGCATGGCCTGTCCCACCACTCTGCAATGTAGCCCTGTGGCGCTAACTAGAGGTATCTGGTAGGCTAATTGGCCCCCAGGGACCCCCGTATTGAAGGGGAATTAATTCCCCAACTTAAAACGTGCCACATGGCGCGTTTGAAGAGTGTTGCTGGAGGGGGCGGGGCCTTCGGGACGATCGCGTCTATTTTCTTTTTTTTCCTTTTTAAGAAGGGGGCTGTGTGGCCCCCCTTCCTTTTCTATTTTATGGGCCCTGGGGACCCCATTCCCCAGGGCCTGCCCCCTATTTATTTATTTTTTAGGAAGGGGGCCATGTTCGGCCCCGGGGACCCCATCCCCCAGGGCATGGCCAGTGTTTTTTTTATTATTATTATTTGGAGGGGGCTGCATGGCCCCCCTCCTCAGGCCATTTATGGCCTTGGGGACCCCATCCCCCAGGGATGACCTTTGCGTGTTTTTTTAATTTTAATTTTTTAATTTGATGTAAGGGGGAGGGAGGCCACATGGCCCCCCTCTCGGGCCACTTCTGGCCCTGAGGACCTAATCCCCGGGGCCTGGCCTCTCATTGGGGACCGTTTTTGGAGCCCTAATTCCCCCACAGTCCCTGCCGGCTCCCCACATCCTGCTGGAGCCGGCATTGCTTTTCCACATGGGGAGCTGCTGACATGCAGCTCCCCATGTGGAAAAGCAATGTGATTTAGATTTTGGAAGAAAGAGCAGGTTTCCTGCTCTCTATTTCAAAATCCAAACCACAGTTTGCTATGGCATGGCGGGAGCCTCAAGGCTCCCGGCCTGGCATAGCAAACAGCAGTCTCCCGGGGGTGGGCACCTTGGGACACTGCAGGAGCCGGCCCTGGGGGTGATGGTCCCCAGGGCCATCACTGGCTCCAGGAGGGGGCCACGTGGCCCCCCTCCCAACATTGACAAAGCCCAAGGGGGTGGTGGTCCCCCGGGCTCAGGGGTCCATTACGGACCCCTGCATTTAAATACCAGTGCCCTGGGGAGGTGGCCGTCCCCGGGGCGAGTGGGGGGGGGTGAACCCGCCCCACACAGGTGTTTTATTTTTTTTAAAAAGCCCCGGGGTGGAGGTCCCTTGGGCAGCGGGGTAGCCATGTGCCCTCTAATTAATTAATAAAAGCCCTGGGGGTGGTGGTCCCCAGGGGTTGGGGGGCTCCAAAGCCCCCCATAGATTAAAAAACAAGCCAGAGGGTGGCGGTCCCCGGGGCTGCGAGGGTACCGTGTGCCCCCCGCAAATATTCATGAAAAGCCTCAGGAGTGGCATATATATGTCTCCTACTGCCTGTAGTCAGTCAGTAGTTATAATTTTTGACTTGCTTATAAATTTGGTGCTATTTAAAAATTCTAATGATAAAAACAGGTGGTTCAAAAAATGTGTGTTTCCCATGTTAATTTCACTACATATTTTAGACACAACTACACCCCGAACTGCTGGACGGAATTACACCAAATTTAGCAGAAAGCTAGCTCTTGGTCTGGAGCGAGCCCTGTTTGTGGTTTGTTGCAAATCCGTTCAGTAGTTTTAGAGATATCTAGAGGTGCAAACCCGTTGTGGTGCTTCGCAAATCCATGCGCCAACAGCAATGCCATGATTGGGTGGTCTCAACCTGAGTAGAAAGTTGCAGCCACCATTTTAGATATCGGGGAACAGTCCTCAGCTGCAAAAATTGAGATGAAATGTAGTAAAAGGGGTCAGGGTAGACATACCCTGACCCCATTGGTACAATATAGGGGTCTGTGAGGGACCCCTGATTGGCAAGAAAATGCCACCAGATTTTTTCTTTTCATGTGTGAGGGTTCATGGATCTGCTGCAATGCTCAGCACGGCCCCCATGTACCACCGCTGTGCATTTGCGAATTTGGTAAAAATTTTGCAAAACAATATATACTCACACACTTATGTGCCTATTTACAAACCCACTCAGACACTCTCACACCCATTGACAGACCTACTCAGACACTTCTACATCTACTCACGGACCCACTCAGACACTCACACATATACTCTCTGACCAACTCAGACACACACACCCACTCACAAATGCACTCAGACACTCACACAGCCACTCATAGACCTACTCGGACACTCACGCGTCCACTCACAGATCTACTCAGACACTCACACGCCCATCCACAGACCAACTCATACACACACAGTCACTTAGATACTCACACCTACTCACACTCCCACACAGCCACTCACACTCCAGTCACCAACTCATACAGCTACTCACACACCCACTGACAGACCCATACAGCCACTCACTGACCCATACAGCCACTCACACACCCCACCCACTGACCCATGCAGCCACTCACACATACAGAAAACCACTCACACACCTACTCACAGACCCATACAGGCACTCACATCCACTCACCGACCTATACCCCCACTCACACACCTGCTCATAGTCCCATAAAGGCACTCACACCCACTCACAAACCTATACAGCCACTCACACACTGACTCTCAAATGTTAGAGATAGAAATTAAAATGACTAAATCTTCTAAATTCACAAAAAATAGGTAACAGGGATATTATAGTTAGGATATAGAATTAAAAAAACTTCGAAATTCATTGAAAAAAACAAAGTTTTCAGAGACGTAATAATTAGGCTCAGATTGCACATGCACAACACCATAGAAAATCAGCAGTTCTAGTTACCTGAGCTAACTATTGCCCCGGCAATGAACTGCTTATGACCTCACATATTACATCACTCATGACTTGGTCAGTGACATCATTGATGACATCTCAAATGTCTGGCCCTCTCCCCTAATAAAAAAAAGACCAGCCCTAGCGGGAGTGGAGAGAGGCCCGCCCTCTTTCTGAACCACCCTGCAAAGGGGCCTCCATGCATACAACTGGTTGGGGGATGAAGTCTGCTTATTATTATTATGCGTTCTTATATAGCGCTCGCTTACCCGTAGGCATCTCGGCGCTTGCCTTGGGAACCCGTCCTGGCTTCCCCCAAGGTGAAAGCCAGGCATCCCGCCGCGGGGGGGCCTGACGGTCTTTGGATGCCAACAACTCCTCCTGTTGCCTCCAGTAAGTCTCACACAGTGGGATTGTTGAGAGGTCATCTGCAGCCCCACCCCCTTTTTCGACCACTCTGCAAACGTCCCTACTGGTGCACTACTGGTTGGGTATAAGGGTCCCCTGGATGCTGAGGGCCATCTTACCTCCAGTAAGTCCCACACAGCAGGATTGCTGAGACCTCGTGGGAGGACCTCTCCTTTCTCCACTACTCTGCAAATGAGCTTCTTGGTGCACTACTGGTTGGGGATGAAGTCACCTTTGATGCTGCGGGTACCTGGGGACTAAGAACCCCTTGTGTTATCTCCAATAAGACGCAGAAAGTGGAATTTCTGAGTGCTCATCTGGGTTCCCACACCTTTTCTCCACCACTCTGCAAAAGTGCCTCCTGGCACACTACTGGTTGGGGGATGAAGTACCCTTGGATGCTGAGGGTGCTCGGGGGTCAAGAACCCCTCCTATTACCTCCAGTAAGTGCCACACAGGATGATTGCTGAGCGTTCTTCAGAGCTCTGCCCCCTTTCTCCACCACTCTGCAAATGTGCCTCCTGACACACTATTTGTTGGGGGATGAAGTTCCCTTGGAGCTGAGGATCCCTGGGGGTCAAAAAACCCTTCTGTTACCTCCAGTATGCCCAAGACAGTGGGATTACTGAGAGCCCATGAGAGGCCTGCCCCCTTTATCCACTAGTTAAGAATTTTTTTTTTTAAAAGCTTTAGAAATTTACTGAAAAACAAAGGTTACAGGGACATTATAGTTATAAAATGGGACTATAAAAACCTTGGAAATTCACTGAAAAAAACAAAGGCTACAGGGACGTTATAGTTAGGCTCAGATTTCACTCACACAAAACCATTGAAATTCTGCAGTTATAGTTACCTGGGCTAACTATAACTTGCGCCCCCAAATGTTCTCCTTATGACCTCACATATTACATCACTTATAACATGGTCAGTGACATCATTGATCACATCACTTATGACTTCTGAAATGACATCACTGATGACATCCCTAATGGCATTATCTACAGACCCATATCCTTATATACCCCATATAACAATTCATATACCCAATCACACACAACCACTGACATACCCATTAAAAGACCCATGCAAACACTCACACACCCACTCACTAGTACATAGGGCCACTCACATAGCAACTCATCAATACAGGTACTTATATAACCATTAACTCACATATAAAGCCACTCATGCACCTACTCACTGACCAATACATCCACTCACATATACAGTCATACAGCCATATAGACATGTACACACCCACTTATACATCCATATAACTACCCACACACTGAATCAGACCCATATAGCTTCACGTAGCTACTCACCCATACAGTCACTTATACAGCTACTCACTCACACATACATACACTAACACGCCCACTCACTTACTCATATAGATACTAACACATGTACTCACTCACCTATACAGTCACTAACACAAGCACTCACTCACCCATACAGCCACTCTTACATTCACTCACTCAACCATACAGTCACTTAGGCACCCACTCAGTCAGTCATACAGCCATGTACATACCCATTCCTGTACACCTATAGTCAGTCATGTGCCCTGTCACTTACCCTCACAAACACATATGTACCTGCTGAATCACCCTTTCAGCAACTCATGTACCATCTCATTCACCATCTACAGCCACTGACACACCCACAAACTTACCCATAGAACCACTCATTCACCCTTTCATTTGCCATTACAGCCACATATACACCCACTCACTCACCCATACAGATACTCACACAGCCACTTATTTCCTCATATACCCACTGACACACCCACTCCCGCATACAAAAACTCAATAACGCTCTAACTCATTTATATAGGGTCTCACATACCCACTCAGCCTTCTATACACCACTTGCACAGCCATTTACTCACCACACATGCACTCCCACAGCCTTTTACCTTAGTATATATATTTAACACTCAGTAACTTTTAGAAAACACTCAAAATCACTGGATGATGACATCAGTGATAACATTTGAGCTGTCATCGGTGATGTCACTGACCATGTCATGAGTGATACAATATGTCAGGTCATAAGCAGTGCATAGCTGGGGGTATTTTATAGTTAGCTCAGGTAACTATAAACGCTGAAATGTAATAGTTTTGCAAGAGTGAAATCTGAGCCTAACTATAATGTCCCTGTAACCTTTGTTTTTTTCCAGTGAATATGCATATATGTACATAGAGAAAAACAAAAAGAGAGCGAGGAGAAAGGGTACTTCCTTATCCCTAGATAAATTGAATCAACAATGAATTGGATGGACCTCATATTGAAATCCAGATACAAGAATGACTCAATGCCATGTGCAGGAAAGGGAAAAAACAGTAGGTTTTCTAGAAGAACCCTCACCCACCAACCTAGTTTGTGGCATTTTTCATCATTGGGTTCCCAGCTGGGCTGCGGAATGCAACCCAGCTGAGCTGCAATGCCTGAATTACAGCAGAGCTGGTTGTTTTGAGTGAAAGGGGTGAGTTAAGGTGCAGTTTTAAAAGTACCTCTAGCATTCTCTATTGTGGTTTTCTCCCTTTCCTGCACATGGAATTGACTCATTCTTGTATCTGGATTCCTATATGAGGTCTGTCCACTTTGTTGTTGATTGGATATATGTACATACATACATAAGCATATATAAATATATATATATATATTAATATATATATATATATATATATATATGTGTGTGTGTGTGTATATATATGTGTGTGTATATATATTACCTACTGGCGATAGCCAGTAGGTATATATAGTTAGGATTGTTTTCCATAGGGAAATCGCAACATTCTATTGGGAATAACTTTGGCGCCTGTTGAGGAACCTTCCTGAAACTTTCCTTAACTTTGCCTCGTGGCGCTCCGGTCCTTCCCTGAAAGTTTGGGGGGGGATTCGTCAAGCGGGGGCCGAGATAAAAGGGGGGTCCCAAAACGTGTTTTCCACATGTTAATTTCCATAGGGCGGTTGGACTCACTTTTAGCCCGAACGGCTGAATGGTTTTCCACCAAACTTGGCAAAATTGTAGGGACTGGTAGCCCGATGTGCCTTTGCTATGTCTCAAGATATGTGCTCCAGTGGTTTTTACAAAAATTAACTTTGAAAAATATATATTGGGCTACATTGGGCTATATATATGTTAGAGCCCAAATGTAGCCCAATGTAGCCCAATGTAGCCCAATGTAGCCCAAAGATGGCCACCAGAGACAAAAAAAAACAAATGTTGCCCAAATATCAGCCAGATGTAGCCCAACTATAGCCCAATGACAGAATGTCCCAGAGTGTTCTAAAGAACAACTAGAGCGCTAACAGTCTTACTTATGACAAAAGTATGGCACACCTGAAGTCATCTTGATTGGAATAAAGTGTTAACACTTAAAACATTTAATTTGCAAAGGAACAAAATGAGGGGGTTCATTTTGCCATAGAAATTATGATTAGTGCTGAAGAAAGAAAAATTAGGGCACATTTTGAGTGACTTCTCAAATCCTCTTATATTTCATTAAAAAAATTCTGATATGCAGTCTCCTAAGATGGCCACCAGAGACAAAAGAGCCTGTGCTTAAAAACTCTGTTAGCAAAGCAGGCATTTGAGATTTAAAAAACGTTTTAATATATAAAAACGTTATCCGCTAATAGAATTAGCATTTAAAAAACCTTGCGAATTCAATGAAAAAACCATAGGTTTCAGGCCTTATATAGTTAGGAATTAGCATTTAAAAAACCTTGTGAATTCACTGAAAAAACCATAGGTTTCAGGCCTTATATAGTTAGGAATTAGCATTTAAAAAACCTTTGAAATTCACTGAAAAAACCATAGGTTTCAGGCCTTATATAGTTAGGAATTATCATTTAAAAAAACCTTGCGAATTCACTGAAAAAAACATAGGTTTCAGGCCTTATATAGTTAGGAATTAGCATTTAAAAAACCTTGCAAATTCACTGAAAAAAACATAGGTTTCAGGCCTTATATAGTTAGGAATTAGCATTTAAAAAACCTTTGAAATTCACTGAAAAAACCATAGGTTTCAGGAGTAATATAGTTAGGAATTAGCTTTTAAAAAACCTTTGAAATTCACTCAAAAAACTATAAGTTTTAGTGGTGTTATAGTTAGCTGGACATTTTACTCATACAAAACCATTGAAATTGCTCCTATATAGTTAGTTGTACTAACTATATTTCGCGCACCCGCAATCCACTGCTGATGATGTCACATATTAGATCATTCATGACATGGTCAGTGACATCACTGATGACATCTCAAATGACATCACTGATGACATCACTAGTGACATCATCCACGTGACAATCACATACACCTTTTCATACACTATTACAATTTTTCATCACTCTTTGTAAAATACAGAGTATCATATTTAAATCCATTGTCACAGCAATACAAGTATCTAAAAATCCACTCAGTGATTCCTAGATGTATACACACATCTAATCACTTACCTATGGATTCACTCATACATGCTGTCAATGAACAATAGAACACTATCAAAAATACTTATACATCTATATCGACATTAAACAACAGCACGCATCCTATTCACATATGAAGTCATCCTACTCACTTATGCAAACAATGGATCATACTTACATATTTACTTAGCAAAACACTTACACAAATACCACTTCTTCTATTCATTTAGATAGTAAGTCATACTTAGTGAATTATAAAATCATTATTACAAGTATACAGTTATCCATACAGTCACTCACACAATCATTGTGTCTTATGTATACTTATTTATATACAACAACTGACACATACACTGCCTTTTATTTTTCTAGTTTGTTGGACCTGTACCATTGAGAAATATATTTGCTCATCACCACACCCATAAAGATATTCACTCACCCAAACAACTGTTAGAACATGTAGTTTTAACTTCATATATCTACTGAATTAACTATTCACACATCTTTGGACAGTCACACCCCCCCACCGAACCACACACACTTTCACACTCCCATACAAATACTCAGTTAACTAATCAATAACTAATATAGACTTTCACATAGCTAGTAACCAACTGTAGAATCAGTTTACACAACAAATGACAAAGTGATACAGATATTCACACAGTTTAGTCACTATCCACTATATTTAGTGAGACATTATAAATTGGTCAAGTAAACAGTCAATTTCACTGCTACTAAATCCTCCATCCAAATATTCATTTATATATATCCACTTATTCTTCAATGCAAATTGCTATATATATAATGCATATTTAAATAACGAAGCAAACCACATTCACTGGATGATGTCATCAGTGATGTCATCAGTGATGTCATTTGAGATGTCATCAGTGATGTCACTGACCATGTCATGAATGATCTAATATGTGACATCATCAGCAGTGGATTGCGGGTGCGCGAAATATAGTTAGTACAACTAACTATATAGGAGCAATTTCAATGGTTTTGTATCAGTAAAATGTCCAGCTAACTATAACACCACTAAAACTTATAGTTTTTTGAGTGAATTTCAAAGGTTTTTTAAAAGCTAATTCCTAACTATATAACTCCTGAAAACTATGGTTTTTTCAGTGAATATATATATATATATATATATATATTCACTAGGGGTGGGTGGAATTTGCGCAGTCGCGCTTCACAAAGCTCCGCGAAATGGTGGAACACGAAATTACCTACATTTCACAAATTACGCGAGCAGAACGGAATTTACCGCCCAGGCCTAATATTCACTGAAAAAAACATAGGTTTCAGGCACGTTATAGTTAGAAATTAGCATTTAAAAAAACATAGAAATTCACTGAAAAAAACATAGGTTTCAGAGACGTTATAGTTAGCTGGACATTTCACCTTTACAAAACCATAGAAATTTGGCTGTTATAGTTAGTTCAGCTAACTATAACTTGCGCACCCACAATGCACTGCTCATGACATCACATATTACATCATTCATGACATGGCCAGTGACATCACTGATGACATCTCAAATGACATCACTGATGTCATGAATGATGTAATATGTGACGTCATGAGCAGAGCATTGTGGGTGCACAAGTTATAGTAAGCTGAACTAACTATAATGGACGAATTTCTATGGTTTTGTAAGAGTGAAATGTCCAACTAACTATAACATCCCTGAAACCAATGTTTTTTTCAGTGAATTTCTAAGTTTTTTTTAAATGCTAATTTCTAACTATACCGTGCCTGAAACCTATAGTTTTTTCAGTGAATTTCTAAGTTTTTTTTAAATGCTAATTTCTAACTATACCGTGCCTGAAACCTATAGTTTTTTCAGTGAATTTCTAAGTTTTTTTTAAATGCTAATTTCTAACTATACCGTGCCTGAAACCTATAGTTTTTTCAGTGAATTTCAAAGGTGTTTTAAAGGATAATTTCTAACTATAACGTCCCTAAACCTATGGTTTTTTCAGTGAATTTCAAAGGTTTTTTTAAATGCTAATTTCTAACTATAACGTCCTTGAAACCTTTTCAATGAATTTGGATTGGAACGTTTCATGCCATTTTGCTATTGTATACTCTGTCTGCTGAAGGGTGCCCTGTGTAATAGCATAGGGGTGACAGTCAGTCAAGTTGTCCCGGCGATTCTTTGGTGAACCTTGTGCCTGGGTAAAACATTTCCTCTTTTATGTGAATGCTCATCATTAATTGGTTAACACTGTTACGAGTGCACCAAAGGCGTCCTGCATAAGTTCCCAATGCCTCCACCCCTGCGCTATTTGGGGCATCAGACATGCCCTGCTCAGGCAGTGGTGGGTCATCATAGTTGTGCCCTTTTCAGGAGCCCAGAAGCCCTATGTACCTTCCTAGCAGCTTGACTAGCCCCAAAATGAATCAGTGCGTTTCCTGTTCGGAGAGGACAGGTAAGGATGATGGTATGAAAAACCCATGTCTTCCCTCAAATGCCATGCCCCCAGCATCCCATACGTACTATTGTCTTGCTGACAGTGGGGGGTGGGGGGGAGGAGAGATTACACTGATTGATCCAAATAAGGAGAAACAGTTGGAATTAGACTCATGAATGACGAGTTGCCAGTCCCTTTACACCAGGGTGGGTGGCAGCGCCCCTTTTCGTACCCCAACCTTACATTAATATCATCATACCTCTGTGTTTATGTGAGTGCATAGGCAGCTGCAGTTGCTTTCCCAAATTATATGCTGCCTTGTGCAAAATGGGGGCAGGAGACAACTGGCTTATGTAACCCCCATATTTTTAAACATGTTACAGCCGGTAAGCTTAAAGAGACCCATTTAAGAGACTCACCGGCTGAATTTAGACATCGCCCCCGCCATGCTGTTTACCTTACTAAATGCAAACACTGCCTATAGTTGGGAAGTGGTTTTACTATGGTTGCAGTGACTCTTGTACAATGGTTTAAAAGGAAACAACTTGATTCCATTGAGGATAGGTCTACCACTTCTTACCCCATGTTATGTGTGGCCAGTATGCAAACTGTTAAAGGTGGTTCACAGTGCCTTTCACAAAGGCCTTTGGTGATGAGTCCGTTTGCAGATGAGTGTTCCTGTGCTGCAAGCCTTTAAAGCATGCCTCATATATGGCAGACTGTAGCGACCCCACAAGGATAAAAGGCTGACATGCACTGTTCCCTAGGCAAACAACACAAGCAGGGCCTATGCACCAACTTGAAAGTGTACAACAGACACCTGATCGCTAATACACAGAACGAGAACTCGCTATGTATGGCAAGCTGTAGCCCCCCCAGACCCCCCAAAAGAAAACCTGGACATATTTATGTCTGTTGTACGCCTGGGCAATATTACATGTCTTGCCCAGCATCACTGGATGTTGGCGTAAGGCAGGATTCTAATCTTGCTCCGTATCCCTCCCTCGTCAGCTCTAGTTGTTATGCAACATCCTCTGTGGGGAAACAAGGGCATCGTCATGTTTTTATATGCCTGGGGAATTAAGTGATGAACTGCACAGCTGGCAAAGAAGGAAGACGGACCACGAAGATCAGGCAAGATGTTGTTTTATTTTAACCCACGATTCAGCAGCGACGCGTTT
Source organism: Lissotriton helveticus (assembly GCF_964261635.1). Taxonomy (NCBI): domain Eukaryota; kingdom Metazoa; phylum Chordata; class Amphibia; order Caudata; family Salamandridae; genus Lissotriton; species Lissotriton helveticus. The sequence goes on along the minus strand of NC_136071.1, from coordinate 1,197,953,629 downwards.
CGAGCCCGAGAGCCCTTGTTCACACAACGGTCACCATGAACATAGTTGGTTTCTTAATGCTATAAGGTGCACACCCACTTGCAATACGTGACTAGACATGTGACCATAGAAAGTGAAAAAATACTTAGTATTTTGTTTCAAGCAGCTAGGACTGTGAAAAGCATTTATCACAAGCTCAATCTCTGCAGTATGCTGAAGCTGAATTATACAATCTTATATTGTTAATTATACCTGAAATGTATCTTTTCATGAACAAATCATGTTTGTAAAAAGTAGTCCATAAACATATAGATGCATATACTAGTGTATATCTAAAAATAACAGTTTAAATACATGTCAACATCTATATTTGACTGACACCCAATGTGTCTTATTCTACAACATTGTCGTTATTGTGATCTCTGTATAAATACACAAAACATTATTACTTTTTCATGGTAAAACTACATTTCTTATAATTCAAAAGACTGCATGAATTTTACAACATCTGTTAAATTCTCCATGGTTGTAATAGTGCAAATAACAAAGCAGCAACTAGTTCAATGTGCAAAATTGTGAAAAAAATATACTATAAAGTACAAACCGTATGATCAAGAAATGTACCAATATTCATAACAATAGAACACACCAATTATTTAGGATAATTTTGTCAAAATCATATAAATAACATTAAAAAATGCATCATATCAGTAATAATAGTGCTAAAAAGAGGTAAGAAATATATATATATTAAAAAAATGTACAAATTAGTATCTTCAGGCACATTAATAGAGTTATATATGTGTTGTTTTCAAGCAAGAGATGGATTACATATCATACTTAATATTAGGGAACGTATATATTAAGATAGCATCAAGAAAATAACCTAACAAATTCTAATTCCACACGGACCCCAATAACAGAGTGACATGGATGTAGGCCGTCTAAAAATGATTTAAGTTGTATATGGGGAAACAAGAGAATTAGAGGAAATTATGCATCTCTTCAATATTATTCAATCCATTTGACCATTTACTGTCAAACTCTGTTAGAAAGGCGACCCCGGGGGAGGCAGAAGATGTCTGACTGACCACCCCTAGGTCCGCCTCTTCGTCGAGAAGTAGCCGAGCGTTACCGAGAGGCCTCCTGACTGAGGGCCCTCTCCTAGGATCGTACAGCAGAGTAATCACAACACTACAAACGGACACCACACAGGAGGTCAAGTTCTCAAGCTTTTATAAATGATAAAGGTTGCGGGTTCTTGGCAGTATATACAGGCGGATCGAGGGATCCGTAAAGTCTCGAAAAGGGGGGTAAGGTAGCGGGACAGTCTAGCTTCTGGGCGGAGGAAGGGATACCCTGCGCACAGCTCTCAATCCTCGAGCTGGGGGGTTCCGAGAGGTTCGAGCCGCGGCAGCGCCAGCAGGCTTACAAGGTGGTTCAGCGAGGTAGGCCGCGGCAGCGCCAGCAGGCTCTCAGATGGTTCCGCAAGGTAGGCCGCGGCAGCGCCAGCAGGCTCTCAGATGGTTCAGCAAGGTAGGCCGCGGCAGCGCCAGCAGGCTCTCAGATGGTTCAGCAAGATAGGCCGCGGCAGCGCCAGCAGGCTCTCAGATGGTTCAGCAAGGTAGGCCGCGGCAGCGCCAGCAGGCTCTCAGATGGTTCGGCACGGTAGGCCGCGGCAGCGCCAGCAGGCTCTCAGATGGTTTAGCAAGGTAGGCCGCGGCAGCGCCAGCAGGCTCTCAGAAGGACGTCGGGTTACAGGAAGGATGAGTTCGTCTGGTGTCGGCCGTGACAGCGTCAGCAGGGCTTCCAGTCCAGGATACAACTGGCGTCCTACTCCGGGGCTGGCCCAGATATAGGACGGAGGTCCTTTGATGTCCGGACCCTCTCGCCTGGGGGTCAGAGGGGCCGGGATGATGGTGTCCAGACACCCAGCAGGGGGGTGGAGCCAGCGCCCAGGGAGGCCGGAGGGCGATCGATACCAGGCGTCCGGGGACGGCTGGAGGGCCATCGAAACTCCTCTCCCTCCGGGATCTGTCGAGTGGCCACTCGACCACCTGGGTGGATCTTGGTGCCTCGATGTCGGGGCTTCGCTGGGGCCTGGGCCTGGGCCGAGGCCATGTGGTCGTGACGTGGGGGACCCAAGATGGAGTCGGGCACGGCCTCGTGCTTAGGTCGTGATGGGCCTACGCTGGAGCCAGGCCGGTGATGGGGATCCGGGATGGTAGCCGGATCTGTGGTGGGGCGTGCAGGGTCGGGCCGAAGGGGCCGCCCGAGGTCCGGAGGAGGGCTGATGTCGTCCTGGGCCCGCCATGCGGGAGGGGTAGGACCACGCCATGAGGCCGGGTCCAACACGCGTCCCCCCCAGCTGAAGGCAGGGGAGAGTCACCCATCTTCTTGGGGGTTCTCCTCGCCGAGGCGGAAGAATCTGGACAGGCCGTCAGCATTGGCGTGGTCGTTGCCGGGGCGATGATCCACAGTGAAGTCCATTCCCCTGCAGAGAAATGGACCAGCGCAGCAGTTTCGGGTTTTCTCCCCGCATCTGCATCAACCAACGCAGGGGCTGGTGGTCGGTCTGGACTCGGAAGTGGGTGCTGAAGAGGTAGGGCCGGAGCTTCTTGAGTGCCCACACCACGGCAAAGGCTTCCCTCTCGATGGTGCTCCACCGCTGTTCTCTTGCCAGGAGGCGTCGGCTGATGAAGGCCACAGGCCGGTCGATTCCTTCGGGGTTAACTTGGGACAGGACCGCCCCGATGCCGTGCTCCGAGGCGTCGGTTTGGACTACAAACTCTCGGCTGTAGTCGGGGGCCTGGAGCACAGGGGCGGTGCACATGGCAGTCTTTAAAGTCTCAAAGGCTGTTTGGCATGCAGGGGTCCAGTGCACCTTCTGGGGTAATTTCTTTGAGGTCAGTTCTGTGAGGGGCCCCACAATGCTCCCGTAGTCTTTTATAAATTGCCGATAGTATCCGGTGAGCCCCAGGAAGGCTCGGACGGCGGTCTGGGTGACCGGGGGCTCCCAGGCCTGGATGGCGTCTATCTTTGGTTGGAGGGGAGCTACTTGGCCGCTCTCCACTTGGTGTCCCAGATAGGTCACTGACCCTTGGCCTATCTGGCATTTGCTGGCTTTGATGGTTAGTCCGGCCCGCCGGAGGGCCGTCAGGACCTTCCAGAGGTGGGTCAGGTGCTCATCCCACTGAAGGATGTACACCGCAATGTCATCTAGATAGGCGGCGCTGTATTCCTCTAGTCCGGCCAGCACCTGGTTCACTAGTCTCTGGAAGGTGGCCGGCGCATTTTTCATGCCGAAGGGCATCATTTTGAAGTGATAGTGGCCATCAGGGGTCGAGAAGGCCGATCGCTCTTGTGCACCAGGGGTAAGGCCGATCTGCCAATACCCCGCCGTGAGATCGAAGGTGCTGAGGTATTTGGCGGCCCCTAGGCGATCGATCAGTTCATCCGCCCTGGGGATGGGATGGGCGTCGGTCCTGGTGACTGCATTCAGTCCCCTGTAGTCAACACAGAACCGGAGCTCTGGAGCCGTTCCGGGGGAGGCGGCCTTAGGGACCAGGACAACGGGACTGGCCCAGGGACCGTTGGAGGGTTCGACTACCCCCAGGGCCAACATCTTGGCCACTTCCGATTGGATGCAGGCCCGAACCCGGTCGGGCACTCGAAAAGCTCGGTGTTTTACAGGTGGGCTGTCTCCGGTGTCCACATCGTGGACACACCAGCGGGTGACCCCGGCGTGAGGGAAAACAGATCCGCAAACTGCCCCAGCAGCTTTCGGCAGTCTTGTTGCTGCTCTGGGGTCAGGGTAGAGGAGAGCCGGACCCCTTCGAAGGAGCCGTCCTTCTCGGTGGTGCTGAGGAGATCTGGTAGTGGCTCGGAGTCGTCTTCAGCTCCGTCATCGGTCGCCAGCAACAGACTCAGTTCAGTGCGTGCAAAGTGCGGCTTGAGCCGGTTAGCGTGTAGAACCCGGAGGGGGTTCCTGGGGGACTCCATGTCTACCAGGTAGGTGACGGGGCTCTTGCGCTCCACCACTTTGAAGGGCCCCGTCCATTTGTCCTGGAGGACACACGGTTCAACCGGGGACATGACCCAGACTTGCTGGCCCGGTTCAAACTCGATGGACGAGGCGTTCTGGTCATACCAGCGTTTCATCTCCTCTTGACTAGCCTCCAGGTTGGCCTCGGCAAGTTCCCGGAACTTCCGAGTCTGATTGCGGAGTGTCAGGAGGTACCGGTAGACATCCGGTGGGGCATCTCGAACTGCTGTCTCCCAGCCTTCCTTGACCAGGCTGAGGGGGCCTCGAACCGGGTGTCCGTACAAGAGTTCAAAAGGGCTGAACCCCAGGGATTTCTGGGGTACCTCTCGGTAGGCGAACAGGAGGCAGGGCAGCAGGACATCCCATTTGCGCCGGAGGGGCTCTTCTAGGCCCTTGATCATCCCCTTCAGTGTTCTGTTAAATCGTTCCACTAGTCCATTTCCTTAGGGATGATACGGGGTGGTGAACTTATAGGCGACCCCGCACTGTTGCCATAGGGATCGCATATGCTTCGAGATAAAGTTGGAGCCTCAATCACTCACGACTTCTCGGGGGAAGCCGACTCGGGAGAAGATGCTCATGAGGGCTCGGCCCACCACGGGGGCCGTGATGGTTCGGAGGGGGATGGCCTCAGGATAGCGGGTGGCATGGTCCACCAGGACTAGGATGAAGCGGTGTCCCTGCGAGGTGCGAGGGTCCAGGGGCCCTACGATGTCTATTTCTACTCGCTCGAAGGGGGTGGTCACCACGGGGAACGGCTGGAGCGGGGCTTTGACTTTCCCCCCGCTCTTCCCGCTGGCTTGGCAGGTCGGGCAGGTCCGGCAGTGGTTATGCACATCGGTGCGCATTTTTGGCCAGTAGAAATGGGTGACCAGGCGGCTGTAAGTCTTGTCCTGCCCCAGGTGCCCGGCGAGGGGCACATCATGTGCTAAGTTCAGGAGGAAGTCTCTGAATCGGAGGGGTACGACCAGGACCCGGCCGGCCCCTAGCTCAGCAATCTTCTGCTCACTGTAGAGGAGGTCGTTGTCCCAATAGACCCAGTGGGACCCCGCGGGGTCTCCAGCGGCTTGAGTAGCGGCTTGCTGTCGAATCCCCTCGAGGGAGGGGCAGGTTTTCTGTTCCTGCCGGAACTGTTCGCGGGTGGGGCCACCTTCTTGGCGCCATTGAGCGAGTTCTGGGAGGTGGTTGAGCTCGGTGAGATCTTCTTGGTCGGGCCCTGGGGGGCCGTGTTCGGGGTCAGCGTCCTCGGGGACGACGGGTGGCGGAGGTGCGGGCCACTCGGGTTCCTCGGTCGGAGCTCCCCCCGTTGGGGTGGAGGCTCGGGCGGACATGGAGGCGGTGGTCGCACAGACCCACTCGGGAAGGCCTAGCATCCCCAGGTGCTCTCTTCGTTTGACGCCAGCCCATGGGGAACTTTCCAGGTCGTTCCCAAGGAGGCAGTCCACGGGGGCATCGTCGCGGACAGTCACTTTCAGCATGCCCGACACTCCTCCCCATTCGAAGGGGATACGGGCCATCTGGCACAAAGTCTCTGAGTTATCTGCGGACCGGACTGGGCACAGGACGTTAGGAAGGATCTGTTCTGGGTTTACCAGATGGCAGCGGACCGCTGTCACGCTGGCTCCGGTGTCACGGAGGGCTTCGGTCCGGCAACCATTGATGGTAACCCACTGGCGGTATTTCTGGGTGTTGCCGGGGATCAGACCTCGAGGGATCAGGTCGTGGGTACCCAGGCATGCTAAGGTCATGGCGGCGGGCTCCCACTCGGCCTGTTCGTGGTCGTCGTCTTCTTCCTCACTTCTTTCTTCACCCAGGGCAGCTGCCGCGATCTGGCGGGCTGGGGGCCCGGTGGTGCCGGGTCACTGGTTCATCGGGCAGAGGGGGTCATTCGCATAATGACCTTGTCGCTGGCACCTATGACACGTAACGTTTGGGCGGGGCCCCGGTCTGGCTGGGGGGCCCCCTCTCCGGCCCAGGGATGGCGACGTGGAAGTAGGGGAGGACCCCTGGGGGGCGTCCCGTCCTCGGCTCTGGCCTCCTCCGCCGCCTCGTGGTCGGTGGTTCCCCGGGGATCCCCGGCCATAGTCTCCCACCGTGCTCCGGGGAACTCGGGTGCTCGCCCATCGATCCGCCTCGACAGCGAGTTTTCGTGGCTCAGTCAATTTGCTGTCGAGGAGGTGCTGCCGGAGTTCGACGAAACAGTTATTGGACAGATGTTCCCATAGAATGAGGTCGACCAACTGCTGGTAGGTGGTGACCTGGCAGCCCAGAGTCCACCCCTCGAAGGCTCTACTGTAATAGTTCACGTATTCCACCCACGTGGTACCGAGGATTTTTTTGCAGTCTCGGAATCGCTGCCGGTACATCCCGGGGGTGAGTCCGTAGCGAATGAGGAGGGCGGTCTTCATGTGCTCGTACGAGGTCATCTCGGTATCAGGGAACTCCATCAGGGCGTCTCTCCCTTCGTTGATAAACTTCCCCCACAGGCCGGCGCCCCAGTCCTTGAGGGGTACTCGATGAGCGGTCATGGCGACCTCGTAGGCTTTGAACCACTGTTGGATGTCGTCGTTCTTATAGTACTCTTTGACGACATCCTTGGGTATGTGCACCTTCGTGTCCACCGGGGGGGGTGAGGTCTTGGCCCCGGGGGTGCCGGTCTCGTTTGCCTTGGCTTTAAGTTCCATTTCTTTGAGGACGCGCTCGTGCTCGAGCATGAGTTTTTTCTCCTCGAGGGCTAGCTTCCTTTCTGCCAGTTGGATTTCTCCTTCTTGTCGGAGTCGAGCCAGATCCAACTCGTGGAGCCGGTTCCTCTCTCGTTCTCGGGCTTCTTCGTGGGAGAGGCCCGTGTTTGGGTTTGCGGGTCTCCCTCCCGCTGGGTTCACCTCAGCCTCCGGGCCTCCGTTCGGGCCCGGGTTATCTTCACTCGGAGGTGGCGCCTCGCCGGCGTCCACCCAGGCCTGTAGGGCCGATTTAAAGTCTTCTTTGGTGCTTAAGCCAGTGGTAGCGATGCCTAGTTCTTTGCAGAATTGCTTTAGCTCCTTGTGACTGTAGTCTTCCATTTTCTCTTTCTGGAATTCTGTGCTCATGGTCGCAGTGGGTTTTTCTTGGTAGCGAGTGAATCACTCTCTGTACGATCTGCGTGGGCTCGGATCCCGGCGCTTGCCACCAATGTTAGAAAGGCGACCCCGGGGGAGGCAGAAGATGTCTGACTGACCACCCCTAGGTCCGCCTCTCCGTCGAGAAGTAGCCGAGCGTTACCGAGAGGCCTCCTGACTGAGGGCCCTCTCCTAGGATCGTACAGCAGAGTAATCACAAAAAACTACAAATGGACACCACACAGGAGGTCAAGTTCTCAAGCTTTTATAAATGATAAAGGTTGCGGGTTCTTGGCAGTATATACAGGCGGATCGAGGGATCCGTAAAGTCTCGAAAAGGGGGGTAAGGTAGCGGGACAGTCTAGCTTCTGGGCGAAGGAAGGGATACCCTGCGCACAGCTCTCAATCCTCGAGCTGGGGGGTTCCGAGAGGTTCGAGCCGCGGCAGCGCCAGCAGGCTTACAAGGTGGTTCAGCGAGGTAGGCCGCGGCAGCGCCAGCAGGCTCTCAGATGGTTCCGCAAGGTAGGCCGCGGCAGCGCCAGCAGGCTCTTAGATGGTTCAGCAAGGTAGGCCGCGGCAGCGCCAGCAGGCTCTCAGATGGTTCAGCAAGATAGGCCGCGGCAGCGCCAGCAGGCTCTCAGATGGTTCAGCAAGGTAGGCCGCGGCAGCGCCAGCAGGCTCTCAGATGGTTCGGCACGGTAGGCCGCGGCAGCGCCAGCAGGCTCTCAGATGGTTTAGCAAGGTAGGCCGCGGCAGCGCCAGCAGGCTCTCAGAAGGACGTCGGGTTACAGGAAGGATGAGTTCGTCTGGTGTCGGCCGTGACAGCGTCAGCATGGCTTCCAGTCCAGGATACAACTGGCGTCCTACTCCGGGGCTGGCCCAGATATAGGACGGAGGTCCTTTGATGTCCGGACCCTCTCGCCTGGGGGTCAGAGGGGCCGGGATGATGGTGTCCAGACACCCAGCAGGGGGGTGGAGCCAGCGCCCAAAGTCACATTTTAAAACAAATTAGCTCTGCGGACTCCTGCATCCAGCTGCATATTGCCTCAATGAACACACCTGAAGGCACAGCTTAAATAACCTGCATCTATCCATGTAGTCATGGCCCGATGATGTCAGCAGGTTTCCATTTCTCCCAGGCTTTGGTGGTTCACCGGCTTGCAATCCCTTGAAAGTATCCATAAAAAATGCCACTGCTGCCTCATATATGTAATATATTCACAGGAATAACTATAGGTTACAGTGACTTTATAGTTAGGAAATATAATTACAAAAAACCTTCGAAATGCACTATAAAAACAAAGGTTACAGGGACGTTATTTTTAGGCTCTAAGGTCAGCATGGGAAGGAAGCTAAAGGGTACTTTCACCATTTCTCAGATATAAAACTGGGGACGCGGAGGATCCGCGAACCCTCCTGATCTCGTGCCTCCAATCTGATGGAATGCCAATACTTCAAACCAGGAAATGTTCGGCAGCCATCTTGTGACTTGGTTGAACCAAATCACAAGAAAAAAGGTTAAAAAACCTGACAAAACAAGAAAAAGGGTCAGGGTAGAAACACCCAGACCCCCAAGGCCTGCTCACGGGTACCACAGGAATCCCCAGGGCCAACAAAGCATTTTCTTTTTTAAATTTGCAGTGGGATTTACAGTGGTCCTGAGAATTCAGCCAAAAATACTTTAAAAAATAGCTTTTTTTTTTCCATTAGGCGCCCAGGTAGCGCAGGTCCCGGGGCAATGTTAAAAAGAGATGGGACCCCTGAATGCCCCAGGGACTGCCACCTCCTTGGTGCTTTTAGATTGAATGCAGGGAGCTATGCACCCCCCACAGCCCCGGGGAGATGGCTATATTGATAAAAAAATTCGTGGTGGGCTCCTACCCCCCCACAAGCAGCCCAGGGGACCACCACCTCCCTGGGGCTAACTAGTGATGTCATTTGAGATGTCATGAATGATGTAATATGTGACATCATCAGCAGTGCATTGCGGGTGCGCAAGTTATAGTTAGCAGAACTAACTATAACGGATGAATTTCTATGGTTTTGTACGAGTGAAATGTCCAGCTAACTATAACAACCCTGAAACCTATGGTTTTTTCTGTGAATTTTTAAGGTTTTTTAAATGCTAATTTCTAACTATAACGTCTCTAAAACCTATGGTTTTTTCAGTGAATTTCAAAGCTTTTTTAAATCCTAATTTCAAACTATATCATCTCTGAAACCTATGGTTTTTTCAGTGAATTTCAAAGGTTTTTTAAAGGCTATTTTTTAAGTGTAATAGGAGTTATACCTATTTTTTGTACTGATTTTCTACAGTTTTTTTAACTGTTTATTTATAACTATTTTATTCATTAAATAACATTATATATTTTTCTGAAAATTGCAATAAAAAGTAAAAATAATTCAAACTGAAATATTGTTTAATTTTTTTTATATATTTATATTATTTTCTTTTTTTTCAATTTTTTTTGTAATCGCGTACGCAAAGCGTACACATCATGGTGGGTGCGTAGATTCTAGCCGCCATTTTAGAAAAGTCATGAAGGATCCGCGTATGGTGTGCGACGGCTGGGTGTTTTTCAGTTACATCATCTACATTTAATTTTGCGTGATGTGTGCGATTGGTATGCGACCAGTCCGCGACTTCTGCTCCAGTGCATTTGCGACATATGCACATTATGGTAGGTGATGGTTGCGCAGTGGCGGGTCACGCGTGACGTCATATACATGCGCGACTCCCACAAAAAAATTTTATGTTCTAAAATTATATGTATGTGCCTTTAATATACATATTAGGGCAAGAGATTATCTAAGATATTTATAAAAATAATATATTTGTACTTATAATAAACTTATATTATTTTTAAATATATTTTCACGAAGTAGCGTCGGGTGCGTGCTTCGTGAGCGCATAGTGCGTGGATCCCATGTGACCTCATAAAAAGATGTCACTGGTTCATAACATTTCCCACTGTAAGTATTGAAGGACCCCACCCATTTTAATGATTCTTGTTGGAGCATCTTTAGAGAGACATCTCTTTTCCTACAAGAACCCTTTTTGCTTGTTTTAGTTTTTTGGTGTGTTTCAAAAAATATCAAACAAAATGGCATTTGAACAGCAGCAGCAGCAGGAGAAAGTATCTTCTGAAGAAGACTTCTTGCAGGAGGCACCACGTCCACAGAGGCCGGAATCTGTTGTGTGGAAATTCTTTACTTTTCCACCTGGAGAGAAGAAAGTAAATGCGAGAAAGGTGACATGCACAATTTGTGACTGAGTCCTGTCAAGAGGCAGTGAAAAAAAATACTCTTGTGGCACTGCTTCTATGTACAAGCATCTCCGGACCACACATCCTTTCAATCTTGCTTGGGAGGAAATGAGGCGAGCTGCTTTGAACCCCTCACCTGCTGTGGCAAGTACATCTGGATCGTCCTCAGGAACACCTGCAATGGACATTAGGCCAGAATTAGTCTTTCTCAAGCAACACTGCGTGAAGTGTAAGAAAGTTATATGCTTCAGTGAGCAGTCGGTGGATTCAGTTTGTGCTGCGCAACGCAACCATCGTTGTTAATTTTTTGTTGTTGTTTTTTGAATGATAAGTAATTCCAAAAGTTTCCTGCCTTCTTCGTTCTTTTTGTTGTTCATTTTTTTTTAAAAACACCAAAAAAACATGCAAAATTGTTAAAAAAAGAACTATAATTGCAAGGTAATGTGTGAAAGTTTGGTTGAATATATGTATACAGCATGATTGACTGAAAGAATGCATTAGTAGTGTATGGTGAATTTATAGGTGAAGATTTATGAGGAAGTACTGCAGCGTGTCACAGCAAGCTCTTTAGCTGCACTGCACTGTGGCACTTCCGTAGCACAGGGATGTGACATATGTACATGAATATGTTGCAACTCTGTGCTTCCCTCTACACTGCTGCACAAACTGCAGCCATGCGGTGACACAGGCACCCTTGCACCATGGTGCAAGGATGTCTGTGTCGTGCGGAGATTGTTTTTGTGCAGGAAGGGACACCTACCTGCACAAAAACAATCAGTAAAGGCATTTTCCTCTTTCAATGTATGCTGTGGAATGCAGCATGCATTGAAAGACGAAAAATGAACACAATTATCCTCGTTGCGCCTTGCTACACCAACTCTAGGATGGCGCAGCATTCACACACTTCTCCAGATTTATGATTTCTCATAAATCTGGAGATGTGTCTTGTTCTATGGGAGATGCGTGGGAACACCCACAGCAACACCTATGGAACGCCCCTTCAACGCAAAGTTCTGTGTTTATAAAGGGGTCGTATTTACAAGGAGAGGAAAAACCATGCAGGGTGGCTTTTTCTCTCCTTGTAAATATGAAGGAGTGCCTGGTGCCATCACTACATTACAAAAAGTGACGTACTGGTGGTGCAGGGTGCTGTAGATCTGCCCCATAAGTGCTTAGGTATTGGCAGACTGATACAATAACAACATAGGGCTGGATGGGTGATTGAAGAATTGCATGAGACTGACAGGAAGTATCCTACGCTGCATGGCTACTACTTCAGTATTTAATGGAGTGGACCAATAGTATGTATCTGCTTAGAGGTTTGTAGGGATTATGCACAGAATATTTTATGTGTACTTGTGTTGGTGCCTAGGTCATTTTATAAGAATACCACAAGTAACTGGAATGATGACAGTGCAGCAAACAGAGTGAACACTTAATGTATAAGTGCTTACGTATTGGTGGAGTGATAGGATAAGTAGATAGCAGAAGATAAGTGATTAAAGAAGTGTGTGGGACAGACTGGACAATTCCTACACTGCATGAGTACTAACTGGGTATTTAGAAGAGTGTATCAATAGTATGTAGTTAGAGGTCTGCTTGGATAGTGCACAAAATATTATAGCTGTACTCATGTTAGTAGATGGGCCATTCCATGAGTTCATGACTAGTAACTAGAATAATTACAGTATTACAAACAGAGAGTATAGTGAATTTATAAGTGCCAAGGTATTGGTGGAGAAATAGGATAAGTAGATAGTGCTGGATGGGTGATTGGAGAAATGCATGGGACAGACAAGAGGATTCACACACTGCATAGGTACTAACGGGGTATTTAGAAGAGCGTATCACTAGTCTGTAGCTGGTTAAAGGTCTGTATGCCTAGTGTACAAAATATTGTATCTGCACTTGTATTAGTGACTACGCCATTCCTTAACTATACGACTAATAACTGGAGTAATTTCAGTGTTGCAAAGAAAGTGCGTGCTGAATTTATAAGTGCTTAGGTGTTGGTGGAGTGATAGGATACATAGATAGATCTTAACGCTGCGGCGGGCTTGTAATTTTCTCTTGCCGCCATTAGCGAGCGAGCCTGTCTCCTGGACACGCCCACTTCTGACGAGGCCACGCCCCCTCTCCCTACATATACGAGCTGAATACTAGCCCAAAGCAGATTCTTACTCCTGAGGCACAGCCGGGAGCTCCGCTTAAAAATTCTGGACTTTTAAGATTTATTTTGTGTGCATTGTGTTTCTTACCAGCCTCATACTCTAGTGGGACACTCAGCATCACCTCGCTTCACCCGCGCAGCCGATCTTAACGCTGCGGCGGGCTTGTAATTTTCTCTTGCCGCCATTAGCGAGCGAGCCTGTCTCCTGGACACGCCCACTTCTGACGAGGCCACGCCCCCTCTCCCTACATATACGAGCTGAATACTAGCCCAAAGCAGATTCTTACTCCTGAGGCACAGCCGGGAGCTCCGCTTAAAAATTCTGTACTTTTAAGATTTATTTTGTGTGCATTGTGTTTCTTACCAGCCTCATACTCTAGTGGGACACTCAGCATCACCTCGCTTCACCCGCGCAGCCGATCTTAACGCTGCGGCGGGCTTGTAATTTTCTCTTGCCGCCATTAGCGAGCGAGCCTGTCTCCTGGACACGCCCACTTCCGACGAGGCCACGCCCCCTCTCCCTACATATACGAGCTGAATACTAGCCCAAAGCAGATTCTTACTCCTGAGGCACAGCCGGGAGCTCCGCTTAAAAATTCTGTACTTTTAAGATTTATTTTGTGTGCATTGTGTTTTTAAATCTTACCAGCCTCATACTCTAATGGGACACTCAGCATCACCTCGCTTCACCCGCGCAGCCGATCTTAACGTTGCGGCGGGTTTGTAATTTTCTCTTGCCGCCATTAGCGAGCTTGTCTCCTTTCTGGTGAAGAATTGGCTTGGTAGTTTGGTCTGCCCTGTTCCCATGATGCACTGGGCCAGGGACAGACTAATTTGCATATAGCCAGGTTCTGAGCTGGGATGGGGCAGTGAGCTAAATAACGGTGATGGATCAAGCCCTGATCTTTGGACTGGTCTGCTTAATTCAGACACTCTGTTCATCACCACCCCCTTTTCTGAATCATTTTTGGCCACTATAGGTGTGGCAGGGTATACTCAGACATGAGTCCCTTGCTCACTGCTCCATCAGGATTCAAGCAAGCTGGGCCGACGAGGCTGAAATGCCAGAAACCGGTCCCCGGTAGCTTGTCTCCTTTCTGGTGAAGAATTGGCTTGGTAGTTTGGTCTGCCCTGTTCCCATGATGCACTGGGCCAGGGACAGACTAATTTGCATATAGCCAGGTTCTGAGCTGGGATGGGGCAGTGAGCTAAATAACGGTGATGGATCAAGCCCTGATCTTTGGACTGGGTAAGAGAGGTCTGCTTAATTCAGACACTCTGTTCATCACCACCCCCTTTTCTGAATCATTTTTGGCCACTATAGGTGTGGCAGGGTATACTCAGACATGAGTCCCTTGCTCACTGCTCCATCAGGATTCAAGCAAGCTGGGCCGACGAGGCTGAAATGCCAGAAACCGGTCCCCGGTAGCTTGTCTCCTTTCTGGTGAAGAATTGGCTTGGTAGTTTGGTCTGCCCTGTTCCCATGATGCACTGGGCCAGGGACAGACTAATTTGCATATAGCCAGGTTCTGAGCTGGGATGGGGCAGTGAGCTAAATAACGGTGATGGATCAAGCCCTGATCTTTGGACTGGGTAAGAGTGGTCTGCTTAATTCAGACACTCTGTTCATCACCACCCCCTTTTCTGAATCATTTTTGGCCACTATAGGTGTGGCAGGGTATACTCAGACATGAGTCCCTTGCTCACTGCTCCATCAGGATTCAAGCAAGCTGGGCCGACGAGGCTGAAATGCCAGAAACCGGTCCCCGGTAGCTTGTCTCCTTTCTGGTGAAGAATTGGCTTGGTAGTTTGGTCTGCCCTGTTCCCATGATGCACTGGGCCAGGGACAGACTAATTTGCATATAGCCAGGTTCTGAGCTGGGATGGGGCAGTGAGCTAAATAACGGTGATGGATCAAGCCCTGATCTTTGGACTGGGTAAGAGAGGTCTGCTTAATTCAGACACTCTGTTCATCACCACCCCCTTTTCTGAATCATTTTTGGCCACTATAGGTGTGGCAGGGTATACTCAGACATGAGTCCCTTGCTCACTGCTCCATCAGGATTCAAGCAAGCTGGGCCGACGAGGCTGAAATGCCAGAAACCGGTCCCCGGTAGCTTGTCTCCTTTCTGGTGAAGAATTGGCTTGGTAGTTTGGTCTGCCCTGTTCCCATGATGCACTGGGCCAGGGACAGACTAATTTGCATATAGCCAGGTTCTGAGCTGGGATGGGGCAGTGAGCTAAATAACGGTGATGGATCAAGCCCTGATCTTTGGACTGGGTAAGAGTGGTCTGCTTAATTCAGACACTCTGTTCATCACCACCCCCTTTTCTGAATCATTTTTGGCCACTATAGGTGTGGCAGGGTATACTCAGACATGAGTCCCTTGCTCACTGCTCCATCAGGATTCAAGCAAGCTGGGCCGACGAGGCTGAAATGCCAGAAACCGGTCCCCGGTAGCTTGTCTCCTTTCTGGTGAAGAATTGGCTTGGTAGTTTGGTCTGCCCTGTTCCCATGATGCACTGGGCCAGGGACAGACTAATTTGCATATAGCCAGGTTCTGAGCTGGGATGGGGCAGTGAGCTAAATAACGGTGATGGATCAAGCCCTGATCTTTGGACTGGGTAAGAGTGGTCTGCTTAATTCAGACACTCTGTTCATCACCACCCCCTTTTCTGAATCATTTTTGGCCACTATAGGTGTGGCAGGGTATACTCAGACATGAGTCCCTTGCTCACTGCTCCATCAGGATTCAAGCAAGCTGGGCCGACGAGGCTGAGATGCCAGAAACCGGTCCCCGGTAGCTTGTCTCCTTTCTGGTGAAGAATTGGCTTGGTAGTTTGGTCTGCCCTGTTCCCATGATGCACTGGGCCAGGGACAGACTAATTTGCATATAGCCAGGTTCTGAGCTGGGATGGGGCAGTGAGCTAAATAACGGTGATGGATCAAGCCCTGATCTTTGGACTGGGTAAGAGTGGTCTGCTTAATTCAGACACTCTGTTCATCACCACCCCCTTTTCTGAATCATTTTTGGCCACTATAGGTGTGGCAGGGTATACTCAGACATGAGTCCCTTGCTCACTGCTCCATCAGGATTCAAGCAAGCTGGGCCGACGAGGCTGAAATGCCAGAAACCGGGCCCCGGTAGCTTGTCTCCTTTCTGGTGAAGAATTGGCTTGGTAGTTTGGTCTGCCCTGTTCCCGTGATGCACTGGGCCAGGGACAGACTAATTTGCATATAGCCAGGTTCTGAGCTGGGATGGGGCAGTGAGCTAAATAACGGTGATGGATCAAGCCCTGATCTTTGGACTGGGTAAGAGTGGTCTGCTTAATTCAGACACTCTGTTCATCACCACCCCCTTTTCTGAATCATTTTTGGCCACTATAGGTGTGGCAGGGTATACTCAGACATGAGTCCCTTGCTCACTGCTCCATCAGGATTCAAGCAAGCTGGGCCGACGAGGCTGAAATGCCAGAAACCGGTCCCCGGTAGCTTGTCTCCTTTCTGGTGAAGAATTGGCTTGGTAGTTTGGTCTGCCCTGTTCCCATGATGCACTGGGCCAGGGACAGACTAATTTGCATATAGCCAGGTTCTGAGCTGGTATGGGGCAGTGAGCTAAATAACGGTGATGGATCAAGCCCTGATCTTTGGACTGGGTAAGAGTGGTCTGCTTAATTCAGACACTCTGTTCATCACCACCCCCTTTTCTGAATCATTTTTGGCCACTATAGGTGTGGCAGGGTATACTCAGACATGAGTCCCTTGCTCACTGCTCCATCAGGATTCAAGCAAGCTGGGCCGACGAGGCTGAAATGCCAGAAACCGGTCCCCGGTAGCTTGTCTCCTTTCTGGTGAAGAATTGGCTTGGTAGTTTGGTCTGCCCTGTTCCCATGATGCACTGGGCCAGGGACAGACTAATTTGCATATAGCCAGGTTCTGAGCTGGGATGGGGCAGTGAGCTAAATAACGGTGATGGATCAAGCCCTGATCTTTGGACTGGGTAAGAGTGGTCTGCTTAATTCAGACACTCTGTTCATCACCACCCCCTTTTCTGAATCATTTTTGGCCACTATAGGTGTGGCAGGGTATACTCAGACATGAGTCCCTTGCTCACTGCTCCATCAGGATTCAAGCAAGCTGGGCCGACGAGGCTGAAATGCCAGAAACCGGTCCCCGGTAGCTTGTCTCCTTTCTGGTGAAGAATTGGCTTGGTAGTTTGGTCTGCCCTGTTCCCATGATGCACTGGGCCAGGGACAGACTAATTTGCATATAGCCAGGTTCTGAGCTGGGATGGGGCAGTGAGCTAAATAACGGTGATGGATCAAGCCCTGATCTTTGGCCTGGGTAAGAGTGGTCTGCTTAATTCAGACACTCTGTTCATCACCACCCCCTTTTCTGAATCATTTTTGGCCACTATAGGTGTGGCAGGGTATACTCAGACATGAGTCCCTTGCTCACTGCTTCATCAGGATTCAAGCAAGCTGGGCCGACGAGGCTGAAATGCCAGAAACCGGTCCCCGGTAGCTTGTCTCCTTTCTGGTGAAGAATTGGCTTGGTAGTTTGGTCTGCCCTGTTCCCATGATGCACTGGGCCAGGGACAGACTAATTTGCATATAGCCAGGTTCTGAGATGGGATGGGGCAGTGAGCTAAATAACGGTGATGGATCAAGCCCTGATCTTTGGACTGGGTAAGAGTGGTCTGCTTAATTCAGACACTCTGTTCATCACCACCCCCTTTTCTGAATCATTTTTGGCCACTATAGGTGTGGCAGGGTATACTCAGACATGAGTCCCTTGCTCACTGCTCCATCAGGATTCAAGCAAGCTGGGCCGACGAGGCTGAAATGCCAGAAACCGGGCCCCGGTAGCTTGTCTCCTTTCTGGTGAAGAATTGGCTTGGTAGTTTGGTCTGCCCTGTTCCCATGATGCACTGGGCCAGGGACAGACTAATTTGCATATAGCCAGGTTCTGAGCTGGGACGGGGCAGTGAGCTAAATAACGGTGATGGATCAAGCCCTGATCTTTGGACTGGGTAAGAGTGGTCTGCTTAATTCAGACACTCTGTTCATCACCACCCCCTTTTCTGAATCACTAGTGGGACACTCAGCATCACCTCGCTTCACCCGCGCAGCCGATCTTAACGCTGCGGCGGGCTTGTAATTTTCTCTTGCCGCCATTAGCGAGCGAGCCTGTCTCCTGGACACGCCCACTTCCGACGAGGCCACGCCCCCTCTCCCTACATATACGAGCTGAATACTAGCCCAAAGCAGATTCTTACTCCTGAGGCACAGCCGGGAGCTCCGCTTAAAAATTCTGTACTTTTAAGATTTATTTTGTGTGCATTGTGTTTTTAAATCTTACCAGCCTCATACTCTAGTGGGACACTCAGCATCACCTCGCTTCACCCGCGCAGCCGATCTTAACGTTGCGGCGGGTTTGTAATTTTCTCTTGCCGCCATTAGCGAGCGAGCCTGTCTCCTGGACACGCCCACTTCCGACGAGGCCACGCCCCCTCTCCCTACATATACGAGCTGAATACTAGCCCAAAGCAGATTCTTACTCCTGAGGCACAGCCGGGAGCTCCGCTTAAAAATTCTGTACTTTTAAGATTTATTTTGTGTGCATTGTGTTTTTAAATCTTACCAGCCTCATACTCTAGAGGGACACTCAGCATCACCTCGCTTCACCCGCGCAGCCGATCTTAACGCTGCGGCGGGCTTGTAATTTTCTCTTGCCGCCATTAGCGAGCGAGCCTATCTCCTGGACACGCCCACTTCCGACGAGGCCACGCCTCCCCCCCTCCACCCCGCCTATAAAACATGCGCTTCGCACGTTCGCGCAGCGGACGGGCGCAGCGGGCGCACCGTTTGCGCGCCGAAGGCGCGCCCAAGGCAAGCCCGTCTGAGACCATCCGGGCCCAGCCGGACCCAGGCCCAGTTACTCTGCCCAAATCTCCCGACGGTCGAATTATCTACACTAGAGACGGGTTGTTTGCACACAACCCGTCGAAAAATCCTTCGTGTAACTACCTCCATTTGGGAGGAAGACCTTTCACTAACTGTGATCTGTGTAATCCGGCCTTTACTACCATGTCAGGAGAGCACGGCATACAGCTCGGCCTTCTCAACTGCCGGTCCCTACCCAAGCACTCCCATGAAATCAATCTTCTGATTCGGGACCATGGCCTTGACGTCTTGTTCCTTACGGAAACGTGGCTCACTCCCTGGTCTGAGTCTGATATCATTGATGCCCTACCCCCGGGATACCAAATTCAAACCCAAAACAGACCCCTCGGCAGAGGAGGTGGCCTGGCAATAATCTACAGAGAACCTTTCTCATGCAGATCAATTAATGCCAACATTGACGACTGCGAAAGCTGCCACTTCAAGTTGCAAATATCTCCCCTACACTCCTTAGTGGGGCTGCTGATATACCGCCCGCCGGGAACCCCAGGAAAATTCCCCGGTGCTCTTGTGGACACTGTCACCCAGATGGCGACTTTCTCTCCCAACTTTATCATCATGGGAGATCTCAACCTCCACCTCTCAGACTCCAGGGACCCGATCGTGTCCGAACTTCTTCTTGACCTTGCATAATTTGACATCCGCTTAGTTAATACCGAACCCACCCATGACAAAGGACACCTCCTGGACCCCGTATTCACCACCATAGCAAATCTCACCTCCGGCCCCCCTCTTCCCCTTCCCTGGACAGACCACTTTTTAATATCCATCTCTTGGCACCTCTTCATTCCACCCACTCAACAGATTAAAACTCGGGTCACAGACAGACGGTGGCATAAACTTGCGCCTGATGAATGGGCCCACATTCTCGGGACTTCCTCCCCCGCCCCGATCTCTGACCCAGACATTGCCGACAACCAGTTTAATTCTTGGCTCACCACATCGCTGGATAAACTCCTGCCCCAAACTACCACCCTTAGGCGAATTAAAAGAGTGACCCCTGCTCCTTGGTACACTCCTGAGCTTAACCTCCTTCGGAAGGAGTGCAAAAGAACGGAGCGCTCCTGGAGGAAAGATAAATCAACTGCCAGGAAAGACGCATTCCGTATATGCCTAAAAAATTACAAAATTGCTTTACGGGACACTAAGAGTGCATTCTTTCAGGAAAGAATACTCCACTCCTCCTGCTCCACCAAAGAAAGTTTTACTATTCTAAAAGAATTACTCAAAGTCCCTGACTCGGCACCAAAACACCTGCCGGACCCCAAGGCAGATGAAGAGAAATGCCTCAAACTGGCCAATTTCTTCAAGGAGAAGATTCAAAAAATCCTTGCTTCTCTTCCGACCATCGACCTCAGCATCACTGAGGAAGTCGGCATTAATTTAAATGACATCGCTCCCCACTTAAGCTCTCTGGGGCCAGTTACCATCGAAGAGGTCTTAGCCACACTAGATTCTATCAAAAGCGGATCCCCTAGGGACCCGGTACCCTTACGCATCCTCAAGAAAGTGGCCCACACCATTGCCCCCTCACTCACTCACCTCATCAATGCCTCTTTGCTCCAGGGCAAAGTTCCTCCTGGCTGGAAGGCGGCGGTCGTGAAGGCGCTTCTAAAAAAACCCTCTCTGGACCCCTCAGAGCTGACCAATTATAGGCCAATCTCTCTCCTCCCCGGTACAAGCAAAATCGCGGAAAAACTGGTCAATAAAAAGCTATCGCAATATCTGGAGACGAACAAACTACTCAGATGCTCACAAACTGGATTCCGCCCAGGACAGGGCACCGACATCGCCCTACTCGCAGCAGTGGAGGAGGCCAGAGCCCTGTTAGATGCAGGAGGATCAGTGGCAGTGATCCTCCTGGACCTCAGTGCGGCCTTTGACACCGTTAACCATCGAGTCCTGATTCAGCGACTTAAAAACATGGGTGTTGAGGACACGGCTCTGTCCTGGTTCAAATCATTCCTCAGCCACCGCTCCTTTCAGGTCTGGGAGAATGACACCCACTCCCCCGAAATCCCCCTCCAATGTGGTGTGCCCCAGGGCTCATCATTAAGCCCGACATTATTCAATGTTTACATGTCCCCATTGGAGGAGGATGTCTCTCCGTTCGGAGTAAGTATCATCAGCTATGCTGATGATACACAACTTGTGGTGTCTTTATCGCACCCAAGCCATGAACCATCAGACCTCTACAACTGTCTTGTAGAAATTCAAGGATGGATGAATAGATCGTCTCTGAAACTTAACGGTTCAAAGACGGATATTCTCCTCCTTGGCCAGAAAGGGCTCTCTCTCCCGCAGGACATATGGCCCCCCTGCCTGGGTGAACCCCCAGCCCCCAAGTCTGAGATCAAAAGCTTGGGAATATGGCTTGAAAAAGACCTTACCTTTAAGACTCAAGCCAATAAAATCGCAGGGACCTGCTTCGGGCTCCTTAAAGCCATTAGGAAGATTCTGCTCTTACTTCCTCTTATCTCCCAGAAACTACTAATCCAGGGCCTCATTCTATCAAGGCTGGATTATGGTAACACTATCTACCTAGGCGCTCCCGAGGCGACCTTCAACAAACTGCAGAGAATCCAGAACGCCGCGGCACGGATCCTCACTAATACCCCGGCCAGATCCTCCGCTAAACCAGCCCTGAAACAGCTCCACTGGCTCCCTGTGAGAGAAAGAGTAACGTTCAAGGTTCTCTGCCTGGCACACAAACTCCTACAGGACAAAGGACCCCCTATCCTAAAAAAATTCATAAGGCCCTACAAAGCTCTTAGATCCCTCCGGTCAGACCATGAATATCTCATCACTACTCCCAGATGAAGAAGGTTCGCACGGGTGGACGGCGCTTTTCTGTCAACACAGCCCGTCTCTGGAACTCCCTCCCCCGCGAACTTAGGAAGGAACCAGACTATCTCCGATTCAGGAAGCGGCTGAAAACGCACCTGTTTCCTTGATTTCCATACCTCCCCCCGGTCTACCCTCTGGTCTGTTTGAATCTTAGCACTGGGATACTTTCGGGTGACTACGTGCTTTACAAAAACCTAATAATAATAATAATAATAATATATATATATATATATATATATATATATATATATATATATATATCCAAAGAATCCTCTCGTTTTCGATCAAGGATGACAAGCCACACCATCAGGTACTTCAGAAGGTTGTTTATTTGGGCATAAACGACGCGTTTCGAGCTCACGGGCTCTTGGTCACAATATATATATTCACTGAAAAAACCATAGGTTATACACCATATATAGTTAGGAATTAGCATTTAAAAAACCTTATTTTACTCACACAAAACCATTGAAATTCCATATATAGTTAGTTGTACTAACTATATATCGCGCACCCGCAATCCACTGCTGATCATGTCACATATTACATCATTCATGACATGGTCAGTGACATCACTGATGACATCACTGATGACATCTCAAATGACATCACTGATGACATCACTGATGACAACATCCAGTGACTGTATGTTTCTGAAAAGTTAAAATATGTTTTACATATTGAAGAATGAGTGGATGTAGAAGTGTCTGAACAAAGGATTTAGTAGGTGCATGACTGACTGTATGAGTGAGTGATTAAATGTGTCTCACTGAGTGCATGGGTTAGTGACTAAACTGTCTTAATTTGTGCATCATTATGTCTGTTGTTCTGTAAACTGCTGCATGTGTTGATCAGTAGCTATATGATTAACTATATGGGTTATTGATTGGTTGCCCAAGTATTTGTATGGGAGACTGAGAGTGTGTATGGGTGGCTGGGAGGTGTATGACTCTCTGCATAGATGTATGGGTTCAAAAGTGCATGTGGAAACAGCTGTATGGGTGGTTGACTGTGTGCATGACTGTATTGGTGAGTGAATAGATATCTCAGTGCTACATGTCAAAGTAAGTACATATGTAAAATACAGTACATGTGAGAGTTGACATATATAAATAACTGTGCATAAGAGCCAGTGAATGTGTGAGTGGCTGTATGGATCATTGTGAACTTGTATCCAGGATTGTATAAGTGAGTAAATATGTTTTAGTATATGTTTGAATAAGTAAGGTGTGTTTAACTGTATAGTTAAGGAAATGGAGGTGTGATTGATTGTTTGCATGACTGACTAGGTGTGTGTGTAACTTCATGGATGAGTGACAATCTGCGAGTCTGTGTTTACACTGAGTGTATCTAAGGTTATATTAGAGTCTGAAGAGGTTCATCGTATTATCACATGAATGATGTCATCAGTGATGTGATCAGTAATGTCAAATGAGATGTCATCAGTGATGTCATTTGAGATGTCATTTGAGATGTTATCAGTGATGTCATCAGTGATGTCATTAGTGATGTCATCAATGATGTCATTTGAGATGTCATCAGTGATGTCATCAGTGATGTCATTTGAGATGTCATCAGTGATGTTATTTGAGATGTCATCAGTGATGTCATCAGTGATGTCATCAGTGATGTCATTTGAGATGTCATCAGTGATGTCATCAGTGATGTCATTTGGGATGTCATCAGTGATGTCATCAGTGATGTCACTGACCATGTCATGAATGATGTAATATGTGACATGATCAGCAGTGGATTGCGGGTGCGCGATATATAGTTAGCACAACTAACTATATATGGAATTTCAATGGTTTTGTGTGAGTAAAATAAGGTTTTTTAAATGCTAATTCCTAACTATATATGGTGTATAACCTATGGTTTTTTCAGTGAATTTTCAAGGTTTTGTAAATGCTAATTCCTAACTATATATGGTCTATAACCTATGGTTTTTTCAGTGAATTTCATTGGTTTTTTAAAAGCTAATATCTATAGCTGTAAAATGTATTCTTCTTTAAATCCAAAAATATATTTTATATGTTTATTAATAATTTTTTTTAAATATTTTTTTTGTTTCGCTCCCGGTCCGCGAACCGGGAAGCTTCCCGTTAGCTCAATTTAAAGCCGCGACCCGGTCCGCGAACCGGTAAGAAATCAACATAGTGACGGTATCGCGTTGCCGCGTAATGCGTCTTATGACGTACTGCGTTAGCGCACCCGGAAGTGCCCCGGGGCGCGGACCGAGACGCGAAACGCAGCTCCCCGGAAGCGATCCGCGGCGCGTCGTGAAAACGTGACGTATCGCGTTGCCGCGTAATGCGTCTTGTGACGTACCGCGTTAGCGCACCCGGAAGTGCACCGGGGCGCGGACCGAGGCGCGAAGCGCAGCGACCCGGAAGCTATCCGGGGCGCGGACCGGAGCGCGTAACGTAAGCATAACAGGTCATGTGACTTGTTAATAACACTTTTCATTGGTTCATTTCACTTTTGGTTTCATAATGATGTAAGGCTAGGTCAGGTGACCTAAAAATAACACTTTTCATTGGTTGAGAAGTATTGTTTTTCCCAAATGATGAAAACCCCTCCTTCTTTCCTCACTCTGACTTTCATCATTGTGAGAGGAAGACCTTTACTACTATATGAGAAATGGCTTCATTGGTAGCTTCAGCTGGTGGACCCCCACCACCACCTCCACCTCCTCATGGGAAGAGAGGACCACCTCCCCAGGTCATTCCCAACACTGAGGAGGAAGATGAAGAAATGGATGAGGAGGGAGAAGAACCACAGTTCTTAGAAGAGGTGCCCCGGGTTTCCAGAAAGAAAGCCAGTTTCATCTGGCAGTTTTATTCGATCCCTCGTGGCCAAAAAAAAGTCAATGCGAGGTATGTCACCTGCCGCATATGCAAAGAACAATTATCAAGAGGGACGGACAAGAAATATAGTTACGGAAATCACACAATGCACAGGCACATGACAAGGAAGCATCCACTAAATTACAGCCGGGCGGAAATAAGGGATATGCAGGACAATCCAAGACCAACTCCTGTGGCCAGACCAAGATTACCAATTGCGTTAACACCAGAAGAGGCACGGGAAACTGTGCCAAATATACAAGAGAATTTTGGCCACATGATACACTCTTGTATGCACTGTCGTGCGTTGTTAGCGTGTGGCAACATGAGCATCAATGCTATAAACCTGGCGTATGAACACCATGATTGCCCTAACCGCCCCCAGTAATTTTTTTTTTGCTCCTGTTGAGCCCTTTTCAACGCCTGTTTTTTGTTGTTTCCCCCCCCCCAAAAACCCCCAAAAAATATAAAATCGTTCAAAAAATACAAAAAACCCAAAAAATGTTCAAAAAATTAAAAAAAAATATAAAACAACAAAAATATTTAAAAAAAAGTTCTTTTCAGAACTACCTTCCCTTTCAAAAAAAATTGCTAGAATGTTTAGCACTCTGGCAAGCTCTATTTCTTTTGGTTCGCTCCCGGGTTAGCTTCCCGGTACGCGGACCGGGAGCTAACCCAAAAAAAAAAAAAAAAAAAAAAAGAGTAAGTATAAGGAAAGTAAACAGAGAGTGATGTTAAAAGAAAGACAGCTATAGGGAGTAAAGAAGAGATACTGTTTAATAGATCTATTTACCGAAGAAAAGACGGAAGAGGGTATAATTGTGAAAAACAAAATAGATAACGAAGTGAAAGAAAAAAAAAGAGAGTATAACATTAACAAAGAAGAGTTTCTTGGAGAATGTGAGTGAATGTTCAAAATAAGATTAAAACATGAGGAATAACAGAGAGAAAAAATAGAAAACAGAAAACAAAAAATAACAGAAAAAGATTAATTGAAACAGCAAAGAAATGTAAGTAACATAGAGCCATATCATCAACATAGGCAATAAAAGTTTTGCAGCTTTTATTGGCAGAAATGTGTCGCTAAAGCTGCTTTTAGCGACAGAAAACTGCCGCTAAAACCACTTTTGCACCAGTTTTCTGCCAATAAAAAGAGCAATAATTGTATTGCCTGTATTCATAATATGCCCCTTAGTGTGCTTCAACTACACAGAGAAAGCATTATGAACAAGTAGTGATAGAGTGATCGCCCTAGCGCACAGACGCACTTCTGTAACCTTCAGCGGCACTTCGAAAGCTACAGCGGCATTTTTTAAGGACTCTGCCCACCTCAGCCCACCTCAGCCCACCTCAGCCCTCTGCCCACCTCAGCCTACCTCTCGCCGCACCCGCTCCGCGGGTGCCGCATCGTTTGTTTGGACACCGGGGCACAGCCAGGGGAGACTGCAGCAGGTTCACCGGGTGAGTGCGGTCAGCGGGGCTGCGAGCGTGCAGGGGACTCCATTGCCCAGGAGTCCCTGCTAGACCATCTCCCAACTTCCGGTCCGCTCTCCCCGCTGCCGCCCCCCGCCTTCCTGCTGTATTTAAGACTCTTTCACCTCTCCACCTGTGGGACGCCCTAGCGCACAGACGCACTTCTGTAACCTTCAGCGGCACTTCGAAAGCTACAGCGGCATTTTTTAAGGACTCTGCCCACCTCAGCCTACCTCTCGCCGCACCCGCTCCGCGGGTGCCGCATCGTTTGTTTGGACACCGGGGCACAGCCAGGGGAGACTGCAGCAGGTTCACCGGGTGAGTGCGGTCAGCGGGGCTGCAAGCGTGCAGGGGACTCCATTGCCCAGGAGTCCCTGCTAGACCATCTCCCAACTTCCGGTCCGCTCTCCCCGCTGCCGCCCCCCGCCTTCCTGCTGTATTTAAGACTCTTTCACCTCTCCACCTGTGGGACGCCCTAGCGCACAGACGCACTTCTGTAACCTTCAGCGGCACTTCGAAAGCTACAGCGGCATTTTTTAAGGACTCTGCCCACCTCAGCCGACCTCTCGCCGCACCCGCTCCGCGGGTGCCGCATCGTTTGTTTGGACACCGGGGCACAGCCAGGGGAGACTGCAGCAGGTTCACCGGGTGAGTGCGGTCAGCGGGGCTGCGAGCGTGCAGGGGACTCAATTGCCCAGGAGTCCCTGCTAGACCATCTCCCAACTTCCGGTCCGCTCTCCCCGCTGCCGCCCCCCGCCTTCCTGCTGTATTTAAGACTCTTTCACCT
The DNA here is from genome assembly GCF_964261635.1 of Lissotriton helveticus. Lineage (NCBI taxonomy): Eukaryota > Metazoa > Chordata > Amphibia > Caudata > Salamandridae > Lissotriton > Lissotriton helveticus. The sequence goes on along the minus strand of NC_136071.1, from coordinate 1,197,927,157 downwards.
CTCCACCTGTGGGACGCCCTAGCGCACAGACGCACTTCTGTAACCTTCAGCGGCACTTCGAAAGCTACAGCGGCATTTTTTAAGGACTCTGCCCACCTCAGCCTACCTCTCGCCGCACCCGCTCCGCGGGTGCCGCATCGTTTGTTTGGACACCGGGGCACAGCCAGGGGAGACTGCAGCAGGTTCACCGGGTGAGTGCGGTCAGCGGGGCTGCGAGCGTGCAGGGGACTCCATTGCCCAGGAGTCCCTGCTAGACCATCTCCCAACTTCCGGTCCGCTCTCCCCGCTGCCGCCCCCCGCCTTCCTGCTGTATTTAAGACTCTTTCACCTCTCCACCTGTGGGACGCCCTAGCGCACAGACGCACTTCTGTAACCTTCAGCGGCACTTCGAAAGCTACAGCGGCATTTTTTAAGGACTCTGCCCACCTCAGCCTACCTCTCGCCGCACCCGCTCCGCGGGTGCCGCATCGTTTGTTTGGACACCGGGGCACAGCCAGGGGAGACTGCAGCAGGTTCACCGGGTGAGTGCGGTCAGCGGGGCTGCGAGCGTGCAGGGGACTCCATTGCCCAGGAGTCCCTGCTAGACCATCTCCCAACTTCCGGTCCGCTCTCCCCGCTGCCCCGCCCCCCTATTTCACTTGGCCACTTATTTATTGCCCCAACACTCCCGCAGCGCGGGACGCAGCCCGGGCGAAGACAGGGCAAAGACTGGGCCGTTTGAGGCCGTTCGAGGTCTAAGAGGGCTGGGCTGGGCCACCCCCCTTTGGTTTTAGTCTTATTGCTATTTATCTTTTATAGTGTGGCACATATTACAGTCTTATTGTTGTGTGTATATTTATTTATTGATTTGTACTCTGTAATATGTGTTCACGGGGTAGTCGGAGTAAAACCCTTATGGCTGCTAGCAACTCTAATAGGTCCATAGATGATTTCCTAGTCAAAACCAATTTGGCTATTGACGAAGAAATCAGCAAAATGCAGCATAAGGTCTCCCTAGAACTCGATGCTGCACGCAGGCTGTCGGCGCATATTGCCAATTCAAAAAAATCTTCCCTGGGGAATATTGCATCTGCCCGTACCCCTGATCGTTCTGCTGACCCACGACCCTTGCTAACATCGGTTGTAGTACACCCTGTTCCCTCCATTATCCCCTTGCATTCCCCTCCAATTTCCCAACCTAACCCAGCACAACAAAGTATTGGCTCCGTCCCTCTGTTTAGTATTGCTGGCCCCTTTCCACTTCCCAAAGCAAGTCAGGCACCTAGCCATTGTAGTGCTAAAAAAGCGGCAGCATACAAAAAGAAATGCCTTGCGAGAACCTTATATGCTAGGAAAAAAGCTAGAATAGCTAGGCTAAAGTTTTTCAACAGTAGGCAGGCCATGGGTTCTCCTGCGGTGGAAGATGTTACCCCCAAACTAACACAAAATGATTGCAACGGGGAAGCTACTTCTGAAATAGCTAGTATGGTGGAAGATGATATTCTTATCATCTCTCCTAGTCAGAATAACTTGAACATCCTGGAGGGTCGGGTTAGCGGTCCCGAGCAGGTCAAGGAGGGTGATAGTGAATTCCTCCAACTAGTCTGGGGAACGCTAAAGCAGTTACTTTCCCCCCTAGAACTAAGGCTCTCCCGTATAGAGAATAATCTCCTTGAGATGGATAAAACTATAGTTACTTTGGCTAGTTTGAGCCTTAAGGAAATGGATGCTAGGCATTTATGTACGACCGCACCCACACCACAGCCCCTAGAATTGGAACCCGTTCGTCCACCCCCACAACCAGCTCCAACTATCCCTGAGATTCTACCTATTTTTAAACCTATCCCAAAACCCCGTACTACCACTGTAAAAACTACTGTGCCCACCCCTAGTCCAGCGGTACCTAAGCTCCTCCATCCGCATAAAGCAGCATATAGGCTGAATACTGTTTCTAGGGCACCAACCAATCACACCCCTAGGCTGCCCTTGACGCGCAATCCAACACGTCAGGTCAGTCGTCATAACTTTCGCGGAGGGTTTATCGACCTTCCGCCTGAAGCAGGGTCGTATGTTATTATACTAGCCGGGGTTCCAGAGTTGGGTCAAGATTCCCAGGAGAATGACCTTTCTCTAAAAAACAAAGTCATCCACTGGCTGAATTCCAACAAACAGCTCCCCGATCACCTTAGAAGTAGTGTACTTATGGTCCGGAGAGTTCCTTGGATTGGCCGCACCCATAAATCGATAACAGGTGATTGTGTGGTGGTTTCATTTTCTGATCCCCACACTGCCCAGTATCTTTGTGCTTGGCCATCTTCTGAGGCCAATTCCACAATAGTGGTGAGGCCTCTTACTTTTTTCTACCCTCCAAGGCAACAATTAGCGAGTGAGGGGCAGTGGACCACAGTTAGGAATGTTAGTCGCCCGACCCATAGTTTTGTTGGACTAAATCAGCCTAACTGGTGGCAAGGGTTTCCGACCTCTAATAGGTTTGGATGTTTGGAGGAGGTGGATTGACTTGAGAGGTCTGGACTTACACCACCACCCAGGTTTACTCTCCACCAACGGAGGTCTCCAGCTCCTAACCTATCCCATGTCGGGTCACCGTTATCTAAAAACCAGGGCGAAATTTTAGACCCGTTACCCACTCCTGCTCTGGCCAACAATGTAATTAAGGGTGTGTCACTGCTACCATGTGCTCCGACTACGGATTGCCCATTAAGAATAATTTCCTGGAATATCGCAGGACTACGGGGACGCCTGGAGAATGACGATTGGGTCAACTTTGTTGACCTATATGATATTGTCATCCTCCAGGAAACTTGGTCAACTATCCCATTGTATAGGTTGGGCTATCTGAACTTCTCAAAACCCGCAATTAAGAGCCCTAAGGGTAGGGCCTCCGGTGGCCTTACTATTTGGATAAAAAATAACCTGGGCTTTCATGGTAGGGAAACACTGGTGGCGTGTGTGGACCTTTTATGTATTAGACTGACTAAACCTAACACCACTGATATCCTTTTAGTTGATGTCTATGCTCGTGGTCATCAGGGTGGGAAAAAACAAGCTGTCCTGGACGATCTGGATCTCCTACTTAAGAATCACTGGACTGACCAGATCGTAATAGTAGCAGGAGATTTGAACACCCCCATTGAGCCCATCTCCACTTTGGCAGAGGATGTGGGCTCTGAGGAGGATATTGTTTGGGCAATTCCCCCACTTACTATTGTAAAGGGTGTTAGGGGCACGGAGGCAGCCTTACATTGGCTGGGCTCTTGTTTAGAATGGGGCCTAAGGGCCGTCAATGGGCGCACACGTTCTGATTGCCTTGGGTCCAACACCTTCGACAACGGTTTGTCTTCAAGCCGTATCGATTATATATTGATTAACATACAGTATTGGTCCATCGTTCAAGACATGGTGGTAGAGCCCCGCCCTGAGAGCGACCATAATCCCCTTTCACTAGAGGTTTTGGTCCCAGGTATGGGGGCACCTGTTAGGAGCACTAATAGCCTAACATCTGATGTTATTTTGTGCGATAACAGGCGCCGTGTGAAATGGCCTAGGGTGTTGGAAGACCCTATACTTATCTCATTAATCGAGGAAGAGGTACGGGGCGTGTGGAGTAGAATGCTCCAGTTATCTCCTGCTGGTAACTCAGACTCTATAATTACCAATCTCCATGAGGAGTGCTTTTCGGCCCTTAAGAACCTTCTCACAAAACCATCTAGGTCTGCCAATCCCAGAGCATGTAAAAAATGGTATAATAAGAAATGTAGAGCTGCCCACAGTGATTTAATCGCTGCCATAAAGGCCAGGAACCTTGATGCCATAAGGACAGCAAGGCAAAGTTACAAGCGTACCATCCAGGCTGCTAAGCGAGAGTGGGATGACTCCTATTGGCTTGACCTCCTTGGTGCATGTGATTCCCCTAACCCAATTGATTTTTGGCTGATTTTAAGGAGGGGAAAGGATCCTGCCGTACAGATTCCGGCAAACCATGTTTCCGCTCAATCATGGGTTGATTTTTATACTGCTCAATTTAATGACCCAAATGTTGCGGAGGTATTGCCGATAAAATCCGCTCTACCCCCCCAACTATCACTGGCAGGAGATAGACTCTTGTTTTCGGAATCTGATACCGCACTTGCTCTCGAGTCAGTTCAGTCGGGTAAAGCTCCTGGTATTGATGCTATTCCCGCTGACCTGTTTAAACTTAAACCTGACTTATGGGTCCCTTATATTACCTTATTGGCAAACAACATAGCCTCAGGGGCCGAGATTCCTTTTTCATGGAAGGGGGCGGAAATTCTGCCAGTTTACAAGAAGGGTGACCGCTCCCTTCCTAACAACTATCGGCCCATTAGTTTGATCGACTCAGTTCAAAAAATCGTGTCGAGAATGATCTTGGCAAGAATCCTGGACTGGATCGATTCAAATAATATACTGTCCCCCATGCAGGCGGGTTTCAGGTTTGGGACTAGTACCGTTGACCAAGTTTTTCGGTTTACACTACTTTTTTGGAAGGTGGTCTTGTTGGGTGAAGGTATGTTATTTGCTGCATTCGTCGATCTTAAGTCGGCTTTCGACTTAGTGCCAAGGAAAAAGCTGTGGGAGGCCCTTAGTAGCATGGGCTTTCCGCCCGAGCTTCTGATTCTAGTCCAGCGACTCCATGAGGACAACTATGCCCAGGTTAGGTGGGGTAGCCAGGGGCAGGTGACCAAACGATTCCCGGTACAACGAGGGGTGCGTCAAGGCTGTGTCCTAGCCCCCACGTTGTTTCTTTTATTTATTAATCAGGTCACACAATTCTTTCTTAACACCCAGTCGGATGCCCCTAAACTGGGTGGCCGAATGTACCCCATGCTAATCTTTGCAGATGACACCCTTTTGCTCTCTAAAACTAGAGCCGGCCTTCAGGTAGCCCTGAACAGATTTTCTGAATTCTGCACTACGAATGACTTGCAAATAAATACGGACAAAACCAAATTTATGGTTTTCTGCAAGAAAAATCCCCCCAAATGCACAGTTTCCTTAAACGGAGTCCCCATTGAGCAGGTTAGGACCATGACATATCTTGGAGTGACCCTAGATCACCGTCTCACTTGGAACTCCCAAGTAGAAACGTCCAAACTTAAATTTAACAGGTTGGCTGGCAGTCTGATTCTTGAACAGAGGAACTCGCTAACTAGGTGTGTTACCCCTGTTTTAAAAATTTATGACGCGAAAGTTATCTCTGCTACTCTTTACGGAGCTGAAGTCTGGGGTCATAAGAATCTCTCCAGTTTGGTAACTGCCCAGAACAGGTTTTTACGGAATCTGGTTAGTCTCCCCCAGTCTACCCCTACTAAACCCCTACTGTTGGACCTTGGTTGCAGACCAATCGATGAGATGGCCCAGTACCGTTTGGTTGCCTTCTGGCGCCGTCTCTGGTCTACTCCCGAGCTTGGTCTGTTCACCCAGGAGTTGGAGGAAGTAAAACTCATGTGGGGGGCACACAAATTGCAATGGTTTGGGGTAGTGAAAAACATATTGAACTTGATGGGTCTTCCGGAGCTCTGGTCCAACCCAGGGGGGTCCAGATTTCCATCTAAACTTGAGTTTAAGGCGCTCTTCTGGGCCTGGAGAAAATCCATTCTTGTAAACCAATCATGGGACGTTAACTTAACTGGCTCTTTTCTAGTGCACAAGGCTGCCCCCTCATTAGAACAGTACTGGGACCTAATCACAAGGGTATTGGATCGAAAACTGTACTATCAGTTTCGAATTGGTACTTTGCCCATTAACTCTTTTAGAGTAAAGTGGGACAAGTCCATAGGAAACAACTGCCCCTGGTGCTTTGACCAGGAAGAAAGTGTTGGCCACTTCTTCTTTGGCTGTCCTGCTTATGGAGCACCAAGAAGTAAGTGGTTAAGACCGATCTGCTTGACTCTTAATAGTGGTGGCTACCAAGATGCACTTTTGAAACTCCGTACCATTAGGTCTGAAATCGTAGTGGTATGTGTTGCTAAATACTTGAGATGGGCCTGGTTGATCCGATCCAAAAAACTGGGTATTCCTGTTTGTTGAATACCCTCATCCAGTTATACATAGTACCTGTATGGTTTTTAAGTGGTATCTAACTATGCGCATTTAATCTGCGTCCCATTTGTCTATTATACACAGTTGTGATGTATTTTTTATTGTTCCTAGGAATGAAATGTGTATATTATCATCTTATTGTAAAATGCTCTTTAATATGTCTGTATGATTGTAATCTGTCTTTTATGAATCATTTATTCGAAATAAAGACTTATCGAATCGATAGAGTGATCAGTCAAAGACACTAAGAGTAATAGAGACGGAGTGAGTGAACAAGAGTGAGGAACTATGAGAAGAGAGGGACTGAGAAAAAGAGTGGAAGGAGTTGAGTAAGTAGGTAATAGAGAAAGGAATGAGGGAAGTAGCAAAGGCAGGAAACTGAGGGTTAAAGAAATGAAGCAGTGGAACTAATAGTAGGTGAATGTGATAGAAATGTAACGAAAAGAGTACAAAGCATTTACCTTATAATTGTCGTTAAATTACTCACTTTTTGTTTTTATACTTTCAATCTGTGAAAGAGAGAACAAACATTTCAAAAATATTAAAACATGTATTTAAAAATTACAAAAGACAAGGGAAAAGATTGAAGGACAAACAGTTTTTCAACAACTTTGACACTTACAGAAGCTTCTGCTTCTCCAGGCCCCCTACACAGTCCTAAAGATATACATTTTAAACTAACAGTATCTTGATGCAGATGAAGTGAGGCCTATCTTAAAACATGGTGCATCTTTTGCATTGCTGTTGTCTCAGAAAAGTGTCGCAAGACACTAAAATTTTAAATAATTGCTTCAGGATGCCAATAAGATGTGTCCTATCCAGAGTTTTTTTGAGTTGAGGCCTACTCAGGGTTGCAGATGAAATGTCGAGTTGTTGAAGAGAACAGAGGACATAATACATGTGAAGGTCTACCAATGAAGTGTCATGTCCACTGCACTCTTGAACAAAGTCCAAACCTCCTATGTTTCCCTGGACAGACCTAAACTTGATCTGCACAATGTGATTCGTAATGATAGGAAACACAGGTGATGTAATTGAAATACGTGCAATTTATTTTGCTCATTTCACAATCACATCACTTGTGTTTCCTTTGCTTAGGTATCTCATTGTGCAGATGTAGTCTAGCATATGAAAGAATACGCAGAAGTGCAGCACTGCATGCAACAACTTTGACACTTACAGAAGCCTCACCTTCTCCATGCCTCCTACACAGTTCTACATATACATCATAAATGCAAACAGTACAGAATTAATTATACATGTTAAATGGTTTATTTTTGCTGTTCTCAGAATGTATCAAAATTCACTAAAAACAGTGACTTGAAGGTATTCATCATATAAACAGCGGGGAAAAAAAACCACAATCAAAATGATTGTGTTTAAAAAACCCATACAACATAAGAAATCAGAATTCAGAACTCCTTAAAGTTAACTTACTTTCCATGACGTCAAAGGATGTCCTATGAACAGCTTACACTCTTTTGTGCTGTTATTACTTTCAGCCCGCCACTTTCTGAAAGAAAATCTCCATCGTTTTTAAAAACATGTTACATGCAATAAATGACTTCTTGCTCTCTACCACAAGTTTCCACAAGGCCAAATCTTGTCAGACCCATTTATAACTCTTGGATTTCTTGTAAGCCAATCCCGTCATTTGGCATTTCCGCAACTTTCAGAATTAAAATGTTGAAGATCATTTTCACAATCCTGGAATAGTAATATCTTCCCCTTCTTGCTCAGTCATGTTCTACATTTCCTATGACACTGATACTGCTTACTATGAAGCAGACTTACACTAACTCTATGACTACTACAATTATTTAATTCTCTACATCACTTTCAATCACAAAGCAATGTAAAACAGTAGACTGCGTTGCAGACTTACATTCCCTCTACTCTATGTTTTGATTGGCTGCTTCAATTAGCTTATAAAAAGAAATAGTTTTTCTGAACTCATTCAAAGTGCATGTATTTCTCCGTGACGTCCAGTGTTATGGTAAAAAGTTATGTCTCTGTACTACACTTATCCTCAAGGCCAAATAGTGTAGGAGCCATGAGAACTTCTTGAAATTCCTCAGAGCACATCCCGAGATTCTTTCCCTAAAATTTTGGTTTTAAAAACACCAGGTAAGAGTTTTTAAGGTCATATGGCAATTTTTTTTTGAAAATTAAAACAGAATCATTGCAGAATGACCAGCCATTTCTACACTTTAAATAAGCTGTATAATGTCCTGATGTTATTGAAGGGCCGTCATGATATATAATTGCTGCAGTTACAAAAGTCCTTCCTGATATTGACAACTGCGAAGCTACAAAATTTTTAATTAAAGTTGTCAATTTTGTTCCATCAGGCCTACATCGTTGGAACATTAAAATGACATACTGGCCATATGTTCGTATAAATAATGTGGACATCATTTCAGATTTACATTGGCTACACTCCATGTTGTGATCAGCTGCTTTTACTAGCTTATTAAAGGAGACTGATTTACTGTCTGGCAAAGTTAAATATATAAATCTTTCTGAGTCTACACTAGTAGTACTTGATACCATACAGTTCTCGCAGTCATGCTGCCATTGATAAGAAAGCCCAAACAGCTGATCTACATCTACACCTTCAGCATGCAATACATCAAGCATATACATTAAAAACTCCTGACAATCTTGCTGAATATTTTGAGAGAATTGTGTTTGGCCTGAACATCTGTCTAACAGATTTCGAATTTCAGACACACTTTCTATGTTTCTTCTATCAGTGCTACATTTCTCTAACACAGAATTTAACAAACTGCAAAATCTTTGATCAGAATTGACCACAATCTCTTCTTTTACATTTTCTAGAGAAAACAAAACATTACCCACTACATTAGCATAGCAGTTGACACCAGAACTGTTTTCAAATTGAAAACCAACAACATCTTCGACAGAATCCTTTTTGTTTCTGCTTGTAATTTTAGGTTCATCGACTTTTCGTCTTTTTGCTACAACCTCCCCAGTATTGGTCACATTTCTTCGTTTCCGGCCTATCACACGTTTCTCAAACAAAGGATACTGAGGCAAATGTGACGCATACTCTCTTCTTAACCTATTGTATTCCTTAACACAATCTAGATCCGCACAAATAATCCCGATAAAGTTCTAACTCGTGACAATGCCACGTATGCCATACCCTCCTTGAACACAGAACTGCCAATATTCACCAATGCACAGTCTACACTTAAACCTTGCGATTTATGGATTGTCACCGCATATGCCAAGCAAACAGGAAACTGCTTACGGCGAACATATAAGTCTTTTACAAGCAAAAATCTAGCAGAGCAACGACCAATTAGCTGTACTTCCTCAATGCCATCAAATTTAATTTTTAAAAATTCAATTCCATCTCTATTTCTGTATTTTACAAAATCAACAACATTACCCATTGATCCATTTACCAGACCTCTTTCAACATGTAAATTCCTTCTTAAAATTATACGGCAGTTCAAGCACACATTCAGAGTCTTTTCAAAACCTGCAGTTTTAGATATACTCTTCTCTAATGAATCCAATTTTGTTTTCAGATTCTCAGACAAAATAATTGTTGATCCCATATGTTCTACTCTGTCAATAGCTTCCAGTTTCACAATCTCTTGCTTTTCTAAATGCAACATTTTGTTGTTGAATTTGGCACATTCTGCAAGAGTTGGCATCAAACATATTCCAGATTTCTTATCAGTAATTTTCTGAAAAATATTCTCAGGCACAACATCTTGTTCTGGATATAAATTTGACAGTAATCGTGCATGTAAAGCTTCTTTCCCATGCTCGGTCACTTTTCCAATTCTAACATCTTGTAGAATAGTCTTGTAAACTTCATCCTTCGCCTGACGCATATTTTCATGCAGTTCAGCATAATTGAAGTTTAACCATATATTGACGTTGCCAATGCTGCCTAGGCACTTCCTGGTATCTTCATGCGTGAGCATTTTGAACACAGGTTGCCCTTTCACTGGTGTCAGCTGCAGAAGATCTCCGAAAACAATGATGTGTTTGCCACCAAATAACACATCATACTCTGTTTTGAGAACTTCTTGCATTCTCAAATGCACAAAGGCAAGCATGACATTGGAAACCATGCTTACTTCGTCAATGATAAGAAGTTTCATTTTCCTCAAGATTCTTGAAACTTCAAAACAAGCATCTCCAGATAGCTTGTGATATTGTAATTTGTGGTCATGCTCCACTGGCAGCATCAGTAAACGATGTAAAGTAATCCCTTTAATGTTATGTGCTGCCAGTCCAGTTGGAGCGGTGACAACACAAGACAGCGATGACTCTGTCCTTTCCTGCAAATAGCATTAAATTGCTTTAATGAGGAAACTTTTTCCAGTTCCCGCTTCTCCACTCACGTACAGTCGGACAGGCTTCAACGACGTACATGAGCACTCTTTCTTGTCATGACTTAATCCATGATCAATTTGCATGGTAACTTCGTCATATATTTTCCTCTGCTCAACGTTGAGTTGTCTTTCCAACTCTTCTAAGTTAACCGCATCCTCCTGAGCATGTGCCATGGCTCTTTCCACTTCATTCATGGCAGTGGCAGCTTCATTTTCGATAACAGGTCCTCCTAGTGGATCCTGACTCAATGAAGCAGAACTCTGACTGTCCTGAGAACTGTCTCTGGCAATCTCGGCTGCAATCGTTGCTTCCTGCTCAATTTCGGCATTCAACATTTCTACATATTTGGGAAAAGCAGGACATTCTATGGTCTCCTTGGCGGCATTGAAAGAGTCTTCGTAACAGAGGAAATCTCCAAGCAGTTCCTCTTCTGCACGCCAAAGGCTTGAAAAGTTGCAAAAGTGCTAAATAGAAAAACTCCTTTTTTTCAGGAGATTCGCCACTCAATTTTCGATGGTTTACCAAGTGGCATTTTCTTTGCTTGACCAGACATCCCTCACTTCCTATTACAGCATACACTCCTTTCTCAGTATCTTCTTTGATGTTCCTCTTGAATATGTAATTTTGAAGAACCTCATACAGACAAACATTGTCGAGGTGACTGCTTCTATTTGGATAATATGTATCCAACATGTTGGTCTTCAAAATGTCGGTACTGTTTGGCTCCTTTTCCGCCAAATACTCAATTTCCCGCACAGGTTTGAGAACTCGATTACGCGTTGCAGCAAGACCAAGACTCGCCCAAATGATACTCCTGGACTTGGCATAGAGACTTGCTGAAGACAACCGGTCAGAACATTCGTACGCTCCGATTTCTCGATGCGACAACATCTTCAGACTGAAACTGTACAACTTCTTGCTGAGGCTCTTTTCATGGGAAATGTCCTCCCACATATCCTTCAATTCTGTCTTCTCTTTTTTGGTGATGTAAGACGTCACATACCGAGCCACAGCCATACAGTTATCAGCCACAAACTGTATATCCATGTTAGCATTCCACATGGACAAAATCACCGGGTTGTAGTCGTTGATGTACTTGGACTCTTCGTTCCTCTTCAAATTGTATGTGTTTTTAGGTGATTTCTTCATGACATTATGTCGCAGCGAAGACATCAAACTGTTTACTCTTCCTTTAGAAATCACCGGTCGTGGAAAGCCGAAACGACATTTGGTGTAGAACTTGTCCTTGTTTCGGAATTTACGACGGCAGTACTTTCCACATCGATGGCTTTGGAAACGCAGAACTTTTTCTCTTAGGCTTTTCTTCTCCTTTGCGTTTGGAACAGCACACGTAGAATACTGTTGGATGAAACTCATCACTGGGTCTTCTGGATCCGTTCCAAATTTAGGTGCATCCTTGATCCACAGCAACATATGTATATGAGGAGCACCTCTTGCTTGGTACTCCTTTCTCCAGAAGAAATCCAACACCTCTCCAAGAGGTGGATTCTTCTTATTCATGATGAAAGACCTCATAGCTTCAAATCTATGATTGAAGTACCTACATACATTGACTGGATCCAAAGAGCACAGTTCTCCGGGTGTCTTGAATTCGATGTTATCTACGTTAGCATTTGCCTCTCGTAGAAATTCAAGTAAGTCTTCCCAGCCATACTCGGCACAGCTCAGAGTGAGGAACCATGTGGGAGTACCTAAGTTCCTCAGCATACATTTTAAATCACCATGACGACGTTACCAGTACTCATTAGTACCACGCTGACACGCCATGAGATTAATCAGGTGAGAATCCAAAATACTGTCTTGGACATTGACTTTATCCATAAAGTCACTTGCCGAGATGTTTTGCATGTGTATACCACTTTTCAAGATGTGGTTCACTGCATATGACAGTCCAGACAGATCGCTTTCAAACAGGAGATGAAACAAATAGGGAATGCATTGTCGAAACCTAGCATCTCCTGCATACAATCGCAAAGTCCGGTATTCAGAAGCAGGAATTTGATGAGGTCGCTCATCATATCTTCCTACCTGACCTGTTGGAAAAAGCTGTGGGAAACACCGAGCTTCCAAACACTAATGGGACTCCCTTTGGCTTGTTTCATTTGAAACAACTCAATAGCATTCCCCATGACTTCCTTGGAATGCAAAGGATGAACACTATAATGTTCATATATTTCTTCACTAGTAGAGGGTTCTACTTTCTCAATTTGACCAGCACACACATGGCTATCCTCTTCCTCACTTACTTCCTCTTCTGCAACATATACATTCTTATAGTATTTATTATTTTTTTTCAAATACAATGTTGCCTTTTTAACTTTCCTAACATCTACTAAATCTTGTCATATTTTCTTATTCTTTGTCGGAACCCCATTAACTAAGATAACCAGAGGTTCCTCTTCCACTTTTTCTACTCCAATTGTGTTAATGTTTTTCTTCAAATCTAGAGGCAAATAAACAACTCTTCCCTTTAATCCTCTCTGTAAATCTGATGGAGGCAATTTCCCTGTCTTTGTCTCCATTCTTACAATAGCCTGAAAGGGATGGATACTTTGAATCAAAATAGATTCATAAGTATTTAAATCCTTCAATTCAGAAGGAATCTCAACCAATTCCAGATTATTATGAACTGCTCTAGCAGGCATCTGGTTTTGATTTAATTTGCAACAACAATAAGTACACACACGTTGATCAAATCCCAAATCAAAACAATTTTCTACCATCAAGTATGTTGCAAAATCCTTCCATTCACTATTATTTTCCCTTTCACTTTTTGCATATAAATCCACTAACTTAGTCTGATTCTTATAATAAGTGCGTCGACAACACACACAAGTGAAATTAGGCCTCTCACTTGATTTCACCTGAAACGTCGCAATTTCCCTCTGGAAATTATCTGTACTGGAAACCTGTACACTATCTTCCACATTACCCTCTTCTTCTGGGTCAATTTCAACATTCTCCTCTTTACTTCCAAAGTAACAAAACTCAATTTCTTCACATATGTTCTTCACATCTATTTCAGAACCATGCAAAAGAGCAGCGCATAATTGTTTAAGCATAATTGCTGGACTCTTAGCATAATACAACATTCTAACTAATTTCCTCACTTTATTATGATGCACTGCTAGCATCCTGAAATGATGAAAAACACTCTGGCATACTCTCCTGGAAAGACAAGCCAGTGAATGACCATGCAAACCTGTCACTTCTCTCACTCTGCAAGGATCTAATTCTTGCAACAACCTTATTTTCTGCTTCAAACTTTTCTTATTAAATGACCGTACAAAATCACAAAGCAAATTGATGGAATCCTGTCGCACACTGCAAATACTACTACACTTCCAGGTGTACACAGGACCCTTAGCACGTCTTCCTAAAACCTCCTTACCTAACACCTCTGCTGTCTCTGTTGTCACAAGTTTTTCTTTTTCAACTGGACAACCATCTTTCACTTCATAAGCACGACCACTGGTGTCAACTGCATGCACCAAATCATTATCCTGGAAATAACTCTCCTCATTAAAAAATGCCTCACAGCTTGAACTATGCATCCATTCTCCAGAAAAAACTTCACAAAAATTACTACGATTAACTATTCTCTTCCATCTACTATTTCTTTTGAAATCATAAATTGCCTTGTTTAGCTTCCTAATTCTATTGATTATCAAAATAAACAACTTACGTTTAATTTCAAATGCCTGATCAATAACTTTCTCAACTTTTTTTTTTCTCTTATAAAAAACCAGTTTCTGTTGACCTTTCTTAATATTTTTTAACAAATTGCCAATTATCCTGTTGCGGAACATTCGTTTACGAATGTCCCTAAACTGTTGTTTCCTTCTACTATCATGCACAGACTTATCTCTTGCTCTAGCAGTAACATTTTTGATTGGCCTTTCCTTTCCATTTGATTTGCTTATCTTTTTATGGACTGAAACATTTTCTGTAGTAATATTTTTTTTACCACACATATTTCTTATGAAATATTTTGTGCTCTTACCCGGTGCTTTCTTCGTGACTTGACAAATATTTTTGTTAGAGGACTGCTGCTTATTTTGTTTCACCTGCTGTCTTTGACGTTTTGCAGCCTTTCTCTGTCTTTCTATTGTTGGCATGGTGAAATCTTGAAATGATCTGCAGTTGAATCTGTGGTAAAATATAATAAAAAATGTTATTAACCATTATTACCAAACAGTAAATCAATAACAATGATCAAAAACTTAACACACTACTTGACATTTTAAATAGAAGATTTTTTAGTCCTTGGCAAATTTACAATACAGAAATAGCAGAAAAGAAATGACATTTATATTTATGTTACCTGTGCTATTTTATATGTGAATCTGATCTAATTTTATGAGCATATTTTAATATTTTATTGAAGACACTACACATAACCTGTTTTTGAAGGTGTCTTTATTTTTAAATTAAACGGTTTACATTTTTACTTTTCATTAATTATACATTTTAAAAATAAATGTTTATATTTCCATAGGCTCAAGCAGGTCAGCTTCCCACCCTATGTCATATAATTCGGACAAATCTGCATCCTCATCACGCTCTTCTTCATCCTCAGGATTTAAATCATCCAATGGATCAACATCCACTGATGTTTCAATTACAAGTTCAATGATGAGGTCAAAATCAACTGATTGCAGATTGTCACTCATGTTGATGTTGTCTTTATCTTTAAAGAAAGATAACAACAATGAGATGTTGCAGAGTAAGAGACAAATCTCAGAGATTATAATAGTAAAATTGTTTAACAAGAGTAATATTTTGCAACTATTATTTAGCCATGTCCAGCAATGCTGATCAGGTGAAGACTATGTCTAATTTTTCAGTGAACAGGACTCATCTCTTCTTAACCTTGGATAAGCCTCACCGACTCTGTGTGTCCTGCACATACTTAAATGTAAAGGGGCAGATTTATGTTAAATGGCACATCCCCAGGCATGCACCAGTTAACGTGCACCGCTGCTCTGCCACCCATGGTGTGCCGTATTTACAATCAGATAGGAGAAAGCTGCGTCAAAACCCTGCGCCTGCTTTAAGCAGGCATAGGTCTTGACGCAACATTGTGGAGATGGGGCACCCCTGAGCCTTGCTTGAGCTGCATCGCACTTGCGATACAACTCCAGCAATCACTACCTTTACAGCACAGATACATCACGCATCTGTGCCATTTTTGCCCCATGATGCCCCGCATTGTAAATGCAGCACACCATGGGTGGCGGAACAGCGGCGCAGGATGACTGACACATCCCTGGTGATGCACCAGTCATCATAAATCTATCCCTAATCTTCTTATCTTGTTACAGATGAACCGCCATATGTACCATCAAACTATTTTGCATTTCCTAAATAGCGAATTTTAAGGAATAAATAGCAATTCTTTACCATTCCTAATTTGCAATGAGCAAATTGCTAATTGCAAGTTACCCATTCATTTCCATGGGCTAGGAGCCTCATAGGAATGAAGGTTTAATTTGCGATTAGCAATTTGCTCATCACAAATTAGGAATTTTTCCAAGGGTGCAGGGGTGTCTCAAGAACACCCTGCTGCACCCCTGAAAAAGAAATTTGGGGGCATATGGCACACATACATGCCCTAAGGGCATGTGTGTGGCGTCATATGGGACCTTTTGTTTTTTTGAAAAAAAGCTTTTTGAAAAGAATTCACAAATTACCACCAATTTACCACAATAGTTTCCAAATCCTTAATGTCATTTTTTACATATTTTTTGTTTGATACATTGCATTTAAGTAATCGCAAAATTTGCAAATGCTTCAGTGCAATCACAAAATAAGGAATAGCAAATTTTGCTACTCCTTATTTTGCATCAAACTTGTTTGATACATACCATTTGTCTAATTAACATTCGCAAAGGCCGAAATTCGCAGAATTTTGATCTTTGCGAATGCTAATTAGCTTGATACATATGGCCCCAAGTGAGGCCTGTCTTGCAACATGGTGCATGTTTTGCATCACTGCTGCATCGGTTTCATGTGGTACGTTTTTTTTACACCATGACATATCTGCCTAAATGCATCAATTTGTAATTTTGTCGCCTCATAGCAAATCTTTTGCACCGCCGCTGCATCATAAAAGTGACGCACAGTGGCGCAAAAGAGGCATACACCTATCATAAATCTGTCCCTAGCATTTTAAATGATTAATCCAGGATGACGATAAGGTGTGGCCTATCCAGAGGTTTGTTTAAGGTGAGGCCTACTCAGGATTGCAGATTAAAGTTACGCTTGATGAAGAATACAGAAGAGATAATACATGTAAAGGCCTACCAATGAAGTAAGTGATTTGCACTTTATTTTGCCAGTCATCATAAATGTATCCCTAAGCTTCTTATCTTGTTACAGATGAACCACCATATGTACCATCAAAATATTTTGCATTTCCTAAATAGCGAATTTTAAGGAATAAATAGCGATTCTTTACCATTCCTAATTTGCAATGAGCAAATTGCTAATTGCAAATTACCCATTCATTTCCATGGGCTAGGAGGCTCATAGGAATGAAGGTGCAATTTGCGATTAGCAATTAGCTCATCACAAAATAGGAATTTTTCCAAGGGTGCAGGGGTGTCTCAAGAACACCCTGCTGCACCCCCTGAAAAAGAAATTTGGGGGCATATGGCGCACATACATGCCCTAAGGGCATGTATGGGCGTCATATGGTACCTTTTGTTTTTTGGAAAAAAAGCTTTTTGAAAAGAATTCACAAATTACCACCAACTAGAAGTTGGTGGTAGTTTCCAAATCCTTAATGTCATTTTTTTACATATTTTTTGTTTGATACATTGCATTTAAGTAATCGCAAAATTTCCAAATCCTTCAGTGCAATCGCAAAATAAGGAATAGCAAATTTTGCTATTCCTTATTTTGCATCAAACTTGTTTGATACATACCATTTGTCTAATTAGCATTCGCAAAGGCCGAAATTCGCAGAATTTTGATCTTTGCGAATGCCAAATAGCTTGATACATATGGCCCCAAGTGAGGCCTGTCTTGCAACATGGTGCATCTTTTGCATCACTGCTGCATCGGTTTCATGTGGTACGTTTTTTTTACACCATGACATATCTGCCTAAAAGCATCAATTTGTAATTTTGTCGCCTCATAGCAAATCTTTTGCACCGCCGCTGCATCATAAAAGTGACGCACAGTGGCGCAAAAGAGGCATACACCTATCATAATTCTGTCCCTAGCATTTTAAATGATTAATCCAGGATGACGATAAGGTGTGGCCTATCCAGAGGTTTGTTTAAGGTGAGGCCTACTCAGGATTGCAGATTAAAGTTACGCTTCATGAAGAATACAGAAGAGATAATACATGTAAAGGCCTACCAATAAAGTAAGTGATTTGCACTTTATTTTGCCAGTCATCATAAATGTATCCCTAAGCTTCTTATCTTGTTACAGATGAACCACCATATGTACCATCAAACTATTTTGCATTTCCTAAATAGCGAATTTTAAAGAATAAATACCAATTCTTTACCATTCCTAATTTGCAATGAGCAAATTGCTAATTGCAAATTACCCATTCATTTCCATGGGCTAGGAGGCTCATAGGAATGAAGGTTGCAATTTGCGATTAGCAATTACCTCATCACAAAATAGGAATTTTTTCAAGGGTGCAGGGGTATCTCAAGAACACCCTGCTGCACCCCTGAAAAAGAAATTTGGGGGCATATGGCGCACATACATGCCCTAAGGGCATGTATGGGCGTCATATGGCACCTTTTGTTTTTTGGAAAAAAATGCTTTTTGAAAAGAATTCGCAAATTACCACAAACTAGAAGTTGGTGGTAGTTTCCAAATCCTTAATGTCATTTTTTACATATTTTTTGTTTGATACATTGCATTTAAGGAATCGCAAAATTTGCAAATCCTTCAGTGCAATCGCAAAATAAGGAATAGCAAATTTTGAACTAAGGACATTTTAAGTCATTTCCACATGTGCAGTGTTTTCAAATTATGATTTGAAAATCGTTTTTGGGGAAAAGTAATGGTTTGCAAATTTATGACAAGGACATAATGGTGTATGCTTCTCTATAAGGCATTTCAGTGTCTCTGATGTCATTTTTCCCATATTACATTATAAGACCTTTCCCCATGGAGCACATTCCTTGTAAATATGCTCCCACCTGTGCATGGTGAATTTAGATTTTGACTGTTTGAGTCACATAGCCATGTTAAAAGTGACCCAAATAAATTGCAAACGCTTTAAAAAAACACATTCATGTGTCTTAAGGACATTTTAAGTCATTTCCCCATGGACAGTGTTTTGTAAGTGGCGCAAAAGAGGCATACACCTATCATAAATCTGTCCCTAGCATTTTAAATGATTAATTCAGGATGACGATAAGATGTGGCCTATCCAGAGGTTTGTTTAAGGTGAGGCCTACTCAGGATTGCAGATTAAAGTTACGCTTGATGAAGAATACAGAGGACATAATACATGTAAAGCTCTACCAATGAAGTAAGTGATGTCCACTTCATTGCGCCAGTCATCATAAATGTATCCCTAAGCTTCTTATCTTGTTAGACATCAACCGCCATATGTATCATATAACTATTTTGCATTTCCAAAATAGCGAATTTTAAGGAATAAATAGCGATTCTTTACCATTCCAAATTTGCGATGAGCAAATTGCTAATTGCAAATTACCCATTCATTTCCATGCGCCAGGATGCCCATATGAAAGAAGGTGCAATTTGCAATTAGCAATTAGCTCATAGCAAATTAGGAATTTTTCCAAAGGTGTAGGGGTGTCTCAATAACACCCTGCTGCACCCCTGAAAAAGAAATTTGGGGGCATATGGCGCACATAAATTTTAACAACATTCCTTTACCTCAAAAACGATTTTCAATTCATAATTTGAAAACACTGCCCACAGGGAAATTACTTAAAATTTCCTTAAGACACATGAAAGTGTTTTTTTATTGCCTTTCCAGCATGGTTGGGTCACTTTTAACATGGCTATGTAACACAAACATCTAAAATCTAAATTTGCCATGCACAGGTGGGAGCATATTTACAAGCAATTTGCGCCACAGAGAAAGGTCTTACATTAAAATGGGAAAAATAACATCAGGGACAGTCAATTGCCTTATAAAGAAGCATACACCATTATGTCCTTGTCATAAATTTAAAAACAATTCCTTTTCCCCAAAAACGATTTTCAAATCATAATTTCAAAACACTGCACATGGGAAAATTACTTAAAATGTCCTTAAGACACATAAAAGCGTTTTTTAATTGCCTTTGCAGCATGTTTGTATCACTTTTAACATGGCTATGTAACACAAACATTAAAAATCTACATTTTCCTTGCACAGGTGGGAGCATATTTACAAGCAATTTGCGCCACATAATTCATAATTTTCTCCTTAAAGCACACTATTCTCTATCTAAATTAAAGAAATATTTTCTCACCTTAGCAAATACTTTGAGTTTGAAAACAGTCTCAGAAACACACCAATTTGTCTTCAGCAGAGCAAAAGGTATGCACTCCAGAGTCTGCAGCTATCAAAAGCACAGAAATGCTGTAATTCTTCACACATATCTCTCATGTCACCCAATCAAAACTCTTCCCTCACTTTTTTTCAAATGAAAACCCTTCCCCCCTCTGCCCTTTCTGCCTTTTCTGCATGGCAACCACCTCTTGGAAGATTTCTGGTGTTTGCAAGTTCACACAACAATGTTGCAATTGAACTCTGAACTCTCAGTGCACCTGCATATCCAGTGCATTCTTTCATTTAATGATTTTTTATTGACCATTCAAAATACATCTTTCAAATAACTCATCCGTGCACCCTAACTTTCTGTTTTCAGCAATCAAAATCCACCAATCACTGTTACTGCTTCATGAACACAGAAACTCCACAGTTTTTTTCATTTTAAACTCTCATTTTTTCAACTGCCATTTCATTGCCACACTTCATCTGACTGCAGGAGAACCTTCTCTCACCATGTTTTCTGTCTGGATTGTTGGACATAGTTATATTCACTGGGCTCAAAGGTACACTGAAAACAGGAATTTACCTAACCTCAATTTACAAGATGTGGAAATTAAGTGGTTTGGCCACAGAGGATTAAAATGTCACCAATTGATACCATTGGTGAAAACCTTTATGCATTTGCCCAAACCTGACCTGTTAATTGTGCACTGTGGAGGTAATGACTTGGGCACTTTGACTGGTGTAGGTCTGGAAATGCTTTTAAAGGACACCTTTGAGCAATTAATGGCACTTTTTCCTCAGACTGCCTTGGTATATTCAAATATATGCCAAAGACAGAAATGGAGGTGGTCAAACCAATTTTGTCCACAAATTGAGAAGTCGAGGAAGCATGTAAACAAATCTGTTTCAGCTTACATGAGAGACCATGGAATGGGCTCCCTGTACAACAATAACTTGCGTTACTACATGCAAGATATCTACAGAGGAGATGGAGTTCACTTCTCAGATGAGGGCAACAGAATTTTCACTCTGAATTTAAGAATGTGCATTGGTACCTACTTATAAGTACCTAAATGTACCATAAACCCAAAAGCTCTTCTCAGAGCTACCCTACATCTGATCACTCACAATTATTATTTTACTCTAACATTTTTCACTAATTTTCAACAAAGTACGCTCCCTGGGGCGCTACCCGGTACGCGAACCGGGAGCTAACCTCGCGAAATTTTTAAAAAAAATGTTTTTTTTCGCACATATGGGCCTCCTCAGCCACCCTCACAAAACCTAGGGGGTCAAGATAAGTCTACCGTGCCCCCTTCTACCCATTCTGAACATTATTTGCCCTCCATCTTGTATCTTAATTCGACCGAAACACAAAATGGTGGACTCCCTTTACGCTTAAGGTTCGCGAACCGGGGCGCTCAACGGTTCGCGTACCGGGTCGCTCCCTGGGAAGCGCACCATCAAAAAAGGTGGGAAAGTAGTTCACAGAAAAGCCACTGGAGACAATTTCACCAAATATAGACTAGCTCATACTACATACCAATCCCTACCATTTTCACAAATTTGATTGGAATTCCATTTAGCCATTTAGCCTGTAGACCTCTCTAAATACCGTGAGGTAAATTACTTCACAAAACACATCAGAAGTGTTGGAATTGACAACCAATTAAAATGTTACTTTCATTTTCTACTTTTTTTACCTGACATTTGATTGGTTATATACCTGAATATATATAAAGGAAGAGAAGAAAACACAGCCATTTTGACTACTACTTCTTGGTGTACATTTCAATAGGATTTTCACTAATTCCTTCAACTTCTTTCTAAAGGTAAGTTTTTATTTTTAAAACTGAAGTATATTGTGCACTATAAGTTAATATGGTAAACTTTTTCTGGAGTTAGGCTTCTCTTGTATAATTATGAATTTACTTACGTTAAATCACATACACTTTTTTATATTCCTACTTCCACTCTGATACTATACACTGCCCAAAATTAATCCCAACAGTGCCCTATCTCTACTAATATATATTTTTTTAATCTAAATTTCAGGCAAAATGGAAGGCGAACAGAAAGTTGAATTTCAAATTGTCCTGCAAGAGAGCAGCCAAGAAATCAATGATGAAAATGATATTGAATTTTTCGATGAAACTTTAGACAAAGAACTACTGCAATGTGTACAAGCAGTAGATAACCTCCTTGAAAATGAGGACATTTTACACCCTCAGAGACTACAATGTATATTCAATGATAATTATGAAATTTCTGACAATGAAATGTTAGAAAGTTTAATAAATTATGAAACACAATCACAATAAAAAAAATGCTTAAAAAATAAAGAAAATAAAAAATAATCAACAAAACCAACAATCAATTAACATACAGCATTTGAAAAGTCTATCATTCATTTTTCATTGCAGTACGCTGCCCAGAACGCTTCCCGGTTCGCGGACCGGGCGCTCCCCACGCAAAAAAAACAAAATTTGTTTTTGTTTTTTTTGCCCCGCGGGGCCCTTTTAAAACCTCCACATTAAACCTAGGGGGTCAGGGAGGATCTAGTATGCCCCCTTATGGTTATTTCCCCCTTTGTTTTGGCCTCCTCTTGTCTCTCAATCCTACCGAGAGACAAGATGGCGGCCGCTCCGGACTGTTTAGAATGTTGACAGACACCGGAGAGCCAATCAGCTTAGCTACGCGAAGTTCCGGTACGCTTAAGGTCCGCGGACCGGAGCGCTGCCCGGAGCGCGCTTACAGATATATATCTTTTTTTAAACGTTAATTTCTCAAAATCCACTGGAGCACATATATTGAGACCTACAAAAGGCACATCGGGCTACCAGTCCCTACAATTTTGCCAAGTTTCATGCAAATCCATTCAGCCGTTCGGGCTAAAAGTGAGGCCAACCGCCCTATGGAAAACTGAATGTTAAAAACACGTTTTGGGACCCCCCTTTTTTCTCGACCCCCTCTGGACGAACCCCCCCCAAATTTCCAGGGGCTGCTCAGAAACAAAATGTTCCATTTTCCAGAAAATTTCAGCCAATTCTGTCCACAAACGCCAAAGTTATTAGACATAGAATTTTCAAAAATCCCATAGGGAAAAAATCCTAACTATATATACCTACTGGCGACCGCCAGTAGGTAATATATATATATATATATATATATCAAGTCCAAAACCTCCTCTCTCACAGGAAGAAAGAGCCACAACAGGTACACAGGACCAACTCGGTTTTATTCAGCTTTCAGGGCATGACGCGTTTCGTCGGAAGACTTTTTCAAATGCCTAAAATTACGAATGCTGACCAATGTCCACTTAAAACCAGCTTGGCTTACTGCGATTGGTTGTAGTCATCTGGTAGGCACAAGGGAGCGTCTCTGAACTCGGTACTCCGAGTTTCACGTAGGCAGTCACTCAGCGTCTGTACTCTCCCAAGTGGGCGGTGTCTGCCTCCTGTTCCCTTCGCACCTGGATGTTACTTGTGGCAAACCTGCTGGCCTGACCTTACAACCCCCCGCCCACTGCAGCTTGGTCGTTGGAGCACCACATCAGTGCATGGTGTCCCCTCGTGAAGTCACGGACCAGTTTGTTGGTAAGTACCGGTTGCAGCGAGCGGTAGTTCATCGGTTCCCCAGTTCATGAGAAAAATCCAAAACGAGCACTTGCCACTGTTTACCGCTGAACAACTTGTGGGGAGGGGGCTCCAAGTGCGCTGTGGCCACGCACTTAAACATCAAGTCCAAAGTAAATAAATAAATAATACCCTATTTTTGAATGAATAAATGAATAACAGATAGCTCAATAAATAAGAGTCAAGATTCGAGGTAGTAGGAGTTTTGCAGGTTTAATACAGCAAATACAGGAATAGGATGGCAAGGCCCAACAGCGCTGCCGGGGTCAGGATCGGGACAAGGGGAATAACTTTTTAATAACAGTGCATGAGCATATATACATAACGCAAACACATAGCATTACATTGCAATAGGCGTAGCAGTGGGTGGAGCAAAAGGCGTGACGCGTAGCAGTCGCGAAAGATAAGGGTGAAAAGAGGTGTAACAGGGCGTATACATGGACATGTGATGCAAACGTAACAGAATATGTCATGAATGGGGCGGAAACCATGGAGGGGGCTACCTGAGGAGCCGGGACCTCTAACCTGATGGTGCGCGCAAACTAGCAATGACGTGTTACTAGGAGAAGCTGGGGGCTATGAACTCTGTGCTAGGAGCAGAGACTGAAGTCTGGAGAGTCAGGGCGACATGTACCTAAACAGCATCTAGTATCTGATGTTTAGAGAACATGTTGATATAAACTAGAAGTCAGGAGGGGAAAGGCTAACTTGATTCTAAGACTGGACCATGCATTATTCTACATGTAGTGCGTGATGAAGAATATTAAATGACCATTAAATGCAGTATTTCTCTAACGTGGAGACGTGAAGGCTAGACAATGACGGAAACTATCGATGCGATTCAGTAGCTTTAGGAATGCAGAGAAGGAGGACTGAACTGATAACTGGAATCATAACATATTCTTGGCAGACTCAGAGGCAGAGCCAGGGTGAGCCGGGCACTGCGAGGCAGGAAGTAAGTGAAGGGTCGAGGATACAGGTGGGGGCTGTATCGCTCCTCAGCGAGGCTTCAGGAGACAGGAGCTGAATCTGGTGTCCGGGCCCTTTTGAGGCCTAGAAACGGGGACTTTTCAATAGAATAACGTGCACACTGAGAAACGTGGCAACGTAGCTTTACATAGGCCTGATATTCGTAGTATTCACGAGAACTGGAAACTGGCATACTAGAGGTGGACACAACTGTAATTGCGTCATTAATCGAACATAGGGAATGCATATGCATATTTAATCATGCACACATAACATATGATGGATGACACGTAGGGACACAGAACATGGCAAAATTTACTTTTCCACATTCCCTCCTTGTCACTACGTTTCCATCAGGAAACATCAATATTCATGATACCATCTATCATTTCATACAGTATCATTTGCTCGTCTCGAATTATCCTGGAACGGGATTTAGAACGGGGCTTGGGACTAGGAATACAAGAGGTAGCACAGATGCCGCAAATCGCAGGGCCACATTGTATACAGAGGCAGCAGCTGAATATGATCGCTACTGCAATACCTAGAAAGGACAAGACTTTCCATCCCCAGGCGGAAATTATATTCCAGAACCAACCGGACCATGTCCAGGTGCCTGGATCTTGGTGTAACAGATGGGCAATTTTATGGAGTCTGGTTATAGCTGAATAAACAGACGGCGCGTTATTTGGAATGAAAATGCAGCAACTAGATCCGATGACTCTACAGGCCCCGCCCCTATCGGCCAGTATGACGTCAAGGACGAGACGATTCTGTAAAACGACAAATCTCATAGCAGATTGCTCTTCAGTTAAGTTACCTAGAGCAGAGGCAGTCTCATTTACTACAGCTTCGAGGGTTCTGGTTAACCTACGGATTAGCTTACTATTCTGGATAGGTCCTATAAAGAAAAAGAAACCTCTGTTGAAATCTGTATACTGTTCTAGAGCAGTTTCAGTATAATCGACAATTGGGGACTCCCTTCTATGTCTAATGTGTACTAGATGTGTGTTTCTATGATAATCAGGTGGGGCTAGGAAAACTGGTGGCAGTAGGAAGGCAATGTAACAGGTTCCCTCCCAATCGAGGGGCAGACGAACATATGCAGTTTGACCACAAATAAAATAAGAATGACGTGAAGCTTTGAAAATGGATTTCCCACTGTCACTATACTTGACAATAGTAGTACAATCACTATGTCCTACATGTACGGAACCATTATTTCGGACACATAATTCGCCTTTAACTGGTAGTACTGAAATAGCAGGTAAGTCTGGAGTAGTATCAGACTGAACATTCAGGACCATGAAATTCGAAGAATAGTTACCTAAATTATACACTTCATTTTCTAGATCTAACCCGGTTCTGTGGGGGAGACCTTGCTTGTCTGGAAAACATGTACTGTTAAGAAAAGACATATCTGTTGAGGATGACGTTAACGTGGACCATGCTCCACACGAACCATTATGTGAAAATGGATAAGGAAAAAGTGGCAGAACTCCCTTCGGTATCTGGAAAGGGGGGAGTCGACCACACACCCAACAATTAGTGGCATTGCTGGTCTGATGTGAGTAATGTAACATGCGGATGAAAGAATTATTTTTCATAGCGAGGCGGTAAGAGAGTTCATGAGGAGGCAGATCACTAAACGTGTGCTCTACTGTAGCATTAGCAGACTTATTTACATGAAGAACTGGGAAATACAAGAAAAATGCATAACTGGTGCAGGAAATCATAATGCTGAGAAACAATATGAAACATAGAAAAACGATACATCGAATTGAGTTTTGACTAACTCTCTCACTATGGGGGTCTATTTTATACATGTCAGAAACAGTCTAACCGTTTCACCTAGGGGAGGACTTAGACAATCAAACTGGCTGACTTATTTTACTAGACCGGAGTTTCAACTTATACTCCTGTTGCGGAGTTTTCTCTAACAGGGGAGGGTTTGTAGCAATGTCTTTTGCGGGACAGTCCTTGAGAACAATATTTTGGCAATCCTTCAAATCCTGGGAAATGTTCTTTGAGACGGGTTTCAGTCCATAAAACTTCTTTATATGTGAAAGGTGCACCCAGCCTTTGCGACCCTCCAACTTCACGGCTGTACGGGTGGCGAGGAGGACCTGTCGGGGCTCCTTCCAGCGTGGCTCCAGCGGACTTGAGCGGTCAAAATTGCGGACCAAGACCATGGATCCTGGAACGATTTCATGCGGTGCCACCTCGGTATTGTCTGGAAATGCGGCGGCAACCTGTGAACGACAAGAGTTGAGGGCAGACATCAAGGAAGCTAGGTAATCTGTCAGCATATTACTTGAAACATCGGTAATACTTCGGGGTCTAGGAGTACCCCACATGTTAGGGGGGCGGCCGAAAACGACCTCATACGGGGACAGACCTGATCTGGAATGTGCGACCATGCGCATATAAAATAAAGCGACTGGCAGAGCTACTAGCCAGTCCACACCTTTCTCTTTACATACTTTTGCAATACGGATTTTCAGAGTCTGGTTATGTCTCTCTACGAGACCGGCTGCTTCAGGATGGCGTACACAATGAAACTTCCACTGGTACCCCAACAAAAGGGAAACATGCTTCATTAACTCAGATGAGAATGGCTGGCCGTTGTCAGAATATACGACTCTAGGGAGTCCATAACGGGGGAAGAACTCACGAACCAACTGCTTGGCAGTGGTCGCGGCTGTGTAATCTGGGACTGGATATGCTTCTGTCCACCTGGACAAAGCGCATACAACTACAAGGACATACTTGAAACCTCGACATCGTTCCATCTGAATATAATCCATCTGGAGGACTTCAAAAGGGTGGTCAGGGGGCTGGAATCCACCTTGTTCCACCGGGACACTTTTACCTGGATTAAACTGGCAACATATCATACAGGTACGGACTTTCTGTTTGGCTGCAGCTCGTAAATGCTTGTTGAACCAGATGTTCTGGATACTGTCTAACATAGCTTTTTCTCCTAAATGTGCTGGACTATGTGCGGTATTAATAATAACTTGAACCATAGAGTCGGGGAGAAACCATGTGGCTCTACCCTTCGTTAACCATCCTTGATCTGTCTGGACCCCTCCTTGTTCGGACCATTTCTTGATTTCTTCGGGAGTAGCATGTAACTGTATGTCTATGACATCTTGTGTAGGGTCTTTAACTGTCATACATGTAATCGGATCTGGAGTGTGTGTCATGTTAACTGGAATGTCTAGAGTCTGTGCTGTAAGCTTGGCTGTGCGATCTGCTAGATCGTTACCTTGAGAAATGGTGTCAGTAACTTTCGTATGTGCTTTGCACTTCATGATAGCGATAGATGTCGGTAAATGTATGGCATCTAACAGAGCTTGAATGAGGAGACCATGCTGAATCTTGGTTCCATGAGAAGTCATGAAACCTCTCTCCTGCCAGAGCACTCCGAAGTCGTGTACAACTCCAAATGCGTAGCGTGAATCTGTGTAAACATTAACTTTCAAGTTCTTGGCGTGTATGCAGGCTTGTGTCAGAGCAACTAGCTCTGCTGCTTGAGCGGACAGGGTGTCAATACGGTGTGTTTCAATAACTTCAGTGTCAGTAGTCACTGCATACGCGGCGACTAGTTCTCCTGTACTTGTTCTCATACATGAACCATCCACATAAAGTGTCAGGTCGGGGTCTGGTAACGGAACATCTGTCAGATCTTGTCTTGGCTTTGTCGTAATGTTAACTACTTCCACGCAGTCATGTGTGGCAGAATTCGGAGTAACTGATGGTAACAGTGTAGCAGGGTTCAGGATGTTGCAGCGTCTGATTTCTATGTGTGGCTGGAACAGTGTCAATTCATAACCTGTTAAACGTGCAATTGTCAAGTGCTGAGTTTGTGTTCGGTTTAAAAGAACTTCCACGGAATGTGGAACTTGTACTGTCAAGGAGTGTCCTAAGACTATGGAATCACTTTGTCTGATAGCTAGGGCTGTGGCTGCAACTGACTTGAGGCACGCGGGCAGAGCCTGGGCTACAGGATCTAATGTGCTCGAAAAATAAGCACAGGGCTTGTATTGTCCTGCTTGATCTTGTGTGAGAACAGATAATGCTGTACCTTCGCGTTCAGTGACGAAAAGTGTAAAAGGCTTACTGTAGTTCGGTGTCGCTAGAACTGGAGCTTGGCATAGGGCTTTCTTTAACTCATTGAAACTAAGTGTATGTTCAGATGTCCAAGGGAGGACAGTCGATACGGCTGCCTCCTGTGTCGTTAACTGTATCAGTGGCTTGGCTAGAAATGCATACTGAGGAATCCATTGTCTGCAGTAAGAAGTAAGGCCGATAAAAGCACGTACCTCCTTCTGGGTCTTGGGCTG
Source organism: Lissotriton helveticus (assembly GCF_964261635.1). Lineage (NCBI taxonomy): Eukaryota > Metazoa > Chordata > Amphibia > Caudata > Salamandridae > Lissotriton > Lissotriton helveticus. The sequence goes on along the minus strand of NC_136071.1, from coordinate 1,197,898,253 downwards.
AGGAAGACTCGCTATTAACTGGATACGGTCTGGTGTCAACTGCCTACCCCTCTTGGACAGTAAGTGTCCTAAGTAGACCACTTGCTGGACACAGAATTGAAGCTTAGAAGGGGACACCTTGTGCCCCATCTCGGCTAGGAAATACAAGACTGTAAGGGATGCTCGCTCGCAAGCACGTTCAGAACGGGCTGTGATCAGGAGATCATCGACATACTGGAGCAGGGCAGTGTCAGTTGGCATGTGAATGTTGTCTAGTTGTCTTTTAAGTGCTTGACTGTAAATGCTAGGGCTTTCTGTGAAACCTTGAGGAGCGCGTGTGAACATATAGCTCCTTCCATTTAAACAAAATCCGAAAAGGAACTGGCTGTCTGGATGAATAGGGACACTGAAAAACGCGTTCTTGAGGTCGATTACAGTAAAGAACGTGGCTTCGGAATCAATGGCTGTCAATAGGGAAGAGATATCTGGAACGACTGGGTACTGAGGAATAATACATTTATTAAGTTCTCGTAGGTCAATCACTAATCGATATACTGGGGGTGCATTTGGATCAGTATGTTTCATGACTGGAATGATCGGGGAATTGCATACATTGGAGTCAGTTTCTACAACCACTCCTTGAGCCATGAGCTCGTCAATAATTTTGGATAAGGCTGCTACAGCCTCAGGTGGCAATCTGTACTGTCTGATTCGTGGTAACACCACACCTGGCTTGAGAGTCACACGATAGGGTGTGATTTGCATATAACCAACATCAGTTGGACCTTGCGCCCATAGATGCTGCGGAACATTAGACAATCTGGGATCAAAATCTCGTAATACATAGTGACCCTTAAAGTCACGTAGGAACAATCGTATTCCCTCTGGGGAACAGCATATAACTGCACCTAACTCTTTCAGTGTTTTAATGCCTAATAGGTTTTCTGGACATGACTTAGTAAGTAACAGATCAGTAGTGCGGGACAATGGACCTACTTCTAGAGTAACTGGCTTTGATATTTCATTTACAATGGGTTTTCCTGAAAATCCAAGGGAAACATTTCTTGAGCCTGAGAGCGGAGCCCCTGGAACTTCGGCGTGACTAATTGTGGTCCTACTTGCCCCTGTATCAATCAAAAACTTTCTGTCTTTCCCTAATACTTGACTGTGAACATAGGGACCTTCTTGATCTACAGGTATCTCGATGAGAGGCAAGCCTACCTCCCTCTCTAGGCTGTTTCATGAATACTGCTGGTACTCTGGATACTCAGACTGTGCATACTGGTACATCTGCTGTGTAACGTGCTGTGTTGCAGCAATAGGCTGCGGTGCGGTAACTGTCTGTGGTGCATTCTGTGGCTGAGGAGTCTGTGAAACTTGTTCTTGCCTAGGCGGACGTGGTCTTTCTTTAGTCTTACCAGTAGCTATGTTGTGTTTCAGAACTGCACACTCGTTTATAAAATGACCTGGCTGTTTACAATAATTGCAGTTCCCTTTAACGGGAGCTGCAGGATGACTGGCTTGATTCGGACCCCTCTTCTGACTGTCTTGAGGAACAGATTGTGCAACTAGTACTTTCATTTTTGTGTCTTTCATACGTTTTCTCTCGTGTTCTTGTTCTTCCCTGATCCTATTCTGGTGGTATTGGAGCATCTGCAACATCTGGGACGGGGTATTAGCTTGCCAGGTACTTTCGACTTTCAAAACTCGATTTTTAATTTGTGGACTTGAATTCTCGACTAATTTAGTAACAAAAAGGTGAGGGTATGACTCACTACTTGTCTTGAGGCCACTGTTGATGCTAAAACATTTCTCAAATCTGGAATAAAAATCACTAATATCTTCGTCTTGTTTCTGTTTACAGGCTGAGATTGCATCCCAGTCTTCTTTTCTAGTTGTCAATAATCTAGGTAAAACTTGTATTAATAATTCTGGTAATTCTTTACATTTCGCTCCAAGACCGGTACCTGGTACTCGTGCCTTGTCTTCAGCTTCTAGAACTGCCCAATCGATCTTTTTCTCTCCCACCTCCCATTCTTTTTCCTTGAGCTTTTCATACACCCCTGCGGGCAGCAGAACCTTTAACATTTTAATTATATCTGGATACGTGTATTCTCCCATACGGAGCATGTCTTTTAATTCTCTATGGAACCCTGCTGGATCTTTATCATGACAGGGAATTAATTTCTTCATCTCTAGGAGTTCCATCTTTGTAATCGGAGTGTAAACAAACACTCGTTCTAGTTCGCCACCCGTTCCTCTAACTGGGTGGACTTCTCGTAACGGATTCTGTCTCTCTATGTAAAATGGTTTACTTTCTGGGGGTGAGACATGAACAAAATGCGGGTTCAGAAACGTTCTATGTTTGTGACGCTGTTCTAGAATGACACTAATTAAGTCGGTACCTAAACCTTTCCATCTATACTGGAGTAACTCGTTCAGGATATCATGTAACGGGCCTGGATCAGAGTGCTGACCCTCATACAATGTAATGAGGTGCTGAATCATATACATACCCGCCAGTCGTTGTTCGGCTGGGGGCATTTTCAGAAACATTTGTGCCACTATTTCGTCTGGAAAAGTGGTAGAATCAGTAATCCATCGGACTGCTGATCGGGCTAGTTCTTGTTCATGCATGGTACTCAACTCACTGTAACCGATTCGTAATTTCAGAATGTGATCGGTAGCTTGAAACACTTGTTCTAGAGAACCTTGTTCTGGTGCTGGATGATGAAAAATAGACTTGTGTTCTAGGCGTAAATGGCGATCTGGAAATCTAGATTTTCCTACATACGCTATTCTGTCGGGATTCTCGTCGTCTAACTCTTCAGGATCAGAGTTACTTTCTTTCTCGCTTACTTGTGCTGCTTTACGCTGTTCGTGTAACTTTATTATTTCTTTACGGATTTTCTTGTACATACTCTCCATAGCACCGACGGTCTTGTGCTTACCCTCGGCTATATTATCACTCCACCTTGTCAGGGTTTTCATTTCAGCCGGATCTTTAGACGGGTAATCTTGTTCTCTTATTAGACAATTGATCAGAAACTTTAATATCATGAGCTGGGTCTCAGCTTTCCTTTGAGACATGGCCTCGCCAATGCTTTCTGGATCATCCCCTGTACGGATGAAACGATATATTCTGTCTAGATCTTCTTTCATATTCGGTAAGGTGACTAGATACTCGGTCACCTTTCTTACGCGGAATGAATATAAAACCATATTATCCTCGCCTGGGACTGGATCATAGCCGCATTCGGCAAGGGATTTTCTTATTTCTGCTACAGTCTGATGTCTGGGCGTACGCTGTGATGCTTGCATATGTAATTCGGCTGTCGTTAAACGCTTGTGTGGCGGCGGGGTTTGAGGAGTACCTCCCCCTGTGGCCCCTAAACTAGAGTCGTCTACTGAGGCTCTTCGTCCTGGCAGAGTGGGAAATGGAAATGTAGGCTGGACTTGTATGGCGGGCTGGACCGGGGGTACCGTAACAGGTACTCCGGTGTCTGGAGGAGCGGGAAGTGCCTGATTTACAGGGACTGGCGGAGCGCGAACAGGATTTGCATATTCTGGGACTGTGTCGTCCAAATAGGACGAAATAAAAATATCAGCTGCGGTCTGTTTGTGACGTAGCTTGGTCGGAACTAATGGTGGCGGGAAATTACTGGATGCCTCTGGGGTCGCTTTTGGCAAGCCCTCGGCAAGGAGAGGATACATACCCCTAATAAGGGCATGCCTCTGTCTGTCTGACTGTTCGGCTTTGACTTGTTCACCTATCTCGATTAGTTCTTTTTCTTGTGCTCGTTCTAAGGATTCTCTACTTAATTCTGACTTTCTGATTTCTTTTTCAGTTCTTTTATGAGCTTCTTTGCGCCATAACTCGATGGCATCTTTCTGTGACTGTCTGGCTTTCTTTTTCCATAATGCCTCTTCTACTCGCATGATGCACTCGGCATCCCATGTACCCGATACGGGCCATCTATACTTTTCTTCTAACTGTTTGGTATAATCTACCCATAAGTCTAGATACAAAATGGCGCTTATGCCATGCTTCTGATACATAAAATGACCTGGACTGTCCCTAGGCGGAACTGGAACTGCTGCTTCCAGCAGACCCTTTCTAGTTTTTAACTGACGTAACTTAGAAAACAAGGGCATGACTGGACTGTAATCTAGACACAATACAATACACAATGAACACGATACTTATCCCCCATTCATACCACGACATTAAAATACATGAAGAACATTTAAAAATAACAGTTCGAACAGAATACTACCTGGAATACGGAACACAGAATACATGAATTTCCTCGAGAACAGAACTGACTGGAACAGAAACTAGGTGCACTGCTGAAACAGTACGAAACTTACCGGTCTCATAAAGAGACACGTCAGGACCCGCATCCACCGAAGTGGACACTTCGTTTGTGGGTCTGTGTACCACCAACCCACGGACCAGAGTCAATTAAATTGACCCTGTCTAGATACTACCCCAGTAACGGTACTCACCGGGCAGCAAAAACGGAAGGCCTCAGACTGGACGGGACTGCTTGGACGCCGGACGGACGAACTTCGGACTTCTGTTACAGGTGGGCCTCCGGATACCTCGGACCTTGGACTCTCGGCTTGGGCTCTGGTCGGGACTCGCCGCGTTCCTCCACCGTCTCGTCTGGATGCTGGACCGCCTCCTCCGTCTCCTCCGTGGGCCTGAGGGATACTTGAAGCAGAAATATCTGCCAGTGCGCAGAAGAGTTCCGTCACGACTGCAGAGGGTCAGGGGGTCGGCGTGGCTTCACCGACGCGTGGGGAAAGGGCAAGTCCCTGTTCGGGCGCCATTATGTGGTAAATAAATAAATAATACCCTATTTTTGAATGAATAAATGAATAACAGATAGCTCAATAAATAAGAGTCAAGATTCGAGGTAGTAGGAGTTTTGCAGGTTTAATACAGCAAATACAGGAATAGGATGGCAAGGCCCAGCAGCGCTGCCGGGGTCAGGATCGGGACAAGGGGAATAACTTTTTAATAACAGTGCATGAGCATATATACATAACGCAAACACATAGCATTACATTGCAATAGGCGTAGCAGTGGGTGGAGCAAAAGGCGTGACGCGTAGCAGTCGCGAAAGATAAGGGTGAAAAGAGGTGTAACAGGGCGTATACATGGACATGTGATGCAAACTTAACAGAATATGTCATGAATGGGGCGGAAACCATGGAGGGGGCTACCTGAGGAGCCGGGACCTCTAACCTGATGGTGCGCGCAAACTAGCAATGACGTGTTACTAGGAGAAGCTGGGGGCTATGAACTCTGTGCTAGGAGCAGAGACTGAAGTCTGGAGAGTCAGGGCGACATGTACCTAAACAGCATCTAGTATCTGATGTTTAGAGAACATGTTGATATAAACTAGAAGTCAGGAGGGGAAAGGCTAACTTGATTCTAAGACTGGACCATGCATTATTCTACATGTAGTGCGTGATGAAGAATATTAAATGACCATTAAATGCAGTATTTCTCTAACGTGGAGACGTGAAGGCTAGACAATGACGGAAACTATCGATGCGATTCAGTAGCTTTAGGAATGCAGAGAAGGAGGACTGAACTGATAACTGGAATCATAACATATTCTTGGCAGACTCAGAGGCAGAGCCAGGGTGAGCCGGGCACTGCGAGGCAGGAAGTAAGTGAAGGGTCGAGGATACAGGTGGGGGCTGTATCGCTCCTCAGCGAGGCTTCAGGAGACAGGAGCTGAATCTGGTGTCCGGGCCCTTTTGAGGCCTAGAAACGGGGACTTTTCAATAGAATAACGTGCACACTGAGAAACGTGGCAACGTAGCTTTACATAGGCCTGATATTCGTAGTATTCACGAGAACTGGAAACTGGCATACTAGAGGTGGACACAACTGTAATTGCGTCATTAATCGAACATAGGGAATGCATATGCATATTTAATCATGCACACATAACATATGATGGATGACACGTAGGGACACAGAACATGGCAAAATTTACTTTTCCACAGGAAGATAGAGCCACAACAGGTACACAGGACCAACTCGGTTTTATTCAGCTTTCAGGGCATGACGCGTTTCGTCAGAAGACTTTTTCAAATGCCTAAAATTACGAATGCTGACCAATGTCCACTTAAAACCAGCTTGGCTTACTGCGATTGGTTGTAGTCATCTGGTAGGCACAAGGGAGCGTCTCTGAACTCGGTACTCCGAGTTTCACGTAGGCAGTCACTTAGCGTCTGTACTCTCTCAAGTGGGCGGTGTCTGCCTCCTGTTCCCTTCGCACCTGGATGTTACTTGTGGCAAACCTGCTGGCCTGACCTTACAACCCCCCCGCCCACTGCAGCTTGTTCGTTGGAGCACCACATCATATATATATCCAAACAAAGATATATATATACTTATATATATATAGGCAATACCCTTTCAAGCTTAGAGTGCCTCTGCTTAAACATGTAAAAGAAAGGAAGCAGTGAATCTTGGGCAGGTCCCACTTTTAGGCTGAAAGCAGTTCCTTTATATAGAACACTCTTCAGCATCACCAACACTCCAAATCTGCTCACATCAATTTTTAAGCATATAATTAGCACAATGTCATCTACACCAAGCTAGAACGTAACAAAGCCTTTTGACATTTTTACAGCAAAGTCTTTAATGACAGGATTATCTAGTGTCATGCTCACTGAGCTGGTAAATGACAAAAGTCTTATACTATTGCAGACACAGTATTATAACTTTAGATTTGTAATATACCATCCAAGCCAACCTGAAATTAATAAAATCGACCCTTAGCACATGTTTCACTCTTTTTAAAGCTCGTCAGCCCACCTCCCTCCATTTTTTAAGCCCCATCTATTGACGTGGCCTCTGCGTTGAGGCGTCCTGGTGGAAACAAGAATTGTCAAAGATAGGCCTGCAAATGAACTCCAACCAAAGATGGAAAGGTGTAAGAATGCTTCACAGTCCAGAGGTGCCATCAGCGGGGTGCTCAAAGGAACTGTCTGCTTCTGTGACATGATCCTGCAAGCTTTAGAGGACACTAGGATAGCTCTAGAGGGAAACATGGAAGAAATCCATATCATTGTGTCACTGCTACAATAAGACAACTGAAAGGATTACAGATGCAGAAAAGTATATATTGACAGGGTAAGACATTAATGCTTCACTTGCTTATAGGAGTTATCCAGTCGCTTGGAACAAAGAATTGAAGACACTGAGGGGAGAAACCAAAGAAACACTATCTCCAAAGTGGGCATGCCAGAGGGGTTTGAAGGCACATTGATGGAACAATCTTTAACCTCCCGGATAAAATCATAGACCTCGTCAGAAAAATTCTCCCAATGCTTTGTTGCAGAGCAAGCGCACAGATCCCTGTAAACCAGATCTTTCCCATCATGCTCCACATCATGAGGCACATCATTGCCCTACGTTTTAATTATGTGCACAGAAGCGTCAGCGTGTGCCAGCGACACAGCTCTGTTTGCCAGTCTGAAAATGTTGCTGTTCCCTAATTACATGCTCTTTTTGTTCTTGTTTGGCAGGAAAACAAAACTCAGAGCCTTGCAGTAGGACTGTTATGCTTCTTTCCCGACAACTCCAAGTCAACTTTCAGGACAAGACTTTCTTTTTTTACTTGCCTGAGGCCACTTGGGATTTGATCCAGGAAAGAAAAACACTGAAAGGCCCAACTGATGATCTCTGGCCCTATCCCATGCGACAGTGGGACGTCCACAAATCAACATAAACAGATCACATCAACAGAAGCAAGAAATGTACTTACCCACATAGCCATTGTGAGGAGGCAAGCGACTCTGCAGAACATGATCCAGTGGAGGAAGTTATTCCAGCGCCCAATGAAACCTCTGATCATTAATGACGTAAATCTGCACAAGAGGTGTAAACCGCTTTACCTTACAGACATTGGCTCCTACATAGATGTTGTCATTTAATATGGTTTATAATCTAAAGATCCACTGATATGCAGAGCCAAAGGCCGGATGTAGCGGGGGTTAAAAATTCAATACTGTATAAAAAGCAAAGAAATGTGCTTAAAAACAAAGTCTAAAAAGACTGCATTGATAACCATAAATGGTGAATTTCAGTTGTTTTATGCATTTGAGCAAGAACCATAACTTATTGTTTAACTGGTAAACAGGCTGCCATAACATCTGTGTAGTTGTGGTTAGGTGTGACCTTCCATTGAAAAGGCATTTGTAGGTCTCACCTAGGCAGCGCGTACGCTGTCTCTCTGGACATGTTGTATCTACTGTATGGGCTTTCAGCATTCCCATCCGTTTTCATTTGTTCCTTCGTGAGCCTTTCAAAATTCCTTTGTTTAAGTTGGTGAATAGTTTACATTTGTCCCTCCTTTTGGTGTTTTGGTCATAGACTGGAAACTGGCCCTGTTACATAGATCACTTCACTATTGGGCATATATGTTAGTTTTGATGCACTACTTTTTCATTGGCCTCGGCTTGTTTGGCTTTCTGAACAAGCTCAGCAGAGAGCTGCAAATCATGTCTTTATCTTGTTTTCCACTGTCTTTGGTCTCCCGAGCACTTTTTCAGCCAGAGGCTATGTTGTTTTCCTCCTCATAACCTTTTTGGTTTCATTAACTTAAATGTCCAAACCTTAAATAATATACTTACTTAAGAGGAGTGTAGTTTAAGAAGACATCCAACAGTACGATCAACCTATTTACATTGTGATTTTGACAGGGCAATTATTGTATATGATTAAAGAGGTAAACATGCTCTTATCACTTTGTTTTATGAAAATGAAAGCAGCTTTACGTTGCACACTTTCAACTTTTGATGCTTTCTTTTAGGTTTCAATCATTGGTTGAATAAAACCAACATCAAGGGATGTATCCTGGTGCTCTCCAAATCTGGCATGTAATGTGAAGTTACTTAACTATATATTCTGCAAGTAGGCAGTGCAACACCACCACAGCACCACTTCAGCATCAGCGCAGCACCATCTCAGCACCAGTCAGCCCCACTAAGCACCACTTCAACAGCATCATCGCAGCACCATTGCAGTACCACCTGAGCATCACTCAGCAGCACCTGAGCACCTGAGCACCACCACAACACCAGCACAGGAATGCCTCAGCATCATCCCCCCCAGCACAGCACCACTTCAGCCCAAGTGCAACACCACCTCAGCACCAGTGCACCACCTCAGCAACAGCACAGTACCACCTCTACACTATTGCAGCTCCACCTCAGCATAAGTGCAATGGCACCAACTCAGTATTAACGCAGCACCAGCATGGCATAATTTAGCATCACCACTGCTTCACTCAGCACCACCTAGGTACCAGTGAAGCATCTCCTCAGCGTCACTCAACACCACCACACCACCACCTCAGCATCAGCATCAGCACAGCACTACCTCTGCATCAGTGCAGCAGCACCAGTGCAGCACCAACTCAGCACCAGCACAGTCAGTCCACAGCATCAGTGCAGCACCACCTCAGCACCAGTGCAGCACCACGTCTACAGCAACTAAGCACCAACGAAGAACCACTTAAGCATTAGCAATGGACCACCTCAGCACCATTGTAACATCACATCAGCACCAGCGCAGCACCAACTCAGCATCACTCAGCACCACCTGAGCACCAGTACAGCATCATCTGAGCACCACCTCAGCATCACTCAGCACCACCTCAGCATCCCTCAGCACCACCTCAGTATTACTCAGCACCGCGGGGCAACACCTCTGCATAAGCGTACCACCACCTCTGTATCACTCAGCACCACCTCAGCACCAGTGCAGCAGCATCTCAGCACTGGCACAACATCAGCGCAGCTCCACATCAGCATCAAGGTAGCACCACCTCAGCATCAGCACAGCACCACTTCAGCAGCAACTCAGCATTAGCACAGCATCTCCTCAGAATCAGCATCACTCAGTAGCACCTGATCTCAAGTTCAGCACCACCACCTCAGTTTGACTCAGCACCACCCCAGCATGACTCAGCACCATCATAGCATCACTCAGCACCAACTCAGCAGCAGTACAGCATCTCCTCGGCATCACTCAAAACCACAACAGAACTACCTGAGCATCAGTGCAGCACCAACTCAGCACCAATGCAGACTCACCATAGCATCAGCACTGCACCACCTCAGCACCAGAGCAGCACCACCTTAGCAGCAATTCAACACCAGCGCAACACCACTTCAGCATTAGCACAACACCACCTCAGCACCAGTGTAGCATCACCTCAGCACCAGTGCAGCACCAACTCAACATCACTCAACACCACTTAAGCACCAGCACAGCACCACCAAAGCATCACTTAGCACCACTGCAGTTTCACTCAACACCACCTCAGCATCAGTATGGCACCACCTCAGGATCAATGTGGAACCACCTCAGCACCAGCACAGCACCTCAGTGCCAGCACAGCACCATCTCTGTACAAGTGCAGCACCACCTCACTACCAGCACAGCACTACCTCAGCATCAGTGCAGCATCACCACCAAGCATCAATGCAGCATCAGAACTGCATCCCTCAGCACCTATTACAGACATTTTGCCGAGAAATGTTGGAGCATATTTACAAGTGCCACCGGGACATTATTCTTTTTGATGCACCAGCAGCGCATTTTGCTGCCCCATATTTACAAGGACACATAAAGCCATCCTGTGTGGCTTTTAGTGTCCTTATAAATAGGACCCCTTTTCACACAGCACTTTGCGTGAAAGGGGCGTTCCATGGGTGTTTCTGTGGGTGTTCCATGGATTCTGCTGCGTTCCCAGAATTTTAACGTTTCATAAACCTAGGAATGTGTCAGAATCCTACATAAGGAAGCGCAATGAGGGGAAATATTTTTTCTCCTCGTTTTCTCCTCTTTCTATGCGCGCTGCATTCTGCAGCATGCATAGAAAGAGGAAACACATCTTGTGATTATTTTTGTGCAGGAAGGCATCCCTTCCTGCACAAAGACAATCCTTCCTGTATCGCAGGCACCCTTGCACTATGGTGCAAGGGTGCCTGCGTTGGCGCAAGGCAGGCAATTGAGCGCCAGCACAGGGGAGAGCTCATGGATACATCATATTGTAGTAAATATGACGCATCCCTTTGCTTCCAAAGTAACGCAGCCAAATGGCTTGCGGCATAGCGCTGCATTACTTTATTGTAAATATGGCCCCTTGTGTTTATGTTCCATGCAACATCCATAAAAAAAATCTTTTAGATCAAAGCAGAACCTTGCATATGAGAAATGGGAGGGGGTCACAGAGATTATACGCAGTAATATTAGTGAGCTGCTGCTGTGTTACAATATCGAAAACACAAATCACTTTCCCTGAATATTAGTCGTAAACACATTTAGTGTAAGCAGAGGACAGGGGTTCAAAAGCAAAATCCCCCATTGTAACCCCCATAGGATGTTTTGCTCTTCAATACAGAAAAAATGGCTGAACTTAATTAGACAAACATTGGCACGTATAAAGAAAGTTAGTGAGGGGGGGTGTTTGTTTGCCCTGGAGCTATTCCCTTTAGAAGTTTTAAAGCAAGTAGCACTTAAAAATGTTCCAGTCTGAGAATGAAGACGTATCATTTCAGAGATCTCTTGACAGTTGTAAGGGGTATTTTCTATTGTCCTATAACGTCAGCGTTGTCTGATGGATTCACACCAGAGTTGTCCGCTGCTCAGCATGCATAGCTCACATTTGGTGTTTTTAAATGTGTGCAGATTAGTCAAGTTACGTTATGTTATGTTATGTTATGTTACGTCTATTTATTGTGTGGCCACATTAAAAAGGGGATGTCAAAAATGGTTCCTTTGCTAATAGCGACGGCATCATTTGATGACGCCATATTGAATGTAAAAACAACAGTTGATGGACAGAATGCATTTGTTTGCTGTAACACTTTTCGCCCTAAGTGGCATGGGTATGCCCCGACGTGGGTCCCTTGCTCACTGTGCCACTGGATTCAAGCTAGCCTGGCCGAAGAAGGGTGACATACCCTGAAACCGGTCCCAGGATGCTTGTTTCCGGTCCAGGGAGGACCTGGCCTGGTTCAAGTCCCGGCGTCGGCTCAGCATCCTGTGATTCTGAGCAAATCAAAGAAGATGTGTAAATGGATGTGTCCATAACTGGAGCCAGTGCTTAATTTGTAAAAATAATAATAAGTGCTAGAGCTCTCAAGAACAGAACTAACTATTAAACATGAAAGTGGGGAGAGGATGTGGTGTAATGGCCAGAGCTGCCAGGTTCGAGTCTCGGCTTCGGCTCAACATCCTGTGATTCTGGGCAAATCATAGAAACTCCTGTAGATGAATGTGTCCATAACTGGAGCTCATGAAAGAGCCAGTGTTGATGATTAAATGCTGGTGCTGAGCACCGGGAACCACCAGCTCAAATTAAGTACTGCTGTACTCAGGGAACTACCATTGCTTGGCTGGGTTTACATCAGTTCAGTAGTTTTTAAGAAATGAGTGTTACAATAATGTGAAAGCAGGGTTGAAAGGATTAAAGGTTAGGGATATCTGGACTGCTCGTCTGCAAGCAGTCCTCAAACTCAAGTTTGCACAATGTCATTGAACTTAGGTTTAACCGCATGCGCGCTAGCGGTTTTCCCGCTGCGCGCTGCGATTTGAAAAAAGCCGCGTTACATGACGAGCTCAGCTCGTCATCAGCGTGCGAGCGGCACAACTCATGACGAGCTCAGCTCATAATGAGCGTCGAAGCGGTTAAAGGTAAATGCCCCTATTGCACAAAGAAGCTTGTCCATTTTGAGTCTGGGGTACTAGAAACAAACCCCTAAAGCCAAGGCCTACAAACCCTTAAAAATTGTGACAAAAATACTTGGCCAGGGTGTAGGCCAGGCCTTGCAGTAAATCCTGTTGATGCACCTGCATGGATGAGATAAACACGCCAGAGCTCTGGCAAATTGTGAATAGCCCATGACGCAGCAGAAAAGATACTGGAAAATAAAAGTGGCTAATTAAAAAATCATGAATTTAACGGAATGGCAAATCATATGGATTTCTGGTTTTCCGTGTTATTTGAGTCACAGGGATACGATGATGTGACCATTGTGGCTTGATATTTGTATTACTATGTAGAGTCTTTTCTCTATGTCCATACACTGGAGGAGTTTGTATTCAAGGTTGCTAGAGCACCAGGGGGCATATGTACAAGCTCCTATCGTCACCACAACATCACCTATAGTGACGTTATGGTGGCGATGGGGGCCTCGCCTTATTTACTAGGCAGCGCTAAGACACTTAACGTGGCTTAATGCTGCCTTGCAAGTAATCTTGAACAAAAAAGGGTTTGGCTTAAACGCAGTAAGGCTACGCCACATACATAAACAACAGAACAATTGCCAATACTGCTTAATAATGTTCTCAAAGATACAGAACAGCTGAGCAATGCGTTCTCAACTTAATAGACCACTCTTTCAGTCTTGAAATATATCTCAAAAGTCTCTTTTATTAGTTTTAAAGAGTATTTTTATTTTTATTTTCAATTTTTAGCATCCGACTTGAATATATCAAAAATATCAAAAATGGGGTGAATCTACCTATTTACACTATTTGCGAAGAAAAAAAGGGGGAAGGGAACTCCAATGGTTAAGACAAAATTGTGAATCTATACATGGGGGTGTCAAAAGGAGAGTGCAAACAATGCCAGAATAACGTACAACAGAATTCAGAACTCATTCATCAAAATCATGCGACGTCATTTTTCAACATACATACAAAATGGGACACACAAGTGAGGGTTAATGTGGAAAAGGGGGGGACTCAATGATGAGTAGGAATAATATGAAATAAATTGGAATGAAATCCCTTAATCTGAGTAATTTCACAAACCAGGGCTTTGAGGAAAACAATAAGTGCTTTTTTTTTTAATTAGTCACCTAAGGTGATTAGGCCATCTTATGCTTTATATGTCAGAGTTATTTACACCACGATTGGCCTAACAATACTGGGAAAACAATTATTTAAAGACACAAATAGATCAAACAAAACGAGGTCGACGTGTTTCGAATCCCTTTAATTCGTGGGATTCTCTTCAGGACCATAACAGATTTATCTGAAAAACATGAAAATCAAAGGGACATTCAGTCAGTTGCAACATCCAAATGACTCTCTACTTAACATTCAGACCAGTACACACTCATGCAGCACCTGTAGGGCTTTCTTGTGTTCTTTGTCTGTTATTAAACTGTGGGCATAAAGACGGGTAAAACTCTGTCAGAATGGGAATCTGTGATTTTTGTTCTACACAGCGCAGTTATATTAGAACTTACTCACTTTTGTGGGACAAACGTACTGTTTATCCTGTCACTCGATCCAAATTCCAAGCTCAGTTGATTGGGAGAAGCTTTGTTCTCTTCTATCTTGTTTGTATGCTTTCTGTTGGAAAAAATGACGTGTTTTGACTAATGAGCCAGAAGACACATTCTAGCGGCCAAAATCTCATTGCAGAGAAATGCAAAATTCATCATTAGTTTAAAAGGGGTGTGGTAATGTCCTATTTCGATTCCAATGTTAAGCGTCAAATGTAAGCTGGGATACGCTATACATTCACGTGGTTTTAAAGTGTCTGATTTCTTGTCCCCGCGAGATGCGATATAACTGGCAATCTTAGAGTTTGTAATCCTTCGAATACTATGGCCGTGAGTTTTAGATCAGCGGGCTTACCGTCAATTATCGTGACTCGAGGTTCCCCGTCCGGCGTGTGTCTCTGGCGCCGTTGTTGTGTGTCATAGTATTTGCGCCTGAAATCCAAGTTGCAATTATCGCTAAACCCGTCGGAAATTGTAGTTTTTAAGACATTTGTAGTTGTTCGTCTGCGTTACAAGTAAAATCTGTTAGAACGAGCATGGAAGGTCAAAAACCTTTTAGCTAGTCCGCTTGCGTTTTATGAACAAGTGGTGATTATTATGGAATGGAAACAATTGTTGTTTTTCCATTCTGGTGCAATCTGGCATTCGAGCACTCAGACAAGTTGTTCGTCAGGTTTGAATAATTTTGCAAAGGCGGTGTGATTAGGGTAATTTCTGGTTTGTTTAATGACGGATGGGTGTGGATACATGTACAAAGCCCAGAACTGATCATTTAGTGAAAAATCTTGTATGCAGATGGTATTACAAGTTATAAAGTTCAGACATTTCATTTAGCCCATTTATTGCAGTGTTAAATTTTAGAATTAACATTGCTTCCCTCTGCCGTAATTTGACTTCTAGGTCGCCGCCTCTTGCATCCAGTTCTACTTTAGAGATGACTGTCCATCTCAAATCGCTGTCACCATGACCATTTTCCATCCAGTGTTGTACTAGAGGAGCTGTGAGTACTTTCCTCTTAAATCTGGATCTGTGTTGCGAGATTCTGTGTCGTATCTCTTGGTTTGTTTTGCCGATATACAATTTGTCACATGGACATAAGACACCATAAATTACATTGCGAGTTTTGCAATTTGAAAAGAGGTCATGTTTCCAAAATACGCCCTCATGTTGAAAAAGTGTTCCTTCGATTGTTGATGTGCAGCTTATGCACGTTCCACATTTGTGGTGGCCCCTGATTGGTGGCAGTCCCACATAATCTCTCAAAGTAGGGTTGTGTGTTTTAGGTAGTGCTGCCCGGACTATCTGATTGGCAATGCTTTTGTCTTTTTTAAAAGCAAAAAGTGGTTCTTGATTGAACAATGGATCCAGTTCCTTTAATAAATGCCAATTTTGGTGGATAGTGCTCTTTAGCCAATTAGATGAAGGACAGTATGTGGATACACAAACTATTCGGGTTTGTTTTTCCCGTTCTTTCTTTTTTAACAGTTCTTCTCGTGGTATCCACCATGCTCTTTTTTGGGCTTGTTTCAGCAGTTTTGAGGGGTATCCTCGTTGAAGTAATCTTTCTTTAAGCAGGTTGGCGTGTTCCATATATTCCTCTTTGAATGTACAATTCCGTCTTATACGGAGGAATTGGCCCATCAGTAGATTTTGTTTGAGACTTCTTGGGTGATTGCTCGAAAAATGGAGCGCTTTGTTCCTATCTGATTATTTCCTGTACAAAGTTGTCACCAACTCTCCATTGGAACAATAAACTTCCACGTCCAAAAAAGTTAGTCTTGATTTAGAAGACTGCACGCTAAATTTTATATCTCGTGTCCGACAGTTTAGCCAATCATGAAAGCTTGCAAGTTCCTCTTCGTTCCCTGTCTAGGTGAAGAAGATGTCGTTGATGAACCAGAACCATCCACCAATCCACTGTTTATAAGGGTTGTTGTTGTAAATGAAAGTTTCTTCATACTGACTCATAAATAACACGGCTAACTCAGGAGCAAAAGGGCAGCCCATTGCGACTCCCTTAATTTGAAAAAAGAAGTCGTCTTTGAATTTAAAATAATTCTTAGTAAGGGCCATCTTGGCTAACTCTAAAATGAATTTAGTTGGTATCTTCATTGGCCGTTCTCTGAGATCTAGATAGAGTTCCAACACCTCCAAAGCTTGATCCTGAGGGATCTTTGTGTATAGGGAAACAATATCCATACTGACTAATAGATCTTGATTTTCAGTGAATGGCAATCGTTTGAGTTTATTTAAGAAGTCAGTAGTGTCTTAAAGGTATGATTTTACTTGTGACATGAAAGGTTTCAGAAAGAAATCTATACATTTTGACATGGGCTCAAAGAGTGATTCACATCCAGAAATAATGGGTCTCCCTGGTGGTGATCTTTCGTCTTTATGTACCTTTGGGAGTACATAGAACAATGGCGTTCGTGGATGCTTATTCTGTAGGTATTCAAATTCGTTTTTGCCCAGAAAACCCTCGGCGAATACTTGGTTCAGTATAGAGAATAGATCCTTTTGTAGTTCCTGTGTTGGGTCATAATTGATTTTGCGATAACATTGTTGGTCCATCAGTTGACGGTTGGCCTCTGTAATATATTCGTTGGTTCCCCAAACAATAATGGAACCACCCTTATCGGCTTGTTTTATTACGATGTTCTCATCGTTTTTTAGATTAAACAGTGCATCTCTTTGAGCTTTTGATAGGTTCGGTTTTATGTAGCCTCTATTCTTCTTTTCTTGAAAAGAAATTGCAGATAAAATTGTTTTTTCAAAAGTGTTTACTTCCTCAGGGACTTTGTATGCAGGCGGGCAGAAATTGGATTTTTTCCTTAATCCAGTTGTTTCAGTGTGTGTCGTCATTTCCATTCCAGCAAAAAAGGTGGTTAGCCTAATTTTTCTACAGAATTCGATAAACTTTGTTTTTAGTCTTACAAAGTCCGTAGTTTTTGTAGGCACAAAGGTTAGCCCTTTTTCCAAGACACTCATTTCAATTTCCGTGAGGGACTTAGTTGAAAGATTGTAAATTGACGATTTTACTAATTTTTGTAGTTCTGTCTCCTCGTGGACATTTCCCATGGTTGTTGATATCTCGTTTTGCCTCTGGCTTTTGTTTGGCCCCGTGGTAAAAAAGACTGTTGTTGTTGTTGTTGTTGTTTGGGAATGTTTTGTTGAAAATGTGATTGGAAATTCTGTGGGTAGTTTGGTTGGTAACCTCCGCGGCGTGTATAAGGTTGTCAATAGTTGCCGCTGTCTGAGTCACTTCCACCTGAAGATGATGTATCTGAGAATGTTATATATTTGTTCCGCGATCTGCCCTGATTGTCCGGGAGAAATCTTTTGGCCTCCGGTCGTGAGTAAGCATGGGCGGATTTTGCGGATCCACGATTCGCGGATTTAGCGGATCCACGGATCGTGGATCCGCAAAATCCGCCTATTTAGCGGATTCAGCGGATTTGCGGATTGGGGGCGGGGCTTCCTCGAGTGTGTGGGCGGGGCCAAACGGACGGGGCTTCCACGCGAGCGCACATGCCTCTTGTGTGTCTAAAAGGTCAGAGCAGCATCGATGGTATATTTGGGAAGAAGGCACATCTGCCCAGCCTCCCAACGCTCACAATTTTTTTGGGGCTGATGCATGAGTCACTGCATTTGCGCTTCAACTAGTTCCAGCGACCAAGTGTGTGTTACTATGCAATCGCGCCGAAGTGCGCAGGGGTCCCTTTAGTGAAATGTCCATCATAGTGGGTAAATGGCGGGAAGACGGTGCACACCTCGAGTGTGTGAGCGGGGCCAAACGGACGGGGCGTCCATGCGAGCATGCCTCTTGTGTGTATAAAAGGGCAGAGACCGATCAGAGCAGCAGATTAATTTTTGGGCTGATCAATGAGTCACTGAATTAAAGCTTCAACTAGGGCACCGTTGAAATAATTTACCATGGCGCCGGCAAGCTGCCAGCGCCTTCCTGCAATAGTTACTTAATTAGCTTCAACAGGAAGCTCCAACTGTTAAAATAAAGCAGGCGCTCGAGCCCCTGCTGTATCTTATCTATTAGAGCTTCCTGTCGAAGCTAATTAAGTAACCATTTGAGGATGGCGCTGGCAGCTTGCCGGCGCCATCGTAAATTATGCAGGCTTGAACTTTTGACCGCAAAATCCGCTCCGATCGCGGATTGCGGATTCTCTGTAAATCCGCGAGAGTTCGCGGATCGCGGATTTACCGAAAATCCGCAAAATCCGCGATCGGAGCGGATTTTGCGCTCATGCTTAGTCGTGAGTAGAAGTCCAGTTGAAGATAAGGGTATGCTTTATCTAAAGAAAAAAAATTCTTATCCCTCTCAAAGTTGTTTTCTTTTTGAGTCACTGTGTAATCTTTAAAATCTTGTATTTCTTTATCGATTTTTTCCAGTAAGGATTTCAAATCTTTGATGAGTTGATTAGTTTTTATAGCTACCTCCAGTGATTCGATTTCTTTTAGTTGTTCTTTAGATAATCGTTGGGCTGTTTCAATGGTCAACACCATAAGGTCCCGGCTACATTTGGTTTCTATAAAACTGTAGCCTTTTTTATATATCGGATCTTCTGTGAAAATAACCGGTATATTTTTTACTATTAGTCCAGATGGAATTGTACCTGCCCTTAGGTGTTGAATCAGGTAATGGCCGTGCAAATCTGTTCGTATTTGTTTTTTCTTTAAGCGAATCAATTTCTCTGATTCATTATTGGTCTGTGCAGTACTGCTGAGTGTGGCTGAGCCAAATAAAGGAGGGTCACTCAGTAATTTTCTGATATGATCTTTGCTGTATGTGAAAGTTTGATCTTCACTCATACTAGAAAAATTGATATCTCAAAGGTCAAAGTAAACAATATAGTTGCCTTTCATACCCCCACATACATACAATTACTAATGGTTTTCATTCAGTCAAACATTCAAAAGAATTAGAAAAAATGGAAACAAAAAAAGGAACATGTATTGCTCCCGGATGGTTCCATGTTCAAATATCGTTAACATAAATATCGTCAGATAAAAATATCGTCACTAAAACATCGTTTACATTAATATCGTCATCCTATATTTAAACTAGAATTCACACAAATATCGATATTTTTTTATCGACAACCCTAATATCGTTCACACTAATATCGACTACTTAAATATCGACTACTACATTATCGACTTTATTTTAAATAACATTACCTTTGACATATATATCGACTATACTAACATCGACGACCTATGTGCTCTAAAAATATACAAAAAATATCGACGTTTTGTATAGAACTCTAAATGCAACATATAAACAATTTAAATATTACACAAAAATGTAACTTATAACACATTTTCATATATTCTTTTACAAACAAACAGTGAAACAACATAGTGTAACAAAAATAACGGTTTTCCCATGCCAATTAACGTTCTCAACCAATGATTTTGAATTTTCACTAATTAAACCAATCAAAAAGTACCATTAATTAACTCACTAATATAAATACAATGACACACTTAACGTAATTTACCATTTTTGGCCCAACCTTGGAGAAAAACGGTTACCTTGCTGAGAGAAGAGAATACAAACCAACGACTACAACTACAATACATCACACTACACTTCAAGTAAGTTAAATACCATTTTTTCTTCGAAGTTACTATAAATAGATAAAATCCATATTTTAAAAACTGTTGATCTTTAGAGTGAAAACTAAACATGTTGAACTTATCAACAACGACAATACAGTTAGATGTAAAAACATTTATAAACTACCTTATCCATGTCTATTTAGATAGCTGATAAAAAATTTTTAAACTTGCTAATTAAATGTACAATTTAAATAATATGTATCCAACTATTATCATCCAAATACTACAAATAACACAATGATAATTTTTTCCACAGACTCTACAAAATTATTTGCCTATCTACAACTACACTACCAACATCCTCTACTACATCAAGTAAGTATAGTCTGTATATCTATAACAATTCAGAAAGTAAAATGATACACCTATTACACTAAAGTATTTCTTTCTATTATTCTTTAACACTACTACAGAACGTAAAAGGGAGACAATTCTGATAAAGAAATAAAAATAAAGGTTTACCAGTGAAGCCACATAGTAAGTATATGTTTACACTTTTGCCTAGTCTTATACACACCTCTAAAATGGTGTTCAATGTTCTAAAAAAGACATATATATATTTCCACAGATCTACCTTAGACATGGCAACTGGAGCTACTTTCATTAGTTCGCAAAAAGGAAAACTAATGCTGAGCTACATGGGTTACACCTACACCCAAGAAAGAGTGAAAGCTAATAAGACCCATTGGAAATGTAGTAAATATTACTCTAATGCATGCTATGGTAGAGCAACAACTGTTGATAACAATGTGGTAAATGTACATGAGCATAACCACCCACCAAATGTAACTGAAGTGGAAGTGAGAGAAGCACTAGAAACATTGAAAGATGCTAGTACAGGATCACAAGAAACAAGCACTAGCATTTTGAAAAATGTTTTAAGCAAAGTACCTGAACATGTGACAGGACAGCTACCTTCTATTCCCAACTTAAAGAGATTAATTGCTAAAACTAAACGTGCTTCTGACCCAACTCCACCAACACCAGCAAGTTTTCAGGATATAAAAATATATCCAGAATATACCATTACACATAATGAGGATAAATTCTTAATGTATGACAACAACAGTCATGACAAAAGAATTTTACTTTTTGCTACTAATAGTAATTTGCAAAAACTTAAATCATGTGAAACATGGATGATGGACGGGACTTTTAAAGTTTGTCCCAAACCTTTCTATCAACTTTACACCATTCATGGGGAATACCAAAATACAAATATACCTCTAATTTATACTCTGCTGCCAAACAAAACAAATACTACCTACGTTGAATTTTTAACAACGATCAAAGAATTAACTGATAATTACTATCCTCAAAGAATTGTAATTGACTTTGAAATGGCCATGATTCAAGCTATCCTTAAAATATATCCCCATACCTCCATACAAGGTTGTTATTATCACTACAACCAAAGCATATGGAGGCACTTACAAAAATCAACTTTAAGCATTGAATATTGTACAAACAGTAACTTTGCTTATCAAATAAAGAAGTTGATAGCATTAGCATATGTACCAACAACAGAAGTAGCTAACTACTACAATTTATTAATTGACAGCCCTTTCTACCGCACCAATGAAAAAAAGCTAACTCCCTTCTTAGACTACTTTGAAGATACATGGGTTGGAAGATTACATCGTTCAGGCCACCGTAGACAACCTAAATTTCAAATTCCATGGTGGAATGTCTATGCTAGTACAATAGCCCAGAAAGCTAAAACTAATAACGCAGTTGAAGGTTGGCATAATGCCTTCCAAGCAACTTTAGGAAGAAGTCAACCAACACTTCACAAACTGATCCAAAGCATTAAAAAAGAGCAAAGCTACCAAGAACTCAGAATAGAGCAATCACTTTCAAAAATTGGGCCTAAACTAAGTAAGCAAACATTAAACATGTACGAATATCTCCAGCAAAAAACTAGAATGTACCCAAGTATAGAAGGTCTAGCATACTTAGATCTAATAGCTAAATCAATCCTTTAAATATAAATTTCCAAAAAGTGAGCAAAGGACAATTAAAGATAATATGTAGTTAAATATCGTAATATTATTTCATGTAAAATATTCAATAATATATTTTTACAAGATATAATAATATAACATTTAACTAAACAGTAGACTATACCACAATTCAACACAAAAGTAAATATCACTTTTAGTTACGGTTCTGCTGCTGTAGAATATGTTCCATGGTGATAATTTCCACAGGAATAATACCAAAAGCTATCCATATCCAATATCGAAAAATCCCAACAAAATGCACAAAATACAACTGTTTAATAATACTCCCGTTGCAATCCTCTCGAATTAGAAACCATAAAAAAGTAGATAAATCTTCACGAGTAAAAAAAGTAGAGACCCCGAAAATGCAGTACATTTTCAAAAATATGTACCTGCTTAAAAAAAAAACGTCACATTCCATCTGCTCACCAAAACGAAGACCTGTAAATTATCTAAAAAATAACAAACCTCAAAACATTGGAAATACGCATAGCCTACACATAGCATATCACACATAAAAACAATCTAAATTCATCCATTAATACAACAGTAAACGTTACTTTTGTTCGAACTACCTCACAAAGTACGCTCTCCATAACGACGCAAAATAACACATAATTCGCACATAATATGTAAAGTACTACACATATCTACACGTACACACTACAACTATCACTAAAATTAAGTTAAATATCTTTAAAAGTAAAGTGAAACAAACTTACCTTCACCACCAAGAAACAGCTCCCAACCGCGAGCTTCCGTTTTCTAAAATGACCCAAACAACGATGTTGATAGAATAAAAAGTGAAGTTCCAAAAAGTGAAATGGCTGCATAATAAAAACTAAAATAGGACAAAATAGCCTTGAACAAAAAAATAAACAGTATTAAATAGCATAATATATGCAATATGTATTAATAATTTTATTTTTCTTGTTAAAAAACATATGAATATTGTAAAAGAGACATTAATATGTTTAAATGAGTTATGTATTAATTGTTTTTTATCTAAAAAATGTTTTTCATTGTTAAATATTTTTCTCAATTATTACAAAATGTAAATTTATGTTATGTACATATCTTGATAAAAAAAATGCCATAATAAATATGTTATATATTAAATTTTAATAATAATTATTAACATTTAATATAATAATTTATGTATAATACAAACAGTATTTATGTTAAAAAATGCTATATAATTTGTAACCAAAAATTATGTTAAATGTTTTTTGAAAAATAGTAATATCTTTGCAATACCAAATTAAACTCTCAATAAAAAAAAAAATTAAAAAAATTGTTTCTTAATTTTGACTTGTCATATTAATGTAAAAATGTTATAAAAATGTTTTTAATGTATTTTTATGAAATGAATATTACTACATAACATATTTGATTCTTATTAAAAATAATAAATAGATACTGCTGAATTAAAAATAATAAAAATTCTGCTGGACAGTAAACCATAATAAATTACTATTCTAACTCCAATCCAACATAATTCAGGGAAAGTGCTGGATAATAAACCATAATAATTTACTATTCTAACTCCAATCCAACATAAGTCATGGAAAGTGCTGGATAGTAAACCATATTAATTTACTATTCTAACTCCAATCCAACATAAGTCATGGAAAGTGCTGGATAATAAACCATAATAATTTACTATTCTAACTCTAATCCAACATAAGTCAGGGAAAGTGCTGGATAATAAACCATAATAATTTACTATTCTAACTCCAATCCAACATAAGTCAGGGAAAGTGCTGGATAATAAACCATAATAATTTACTATTCTAACTCCAATCCAACATAAGTCAGGGAAAGTGCTGGATAGTAAAGCATAATAAATTACTATTCTAACTCCAATCCAACATAAGTCAGAAAAAGTGCTGGATAATAAACCATACTAAATTACTATTCTAACTCCAATCCAACATAAGTTAGGGAAAGTGCTGGATAATAAACCATAATAATTTACTATTCTAACTCCAATCCAACATAATTCAAGGAAAGTGCTGGATAATAAACCATAATAATTTACTATTCTAACTCCAATCCAACATAAGTCAGGGAAAGTGCTGGATAATAAACCATAATAATTTACTATTCTAACTCCAATCCAACATAAGTCAGGGAAAGTGCTGGATAATAAACCATAATAATTTACTATTCTAACTCCAATCCAACATAAGTCAGGGAAAGTGCTGGATAGTAAAGCATAATAAATTACTATTCTAACTCCAATCCAACATAAGTCAGAAAAAGTGCTGGATAATAAACCATACTAAATTACTATTCTAACTCCAATCCAACATAAGTCAGGGAAAGTGCTGGATAATAAACCATAATAATTTACTATTCTAACTCCAATCCAACATAATTCAAGGAAAGTGCTGGATAATAAACCATAATAATTTACTATTCTAACTCTAATCCAACATAAGTCAGGGAAAGTGCTGGATAGTAAACCATAATAAATTACTATTCTAACTCCAATCCAACATAAGTCACGGAAAGTGCTGGATAGTAAAGCATAATAATTTACTATTCTAACTCCAATCCAACATAAGTCAGGGAAAGTGCTGGATAGTAAAGGATAATAAATTACTATTCTAACTCCAATCCAACATAAGTCAGGGAAAGTGCTGGATAATAAACCATACTAAATTACTATTCTAACTCCAAAACAACATAAGTCAGGGAAAGTGCTGGATAATAAACCATAATAATATACTATTCTAACTCCAATCCAACATAATTCAGGGAAAGTGCTGGATAATAAACAATATACATATGACAATTAAAATTTTGTGACAATTTCAAATTTTGATTTGTAAATTTCGAATTCTGATTAAATTTCTAATTTGTTCTTATTTTTCGATTTTTTTAATACATATTATCTAATTTACTACCCACCCTTATCCCCTATTATACCAATAACCCACTACTAAAATATTAATATGAAATTTTTCACTATCATTACAAAAATAATTTCATTTAAATTTCTAAATGTTATTGTTAAAGTTCTATTTCTAATTTATTTTCTATTTTTTTATTATTTATCTTATTTTTTTATTAATTTTCAATTAATACCCACCCTTAGTCCCTAAAATACCAATGACCCACTACTAAAATTTAAATATAAATTATTAATTAATGATTACAAATAAAATTTCGTGAAAATTTTTATTTAGACATTTTAAATTTCGAATTCTGATTAAATTCATAATTTGTTCATATTTTATATTAAATTTTAAATTACTACCCACCCTTATCCCCTATAATACCAATAACCCACTACTAAAATTTTAACAATTCTTTTGTTAAAAATATTTTTTTTTATTATTATTATTAAAAGTATTTTTCTAAATTTAAAAAAAAAAAATATATATTTTTTTTTAATTTTCGTGAAAATTTGTATTTATAAATTTTAATTTTCGAATTCTGATTAAATTCATAATTTGTTCATATTTTATATTTAAATTTAAATTACTACCCACCCTTATCCCCTATAATACCAATAACCCGCTACTAAAATTTTAACAAATCTTTTGTAAAAAATTTAAATTTTTTATTATTATTATTAAAAGTATTTTTCTAAATTTTTAAAAAAAAATATTAATTTTTTTTTTTTAAATTTCGTGAAAATTTGTATTTTGAAATTTTACATTTCGAAATCTGATTAAATTCATAATTTGTTCATATTTTATATTACATTTTAAATTACTACCCACCCTTATCCCCTATAATACCAATAACCCGCTACTAAAATTTTAACAAATCTTTTTTAAAAAATATTTTTTTATAATTATTATTATTAAAAGTATTTTTCTAAATTTTTAAAAAAATATATAAATTTTTTATTTTTAAATTTCGTGAAAATTTGTATTTAGAAATTTTACATTTCGAAATCTGATTAAATTCATAATTTGTTCATATTTTATATTTAAATTTAAATTACTACCCACCCTTATCCCCTATAATACCAATAACCCGCTACTAAAATTTTAACAAATCTTTTTAAAAAAATATTTTTTTATAATTATTATTATTAAAAGTATTTTTCTAAATTTTTAAAAAAATATATAAATTTTTTATTTTTAAATTTCGTGAAAATTTGTATTTAGAAATTTTACATTTCGAAATCTGATTAAATTCATAATTTGTTCATATTTTATATTACATTTTAAATTACTACCCACCCTTATCCCCTATAATACCAATAACCCGCTACTAAAATTTTAACAAATCTTTTGTAAAAAATATTTTTTTATAATTATTATTATTAAAAGTATTTTTCTAAATTTTAAAAAAATATATTAATTTTTTTTTTTTTTACACATTATATTTTTTTATCGATATTATTTACAACGATTTTTTAGTCAACGATATTCTATTCTTCGATATTTTTGTTTGACGATATTTATATCATTCTAACAAAACGATATTTTTTACAACGATATTTACTACGACGATACTTTTTTTTTTCGATATTCTTACCACGATATTAATGCTAGTCGATATTTTCCCGTCGATATTCTATCTTAATACCCTCCCGGATGATGCAATAAATCCTGTGAGTGACCCCAGAGTGATCAACTCACAAAAAGATATACACGCACCTAAGCGTATTCAAACCTCGCGAGCTGGCGCCCGCTATCAATAGTCTTGAACAAAAAAGGGTTTGGCTTAAATGCAGTAAGGCTACGCCACATACATAAACAACAGAACAATTGCCAATACTGCTTAATAATTTTCTCAAAGATACAGAACAGCTGAGCAATGCGTTCTCAACTTAATAGACCACTCTTTCAGTCTTGAAATATATCTCAAAAGTCTCTTTTATTAGTTTTAAAGAGTATTTTTATGTAAGTAAGTAAGGCCCCATTTCACGCTATGTTAGCGTGAAAGGGGTGGGCCGTGGGTGTTGCGGTGGATGTTCCAACACAACACCATTCATTTTGACGCTGCCCCCTATGTACAAGGGCGGCGTACATAGGTGGCAGCGCAAAAATTAAGACCAGGTAAAAACTGGTCTTAAGATGGCGAAACAAGGAGAAATGCATTATTTCTCCTCGTTTTTGCTTTCTCCATGTGTGCTGCCTTGTGCAGCAGACATGGAAAAAGAAAAATGCCATGGATTGTTTATGTAAAGGAAAGTGTCCCTTTGTGTGCATAAAAAAACTTTAGAGAAATGCCATTTTGTCACTTTCATGTGTGCTGCATGAAGCAGCACGTATGAAAGAGGCAGAATGGCATTTTAGGATTGTTCATGTGCAGGAAGGCACACCTTCTTGCACATAAACAATCCTCCCCTGCATGCAGACAACCTTGCACTCTGGTGCAAGGGTGCCTGCATTGGCGCTAAGTTGCTAAATTTAGCGCCATTGCAGGGGAAACGCAAGGCTGCACCACATTCTTTGTAAATAAAGTGCATCCTTGCATTTCAGAAGTGGCGGAGAGAGGCGTTAAGCAGGAAGGCTAACACCTCTCTCCTCCACTTCCTTGCACATATCTCCCTGGATCTGTCATGATCATGCCAAGCGGTACCCCACAGGCGCTCCCGCCGCACCCTAGAGAATTGTGGCTCAATGGTTAGAGCGGCAGACCCTGATGCAGAGGTCTAGCCCGGGACCAGGGTTCAATTCCCCGCCTCGGCGGGTCTTGGGCTCAAAAATTCCACGGACCTGATAATTCTCGCCTCGGTGCCTATTCCAATCATGGAGTCCCACTCTGCAACTCTGGGAAATAGCTTGCTTAATCTCCACAACGCTGAGGATGCCTGGCCTCCACCTTGGGGGTGCCCAGGAGTGGACACCTCACAGGGAAAGCCAGGATGGGTTCCACAGCGGTATTCGTGCAAGCGCCTTGAGACCCTTGCGGGTGAGTAGTGCGCTATACAAGTATCAATTTACATTTACATTTTACCTGTACTCTGCCTATTTGAGTTTCCGAAGTGTCACCTGCCAACTTGAGAAACCTGCAAACTCCACCATTCCACAGCAATTAAATAATGCCATGGAAATCAGTTTGCAATGTCCTTAATTTTATAGTACATTTAAAACTTTGCATTGCAAAAAAATGGAAAATTCTAAAACAAATATTTTTAAAAAAGGACACATAGCAGCACTATTAAATTGCTGCCGTCTGCCCTGCATCCAAAGCCCTGCCCATTTCGACCCCTTATTCCCAACGGACCTGACTGCACCTCTTCTGAAAAGTGTCCTTTTCCAACACCCAGTGATGACCGCTCATTTGGTATGACCCCTCAGCCCTGAGCACAAACACTCGCCCTTTTGGACTAATCGGCTAATTGGGGTATATATTGCCATCAATCTGAAATGCTGCTTTTGGAATTGACATTTTTCGTATTGCCAGATTTTATAAATATTTATACAATTTTTTATCTTTGAAATGTTATTAAGTATTACTATGAAGTTTGTAAGTTACGGTTTTAATTAACTGTATAATAAATACCTATACAATACCCAGAGCGCATAGGGTTCGAAGAAACAGAGCAGTGGCAATGAAGAAAGGGCCAGCCCTGCAGGAAGTGATCTACCGCCCCCCCCCCCAAATCTCATATCCGTTTCAGAGTTTGACCAACCTGGACTCAGCTGGAGTTCAGGGAGGGTGGTTCACCCCGAACCACCTCCAACCCTGAGCTGCCGGTGATGCAAGGACAAAGGCGTGGGGTCACGGCGCTGTAGAGCGATTATTGGCACTTACGACTGAGTGGACTTGAGGCTACTGGAGGTCACAAGGATGAACGGCCGGAGGGCGCTGCTGACCACAAAGAGGGCAGTGTACTGCGCCTCTTCTCTTTAAGTTAGCACGCGCCTGAATGTTCTGTGGTGCCAGAAGGGTGTTTGGGGTCGTATCTCTGTCCCAGAAGGTCCTTATTCTAATTTTCTTGTCCTTCCTGCAAGTAAAGATGCATTTCTATGAGTTATAGCTCTGAGCTGATGTTGATTTGATTAAATGTGATACTTCTTTCCCACTATATTTGACTTTCTAACCACCACGAATGGTCGCGGGCAGGAAGGAAAAGATGGACCATATGGGGGCCCTTGAAGAATGCCTATTGAGGGCGGGGCCAGCAGGAGCGGGAGGAAAAAGCAGCGAAAATTCCCCCCAGCGATTGGTCGCCCGTGCTTTGAATTGCCCAATGCGGTAGGAGGGGCGTGGAGGCTGGAGAGGTCATAAGGGGAAACAACCTTTACAACATAGTTATTACATCGCAACATCCATTACAACGCATGCCACTACAACGCATACCATTACAACGTATGACATTACATTGCATTTCACTACAACTCATGCATTACAACGCATACCATTACAACGCATACCATAACAACGCATGGTACCCCTACATTATACAGCCACAAAGAACAGCAGCCCAGCAGAAAGAAAGGCTCCAACCGTGTCCTTGGAATGCCTCAGGGCAGGGGCACTGGGAGCAGGCGATTGGTCAGCAAGGGTCAGGCTCAGGTGGACACGGCACTTGCAGCTCGGGCCGGTTCGGACACCCACCCACACAGGTCTCGGTAGCAAGGGAAGCCTAGAAGCCGCGAACACAGTAGACAATACGACTGGGCCATCGTGCAAATCTGGGCCAAGTCGTGCTGTCAAAGTGATTCGTTGGGGACAATGACTGTTGAATTTTGACCATATTAAGTTTTTATGATGAACCATGTTATGCAAGATGTGAATAAACTGTGGCCTTTTGCACCAAAAGTGGTTCCCCAGTGCACATAATAAAGGGAGGAAGGGTGCTCAGGTTGAACCGGAGGGACAAGGTCCACTCGCATGTCTGGGAGAGGTTGCCATGGCTGCCTTAGGGCCCCGAGTAAATATCACACACAGGTCAGAGGTGGAAGTTACCGATGAAGTGTATATGTGCACGATGTTGTGCACCTGCAGAGGGGGTGAAGCAGTATTAGATACCCCTCAAGGGTGGAGGGGCGTGTGCAGTGACAGACCCAGTGATCGCAAGGGGCCGAAACGTGTCAAGATGGCGGGGCTGTGACAACCACTAATTGAGGACCATCGCAAGAGCAGGGCAGTGTTGGGGTGCCATCTGAGTCAATGACGTTGGTGCAAACAAAAGCAAGGGAATGTTGGGTGTCACGGGAGGTTCTGGGTGAATCTGAGAGCCTGGAACGTAGGGGCATCCATGGTCAGCAGGGTAAAGCTGACATGTGCAGAAATGGCAAGAAAAGTGAGGGTACACAGAAAATCTAGTACACCCTGGGGTGCAGAGAGACCCAGGGGCACTTTCCAAGGGACATGCAAGGTTTGGAACATGCTGGGATTCACAGGTGCATCAAAGGGGATGTTGGAGTGAAACACAAGAGGGGGGTCAACTTTGAGATGCAACCACAAAGCAGGGAATGTTGGGGGGCATTGGAAAACTGAACTTGTGTAAACATGCAGCTGTAGGATAATGTTGAGATGAAGGACAACCCGGAGGATGTTAGGGTGCACTGCTTATTATTAGGATAATAATAAAAAAGCAATACTCTGGGAGCGAAACAAATAATGTTCAGTAGTCACTACAATTAATAAATAAACAATATTTTATTTCCAATTTACAAATGTATACATAGAAAATCACTCCCGCCGGGGTAATCCTCAACAAGTGTTAAAAGCAAAGAAAACAGGCAAGCAACAGCGCGTGAGCATTACTAATGTAGATTATACAGGCCAGTTATTCATAGGACTGAACACTGCTGCACCCATAAAGCATACACAAAATTGCCTGCGGGTTAGAGTGTTTTAGGGTCAACGACGTTTCGATCCGTCAAGGATACATGATCTTCATCAGGACAGGCCCGATTACATATTAAAGGGGTAAGTATAAATGTAAATAATCAACACCTGTGGAGTTAAAAGGAGAAACAAAACAGAGGATGAGAATCAAAGAGGTCTTGACAATAAAGGATTCTAGAGGTGAGAACATGGCGGTTTAAGTCAGAAGCACCAGTCATGCTCGTGGTGTCCAAATCAGAGTGGGTACAAGGTCTCACAGGGACAGGTACCTGGAGAAGTGAAGATAACAAGGTCAGTCCACCCAGCATGCCAATCCACAACATGACAAGTATACATAGGCGCTTGTGGTCAAACAGAGCGTGGCAAGACACATGTTCATATAAACGAGGTGCGAGAACTCGAGGGTCCTGTGGAAAGCACAGCCACACTACTCAAGGAGGGCAGGTGAAGCAGCCCCTATGGAAGGGGGTCTAAAACAAACGTCAGAACAAGAGTCATCTAAAATAGGTACCCGACTGATGAGGACTAACATTGAATTGACTTATTACAATGTAACTAGGGTCGTACGTAGCGTGTGGTCGCCGTAAAGTCAGAGAATAATGTGGCTTGAAGCCTGGGGAGGCGATCGCTCGTAGATCTGAAAAATGCAAGGGAAGCGCTTCAAAGGGGCACTGTGCGATATTGAATAAGGAACAAGTAATTATGGAAGGTCTATATTTACCAGGAAGCCTTAGTAATTACTATAGGGAAACATCCATTACAACGCAGTCATTACAACAACCTACCTTTACAACACAACTGTTACAACGCAACTGCCTTTACATCGCATGCCATTACAAAGCATGCCATTACAACGCATGTCACTACAACGCATTATAAGGTAATTAATGAAGATTTTTTTTTAAGTATTAGGGTGGGTATGGGTTTTGGGGTACATGGGAACAGTAATTTTTACCCTACACTGTCCAACACTTTCCCTACTGTTGCACTCACTGGAGTGGGATTAGTAATTTTTACCCTACACTGTCTAACACTTTCCCTACTGTTGCACTCACTGGAGTGGGATTAGTAATTTTTACCCTACACTGTCTAACACTTTCCCTACTGTTGCACCCATTGGAATGGGAATATTCATTTTTACCCTTACACCATCCAACCAGCATCGGGTCTGTTTGCAGGTAAGCCGTAAGAAGGGAAGTGTTGTTTCATACAGACATTGGCTCCTGCTTAAGTTCACCATTCCATACGGTTCACAATCCACAGAGCCTTATAGTCACATCGGTACTGGCCTCCGTTATGGGAAAGAGGTAAAAGAGAAGAACTTACGTCTTGGTCTACGAACGTCACTCCAGCAGAAACCTTGGAATTTTTTATCGCTTTGTAGCCATTCTGCCAAGGACTCAATCTCCAAGATAAACAAGTCACAGCTTCCTTGGCAGGCTCGTGGTGGAAGTGGGTGCAGAGTCCATCCATGGTTTGGAGATGTTTATTCTATGATGAGTCTGAAAAGCTGCACAGCGAGGCACACACGCCTTCCCTCATCTCTACTCTTTCCAGCTGCCTCACTCATTACCTCACCTAGAATCTCCCTCCAACATTCCCTTCCATTGCATATCTACTATTCTCTTGGTAAGAGAACCCACAACACACCCTCCTCTTTATACAAAATAATGAAAATAAATAAATAGTGGAATAAAATGCAAAACATTAACAATGACAGTATTTCCTGTAGCAATACTTGTCAGTGAAAATAAAGGCTAACTTAAGACAAAATCCTAAACTTACTACCATTTTGGTATTCACAGAAGGCACTTACTCATTTCGTTATTCACAGAAGTTAGGACTCCTAACTTTAGGACTCCTAAATGCCTTCTGTGAATACCAAAATGAGTAAGTGCCTTCTGTGAATACCAAAATGGTAGTACGTTTAGGATTTTGTCTTAAGTTAGTTCTGTGAATCGAGCCTACTGTAAACAAATCTTCTAACCACTTGGGTGCTTTCCTTACCCTCTTATTATGAGCTTGAATCTCCACCATCCATTCTCAGACCATTCCTCGCAGAATCAGATCGCTCCCCTCTTCATCCGCGGCATCAGACAAATCCGTGAATGACAAACCACCCCATGATCTCCCCTGACAATGAGTGAGAGCCCAGTGATGGACCTTGGAATGCCTTCTTCAGTTCTCACATCTTGCGTAATGACACCAAAAGCACTTGCTTGATCTGGTACATCCTATAAAGGGTTCTGATTGGTAACCTGCACTTCATTCTGCATCTTTTTTTAATATCGCCGACGGTCCAAGTGCAATCCTGTTGAGATTCCACAGTTTTTCATTACCCAACTTGATGGAATTCTTCAAAACCTCAATGTCTTCAACCGGTTCATGAAATCTACTGGCTCCTTTCACAATCCAACCTGGCTTCTTGACCTGAACCCAATCTCCCACTCTTACATAAGCAACGTTTGTACCTTTCTTGGAATTGTAATGCAATGTATTTATTTCTTGACCACGACTGCTCTTGTCCCTGGCATTCTCCACTGACCACTGCTCAATCCCAGTGTGGGATAGCCATGCAGGATTGTACTTAGTCCCAGGAGTTCTCTCTCCCATCACTACAAAGGGCGATACTCCTGTAGCTGTTTTATGACCACATCGTTTTCTCCAGCTGAATAGCCCAGTCCTTGTTACTAGAAATAGCCAATTGAATGGCTCCCTTAATCACACGTTGAACCTTTCAACCAAACCATTACCACTTGGATTATATAGAGAAGTGGTTCTATGGTGCACATCTACTTTCCAAAATATATTTTGGCTTTCTTGGACTTGAATTGTACACCGTTGTCACTCAAATCGTGGCAGAGAAACCTTCTGAAACAAAGGTCTGACCTAGGAATTTCAATGTGGAGTAAGTATCAGCTTGATCAACAAACTCTGGCCACCTTGAAACAAGTCAATGAGGACCAATACATATCTTTGATGAGAACCAATGGGATCCATGATATCAACCGATACGGATTCTGGGGATTAGACCCAATGCGCATTGGTGGTCCTCGACTTTGTAGTGATTCGTCTGCTTGTACACATTCGATACACTTTCTCACAAATCTTTCCACTTCAAGGTCTATGTCTGGCCACCAGAACAGCATTTTCACTGTAGATTTTGTTCTTAGAATACCAAAAAGGTCTTCATGTGTCAAGTTAATAACCATATCACAGAAACTGAGTGGCGGGAATTCTCTCCCACCCTCAAACCATTGTCTTCTGCAAGTTCGGATCAGATTTCCCAATATCCTCTTATAGAGCCCTCCATCCCATTCTTTTATGGCCATCCACTATTTTCATAGTTTAAAAAGTTTCGTAAGGTACTGTCCTTTTTGTATTCAGATTCCCATCATATACTTTAACTGCAGGGACACCAAAGCTACTTGTAACCCATTCCACAGCTCATCCTCACACTCTTCCAACTGTCCAGGCTTTCTTGGAAGGAAATCAGCAGTAATATTATCCTTAGCAGGCACACATACCACTTTGTAGTCAAAGTCCTGCATCTGTGTTCTGGCAGAAGCTTTTATAGTTTATTCTGTTGTCAGAATTTTTTAAGTGGTTTATGGTCACATCTAATAAAACAAGGTCTACCCCTCAGGGAGGCTCTAAAATGATTTAACGCCCATGCACATGCTAACGTCTCGCGTGCAATAGTTGGATAATTTTTCTCTGAAGGGGATATGGATCTGGATGCATAAGCAATGCTAACCACTACACAATAACATTCTGGTTTCCATTTTTACCAACTTGAGATAGTACAGTGTTTATCCCCTTGCTGCAAGCATCAGTAGTACAGATGATGTCAGCAGATGGGTCGAAGCCCTTCAAGGAAGAGGCTTTCCTGATAGCTGATTTAATATCACCAAAATCTCTTTCACATTGCTGTTACCATTCAATTTATGTTTTACTTTTTTAACAACTGACATATGTGAAATGTCCTTTCAGTTAATTTAGGGAGGTATTTGGCACAATACTCTTCTACGCCACTGGAATCAAGCTATCCTGGCTGATCACGGCTGATAGCCAGAAACCGGTCCCAGGATGCTTGTTTCCGGTCCAGGGAAGGCTTGGCTTGACAGTTCGGGCTGGACTGTTCCCATGAGGCACAGGGTCAAGGCTGATTTGCATATGGCCATGTCTGAACTGGGGTGGCTGAGTGAGCAAAATAACGATGGATTAAACCCAGATCTGTGACTGGGGGTGAATGTTTTGCCAATGTGCAACATTCCGTCCATCATCTTTTGTGTTTTACAATACTCTGCAATGCTCATGAATGGGCGTACGTCATCCTAAGTGGTAGATGCCGTAGGCTCCTGAATTGCTCTGATCAAAGATGGCGTTGGTCTACCACCATCCTCAGAAATCACATGTCCTAAATAGTGACTTTATTTTCTGTAAACTTCCATTTTGAGAATTCAACAGTCAACCCTCTGGATTCTAATTTTTTTAAAGATATTAATTATTCTTTTATCCTGTTCTTCCTTTGTATTACTAAAGATCAAAATGATATCCTGGAAAAAGTTCACTCCAGTTTGTTTGGAAAATAGATCACACATTAATGATGGTATATGGAGAACCAGAATCAACCTAAATCATTCTTAGTACTCCTCCAATGGTCATCCAGCATTCAGGTTTAGACATTAAACAATTGCCATGAATATTCAAAACAAAATTATTGTGCAGACTAGCTACCTATTCGCTAATGGGTAGTTCATTAATATCCACTGCACAAACACATTTAATAAATGTTTTCTTCCTACATACTTTTGCATCGGGAACAACAATCCCACAGTTGCTGCACTTCTGTTCAGCCGCTGGGCAATTTTTTTCAACGATAAGGGGCAGATTTACTACTTCTGGCGCATCTCTGCTAATCAGCAGGGATGCGCCAGAAGAGTTGCAATGCATCTGCCCACCCGTGCGCCACCACTGATGTGCCGCATTTACAATGTGGCACAGCGGGGCGCACGGCTGGGCAGATGCGTGTCGCATCTCCCCCGCGGAAATGCAGCGCATTGCTGGAATTGCGTCACAAGCACGACGCAGCTCCAGCAAGGCTCAGAGTGCCCCTATCCCTAACATGCTGCGTCAATCCTTAAGCCTGCGCAGGGTTTTGACGCAGCATGGCTGGAAAAGTGAATTAGTGAAATCTTGCATATTTCACTCCGCCACTTTTCGGAGGCTTTCCTGTGCCGGAAACCCCCCACCCCCGTGCAGGAATGCCCACATGCGGCGCAGGGCTTTACAAAGTGACGCATCTCCCTAGATCCGTCACGTTGTAAATAGCCCTCAGCATGGTGCTGGCTTTGCGCTGCCGCTGCGTCACAAAAGTGATGCAACAGCAGCGCAAATCTGGCATAAGGGGTTTGTAAATTTGCCCCTCGGTGTTCTTTGCTATCACAGCAATAACATCTAAGTTGCTCTCTAGGTTTGTTATCCTTATCAAAATTACCAGAAGAATTTTTCTCTGTTTTGTTTTTTGGATTAGAAATTGTGTCCCTTTCTTTAGATTCTTTCTTTAAGGCAGATTCACATCTGCTAGAAATCTCTGCTTTATGCACCTTTGCCAAAATGTCTTGAAGAGCAGATTCTCTCTTGACCCATTGACGCTCTTGAATTACAGGTTTGCAAGTATGCATAACCACTTGATCCCGTATAAGCTCATCCTGTAAGACACCAAGGGCCAGATGTAGGAAGCCTAATACCGGTCGGTAACAGCAGAAATTACCGAATTTCGGCCGTTACCGACCGGTACTAGGCTTTTCTGATGTAGGGGCCTAATCTAAGGATTCGAGGAATCGGTAAACTACCGAATTCTTAAATACCGATTCGGTAAATTACCGAATTCCTAATGTAGGCAGCACTTAAATTAGTGCTTTTCCCATGTTAGGATTCATTATTTACCACCAACTACAACGAAAACCCCCAAAAAAGCAATTTCATGCAAATTATTTCAGTGCCATGTGGCGGACATACATGCCCTTAGGGCATGTATGTGTGCCACATGTGCACCCATGCACAATTGAGAGGTGCAACAGGGTGTCAAAGTGACACCCTGCCACCCTTCAATGTTTTCCCCCTTTTACCGAATCGGTATTTACCGATTTAGTAATTCCCAATCATTCCTATGGGCCTCCAGGCCCATAGGAATGAATGGGGAATACTGAATCGATAAATACCGCTTTGGTAAATACCGAATCTTAACGATTCGGTAATACTTACCGAATTTTTCCCTACATAGCATTTACCGATTCTAAAATACCGAATTTGTAAAATACGGTATTTTGGAATCGGTAAATGTCCCTCACCTACATCTGGCCCCAAATCTGCAATCCATTGACAATTTCTTTATACCAGCAATGTAATCATCTATAGATTCATCTTTTTCCTGTTTACGCTGAAAAAATCTAAATCTAGCGCTGCCCATGCATACTCTAGATTTAAAATAAATGTCTGAATCTGGATCAGCAGTATCGAATATATGAACATCACCTGTGATCACAGCCTTGGTCATTTGAGACTATACTTTTAACCCTTGCGGACCAAGAGAATCTAGGAAAATCCTTTTCTTTTATTCCGCAGCCATTTTCTTGGTTTCATCCACAGCTTCAATATCATTTAAACACTATTCTTTCTATTCTCTCTATTTTAAAGTTGGTTCAGTACCAGAAAGTCAAAATAGTTGATGTGAACTGATGCTGAAATTTTGGGAACTCCTTTTTTTTCTAAAACAGTAATAGTAGAATTGTCAGTGTACAATCTTCACCAGATGACTTGGACAAGCCCACTGTCCTTACTCCACCACAAAGTCACAAAAATCATACAAGTGAAAAATGTATAGATACTTCCATTGGTAAAGGTGGACAAGTGTAGAAACACTTCACAAAATGAATGTAACTTTTCCAGGAAGTGCGTTGGATTAACTAATGAGCGAGCAATTATACTCTTACTAAGAGTTTCGTCATCTGAAAACGCCAAATGAGAGTTGAATGAATGTTTTGTGCCAGAATCGTGCTCTTACTTCAAGTTTCTTTTGGGCTGGACACTCGGACATGCACAGAAAATCATCACTCTCCACCTGATAAATCCAGAGTACCCCAAATAGCAAACATTACAGTCCGTTGTATTCTCCATTAGGAAATAAAAATGGTGGTGCGCAAGGTCAAGCAGTGTGGCCTATCATGATGACGTAGTGTTACACGCACTGGTACTGCTGAATTGCGTCACGCACACTTATCACGTGAATAACAACCCGGCTCAGTGAAGAAGTCCAATGTGCGCCAGAGTCAAATGCAGAATTAAAGAATTACATCAATGAACTGTATACATCTTAATATGGGTGAGATAATCCTCGCCTCCGTGTCCTTAATAGAATTAAAAATTCTTGGCACGCCAGTTTGCTAATTTTTTATTCCATGACAGGACTGGAGGCTCCGATTACACTTGTTTAAAGCTTAGCGACCACCACAGAAGCTACATCAACAATAGGTTTGTAATAAAACATTTTGAAAGTAGATTCTGTTAACCAGTCAGGCGATTCCATGAAGTCAGTGAGGCTGACGCCCAAAGCAAAGGATTTGGAAGCCATGGCTACTCGTACCAAATAGGCTCCAAATATGGACACATCATTGCCCGCTTACCCTATAAGCCAAAGCACCCATCTCGCCAGAGTGGCCAGAGTCACTGGTCGAAAGGGTTTCCGCAAAGCTGCCAATAATTGTTCTTTCATATCTGCACGAAAAACAACTGTACTCACCACATATGCTTTTAAACATTGTACCACACAACGTTTGGATTCTCCGGGAAGGTGGGTAGGAAACTGAGGTCATATTGCATTTGGTCCCCCTGGAAATTTAGAATGTAACTCTGGGAATCATCAAGAAGGGGGAAACGCATATCACAGATTGGAATTCCAGTCTTGGAGAAAGGCATCTGAGGCTAGCGCCTCCGGCTCCAGACGCCAACTGAAGAAATTTGGAACTTGCCGGTTGAGGCGAGATGCAAACAGGCCTATCTGACATTGGCCCCAGAGACGATTCAATGTATGGAAAACTCAGGGGTGAAGTCTGCAATCGCTGAAGTCCCAGAGATTCAGGGATTGCCAATCCGCCACCATGTTGTTGCGTACCGGTAGACACTACGCCACTACCAATATCCGTTGTTGAGGCAAAAATGCAAAAAATGCTTGCCAATCTCCGCCAACACTTGAGATCTCATTCTCCCCAGCTCGTTCACATAGCGAACCGCTGAGACATTGTCCATACGGAGTAAAATGCAACAATCCATCTTCATTGACGAGAGACTGCAAATTCCAAAGTAGCCCACCAGAAGCCCCAGACAATTGATATGTAAGGTCAGTTAGTCTTGGGACCACCTGCCCCCTGTGGAGATTGGTGGGCACCTGGCTCCCCAGCCCCACCGGCTGGCATCCGACTCGATCACTATCTCTGGAGTTGAGCCAAAGATGGCCCTGCCGTTCCAGGCCTCCATGTGAACCAACCACCACAACATTTCCGACCTCACCTTCTCAGAGAGGAGAATCTGTTCTGCATAGCCGAGGGCTTTCTGGAGATGCTGAGTCTTGAGTCTTTGTAGCTCTCTGTAGTGCAGGAGGCCTGGAAAATCACCTGTATCAAGGAGGCGAGAAGGTCCACCACTCAATCTACAGGTCATAAAGACACAGTTTGTCGGCTCAAAATCAATATCAGCGCTCTCTTGATGGTCCTGACCTTCTGTGCTGGTAGAATCAGTTGGCAACTGCGAGAGTCTGTCTGGAACCCTAGAAATTCTATTACTTGAGACGTTATCAGAATCGATTTCAGAGGGTTTGCAATGAATCCCAAGTTCTGAAGGAGAGTGATTGACCAC
The DNA here is from genome assembly GCF_964261635.1 of Lissotriton helveticus. Lineage (NCBI taxonomy): Eukaryota > Metazoa > Chordata > Amphibia > Caudata > Salamandridae > Lissotriton > Lissotriton helveticus. The sequence goes on along the minus strand of NC_136071.1, from coordinate 1,197,858,606 downwards.
TCAAGATGAACGACCACCAGCTGAGGACAACGTGCCATGATAATTATGTCGTCCAGATAAATAATTAGTCAGACCCCCAGCTCTCAAGGAGTCTACCACTGGACGCAGGAGTTTTGTGAAACACCATGGCACAGATGACAGACCGAAGGGAAGAACTTTGTACTTGTAGCATATACCTGGCCGTAGGAATTTCAGGGAACGCCTGTGAGGCGCGACAAAGAGGATGGAAAGATATGCGTCCTTCAGGTCCAATCAGACCATCCAGTCCACATCTTGAAGAAGATCGCGGACCAGATGGATGCCTTCCATATTGAAATGTTGGTAGACTACCCAACCATTGAAGTATCTCAAGTTCAAAACTAGTTGTGCTCCGCCCCTTTCTTCTCTACTAAGAATACACTGCTTCATCATCCGGTCTCTATCACTCGAGTGTCCCGATACTACATCCTCCACCTGGAGGGGGACTGCCTGGGTAACAGCAGCGGCTTTTACTTAAAATGATCTCTTATCCAGTAAGAATGATTTAAATAAAAACTGGAAAAGGATGAGATAAAAATGAGTTTGGTGATGATATGGGCAATTTAGTAGTACTCAACACCTGTTAGTCTGGTCAACATGTTTCTGCCAATTCAAGCTCATGCGGCTCTCGTGGCCTTCATCAGGACGATAAATGTTGAAGACCTACAATTTAGGTTATTTCAATAACGTGCATAAAAGTGCGGGCGAGGCCAATCACTCCCCCATCTCCTTCCTAGAGCAGACTCTGTCCTGGATATGAAAACAGTTACTGGGTATACAATGGGTCGGTAACTAAAGGGGATAACAAGAAAGAAGACAAACAATCAATTTTACATTGGTGACTTCTGGGATTAAATAGCGATCCCTTTAGCACCCGGTGGGACTATTGATAACTTTACAATACTATAACTGTGTTTTCCTTAATCAGTGACGTGACTCGCATGTGTTCCTGATGTAGTGAAGGTTTGATTCACCTCTCAAGAGAAACTGAGATGTGCCCTGCACCCCTCAAGAGAAAGCAAGGGCTGTCCTTCACCAAACAAGAGACAGTGGGAAGTGAGAGTCGCCTCTCATGCGAGAGTGAGCGTTGTGCTCCACCCATCAGCAGAGAGTGAGGGTTGTGCTCCGGCCATCAGCAGAGAGTGAGCGTTGTGCTCCACCCATCAGCAGAGAGTGAGGGTTGTGCTCCGCCCATCAGCAGAGAGTGAGGGTTGTGCTCCGCCCATCAGCAGAGAGTGAGGGTTGTGCTCCGCCCATCAGCAGAGAGTGAGGGTTGTGCTCCGCCCATCAGCAGAGAGTGAGGGTTGTGCTCCGCCCATCAGCAGAGAGTGAGGGTTGTGCTCCGCCCATCAGCAGAGAGTGAGGGTTGTGCTCCGCCCATCAGCAGAGAGTGAGGTGTTCTCTGCCTCTCAGAAGCTTCCTCCAACAGAAAGGGGGATGCGAGGTCCCCGAGTCCAGATACAGGGTGACGCCGCCTGCCAGGAGGCAGCGTGCACCGCGCCCACCTCTATAGAAAAAGTAGACATGCCACCCCACATCTGAAACTGGGGAGAAGAAGGGCGCTGCACCCGGTCATGCGGGACGCTCAGCCACACCCCCAGAGCTGGCGTCCACCCACGGCTGCAGTTTATCACCCACAGCAGCAGCACATGACTCGAGCTCCTGAACACGGGGCACCGAGCGGGGCAACCCCCGGGCACCGGGCAGAGTTCACAGCACGGAGCCCACGTGCTGTGGAAAAACACGGACACACATCGGCTTTGTTTTCAGGCAGGAAATCTGCACCATGGAGACACTGTGCACAGATCACTCAGTATATCCCACCCTGGCTCAGGAGGCAGAGGTCCCAGTGCACATCCCACCCTGTCTCAGAGGTCACAAGTCCTAGTGCACATCCCACCCTGTCTCAGAGGTCACAAGTCCAAGTGCACATCCCACCCTGTCTCAGAGGTCACAAGTCCAAGTGCACATCCCACCCTCACTCAGAGGTCACAAGACATAGTGCACATCCCACCCTGTCTCAGAGGTCACAAGTCCTAGTGCACATCCCACCCTGTCTCAGAGGTCACAAGTCCTAGTGCACATCCCACCCTGTCTCAGAGGTCACAAGTCCAAGTGCACATCCCACTCTGTCTCACAGGTCACAAGTCCTAGTGCACACCCAACCTGTTCCAGAGGTCACAAGTCCTAGTGCACATCCCACCCTGTCTCAGAGGTCACAAGTCCAAGTGCACATCCCACCCTCACTCAGAGGTCACAAGACATAGTGCACATCCCGCCCTGTCTCAGAGGTCACAAGTCCTAGTGCACATCCCACCCTGTCTCAGAGGTCACAAGTCCTAGTGCACATCCCACCCTGTCTCAGAGGTCACAAGTCCAAGTGCACATCCCACCCTCACTCAGAGGTCACAAGACATAGTGCACATCCCACCCTGTCTCAGGGGGCAGAGGTCCTGGTGCACATCCCACCCTGTCTCAGGGGGCAGAGGTCCTAGTGCACATCCCACCCTCTCTCAGGGGGAAGAGGTCCTGGTGCACATCCCACCCTGTCTCAGGGGGCAGAGGGTCCTAGTGCACATCCCACCCTGTCTCAGAGGTCACAAGTCCAAGTGCACATCCCACCCTCACTCAGAGGTCACAAGACATAGTGCACATCCCACCCTGTCTCAGGGGGCAGAGGTCCTGGTGCACATCCCACCCTGTCTCAGGGGGCAGAGGTCCTGGTGCACATCCCACCCTGTCTCACAGGTCACAAGTCCTGGTGCACATCCCACCCTGTCTCAGAGGTCACAAGTCCAAGTGCACATCCCGCCCTCACTCAGAGGTTACAAGACATAGTGCACATCCCACCCTGTCTCAGAGGTCACAAGACATAGTGCACATCCCACCCTGACTCAGGGGGCAGAGGTCCTGGTGCACATCCCACCCTGTCTCACAGGTCAAAAGTCCTAGTGCACATCCCACCCTGTCTCAGAGGTCACAAGTCCAAGTGCACATCCCGCCCTCACTCAGAGGTTACAAGACATAGTGCACATCCCGCCCTCACTCAGAGGTCACAAGACATAGTGCACATCCCACCCTGTCTCAGAGGTCACAAGACATAGTGCACATCCCACCCTGACTCAGGGGGCAGAGGTCCTGGTGCACATCCCACCCTGTCTCACAGGTCAAAAGTCCTAGTGCACATCCCACCCTGTCTCAGAGGTCACAAGTCCTAGTGCACATCCCACTCTGTCTAAGAGGGCAGAGGTCCTGGTGCACATCCCACCCTGTCTCAGGGGTCATGCTGAACACTTCCAGACTTATGACAAGCAATAGAGCCCCGAATCCATCGCCCTGCTGAAGCCTCCTATCCGAGTATAACGCACGGGAACCCCCCCCCCCCATGCATTTATTCATTGAAGAGGTGTCTAATATGCTTCGTTCTGCCTCATAAGTACTTCTGGGCGCTACATCGACTCACTAAAGGTGACTGATGCTTTACAGAAGTGTGAGTCACGCCATTCTGAGTCTGGGGCCTGTAGTGCCGGTAGCGTGAGGGGGATGACAACCTAGGCCACAGAGTGGGGCCTAACTCAATTGACAGAAGACACGTAGACTGGCTAACCGTTATGGGCCGAAGACCCCGAGCGGTCTCGCGCCCGTTTATTTATCCCTGAGGGCGGTCCCGCCCCCAGAGTGCGTGCGTGCATGCATGCGTGCGTGTCTGGAAGGGCCGGGTGGCTCCGTCAGTACATCCCTCCAAACTCACGGATAAAATAGTCCAACCTATGGGGATTCAGCATTTGTGCCGAGGTTCCACTCATAGGCTTTTAGTCTCTGATTTGGAGTTGGGTTGGGTCGGAGGTTGTACTTCTGGCACCGAGGCTTCTCGGCTATTCCCCCTTCTCCAGACTGGCTTGGTGGATTTCCGGTCTCTTCAGGGAGTCTATCTCTGTGAATGTTCCGCTCCATTTCAGTCCTCGGTAATGGTTCCTCCCTTGTGCATTGAGTTGTCGGTATCTCGTTATTCCTTATGTCCCAGTCTTCGCACTCTGTTTCTTCCAACATCTGCTGGGAAGTATCCCTTTCTTTGGGTATACGCTTGAACCACGACACATTTCTTGTTACTGCTCTCATGCCACGGGTCGCAGATATCATAGTTCCTTGTACATTCACGATTTCCCATATCTCTGGTTCATATGCCGTATTATATTTCCAGTTTGGATATCTGTTTTTGAGAATAACTTTGTCGCCAACTACCAAAGACCTTGGTTCTGCTCTTCGGGTCTGACTGGCTCTTTCATTGGTCTCCTCTCTTGAGTGGCGTGTTTATCTAGCACTGGTGGGCGCCATGATGGGCCTGTTGGCACGCAGTCTCTTTTTACCCTCCTAAACAGCAGATGCGCTGGGGCACACTTCGTGGTGCAATGAGGCGTTTGTCTGTATGCGCCCAGGAATTTAGATAGGCACTCCTCTGCTCCTTCCCCTTTTTCTACTCCAATCTGTAGGCCTTTATTCATTGTTCGCATAAATCTCTCGACCTCACCGTTTGCCTGAGGCCACTGTGGGGTAATTTTGGTAAACATCGTTTACCACGAAGTTTTTACAACGCGGTACCTTTAGCACGCATCCCTTACAACGCAAGTCGTTACCACGACTTGCGCTGGAGGGCGCTAAAGGATTAAAAATAGTAAATTTACTATCCCAACACCTTCCCTAGGGTCCACGGGGACTGGTGTTAGAATAGTAAATTATACTATTCGAAATCCGCGCCCCCAACGCAAGTTGTGGTAACGACTTGCGTTGTAAGGGATGCGTGGTAAAGGGAAGCGTTGTGACGGTACGCGTTGTACCGTCATACATCCGGTAATTTTTCTGTGTCTGATGCCTCTAGCTGTCAGGAAAGTTTGAAAGTCCTTGCTCTAAAAAGGTGGGCCATTGTCTGACCGCATTTCATCTGGGAGGCCCATCATCGCAAATATTTTCTCAAGCGCCACCTTGACATGTGTGAAAGCGGTGGAAGGTACCACCTCCACCACTAGGAAACGTGAATGGGAATCAATTACCACAAGGGTGTGTCGTCAATGCTCAATTTTGACCAGGGAATGTGGCATGGATCTTCAGTGATAACTGGATGTGGTACTGGGTCTTGACTCCTAATGGTGCATGAGTGGCATTTGCGAACTTCTTCTTCCACAGCAGAGTCTAGGCCGGGAAACCACACCTTGGTACGCAAACGCGCTTTTGTTTTAGAAGCTCCTCGGTGGCCTTGATGGGCTAGCCACACAACTTCTTTTTGGAGGCTTGATGGTATCACAATGGCTGTGCCACGGAGAATCACACCATGGAGTCCTATACTTAATTTCTTTGTGCCTTCCAGATTTGTTGCCGGAATGTCTGTTCTGCAGTTGTGAGGGCGCTAACCCCATCATGGAAGTGTTTCCAGGTGCAGTTCATCAGTGTAGTCTTCACCCGACTGAGACATTCGTCTTCCTCCGTGGCTTTTTCAATGTCTTCCAACGTGAGGGCGACTGGGCACGCTTCTTGGGTTATCATTTTAATGAATTATTCGACCTCCTCCATTCCTTCCCGGTCCTGAGTTTGGGACATGGCACTTGGGTGACGTGACAGGAAGTCTGCCGGATTGTCGGCTTCTGGGCGGTAAATTACCTCAAATTGATATGTTTGCAACTGAACAGCCCACTTCTCTATACGGGGTGGGGCAAGTCTCATTGTCCCGGCAAATAGTGGCACCAGTGGTTTGTGATCTGTCACAACTTTAAATTCATGACTGTTGGACCTGGGCCTCTTGGCAGGGTCATCCCTAAACTTTTTGCCTTCCTCCAATACTCTCTCTGACCTGTTTTTGTTGGTTTAATGACTCTGGGCACTTTGCCACTACTGACCAGTGCTAAAGTGCATATGCTCTCCCTGTGAAAAGTGTACATGTGATTGATGTCCATGATTGGTTCATTGGATTTACTGTCAGTCCCCAGTAAAGTGCACCAGGCGTGCCAGGGCTTGTGAATGCCAATACTGCTAGTGGGCCTGCAGCGCTGGTTGCGCCACCCACAGAAGCAGCCTTAAAATGTGTCTAGGGTCTGCCACTGCAGAACCTGCGTGCAGTCTGGTACTGTCATGCTGGCTGGGCAAGTGCACACACTTGCCAGCCCCTAAACCTTCCCTTAACTTCATATTAGTCACCCCTATGGTAGGCCTGAGGGCAGGGTGCATTGTAAGTGTAAGGTAGGACATGCCCTGATGTGTGTGGCATGTCCTAATAGTGAATTACTGCCAAATTCGTTTTTCACTATTGTAAGGCTACTTGTTCCCTTTAGGCCAGATGGGCTGCTGGAATTATTACACTCTATAATCCCAGCAGGCTCAGGGAACATGGTAGAAATTAATGTTTAGTATGCCTGAACTCAGAATAATAAAATACTTCTTTTAGTAAAGTTTATTTTAATATCCTGGGTTTGCAAATGCTACTTTTAGAAAGTTAGCATTTGCTGGCCTAACCATTTCAGCCCGCCTCTGCTTGGATGTGGATCTGACTGTCTGGTGTGTGTGAGTGACAGGGCTGGGAGTTGACAGGTAGTGAATAGCAGGATGACACCTTAGTGGGTGGTGGGAGTTTCCCCTGAATGATGCATCAGGCTGTGCTCTGCCTCCACAATGCTGGCTCCGCCCTCCTGGGGAGCGACTGATGACTCAGCCTGCACCTGGCCCAGGAAGGACCGAAGCTTGTCAACAAAGTGCTCAAGCTGCCCCTGTCTTCACAATGCCGGCTCCGCCCCCCTGGGGAGCGGCTGATGTGCCTGCCCTCACACTGCATGCAGAAGCCAGAAGTACCCACAACAAGTGCTCAGAGACTGGAGCAGTTATGCAGAGGCCCCCCTGGCCTGCTAGAACAAAAGAAACTGGGTATAAAAGTAGGAGCCCTGCTCCTTGTAAATTAGATCCAGTTTGCGCAAAGAAGAAGCTCTGCCTGAAGAGAAGGACCCTGGAAGCTGCATGGAGAAGTACTGACTCTGACCCCAAGAGACTGGCCTGTGGTGGGTGCCTTGCTGCTGAAGGAGAGCAGGAGAAGAAAGACTGAAAGACTTTGCTTTTATTCAACTTGTGCCAAACTTTTACCAAGATCTCCAAGGGCTTGCTGTGGAACTTGCCCCCTGAACTGCGCCCCAGGAACAGTGGGCGCTACCCCTCCTGGAAAGAGAAGCTGCCATGAGATCTGCATCTGCCTGGCAAACCCTCCTGAGGAAAAGCGGAGTGCGCTGTGAAGGAATCACTGCGCCCCCTGAGAGGCCCTTGGCACCCCCGTCCCGCCGAGCAACGCATCTGCTACCTGGCAGGCCCCAGCTGACATCGCCAGGACCAGCCTCGCTGGCCCCAGCACCGTGCCTGTCGCCTGCCTAACTGCGGACTGCACCGCAAGACCGGACTCTGCCTTTTGCCCGCCTGCTCCTGAAGGAGAGAGTGCCTTGAAGCCCCAGCCGCCGCCGTTCGTGTGCAGCAGCGGCGTGGGGAGAGAAGGAGCACTCCCTGTGCTTTGCCAAGGCTTGTTTTGTGCCTCACTTTGCTGCCCGGGGCGCCACCCCCTCTTTCCAGGACTCGAGGCGCTTTGTCTCTCTGGCCCGGCCCGCGCCGCAACGCCAACCTTCAAGCCCGAGCCGCCGCTCTGACTGGCCCAGGAAGGCAGACACCACGACGCAGGACACCGAGCCGACCTTGACCTTGCCGCCTCGACCCTCGCCAAGGATCTCCAAGGTACTGTGTGCCCCAGCGGTGCGAGCGTCCTGCCCTTTGCAGCTCGCACCGCCCTGTGTGACCTTGTGTGCCCGGGAGCCCCCAGCTGCAGTCTGCACCTGGCACGAGCCTCCCCTCTCCAGTGAGGCTCGCACCGCTCCTGGCTCCCCGAGGCCCCCCTGACATTCCCCGTGGCCGGCGCCCCCCTCCACATTAAGTCACACACAGCCTGTGACTCATCCTGAGAGCCAGCCCGGCCGTGCCCTTCGCTGCTCACGCGAGAAGCGTGAGCTTTGGCAGGCCGGGCCCGATTTTCAAGCAGGAGGTGCACAGAGGCGCTGGGAAGCACACAGAAGCGCTAGAAAGCACTATGCTTGGCAGGAACTGGTCAAAAGGCCCCAAAGAACACCTATGAAAGACTAGAAGAAGCAGAATAAGAACTGTGGCCTATTAACAAGTAACTGGAACCATTTTTTTGTACCAAGACCGTATTTACAAGCCTGCGTTAAAATATATATAAAGATATATTTTTTTTTACAACAATACAGTTTGGTGTCATTGTGTGGTGGGTTGGTGGTGATGGTGTGATACGGCAAATGTTTAACCACATGTGCCCCAGAGATTAGCCTAGACTGCTTGCGCCACACTACCTAGAGGGTAAGCAGGGGTTGTTCTTGAAGGTAACCCTTAGCCCTGACGAGGAAGAGAGAGGCCCTGTTTGTCGCCAGTGCTGCACTGCGCCAACCAGAGACTCCCCTTCCCAACAATGACCGTATAGGTATAAATGAAAATGGTGGCATGCCCACTTTATAGCTAAAGCTTCCCTTTCGATTTGGGCATATCTCATTTCTGTTGGGGTTAGAGCCCGACTGGCGTAAGCGGTGGGCACCCACTCATGTGCTTTCGTCTTTTGCATGAGGACGGCCCCAAGTCCTACTGGGCTTGCATCCACGACAACTTCTGTACGTCGATGAGGTCTGAAGTAGGCCATGATCTTGTCATAAATCAACGCATCTTTGATGGCCATGAACGCCTCGTCTTCTTTCGCCGTCCACGTCCATGGATGTCCTGTCTTGGTCAGTACACGCAGGGGTTCCGAAAGGGACGCTAGATTCGGGATGAAGCGACCACAATAAGTGGCCATTCCCAGAAAACTTCTGACCTCAGTTGCTGAAGTTGGTTTCGGTGCAGATCTTCTTGCCTCCGCTTTCTTTGGATAGACTTGTAGTCCGTCTCTTGAAAAGATATACCCAAAGAACTCTACCGATTCTTGGTAGAAAGAGCATTTTTCTCGATGGAGTGTAAGACCTTGATCGACTAAGCGCTGCAAAGTGGCCCGGAGGTGGACGTGGTGCTCCTCAAGTGTTTTTGAGAAAATTAAGATATCATCACTTAGGTTTATGACGCCCGGCAGCCCAGAGAGTGTTTCTTTTATGGCGTTCTGAAAAATTTCTGCGGCGGAGGATACGCCAAAACTCAAACGTTTGTAGCGTCAGAGCCCTACATGCGTTGAAAATGTGGTGATATTGCGGCTGTCGGGATGCAGTTCGATCTGGTGGTAACCTGCATTAAGGTCCAACTTTGAAAACCACCGAGCCCCATTTAAGTCCGCTACAATATCATCCATGGTGGGCGTTAAATGCCTTTGTCTCTTTACTGCCTTGTTTGGGAGGCGCATGTCCACACATAATCTTATAGCACCAGGTTGCTTTGGTTTAGGCGCGACAACAAGAGGGGATACCCATGGCATTGGGCCCGATACTTTTTCAATGACGCCAAGTTCTTCAAGTTTTTGCAACTCTTTTTCCACCTGCGGCCTCAGGTGAAAAGGCACCCTCCTGTGTCTTAGCGCTGTTGGTCGCACCGTGTGGTCTCTATGTAGTTTGAAAGTCTTTCCTTTTAGGCATCCAATCCCCTTAAATAACTTTGGAAAATCCTTTAATAGCATGTCGGCGTGAAGTTCGTGCATTTGATTTGCAAAAAACACCAATTGGAGATCTTCTACCGTGTGGCAGCTGAGTAAGGTTCCACGCTTCCCACCAGTTGCATGGAACTTTGTCATCACTTCTTGGCCGTTGCAGGTCACCACCACTTCCATGACTCCATGCAGAGGAAGTGGTTCATCACTGTCATATGTGTATATTTTTGCTTTTGATGGTGCAAGGGGTGGACGCGGAGAGAGCTTATCATACTGAATGCTGTCCATCACATTCACGGATGCTCCTGTGTCAATCAATGCTTGAATCGGAGAACCAGTGATGCTGACTTCGCACATCGGCGGTGGTTGTCTTCTTGAACCTTCCCTTCCCATGAACGAGATGAAGTAAGCTTTATCGTCGTCATCCTCCAGGTGGAAATTGGACCGTGATGCGTCACTGCAAGGTCCTGGGTCCTCGAGCGACAATTGACGTACAGCTTGGGTTGTACCTCTCACATTTGTTCCTGGTCTGCGTTGACCACTACTACGGCACACTTTCGCAAAGTGGTTGAGCTTTCCACAATTTGAACATGTTCTGCCTTTTGCGAAACACCTTCCACTAACTGAATGTTCGATCCCACAGTTACCGCATACAGGGGTCTGCGTTGTCGGGGTGTTCCTTCTCGGCGCTTGAGGCCGCCTACGGATGACATCTACCCGTTCCTCCTTAATGACTGGGCTCCAGGTAGTTACCTCAGGACGGTTCAGGGCAGCCTGCATTTCGTCGGCCCGTGCATTGGAGAGTTTGTGCGACCGGGCTAACACAAGGATTTCATCAAGCGTGATGCGTGGTTGTCTAAGAATGAGACCTCTGAGCTGTACTGATCTGCATCCTTGAATAAGTTGTGCACGTATTTCCTGTCGTTAATCCGGCAGTTCGCAAGCCGTCGCAAGCTTCCTGAGTTTCACGTAGAAAGTGTCGATGGACTCTGTCTCTCCCTGGCGGACTTGGCGCAGTTTAAACCATTCATAATCAGGATTGACGCGGGGGTCAAAATGGTGATTTAAAGCTGCAACTGCGGCGTCATAGTCATTTGCATCTCCTTTTTCCGGCAGTGTCTCAAACAGCGCGTAGAGCTCATCACCTCCATAGCACAACAGAAGTGAACGTTTTACTTTTCCATCCGTTTCTCTGACACCTACGAAATAGTGGTTGAGTCGACCGATCCACAGGCGCCACCTTGCTGCCGCCGTAAATGGGTCTGACAATTCACTAAAAGGGGGGAGTGGGGCAGCCATGCCATGACCAGGTGGGGCAGGCACGTTGATTGCATCCGGATTCGGTGCAGGTATGTTGTGTTGTGGTGCTGCAGCGTTTAGTGGTCCAGATGGCTGTATAGTGGGGGCTGCTGTTGCTCCATCTCCATCTATGGTCGGTGTTTGGCTCATTCTGCTTATCTCTCTAGCACACAGTTATGCGGGTAAACTCTGAGTGCGTCAGTCCGTCAGACTGTGTGAGGAATATTGTGTGTTCGCAGTTTGAGCCCTCTTGGTCTTCGTTCTGTCTCTTTTCCTTTAATGCAGGAAGCAGTTCGCTGTTAAGCACGTTAATTGAAACTGGCTTTAGAATATTTTATTGCGTTTTTCTAATTTCCCCATGTATGTTATTGTTGCAGTCTTGTACTTGAGCTGATAAGCGAATGTGTCACTATGTGAACAGGCTTGCGCACTGGGCCTGAACTGTTTCTTTGCTTCTCTGTTTTCTTTTTTTCGTGAGGGCCGACCTGTCTCCCCAGTGACACGGTGTTGTTTTCCTGGTGATTGACTTGATGTATTTCCTACACTGTGTTGTTTCCTTTTCTGTTGTGGGTATTATCTAAGGTAATTTATTTTCTTTTTATTTTCCCCGCCGAGGAAAAGTAATTCTTCCCCTGTGAGGGGCTCACCTTTGTGCCAGGCAGGCACGGAGACAGCGATCGCCGCAGTGGGTGCTGTTACTTTAACTCTCACTGCGACTCTTCTCAAGCCGCGATCTCGAGCGCCGGGGGCGCGAGTTTTATGAGTGTAAAACCGGCACCGCTACTCGTCTGCTGTCTTATACGAGGCGCGGGAGATCCCATCCTCGTCGCCAACATGTAGTGCCAGTAGCGTGAGGGGGATGACAACCTAGGCCACAGAGTGGGGCCTAACTCAATTGACAGAAGACACGTAGACTGGCTAACCGTTATGGGCCGAAGACCCCGAGCGGTCTCGCGCCCGTTTATTTATCCCTGAGGGCGGTCCCGCCCCCAGAGTGCATGCGTGCGTGCATGCATGCGTGCGTGTCTGGACGGGCCGGGTGGCTCCGTCAGTACAGGGCCAATCTGCCTTTCAGCCCTCACAGTTCAGGGTTCACATTCTACCCAAAGCTCATGTTGCTTCGTTCTGACCTCAGGAAGGGGCTCTGGAGACTGCACAGCCAGGGCCGCCTCTCCGGGGGTTTGTCTCCCACGGTTCTGCCTTTCGGGGGGTCTGTGGTCGATCCGGTGTCTGCTGATGAGTGGGGTGGAGTTGAAGGTTACAGTGGGGCGCATGCTCCAGAGAGCAACCTGGACCTTTGCCCTGCTGAGATTTGTGCTCAAGCAGAGGGCCTTGACATTCACACAACACACCCAGCACTCTCACACAAGCCATCACAGACACTCACACAACACACCCAGCACTCTCACACAACTCATCAACAGACATTCACACAATACTCCCAGCACTGTCACACAACCCATCACAGACACTCACACAACACACCAAGCACTCTCACACAACCCATCACAGACACTCATACAACACACCCAGCACTGTCACACAACCCATCAACAGACATTCACACAACACTCCCAGCACTGTCACACAACCCATCACAGACACTCACACAACACACCAAGCACTCTCACACAACCCATCACAGACACTCACACAACACACCCAACACTCTCACACAACCCATCCGAGACACTTATTCAACACACCCAGCACTCTCCTAGAGCGCCCCCCAGCGCAATGCGTTGTAATGGTTTGCGCTGTAAAAGTTGCGTCGTAAGGGCACTGCGTGGTAAAAGTTGCGTTGTAAAGGTTGTTCACCTCACATAACCCATCACAGACACTCACACAACCCACCCAGCACTGTCACACAACCCATCACAGACCCTCACACAAAACACCCAGCACTCTCACACAACCCATCACAGACACTCACACAACACACCCAGCACTCTCACACAACCCATCACAGACCCTCACACAAAACACCCAGCACTCTCACACAACCCATCACAGACACTCACACAACACACCCAGCACTCTCACACAACCCATCCGAGACACTTATTCAACACACCCAGCACTCTCCTAGAGCGCCCCCCAGCGCAATGCGTTGTAATGGTTTGCGCTGTAAAAGTTGCGTCGTAAGGGCACTGCATGGTAAAAGTTGCGTTGTAAAGGTTGTTCACCTCACATAACCCATCACAGACACTCACACAACCCACCCAGCACTGTCACACAACCCATCACAGACCCTCACACAAAACACCCAGCACTCTCACACAACCCATCACAGACACTCACACAACACACCCAGCACTCTCACACAACCCATCACAGACACTCACACAACACACCCAGCACTCTCACACAACCCATCAACAGACATTCACACAACACTCCCAGCACTGTCACACAACCCATCACAGACACTCACACAACACACCAAGCACTCTCACACAACCCATCACAGACACTCATACAACACACCCAGCACTGTCACACAACCCATCACAGACACTCACACAACACACCCAGCACTCTCACACAACCCATCCGAGACACTTATTCAACACACCCAGCACTCTCCTAGAGCGCCCCCCAGCGCAATGCGTTGTAATGGTTTGCGCTGTAAAAGTTGCGTCGTAAGGGCACTGCGTGGTAAAAGTTGCATTGTAAAGGTTGTTCACCTCACATAACCCATCACAGACACTCACACAACCCACCCAGCACTGTCACACAACCCATCACAGACCCTCACACAAAACACCCAGCACTCTCACACAACCCATCACAAACACTCACACAACACACCCAGCACTCTCACACAACCCATCCGAGACACTTATTCAACACACCCAGCACTCTCCTAGAGCGCCCCCCAGCGCAATGCGTTGTAATGGTTTGCGCTGTAAAAGTTGCATCGTAAGGGCACTGCGTGGTAAAAGTTGCGTTGTAAAGGTTGTTCACCTCACATAACCCATCACAGACACTCACACAACCCACCCAGCACTGTCACACAACCCTTAACAGACCCTCACACAAAACACCCAGCACTCTCACACAACCCATCACAGACACTCACACAACACACCCAGCACTCTCACACAACCCATCACAGACACTCACACAACACACCCAGCACTGTCACACAACCCATCACAGACACTCACACAAAACACCCAGCACTCTCACACAACCAATCACAGACACTCACACAACACACCCAGCAGTCTCACACAACCCATCACAGACACTCACACCCAACCCATCACAGACACTCACACAAAACACCCAGCACTCCCACACAACCCATCACAGACACTGACACAACACACCCAGCACTCTCACACAACCATCACAGACACTCACACAACACACGCAGCACTGTCACATAGCCCATCAACAGACATTCACACAACACACCCAGCACTCTCACACAACCCATCACAGACACTCACACAACACACCCAGCACTCTCACACAACCCATCACAGACACTCACACAACACACCCAGCACTCTCACACAACCCATCACAGACACTCACACAAAACACCCAGCACTCTCACACAACCCATCACAGACACTCACACAAAACACCCAGCACTCTCACACAACCAATCACAGGCACTCACACAACACACCCAGCAGTCTCACACAACCCATCACAGACACTCACACAACACACCCAGCACTGTCACACAACCCATCACAGACACTCACACAAAACACCCAGCACTCTCACACAACCAATCACAGACACTCACACAACACACCCAGCAGTCTCACACAACCCATCACAGACACTCACACACCACATCCAGCACTGTCACACAACCCATCAAGCAAACGCTCTCATAGACCCTACCCAACACCAACACTCTCACACAGCCCATCCAACGGACACTCTCACAAAACCCATCAAGACCACACTCTCACACCCCCAGCACTCTCACACAACCCATAAACATATGCTCTCACAGCTCACCCAACACTCTCACGCAGCCCATCCAACAGACGCTCTCACACAACCCATCCAGATCACACTCTCACACACCCCACCCAGTACTCTCACATAACCCATCAACAGACACTCACACAACACAACCAGCACTGCCACAGAACCCATCACAGACACACACACAACACATCCAGCACTGTCACACAACCCATCACAGACACTCACACAACTCACCCAGCACTCTCACACAACCCATCACAGACACTCACACAAAACACCCAGCACTCTCACACAACCCATCAACAGACGCTCTCACACAACCCATCCAGATGACACTCTCACATACCCCACCCAGTACTCTCACACGACCCATCCAGATCACACTTTCACACACCCCATCCAGCACTCTCACATCCCATCAACAGACACTCTCATACCCTACCCAGCACACTCACACAGCCCATCCAACAGACGCTCTCACACAACCCATCCAGCTGACACTCTCACATACCCCACCCAGTACTCTCACACAACCCATCCAGATCACACTTTCACACACCCCACCCAGCACTCTCACACACTCCTCCCAGCACTCTCACACACTCCACCCAGCACTTTCAAACACCCCACCCAGTACTATCACACACCCCACCCAGTACTCTCACACGACCCATCAACAGATGCTTTCACAAAACCCTTCCAGCTGATACGCTCACATACCCCACCCAGCACTCTCACACAACTCATCTAGCTGACACTCTCACACCCCGCCTAGCACTCTCACACAACTCATCTAGCTGACACTCTCACACCTCACCCAGCACTCTCACACATCCCAGCAACATTCTCACGCCCCACCCAGCACTCTCACACAACCCATCCAACAGACACATCTCACAACCCATCCAGCTGCCACTCTCACATACTGCACCCAGCTGACACTCTCACATACTCCACCCAGCTGACACTCTCACATACTCCACCCAGCACTCTCTCAAAACCCATCAACAAACACTATCACACTTCACTAGTCATTCTTCATTGACTAGCTTTAGAGTGTATCCCATTGCATTTTGGGCTATAACAATCACCCTTCGCCAGGGGTATCTCTAAACAAAAACATATGAAATCCTAACTACTGAAAGAAATCAAACTTGCAACTGTCACAAATGAGTAAACATCAGGATTATGTGAGCAACCTCATAACTTGAGAGACATTCTTCCATGTGACTTGCCATCAGCCATCATAAGAGTAAACAAGCATTGGAAATGCAATAGGTCTCGCATTAGAAAAGTTGGAGTTATTGGTCTTGTAAATGACATATTTTATTTATTTGTTGGTTTTTAAAATTGCTAAATTGATGGCTTTGTCATTTACAATGCCAATAGTTATAACTTTCGCGAATGTGACACCTATAGCATTTGGAATGCAACATGTTTTGTATTTACGTGACTTAGATGGCAGCTCTGGTCGTTAGGCCACATCTCTAGAGAGCAGGAGAGTGCAGCAGGGGAGAGAAGCACATCAATGCAATAGGTCTCGCATTAGGAAAGTTTGAGCTATTGGTATTGTAAAGCACACATTTTTTATTTATGTGCTTGTTTTGAAAATAGCGAAATTAATAGCTTTGTTATTTACAATGCCAATAGTTTTATCTTTCGCAAATGTGACACCTATTGTAACACAATATGTGTTGTGAGGGTGAGGGGTTGAGGGTGAGGGGTTGAGGGTGAGGGGTTGAGGGTGAGGGGTTGAGGGTGAGTGAGGGTGAGGGTGAGGGTGAGTGAGGGTGAGGGGTTGAGGGTGAGGGGTTGAAGGTGAGTGAGGGTGAGGGTGAGTGAGGGTGAAGGTGAGGGGTTGAGGGTGAGTGAGGGTGAGGAGTTGAGGGTGAGTGAGGGTGAGGGTGAGTGAGGGTGAGGGGTTGAGGGTGAGTGAGGGTGAGGGGTTGAGGGTGAGTGAGGGTGAGGGTGAGTGAGGGTGAGTGAGGGTGAGGGGTTGAGGGTGAGTGAGGGTGAGTGAGAGTGAGGGTGAGTGAGGGGTTGAGGGTGAGGGGTTGAGGGTGAGTGAGGGTGAGGGTGAGGGGTTGAGGGTGAGTGAGGGTGAGGGGTTGAGGGTGAGTGAGGGTGAGGGTGAGGGAGGGTGAGGGTGAGTGAGGGTGAGGGGTTGAGGGTGAGTGAGGGTGAGGGTGAGTGAGGGTGAGGGTGAGTGAGGGTGAGGGTGAGTGAGGGTGAGGGTGAGGGTGAGTGAGGGTGAGGGGTTGTGGGTGAGTGAGGGTGAGGGTGAGTGAGAGTGAGGGGTTGAGGGTGAGTGAGGGTGAGGGGTTGAGGGTGAGTGAGGGTGAGGGTGAGTGAGGGTGAGGGTGAGGGGTTGAGGGTGAGTGAGGGTGAGGGGTTGAGGGTGAGTGAGGGTGAGGGTGAGGGTGAGAGTGAGTGAGGGTGAGGGTGAGGGTGAGGGGTTGAGGGTGAGTGAGGGTGAGTGAGGGTGAGGGGTTGAGGGTGAGTGAGGATGAGGGTGAGTGAGGGTGAGGGTGAGTGAGGGTGAGGGGTTGAGGGTGAGTGAGGGTGAGGGGTTGAGGGTGAGTGAGGGTGAGGGTGAGTGAGGGTGAGGGTGAGTGAGGGTGAGGGGTGAGGGTGAGTGAGGGTGAGTGAGAGTGAGGGTGAGTGAGGGGTTGAGGGTGAGGGGTTGAGGGTGAGTGAGGGTGAGGGTGAGGGGTTGAGGGTGAGTGAGGGTGAGGGGTTGAGGGTGAGTGAGGGTGAGGGTGAGTGAGGGTGAGGGTGAGTGAGGGTGAGGGTGAGTGAGGGTGAGGGGTTGAGGGTGAGTGAGGGTGAGTGAGAGTGAGGGTGAGTGAGGGGTTGAGGGTGAGGGGTTGAGGGTGAGTGAGGGTGAGGGTGAGGGGTTGAGGGTGAGTGAGGGTGAGGGGATGAGGGTGAGTGAGGGTGAGGGTGAGGGAGGGTGAGGGTGAGTGAGGGTGAGGGGTTGAGGGTGAGTGAGGGTGAGGGTGAGTGAGGGTGAGGGTGAGTGAGGGTGAGGGTGAGTGAGGGTGAGGGTGAGGGTGAGTGAGGGTGAGGGGTTGTGGGTGAGTGAGGGTGAGGGTGAGTGAGAGTGAGGGGTTGAGGGTGAGTGAGGGTGAGGGGTTGAGGGTGAGTGAGGGTGAGGGTGAGTGAGGGTGAGGGTGAGGGGTTGAGGGTGAGTGAGGGTGAGGGGTTGAGGGTGAGTGAGGGTGAGGGTGAGGGGTGAGGGTGAGGGTGAGGGGGGTGAGTGAGGGTGAGGTGAGGGAGAGGGGTGAGGGTGAGTGGGAGTGAGGGTGAGGGGTGAGGGTGGAGGGGTGAGGGTGAGGGAGAGTGAGGGTGAGGTGAGGGTGAGGGGTTGAGGGGGGGGGAGTGAGGGTGAGGGTGAGTGAGGGTGAGGGTGAGGGGTTGAGGGTGAGTGAGGGTGAGGGTGAGGTGAGGTGAGGGGAGAGGGTGAGGGGTGAGGGTGAGTGAGGGTGAGGGTGAGGGGGGAGTGTGGGTGAGGGGGAGGGTGAGGTGAGGGAGGGAGGAGAGTGAGGGAGGGTGAGGGAGGGTGAGGGTGAGGGTGGTGAGGGTGTGAGGGTGAGGGGTGAGGGTGAGGGGTTGAGGGTGAGTGAGGTGTGAGGGTGAGTGAGGGTGGGGTGAGGGGTTGAGGGTGAGTGAGGGTGAGGGGTTGAGGGTGAGTGAGGGTGAGGGTGAGGGTGAGTGAGGGTGAGGGGTTGAGGGTGAGTGTGGGTGAGGGTGAGGGTGTGTGAGGGTGAGTGAGGGTGAGGGTGAGTGAGGGTGAGGGTGAGTGAGGGTGAGGGTGAGGGGTTGAGGGTGAGTGAGGGTGAGTGAGAGTGAGGGTGAGTGAGAGGTTGAGGGTGAGGGGTTGAGGGTGAGTGAGGGTGAGGGGTTGAGGGTGAGTGAGGGTGAGGGTGAGGGTGGGTGAGGGTGAGTGAGGTGTGAGGGGTGTGAGGGTGAGTGAGGGTGAGTGAGGGTGAGGGGTTGAGGGTGAGTGAGGGTGAGTGAGGGTGAGTGAGGGTGAGGGTGAGTGAGGGTGAGGGTGGTGAGGGGGAGTGAGGGTGAGGGTGTGAGTGAGGGGTGAGGGTGAGTGAGGGTGAGTGAGGGTGAGGGTGAGGGTGGTGTGAGTGAGGGGTGAGGTTGAGGGTGAGTGAGGGTGAGGGTGGTGTGGGGTGGTGAGTGAGGGTGAGGGGTTGAGGGTGAGTGAGGGTGAGGGTGAGTGAGGGTGAGGGTGAGGGGTTGAGGTGAGTGAGGCTGAGGGTGAGGGGGTTGAGGGTGAGGGGTTGAGGGTGAGTGAGGGTGAGGGTGAGTGAGGGTGAGGGTGAGTGAGGGTGAGGGGTTGAGGGTGAGTGAGGGTGAGTGAGAGTGAGGGTGAGTGAGGGGTTGAGGGTGAGGGGTGAGGGTGAGTGAGGGTGAGGTGAGGGGTTGAGGGTGAGTGAGGGTGAGGGGTTGAGGGTGAGTGAGGGTGAGGGTGAGGGTGAGGGGTTGAGGGTGAGTGAGGGGTGAGTGAGGGTGAGGGGTTGAGGGTGAGTGAGGGTGAGGGTGAGGGTGAGTGAGGGTGAGGGTGAGTGAGGGTGAGTGAGGGGTGAGGGTGAGTGAGGGTGAGGTGAGTGAGGGTGAGTGAGGGTGAGGGTGAGTGAGGGTGAGTGAGGGTGAGGGTGAGTGAGGGTGGGTGAGGGTGGGTGAGGGTGAGTGATGGTGAGGGTGAGGGTGAGTGAGGGTGAGGGGTTGAGGGTGAGTGAGGGTGAGGGGTTGAGGGTGAGTGAGGGTGAGGGTGAGGGGTTGAGGTGAGTGAGGGTGAGGGTGAGGGTGAGTGAGGGTGAGGGGTGGAGGGTGAGTGAGGGTGAGGGTGAGTGAGGGTGAGGTGTGAGTGAGGGTGAGGGTGAGGGGTTGAGGTGTGAGGGGTTGAGGGTGAGTGAGAGTGAGGGTGAGTGAGGGGTTGAGGGTGAGGGGGTTGAGGGTGAGTGAGGGCGAGGGTGAGGTGAGGGGTTGAGGTGTGAGTGGGGTGAGGGGTTGAGGGTGAGTGAGGGTGAGGGTGTGTGAGGGTGAGAGTGAGGGTGAGGGTTGAGGGTGAGTGGGGTGAGTGAGGGTGAGTGAGGGTGAGGGTGAGTGAGGGTGAGGGTGAGTGAGGGTGAGGGTGAGTGGGGTGAGGGTGAGTGGGGTGAGTGAGGGTGAGGGTGAGGGTGAGTGAGGGTGAGTGAGGGTGAGTGAGGGTGAGGGGTGAGGGTGAGTGAGGGGAGGGGTGAGTGAGGGTGAGGGTGAGGTGAGGGTGAGGGGTGTGGGTGAGTGAGGGTGAGGGGTTGAGGGTGAGTGAGGGTGAGGGGTGAGTGAGAGTGAGGGGTTGTGGGTGAGGGGTTGAGGGTGAGTGAGGGTGAGGGTGAGGGTGAGTGAGGGTGAGGGTGAGGGTGAGGGTGAGGGGGTTGAGGGTGAGTGAGGGTGAGGGGTTGAGGGTGAGTGAGGGGTGAGGGTGAGGGTGAGGGTACATGCTTTTCACTTTCTTCAAAGGTTGTCCGTGCATCAAGGGTAGTTGACTGAACTTTAAGTATAATAATTGTACGTACTCTTCGGTGGCATTGAGCTCACACCCTCGAATGGTCTTCGGTAGTATTGTTTCCTGTAGAATTCTATTTCCTGCTTATAAAGCGCATGTCTCGGTCATTATCAGCAAAGTGGTATGTGCATGTGAAAGTCGGAGAGTTGGAGGCGGTTAAGGAAATGCAGAACATTCTGCAAAAGTAATGGGAAACCATTT